>NC_092722.1:197504563-198104563 GCF_047496885.1 Scyliorhinus torazame
TCACCCCCACCCCCATCCCTGTCCCTGACCCTCACCCCCACATCCTGAACCTCACCCCCACCCCCGTCCCTGTCCCTGACCCTCACCCCCACACCCTGACCCTCACCCCCCCACCCTGACCCCCACCCCCCCACCCCCCGTCCCTGTCCCTGTCCCTGTCCCTGACCCTCACCCCCACACCCTGACCCTCACCCCCACACCCTGAACCTCACCCCCACCCCCGTCCCTGACACTCACCCCCACCCCCTGACTCTTACCCCCACCCCCGTCCCTGTCCCTGACCCTCACCCCCACACCCTGACCCTCACCCCCCCACCCTGACCCCCACCCCCCCACCCCCCGTCCCTGTCCCTGTCCCTGACCCTCACCCCCACACCCTGACCCTCACCCCCACACCCTGAACCTCACCCCCACCCCCGTCCCTGACACTCACCCCCACACCCTGACCCTCACCCCACAACCTGACCCTCACCCCCACCCCGTCCCTGTCCCTGACGCTCACCCCCACACCCTGACCCTCACCCCCACACCCTGACCCTCACCCCCACACCCTGAACCTCACCCCCACCCCCGTCCCTGACCCTCACCCCCACACCCTGACCCTCACCCCCACACCCTGAACCTCACCCCCACCCCCGTCCCTGACCCTCACCCCCACAACCTGACCCTCACCCCCACGCCATCCCTGTCCCTGACCCTCACCCCCACACCTTGACCCTCACCCCCACACCCTGACCCTCATCCCCACAACCTGACCCTCACCCCCACCCCGTCCCTGTCCCTGACCCTCAACCCCACACCCTGACCCTCACCCCCACACCCTGAACCTCACCCCCACCCCCGTCCCTGACACTCACCCCCACACCCTGACCCTCACCCCCACACCCTGACCCCCACACCCTGACCCTCACCCCCACACCCCCGCCCCTAACCCTCACCCCCACACACTGAACCTCACCCCCACACCCCCGCCCCTGTCCCTGACCCTCACCGCCCCACCCCCCCGTCCCTGTCCCTGACCCTCACACCCCCACCCCCCCATCCCTGTCCCTGACCCTCAGCCCCACACACTGACCCTCACCCCCACACCCCCGCCCCTGTCCCTGACCCCCACCCCCCCGTCCCTGTCCCTGACCCTCACCCCCACACCCCGCCCCTGTCCCTGACCCCCACACCCCCGCCCATGACCCCGACCCTCAACCCCCACACCCTGACCCTCACCCCCACACCCCCGCCCCTGACCCTGACCCTCACCCCCACACCCTGACCCTGACTCCTGTACCTGACCCTCACACATTTCCTCTGCCCCTGACCCCCAGCCCTGTCCCTGACCCTCACCCCATCCCTGACCCCCACCCCCTGTCCTGGACCCTCAACCCCTGTCACGGTCTCCACCCCTGCCCCTTCCCCTCACACCCTATGTCTGTCCTTAACCCTGTCTCTGTCTCTGTCTCTGTCCCTGTCCCAGGGGTGTGTGTCCCGGACTCTGTCCCTGTCCGGGGGTGTGGGTCCCGGACTCTGTCTCTGTCTCTGTCCAGGGGGCGTGGGTCCCGGACTCTGTCTCTGTCTCTGTCCCTGTCCCGGGGGTGTGGGTCCCGGACTCTGTCTCTGTCCCTGTCCCGGGGGTGTGGGTCCCGGACTCTGTCTCTGTCCCTGTCCCTGTCCCGGGGGTGTGGGTCCCGGACTCTGTCCCTGTCCCGGGGGTGTGGGTCTGGACTCTGTCCCTGTCCCGGGGGGGTGGGTCCCGGACTCTGTCCCTGTCCCGGGGGTGTGGGTCTGGACTCTGTCTCTGTCCCTGTCCCCGGGGGTGTGGGTCCCGGATTTTGTCTCTGTCCCTGTCCCGGGGGTGTGGGTCCCGGACTCTGTCCCTGTCCCGGGGGTGTGGGTCTGGACTCTGTCTCTGTCCCTGTGCCGGGGTGTGGGTCTGGACTCTGTCTCTGTCCCTGTCCCAGGGGTGTGGGTCCCGGACTATGTCTCTGTCTCTGTCCCTGTCCCGGGGGTGTGGGTCTGGACTCTGTCTCTGTCCCGGGGGTGTGGGTCCCGGACTCTGTCCCTGTCCCGGGGGTGTGGGTCTGGACTCTGTCCCTGTCCCGGGGGGGGGGGGTCCCGGACTCTGTCCCTGTCCCGGGGGTGTGGGTCTGGACTCTGTCTCTGTCCCTCTCCCAGGGGTGTGGGTCTGGACTCTGTCTCTGTCCCTGTCCTGGGGCGTGGGTCCCGGACTCTGTCTCTGTCCCTGTCCCGGTGGTGTGGTCCCAGACTCTGTCTCTGTCCCTGTCCCAGGGGTGGGGTCCCGGACTCTGTCTCTGTCTCTGTCCCAGGGGTGTGGGTCTGGACTCTGTCACTCGGTGAGGATTGTTACAGAGAGGGGTCTGTTACTTGGGGGTCAGTCACTCAAATTAGCATTGGTACTGAGGGTGAGCATTGATACTCAGGGTGAGCATTGGTACTGAGGGTGAGCATTGGTACTCAGGGTGACTTTAATCTGCATAGAGATTAGCAAATCACATTCATCACAATAGCGTCGAGGAGGAATCCTTGGGCGTGTTTACTGAATTGTCTCCTAGATCAGTTCATTGATGAAGCAACTGTCGAACAGGCCACCCCAGACTGGGTATGGTGTAATGAGAACGGAAGCATTGGCAATCTGGTTGGGGAGGAGCGGCCATAATATGATAGAATTTCTCTTTAAGATGGAGAGTGACGTGGTTGATTTTGAGATTGGGGTGCTGAATCTTAATAAAGGAAACTACGATGATATGAGGTGTGAGTCGGCGATGGTCGATTGGGAAACAGGGATGACAGTGGATAGGCTCTGGGAAACATTCAAAGAGCGTACGGAGGAACTGCAATAATTGTTTATTCCTGTCTGGCACAAGTAAAATGGGGAAGGTGGTCAATCCAGGGTTTACAAGGGAAATTAGAGATAGGATTAGATACATCTCGTTACATAGAAGATAGGAGCAGGCGGAGGCCATTCGGCCCTTCGAGCCTGCTCCACCATTCATCACCATCATGGCTGATCATCCAACTCAATAGCCCAATCCTGCTTTCTCCCCATAGCCTTTGGTCCCATTCTCCCGGACTTGGACAAGTTAAGTGAGTGGACAAATGAATGGCAGATGCAGTATAATTTGAATAAATGCGAGGTTATCCACTTTGGTAGCAACAACGAGAAGGCAGACTATTATCTGAATGGCCATAAATTAGGAGAGGGGAGTGTGCACCGAGACCTGGGTGTCCTCGTACACCAGTCACTGAAGGTCAGCATGCAGGTGCAGCAGGCGGTAAAGAAGGCAAATGGTCTGTTGGAAAATGGGATGTTGGCCTTCATTGCGAGAGGATTCGAGTACAGGAGCAGGGATGTCTCGCTGCATTTATACAGGGGCTTAGTGAGGCCACACCTGGAGTATTGTGGGCAGTTTTGGTCTCCTTAACTGAGGGAGGATGTTCTTGCTCTCGAGGGAGTGCAGTGACTGATTCCTGGGATGGCGGGACTGCCGTATGAGAGACTGACCAGGTTGGGATTGTATTCCCAACCTCCCTGAACCCAGTCTGTGTGGCCCTGTCAGAATTTTATTCGTTTCAATGAGATCCCCTCTCATTCTCTAAACTCCAGTGAATACAGGCTAATCTCCCTCAGGACAACCCCCCCGACTCAGTCTGGGGAACCTTCGCTCGCTCTCTCTGGAACAGAAATATTCTTCCTTCGATTCGGAGACTATTGCGCACAAATAGGTCCTTCACACTTTCCCTTTTTTTTAGCTTGTGCCAGTTACTGTCAGGGTTACTGCCCAATACTTTCCTCCCTGATTTCCTCAACCAATCCTCAGTCTGGCCTTCCCCAGTTTGGGAATGGGTGGGTCACAGAGTGCCGACTGATCGGAAGCTGCCGGGAATGGGACAGGAATGGATTCCCTGAGCCTGCACTCAACTCCCCAAATTGATAGGTGATGCAGTACGTAACAGATTTGTTTGTTTAGGACCAGTGTCAGCTCACCCCTGGCCACTGAGCACAGTCCCAGCACAGCCCCATCTCAGCCCCGTCTCAGCCCCAGCTCAGTCCCAGCACAGCCCCAGCTCAGCCCCAGCTCAGTCCCAGCACAGCTCCAGCTCAGCCCCAGCTCAGCCCCAGCACAGTTCCAGCACAGCCCCAGCTCCAGCTCAGTTCCAGCACAACTCCAGCTCAGTCCCAGCTCAGCCCCAGCACAGCCCAGCACAGCTCCAGCTCAGTTCCAGCACAGCCCCAGCTCAGCCCCAGTACAGCTCCAGCTCAGTCCCAGCTCAGCCCCAGCACAGTCACATCACAGACCAGTTCAGCCCCAGCTCAGTCCCAGCACAGTTCCAGCTCAGCCCCAGCACAGCTGCAGCATAGTCCCAGTTCAGTCCCAGCACAGCCCCAGAACAGTCCCAGCTCAGCCCCAGCACAGTTCCAGCTCAGCCCCAGCACAGCCCAGCACAGCCCCAGCACAGCCCCAGCACAGCTCTAGCTCAGCCCCAGCACAGACCCAGCTCAGCCCCAGCTAACCCCAGCTCAGCCCCAGCTCAGCCCCAGCACAGCCCCAGCACAGCTCTAGCTCAGCCCCAGCACAGCCCCAGCTCAGCTCCAGCTAACCCCAGCTCAGCCCCAGCTCAGTCCTAGCTCAGTCCCAGCACAGCCCCAGCTCAGACCAAGCTCAGCCCCAGCACAGTCCCAGCTCAGCCCCAGCTCAGGCCCAGCTCAGCCCAAGCTCATCCCCAGCACAGTCCCAGCTCAGTCCCAGCTCAGCCCCAGCTCAGGCCCAGCTCAGCCCAAGCTCAGCCCCAGCACAGTCCCAGCTCAGCCCCAGTTGGTTTAGATAAGGGAACAAAATTTAATATCTCCAAATTTGCAGATGGCACCAAGTTGGGTGGGAGGGTGAGCTGTGAGGAGGATGCAGAGATCCTTCAGCATGATTTGGATGAGTTGAGCGAGTGGACAAATGCATGGCAGATGTCGAATAATTTGGATAAATGTGAGGTTATCCACTTTGGTAGCAAAAACGAGAAGTCAGACTATTATCTGAATGGTTATAAATTGGGAGAGGGGAGTGTGCACCGAGACCTGGGTGTCCTTGTGCACCAGTTGCTGAAGGTCAGCATGCAGGTGCAGCAGGCGGTAAAGAAGGCTAATGGTATGTTAGTTCATAGTGAGAGGTTTCGAGTATCGAAGCGGGGATGTGTTGCTGCAATTGTACAGGGCCTTGGTGAGGCCACACCTGGAGTATTGTGGGCAGTTTTGGTCTCCTTCTCTGAGGAAGGATGTTCTTGCTCTGGAGGGAGGGCAGCAAAGGTTTACCAGACTGATTCCAGGGATGGCGGGACTGATGTATGAGGAGAGATTGAGTCGGTTTGGATTGTATTCACTGGAGTTCAGAAGAATGAGGGGGACCTTATAGAAACTTATAAAATTCACAGGACTGGACAGGGTAGATGCAGGAAGGATGTTCCTGATGGTGGGGGTGTCCAGAACCAGGGGTCACAGTCTGAGGAAATGGGGTAGACCATTTCGGACAGAGATGAGGACCCAGAGAGTGGTGGCCTTTATTGGTAGAGGGATTGAGTTCCGGAGTCGGGAGGTCATGTTGCACCTGTACAGAACTCTGGTACGGCCGCATTTGAAGTATTGCGTACAGTTCTGGTCACCGCATTATAGGAAGGACGTGGAGGCTTTGGAGCGGGTGCAGAGGAGATTTACCAGGATGTTGCCTGGTATGGAGGGAAAATCTTATGAGGAAAGGCTGATGGACTTGAGGTTGTTTTCGTTGGAGAGAAGAAGGTTAAGAGGAGACTTAATAGAGGCATACAAAATGATCAGGGGGTTGGATAGGGTGGACAGTGAGAGCCTTCTCCCGCGGATGGATATGGCTGGCACGAGGGGACATAACTTTAAACTGAGGGGTAATAGATATAGGACAGAGGTCAGAGGTAGGTTCTTTACGCAAAGAGTAGTGAGGCCGTGGAATGCCCTACCTGCCACAATAGTGAACTCGCCAACATTGAGGGCATTTAAAAGTTTATTGGATAAACATATGGATGATAATGGCATAGTGTAGGTTAGAACGATACAGCGCAGTACAGGCCCTTCGGCCCACAATGTTGCACCGAAACAAAAGCCATCTGCTCATCCACACTTTCAAGAACTTTACCATTAGCCAAATATTCCGCATTCTGTTATTCCTTCCAAAGTGAATCACCTCATACTTCTCTACATTAAACTCCATTTGCCACCTCTCAGCCCAGCTCTGCAGCTTATCTATATCCCTCTGTAACCTGCTACATCCTTCCACACTATCGACAACACCACCGACTTTAGTATCGTCTGCAAATTTACTCACCCACCCTTCTGCGCCTTCCTCTAGGTCATTGATAAAAATGACAAACAGCAACGGCCCCAGAACAGATCCTTGTGGTACTCCACTTGTGACTGTACTCCATTCTGAACATTTCCCATCAACCACCACCCTCTGTCTTCTTTCAGCTAGCCAATTTCTGATCCACATCTCTAATTCACCCTCAATCCCCAGCCTCCGTATTTTTTGCAATAGACTACCGTGGGGAACCTTATCAAACGCTTTGCTGAAATCCATATACACCACATCAACTGCTCTACCCTCGTCTACCTGTTCAGTCACCTTCTCAAAGAACTCAATAAGGTTTGTGAGGCATGACCTACCCTTCACAAAGCCATGCTGACTATCCCTGATCATATTATTCCTATCTAGATGATTATAAATCTTGTCTCTTATAATCCCCTCCAAGACTTTACCCACTACAGACGTGAGGCTCACCGGTCTATAGTTGCCGGGGTTGTCTCTGCTCCCCTTCTTGAACAAAGGGACCACATTTGCTATCCTCCAGTCCTCTGGCACTATTCCTGTAGCCAATGATGACATAAAAATCAAAGCCAAAGGTCCAGCAATCTCTTCCCTGGCCTCCCAGAGAATCCTAGGATAAATCCCATCAGGTCCCGGGGACTTATCTATTTTCAGCCTGTCCAGAATTGCCAACACCTCTTCCCTACGTACCTCAATGCCATCTATTCTATTAGCCTGGGGCTCAGCATTCTCCTCCACAACATTATCTTTTTCCTGAGTGAATACTGACGAAAAATATTCATTTAGTATTTCGCCTATCTCTTCAGACTCCACACACAATTTCCCATCCCTGTCCTTGACTGGTCCTACTCTTTCTCTAGTCATTCGCTTATTCCTGACATACCTATAGAAAGCTTTTGGGTTTTCCTTGATCCTTCCTGCCAAATACTTCTCATGTCCCCTCCTTGCTCGTCTTAGCTCTCTCTTTAGATCCTTCCTCGCTACCTTGTAACTATCCATCGCCCCAACTGAAACTTCACACTTCATCTTCACATAGGCCTCCTTCTTCCTCTTAACAAGAGATTCCACTTCCTTGGTAAACCACGGTTCCCTCGCTCGACGCCTTCCTCCCTGTCTGACCGGTACATACTTATCAAGAACACGCAGTAGCTGATCCTTGAACAAGCCCCACTTATCCAGTGTGCCCAACACTTGCAGCCTACTTCTCCACCTTATCCCTCCCAAGTCACGTCTAATGGCATCATAATTGCCCTTCCCCCAGCTATAACTCTTGCCCTGCGGTGTATACTTATCCCTTTCCATCATTAACGTAAACTTCACCGAATTGTGGTCACTGTCCCCAAAGTGCTCTCCTACCTCCAAATCCAACACCTGGCCTGGTTCATTACCCAAAACCAAATCCAACGTGGCCTCGCCTCTTGTTGGCCTGTCAACATATTGTTTCAGGAAACCCTCCTGCACACACTGTACAAAAAACGACCCATCTATTGTACTCGAACTATATCTTTTCCAGTCAATATTTGGAAAGTTAAAGTCTCCCATAATAACTACCCTGTTACTTTCGCTCATATCCAGAATCATCTTCGCCATCCTTTCCTCTACATCCCTAGAACTATTAGGAGGCCTATAAAAAACTTCCAACAGGGTGACCTCTCCTTTCCTGTTTCTAACTTCAGCCCATACTACCTCGGAAGAAGAGTCCCCATCTAGCATCCTCTCTGCCACCGTAATACTGCTCTTGACTAGCAGCGCCACACCTCCCCCTCTTTTGCCTCCTTCTCTGAGCTTACTAAAACACCTAAACTCCGGAACCTGCAACATCCATTCCTGTCCCTGCTCTATCCATGTCTCCGAAATGGCCACAACATCGAAGTCCCAGGTACCAACCCATGCTGCCAGTTCCCCTACCTTATTTCGTATACTCCTGGCATTGAAGTAGACACACTTCAAACCACCTACCTGAACACTGGCCCCCTCCTGCGACGTCAAATCTGTGCTCCTGACCTCTATACTCTCATTCTCCCGTACCCTAAAACTACAATCCAGGTTCCCATGCCCCTGCTGCATTAGTTTAAACCCCCCCAAAGAGCACTAACAAATCTCCCCCCCAGGATATTTGTGCCCCTCAGGTTCAGATGTAGACCATCCTGTCTGTAGAGGTCCCACCTTCCCCAGAAAGAGCCCCAGTTATCCAGAAATCTGAATCCCTCCCGCCTGCACCATCCCTGTAGCCACGTGTTTAAATGCTCTCTCTCCCTATTCCTCATCTCATTATCACGTGGCACGGGCAACAACCCAGAGATAACAACTCTGTTTGTTCTAGTTCTGAGCTTCCATCCTAGCTCCCTGAAAGCCTGCCTGACATCCTTGTCCCCTTTCCTACCTATGTCGTTAGTGCCAATGTGGACCACGACTTGGGGCTGCTCCCCCTCCCCCCCCCAAGGACCCGGAAAACACGATCCGAGACATCACGTACCCTTGCACCTGGGAGGCAACATACCAAACGTGAGTCTCTCACGCTCCCACAAAATCTCCTGTCTGTGCCCCTGACTATAGAGTCCCCAATTACTAATGCTCTGCTCTTCTCCCCCTTCCCTTCTGAGCAACAGGGACAGACTCCGTGCCAGAGGCCCGTACCCCATGGCTTACCCCTGGTAAGTCCCCCCCCCCACAAGTATCCAAAGCGGTATACTTGTTTCTCAGGGGAACGACCGCAGGGGATCCCTGCACTGACTGCTTTTTCCCAGTCCCTCTTACAGTTACCCATCTATCTCCAATCTTTGGTGTAACTAATTCCCTGAAGCTGCTATCTATGACCCCCTCTGCCTCCCGAATGATCCGAAGTTCTTCCAACTCCAGCTCCAGTTCCCTAACTCGGTCTTGGAGGAGCTGGAGATGGCAGCACTTCCTGCAGGTAAAATCAGCAGGGACACTAACTGCATCCCTCACCTCAAACATCCTGCAGAAGGAACATTGCACTCCCTTCCCTGCCATTCCTCTAACTTTCTACCAAGATCTGGCTGACAACTAAATTAAATTTTTTATAAAAAATAATAATAATATAATAAAATATGGTACTTACCTCAGACCAATGGGTTTTATTATTAGGTTAGAGGAGGAGGAGGGCGGGTGGGAGACTATTGTACATAATGAAATAATTTCAGTTTGAAGAAACTCGTTTGTGGACTCCAAACCCCTCCCTCTTTCTCTCCAGTTCTCTCCCTCTTCACCTCTCCCTTTCTCTCTCACGCTCTCCCTCCATCTTGCCCTCTCTCCACCTCCTATCTCTCTCGACCTCTCCCCCTGCCTTTCTCCCTCTCTTTCTGTCTCTTCTCCCTCTCGCCATCTCTCCCCCTCTCTCTCTCCGCCTCTCCCCCTCCGCCTCCCCCTCTCGCCCTCTCCTTCCCTTGCTCCCCTACAGTCTCTCTCTTCCTCTCCCTCTTTTTTTCTTTCTCTCGTTTCACTCTCTCCACATCTCTCACTCCCTCCCTCCATCTATTTCAAGATACTCATTAAAACCCAGTTGTTTGAGCGCAGTTTTCTCGACCTCGCTGTGATGAAGTTTGTGTCAGTGTGGAATAATAAATGGGAATTTGTAACGTGGCGAAAGGTCAGATTGAGTGTGAGCTGGGGCCCATGCTCTGGATTTGGGGAGAGGGGTTGGACATGTTGTGTGACCCACACAGGGAATGGGGTGACGGTGAATCTAACCCCACCCCTGCCAGGGGAGAGTGAGCAGCTTTATCTGCAGTGAAGACCCCAGCCTTGTCACAAAACTCTGCCCTCAGCCAGAGCCATGAGCGGCTCTGCGAGGAACCGCTATCACACACTGCAGGCATCTCGCAGAGAATTGTAGAAACTTCCAAAAACACTCTTCATACAAACCGAGATTAGAACAAAACCACTTGACAAAGATTGAAAAAAATTCCATCTTATTATCAGTAACAGCGAATAATAAAACACTCGGCTGGAACAGAGATCGAACTCTACACCTAACTGAGGGAGTGCCGCACTGTCAGAGGGTCAGTACTGAGGGAGTGCTGCACTGTCAGAGGGTCAGTACTGAGGGAGTGCCGCACTGTCAGAGGGTCAGTACTGAGGGAGTGCTGCACTGTCAGAGGGTCAGTACTGAGGGAGTGCTGCACTGTCAGAGGGTCAGTACTGAGGGAGCGCCGCACTGTCAGAGGGTCAGTACTGAGGGAGTGCCACACTGTCAGAGGGTCAGTACTGAGGGAGTGTTGCACTGTCAGAGGGTCAGTACTGAGGGAGTGCCGCACTGTCAGAGGGTCAGTACTGAGGGAGTGCTGCACTGTCAGAGGGTCAGTACTGAGGGAGTGCCGCACTGTCAGAGGGTCAGTACTGAGGGAGTGCCGCACTGTCAGAGGGTCAGTACTGAGGGAGTGCTGCACTGTCAGAGGGTCAGTACTGAGGGAGTGCCGCACTGTCAGAGGGTCAGTACTGAGGGAGTGCCGCACTGTCAGAGGGTCAGTACTGAAGGAGCACCGCACTATCAGAGGGTCAATACTGAGGGAGTGCCGCACTGTCAGAGATTCCGTACTGAGGGAGTGCTGCACTGTCAGAGGCTCAGTACTGAGGGAGCGCTGCACTGTCAGAGGGTCAGTACTGAGGGAGTGCCGCACCGTCAGAGGGTCAGTACTGAGGGAGTGCCGCACTGTCAGAGGGTCAGTACTGAGGGAGTGCTGCACAGTCAGAGGGTCAGTACTGAGGGAGTGCCGCACTGTCAGAGGGTCAGTACTGAGGGAGTGCTGCACTGTCAAAGGGTCAGTACTGAGGGAGTGCTGCACTGTCAGAGGGTCAGTACTGAGGGAGTGCCGCACTGTCAGAGGGTCAGTACTGAGGGAGTGCTGCACTGTCAGAGGGTCAGTACTAAGGGAGTGCTGCACTGTCAGAGGGTCAGTACTGAGGGAGTGCCGCACTGTCAGAGGGTCAGTACTGAGGGAGTGCCGCACTGTCAGAGGGTCAATACTGAGGGAGTGCTGCACTGTCAGAGGGTCAGTACTGAGGGAGTGCCGCACTGTCAGAGGGTCAATACTGAGGGAGTGCCGCACTGTCAGAGGGTCAGTACTGAGGGAGTGCTGCACTGTCAGAGGGTCAGTACTGAGGGAGTGCTGTACTGTCAGAGGGTCAGTACTGAGGAAGGGCTTTTCTGTGGTTAAAGAGGTTATACCTCTTTAGATCAAAGGTTAAATCAAGGCTTTGTGTCTCAGTTGGATGAAAAAAATTCCCAGGTGAGTATTTGGGAAAAATCAGGGCTTTTCCCCCCGTGTCCTGGACAATATTCACCCAAAACCAGTCAAACAAATGAACTCGCCATTATTGCTTTACTATTGGTTTGATCTTGCTGTGCCCAAATTGGCTGCAGTATTTCCTGCATTACAACAGATGCCACATTTAAATAAAACCTTTGTGACAACTGGAGGTTGTGAAAGGTAATTTTTTAATACCTGTCACATAAAATCTTAGTAATATTCCACTCAGCACATGTAGGAGGTGAGCCAGGTAGACATGGGGCTTTGTTTGTTGCACCGTTCCTGTTTGTATCCAGACCGTTTACCTGTGGAATTGTTTGTGAGGGGACTGATTGTGGAACCAGTGTTGTCTTTAATCCTCTGACAGTCTTCAGATACCTGCGAAATAGAAATAATGGATATATTGGGGGAATGTGACAGTGCGCCAAGTTGGAGCACTCAGGGCCGGGAGCATGTGAATATTCTCATTGGAAACACTTCTCTTGATGTGGACAACCAATTTCCATCAGTTCCTCGATCATAGGATATCAGAACAACCTCTCCCACATCCACAGTCTCATTCCACAATCTCCTGGCTCTCCCTTTCTCACTCTCTCTAACTTCCCTCCTCTCTCACTCTCTCTCCTACTCCCTCTCTCTTTTGCGCTCTCTTCTTTCCCCCTCTCTCTCTCTCTTTTGCACTCTCTTCTTTCCCTCTCTCTCTCTCTTTTGCACTCTCTTCTTTCCCTCTTTTCCTCTGTTGCTCGCTCTCTCTCCCCCCTCAATCTCTCGCTTTCCCCCTGGGCTACTCTCACTGCTGATCTAAAGTTTCCTCTCTCAGGAGAGTAATTATAATGGAGGCTTCAATTATCCAAATACAGACTGGGATAGGAGTAGAGCAAAGAGACCAGAGGGGAGAGAGTGCCTGGAGAGTTTGCAAGATAGTTTTCTGTAGCAGGATGTTTCCGGCCCAACGAGAGGGCAGGCACTGTTGGACCTGGTTCTGGGCAATGATTTGGCCCAAAATGGATACTAATAATAATCTTTTATTAGTGTCATAAGTAGGCTTACACTAACACTGCAATGAAGTTATCAGTTATCAAAAATGGACAGTGACCATTGTATCATAAGGTTCAGGTTGACCATGGAAAAGGATATGGAGCAATCCAGAGCAGGGATAATTAATTGTGGGAAAGCCAACTTTGATGGGATGAGAATGTATCTGAGTCGAGTGAGTTGGAATCAAATGTTGGTGGAAAAGACGGCAGCTTAACCATGAGCCAGCTTCAAAGAGAGAATGTTGCAGGAAACGTCCAGGTGTATTCCCGTGAAGGGGAAAGGTAGGATAATGTTATGGAAGAGGTGTTTTCAGAACCCCAAAATGTATCATGGAGTTCAACCAACCTCCCCCTTTAATGAATTGCTGCTTTTGAAGCACACGGTTTGTTCCCCAGGTGTGGGATTACAATTATGGACACGTGGGTTTTAAATAAAACAATGTTTATTCCATGAACTCAAAATAACCTTTTAAATAAACATTGGATTTCTTAACACTGCTTACTTCAAAGATAACCCTGAAAATAATACAACACTACCCAATCCTGCAAACTGTTCCTTTAAACACCCAAAAGACTTAACAAACCTTCAAAAACAATCATGAGGTTACATTCAATATATTTCTTGGGCGGAATTCTCCCATCGGGGGACTAAGTCCCGACGCCGGAGTGAAAACCGGAGTGTTTCACTCCGGCGTCGGAGGCCGCTCCCAGCCCCATATTCTCCTGCCCCCGAGGGGCTAGGAGCGGCGCCGCGTCATTTACGTGCGACAGGCCTTGGCACCGCGTAAATGCGGCGCCGCATAAATTACACGACCGTCGCTGCGTAAATGACGTCACCCGCGCATGCGCTGTTGCCGTCCTCCCCACAGCCGCCCTGCAAGAAGATGGTGGATGGATCTTGCGAGGCAGCGGAGGAAAGGAGGTCCTCCTTCAGAGAGGCCGGCCCGCCGATCGGTGAGCACCGATCGCGGCCAGACCCCTTTTGAGCCCCCCCCCCGGTGCAGGAACCCCCCTCGCCTCCCCCACAGACCGCCACTCCCCCCAGCGTTCCCATGCCGTTCCCGCCAGCAGCGACCAGGTGTGGATGGCGCCAGCAGGAACCTGTCATGTTGGGCAGGCCGCTCGGCCCATTCGGGCCGGAGAATCGCCGCTCGCCCGTTACCAACGGCAAGCGGCGATTCTCCCAGCGGCCAGCCGTGATTCTCGCCGCGCCGGTTTGGGGGGCTGGGAGTATCGCGTCGGCGTGGCGGGATTCGCGCGGCGCCCGGGCGATTCTCCCACCTGCCGTGGGGGGGGGAGAGAATTCCTCCCATAGTCTTTGGATTTGCAGACATCAACAGACCAGCTCTTTTCCTTCCTGCAGCTCTCAGCAAAACACCCAAGCTGTCTTCAAACTGAAACTAAAACTCCCAAAAAGCAGAAGTGAGCTCAGCTCCCCCCCGTGACATCACTTCAGTAATATGATCAGCTTCATTTCTTAAAGGTACATTTCTTAAATATCCAGTTCTTAAAGGTACTCTCACATAACATCCGCCCAAGAAAAAAAAATAAACCATCAACTTCAAGATGGTTTCATTTTTCACTTTTGCACCATCCACTAAGAAACGCACACAGTAAATATACCTTTTCGTTTAAAAAAAACAACACATGCAGACAGGTATAATAATAAAGTCCATTTTTCCCGTTCTTCTTCCTCCAACCGAAATCCTTCTCGATTGACAGTCTCTATGAACAAAGTCTCTGCACGATCCATCCATTCCTCTACTCCTCGGCATTTCTCTTTATAATCAGATACTTTAGTTCAATCTGACCACAGAGTCCCTTGCAATTCTCCAATACAGGAGCATTGGTTATCGCAGCTTTCAGGCAGTCAAATGCCTGTTGAAAATCCGCTGTCCCTTGACATTTGTTACGTTTCTTCAGCAATTCCATCAGTGGAGCAACCACGCTACAAATCCTTTGCACAAAGGTTCGATTAAATTCATTCATGCTAAGAGATCGCATTATTTCCCTTCGTCTTCAGAGTATCGGAAACTCCTCAAGAAAGTGATTCGGGCTTCTCCAAATTCACTTTCGGCTAGGTTCATCACCAAACCCACCACCTGTAGTCGATCGAAGAACTCCATACGATGTTTTAAATGTTCTTTCCATGTCTGGAAGTTGGAAATAAAAGCGGATGTCCCACTTTCTCAATGCAATCCTTCAAACATGGGGTAGGATAAGAGTCCGTTCTTGTAACTGGATTCACCTTTCGATAGTCCACACACAACCATTGGGTACTGTCTGGTTTAGGTACCATCACTATGGGTGAGCTCCATTGGCTGCAACCCACTTCAATTATGCCATTTTTAAGTATACTCTCAAACTCTCTGTTAACCTGTGCCAATTTTAAAGGGTTGTCTATATGGATCTTGTTTGATAGGAACAGCATTTCCCACATCTACATCATGTACAGCCATTTTAGTACTTCCCAATTTATCTCTATAAACTTGCCCATGTGATATCAATAACTCTTTCAGGTCAGTTCATTTTTCCTCTGGAAGGTAACTTAACAATTCATCCCAATTTTTAAGAACATCCTCCTTTTCCAATTTAATTTGAGGTATGTCAAATTCACAGTCACCTGGATTTGGTTCGTCACTTTGAGTTAGAATCAATAAAACCTCCTTTTTCTCTCCTTCCCTTTCAAAGTACCTTTTAAGCATATTCACATGACACACTCAGTGAGTCTTCCTTCTATCTGGTGTTTTTACCACATAATTCACCTCACTGAATTTCCTTTCAATCTGATACGGTCCACAAAACCCAGCTTTTAAAGGTTCACCTACCACTGGTGACAACACTAAAACTTTATCTCTGCTGGCAAAACTACGAACTTTGGATTTCTTGTCCGCTACCCGTTTCATCACATTTTGTGCAACTTTAAAATGTTGTCTAGCCAATTCACCTGCTCTATTTAATCGTTCCCTAAAATTTGACACATAATCCAATAATGTAATTTCCGATTTCTCACCCACCAATTTTTTGTTAATCAATTTAAGTGGTCCTCTTACCTCATGACCAAAAATTAGTTCAAAAGGACTAAATTTGGTAGACTCATTAGGTGTATCCCTAATTGCAAACAGTACGAATGGAATTCATTTATCCCAATCCTCTGGATAATCTTGACAATACGCCCTCACCATTGTCTATAATGTCTGATGCCACCTTTCTAACGCTCCCTGCGATTCTGGATGGTACGCAGTTGATCTAAATTGTTCTATTCCTAAGCTATCCATAACTTCTTTGAATAACTTTGAAGTAAAATTCGATCCTTGATCCGATTGTATTTCTGTGGGTAGTCCATATCTAGTAAATAATTTAAGTAACTCCTCCACAATCCTTTTAGCTATAATATTACGTACTGGAATGGCCTCTGAAAACCTAGTAGACACATCCATTATAGTCAAAAGATATTGATTCCCACTTTTTGTTTTAGGAAGCGGTCCTACACAATCAATTAGGACCCTTGTAAAAGGTTCCTCAAATGCTGGAATGGGTATTAAGGGCGCTGGTTTTATCACTGCTTGAGCTTTCCCTATCACTTGACATGTGTGACATGATTGACAAAATTTAACTACATCTTTATGTAGTCCAGGCCAATAAAAAAAATTCTGGATTTTAGCTAGAGTTTTCCTTATTCCCAAATGACCTCCCGCTGGTACCTCATGTGCCACTCGCAACACCTCCTTTCTATGCCCTACCGGCAATACTACTTGATGAACTTCTGCCCACTTTTCATCCGCCTGCATATGTACAGGTCTCCATTTTCTCATCAAGACATCACTTTTACGGTAATAACACTCTTGTATACACTCAGATTCCTCTTCCGTATATGCTTTCTGATACATCCGTTTCATTTCTACATCTTTCTGTTGTAACTCCGCCAATTTTCCTGAACTAAAAATATCCGCCTCATCCTCCACCTGTTCTTGTTCTTTTTTAACCATCTGATCAAAAATCGTTTCTGATAATTGCATTTCAACTTCATCTTCACTCTTTGATTTCTCCTTTTGTCTTAACCTGTGACTTTGCAACCTTGTTACTACACAATCCGGAAAAATCCCAGGAGATTCGTCCTTCAACCCTTCAGTTGTCTGATTTTCCACTGGCTTATCAACCACAGTAGGCATCACTCCCACGTGCGATCCAGCTATATCATTACCCAAGATAAACTGTATTCCTGGCCAAGATAGTTTATCTATTACTCCTACTACCACTTCACCACTCTTCACTGGACTTTCCAACCTTACCTTATGTAATGGAACGCTACTCCTCTCACCCTGAATTCCACATTTCACCATCTTTTCAGGCAACATTCTTCCCAAACTACATAATTCCTCATCTTTTACCATTAAAGATTGACTAGCCCCTGTATCCCTTAAAATTGTGACTTCTTTACCTGCTCCTCCTGATACACATGAGTAAACTTTACCCACACAAGTAAATTCTTTAACTACATCTGGCACCTTCTTAACAATTACTTCTTGAACAGGCTGTACAATCGTTTGCACCTCCTTCGCTTCCCTTGGGCTTTCCTTTACCACTCTAACAAATCCCACTGTCTTATCCTGTTTTACCACATCAGCCTTTCCAGTGCTTTTCTTCAACCACCAACACTGTGACTTTACATGGCCTAGTTTATTACAGTGAAAACATTTGAAACTTTTCATTTCTTTTCCATCCTCCTGGATTTCTTTTTTAATCTGAGGTACACTCTCGTTATTGTCTCCCATCAGATCACCTTTACCTTTACCACGTGAGTATTTCTCATGTCCCCAGCTTCTATCCCTCACCGGCTGAAACTGATGTCGGAAATCAATCTTTGATTTATGAACAAATTCATAATCATCTGCCATTTCTGCTGCTAACCTCGCAGTTTTAACCCTCTGTTCTTCCACATGAGTTCTCACTACATCAGGAATTGAATTTTTAAACTCCTCCAAAAGTATAATTTCTCTGAGAGCTATGTTTGGTCTATTTTCAAAGCCCTTATCCATCTATCAAAATTATTCTGTTTGAGCCTTTCAAACTCCATGTATGTTTGACCAAATTCTTTCCTTCAATTTCTAAACCTTTGTCTGTAAGCTTCAGGTACTAGCTCATATGCACTTAAGATGGATTTCTTCACCTCCTCATGCGTTCCAGATACCTCCTCCGGTAGTGATGCAGACACTTCACTAGCCCTGCCTACCAGCTTTGTTTGAATCAGTAATACCCACATGTCCTGTGGCCATTGCATTTGTTTAGCTACCTTTTCAAATGAAATGAAAAAGGCTTCTACCTCCTTCTCGTCAAATCTTGGCAATGCTTGGACATATTTAAATAGATCCCCACCACGTCTTCGACTATGATGCTCTGTCTCATTATCCTCATCCATCTCCTCCAACTTTGCGTCTGCCAATTTTAACTGATTTTCATGTTTCAGAGCCATTTTCCGAAGTTCAAACTCTCTCTTTTTCCCTTTCCTCTCTATCTCTTTCTTTGTTTCTTTCTTCTCTCTCCTTTTCTTTTTATTCTCTATCTCTATCTCTTTCTTTTTCTCTCATTGCATATTCAAGCCGCTTTAATTCATTTTCATGTTCAAGTTGCTTAACCTGCAACTGGATCTTTGCCATATCCAATGAGTCAGAATGTATCACAGGCAAACGTAAATGTGCAGATACCGCGTTAAGTACCTCATCTTTTCGTATTTTGCTAGGCAGTGTTACCTGCAATGCTTTTGCCAAACCTGATAGTCTGTTTTTAGTCTCTGTCAGTAAGGTATCACGTGTTACCGTGTCTACCCCCAAAAACTTCTGAGCCTCCGAAAGAGCCATTGTTCACAACACTCTCCCCACTTAAACTAAAATACCGCACCGGAAAAGGAACACACCTTCACTATCTTCAAGTTCACAAAAGCCAATCCAATAGATAGACTTTTATCCCCCTGGAGCCCCCAATTGTTATGGGAGAGGTGTTTACAGAACCCCAAAATGTATCATGGAGTTTAACCAAACCCCCACCTTTAATGGATTGTTGCTTTTGAAGCACACGGCTTGTTCCCCAGGTGTAGTATTACAATTGTGGACACGTGGTTTTTAAAAAACAAAACAATGTTTATTCCATCAACTCAAAATAACCTTTTAAATAAACATTGGATCTCTTAACACCCCTTACTTCAAAGATAACCCTGAAAATAATACAACACTACCCAATCCTGCAAACTGTTCCTTTAAACATCCAAAAGACTTAACAAACCTTCAAAAACAATCATGAGGTTACATTCAATATATTTATAGTCTTTGGATTTGCAGACATCAACAGACCAGCTCTTTTCCTTCCTGCAGCTCTCAGCAAAACACCCAAGCTGTTTTCAAACTGAAACTAAAACTCCCAAAAAGGTGGGGCTGGTTTAGCACACTGGGCTAAATCGCTGGCTTTGAAAGCAGAACAAGGCAGGCCAGCAGCACGGTTCAATTCCCGTACCAGCCTCCCCGAACAGGCGCCGGTATGTGGCGACTAGGGGCTTTTCACAATAACTTCATTTGAAGCCTACTTGTGACAATAAGCGATTTTCAAGTGAAGCTCAGCTCACCCCCTGTGACATGACTTCAGTAATATGGTCAGCTTCATTTCTTAAAGGTACATTTCTTAAACATCCAATTCTTAAAGGCACTCTCACATGGCAATAAATAAATCTAGAACACCTGAGATAACAGGAGAGGTAGAGGTGACGATTAAAAGGAAGAAGTGAGGGTGACAGTAGAAAGTACATTGGGGAATCAGCTTGAGTATAGACCAGCCGGGGGAAGTGAAAAAATTGAATCAGAAAAGCAAGAAGGAAACATAAAAAGAGGCAAACAGACATAGACAATAGGACACAGCGCAGTACAGGCCCTTCGGCCCTCGATGTTGAGCCGACCTGTGAAACCACTCTAAAGCCCATCTACACTATTCCCTTATCATCCAGATGTCTATCCAATGACCATTTGAATGCCCTTAATGTTGGCGAGTCCACTACTGTTGCAGGCAGGGCATTCCACGCCCTTACTACTCTCTGAGTAAAGAACCTACCTCTGACATTTGTCCTATATCTATCTCCCCTCAATTTAAAGCTATGTCCCCTCATGCTAGACATCACCATCCGAGGAAAAAGGCTCTCACTGTCCACCCTATCCAATCCTCTGATCATCTTGTATGCCTCAATTAAGTCACCTCTTAACCTTCTTATGGAACATAGACCAGGTAACATAAAAGGCAATCCTAAGGTCCTCCATCCGCATGTAACTAAAAGGGTGGGAAAGGAAAGAGTAGGGATGATTAGGGATAAAAAAGAGGCTTGCATGTGGAGGCAGGAGAAGTAGCAGAGGTATTAACGAGTACTTTGCATCTGTCTTTACAAAGGAAAGGGATGCTATGCAGGTCGAAGTGAGAGAGGAGTTACCTGGTATACTCGTGGAATTTACAATTGAGATGGAGGAGGTGTTAGAAAGGCTGCCTTTACTTACAATCAATAAGGCACCAAGACCAGATGAGATACACCCAAGGATACTGAGGGAGTTGAGTGTGGAACTTTCAGAGGCATCGTGGTAATATTCCAGTTTTCCTTAGACACAGGGGTGGAGCTGGCGGACTGGGGAATTACGAATGTTACACGCGGGTTCAAAAAGGAGTACAAGGACAATGCTGACAATTACAGAGCAATCAGTTTGACCTCAGTGGTAGGGAAACTTCTGGAAACTATAGTTTGGGACAAAATTAAGAGTCAGTTACACAGGTGCAGGATAATTAAGGAATGCCAACATGGATTCATTGAGGGAAAATCATGTTTAACTGAGTTGCTGAAGATTGTTTAAAGTGATAACAGGGGGAAGGTTGATGAGGGCAATGTTGTTGAAGTGGTATATAAGGATTTTCAAAATCGATTTGTTACAGTGCCACACACAACAGACTTGTGAGCAAAATTCTAGTTCATGGAATAAAAAAGAAAGTAGGCACCTGGAAAAGAGATTGGCTGAGTGACAGGAAACAGAGTAGTGATAAATAGTTGTTTTTCAGATTGGTGAAGGGTTTGTGATGGAGTTCCACATGCGTCAGTGTTGGGACCACTTCCTGATTTATATTTATGACCTAGAGTGTAGTGTACGGGGCAGGATTTCAAAAATTTACAGTTGGATATGAAGATTGTCAACTGTGATGAGGATAGTCTTGAACTTGAAAAGGACATCGACGTATCTGTCCATCCAATCGCCCTCCTCCCTCATTCTGTCCATCCACTCACTCTCCCTCCCTCACTCTGTCCATCCACTCGCTCTCCCTCCCTCACTCTGTCCATCCAATCGCTCTCCTCCCTCACTCTGTCCATCCACTCACTCTCCCTCCCTCACTCTGTCCATCCACTCCCCCTTCTCCCTCACTCTGTCCATCCACTCCCCCTTCTCCCTCACTCTGTCCATCCACTCCCCCTTCTCCCTCACTCTGTCCATCCACTCCCCCTTCTCCCTCACTCTGTCTGCCCACTCGCTCTCCTCCCTCACTCTGTCCATCCACTCGCTCTCCCTCCTCCCCTCACTCTCTCCATCCACTCACCCTCACCCTCCTTCCCTCACTGTCCATCCACTCACCCTCCTCCCTCACTCTATCCATCCACTCGCTCTCCCTCCCTCACTCTGTCCATCCACTCCCCCTTCTCCCTCACTCTGTCCGTCCACTTGCTCTCCTCCCTCACTCTCCATCCACTCGCTCTCCCTCCTCCCCTCACTATCTCCATCCACTCACACTCGCCCTCCTCCCCTCACTCTCTCCATCCACTCACACTCGCCCTCCTCTCGTACCTTCACTCTGGTGAGAGCCAGGGTTGTCACATTGTCTCCCACTTTAACTCATTCAAATTCCAGCCTCTGTGGAATTGGGACATATTTGTTGTGAAAGTATTTCGTGCTGCGGGTTAAGGGCAGGGAGTGGGACTAAGTAGATTGCTCTTTTCAAAATATAGCACATACGTGAGGGGCTGAATAGCCTCCTGGGCTATATCATTCTCTGCTTTGTTAATGCAGAAGAATCAGGGCAGTAAACATATAGCTTTCTGCTCCTGTGTCTGAACCTGTAACTGACCCTGCGTTTTGTTTCTGTGTTTGACCCAGTGTTCGAATCTGCATTTACCTGTGGCTTGCCTTTTGCGCTGTCCTGTGTTTGGCCCTGTGTTTGACCCTGTGTTTGGTCCCATGTTTTGCCCTGTTCTTGTGCCCTGTGTTTGGTCCTATGTTTGGTCCCGTGTTTTGCCCTGTGCCTTGCCATGTGGTTTACCATGTGTTTTGTCCTGTGTTGTGTCCTGTGTTTTGCCCTACATTTCCCTCTGTGTTTAGAATGTTATTCTTCCCCATGGATTTTCTATCCATGGGGTTTGCATTTTCCAAGTCCTCAGTCACAGATGTTTTTTCTTGTCCTCTATGCAGATTGAAGTAACCATGCCAGTTGGGATCATAGCCATGTGCCTGTTAATGGCTGCCACAGTGATCGATCGTCCATTCACCTTCGAGCAGGCAAATGGGAGTTTAGAACAGGAGCGTTTGGAGGAGAGTTTGAGCAGGATGAAGGATCGAGAGGAACAGCTGGGAGCTGAGATGCAGAGGCTGCAGAAGGAATTTGCAGAGTCAGTTCCTGGAGAATCGGGATCAGGGTCCGGCGGGGAGCTTGGGAGGGAGGAACAGCACATCTGGAACCTGTGGAGCGCTCTGTCTGTCATCGCCTTTGTGTTGCTTGAGATCTGGAGACGGGACACTGACCCCCTGCAGGAGCTGAGCGTGCAGGATGAAGACTCTGATGTCATTGGAGACTTGTCCCAGTCTGCAGAGCTCCCAGACCACCGGACACTGCTCCACTTTTATGACAAGTGTGTCCGAGTGTCGGGTAACGAGCTGTCCAGGACCAAGGAGCTGGTGGAGGGCTGTGCGGATGATTTACTGGAGGCCTTGAGGAGTGTGTGTAACCGGGATCTGGACATGGAGGTGGAGGAATGCATTGGAATTGGGAGTGTGTATGAGAACTGGAGACTGAAGAAGCCCTTGGTGTGTGATCTGATAGTACCCTTCACTCCCCCCGAACCGTACTCTTTCCAAGCTGATGTGCTGTGTTCAGGGGGAGGGGTCCCTGGTGAGCTCAGCTTTGGGAGAATCCGTGTTATCCATCCAGGTGAGGATCCATCGACTTGTCTTTGTGGCCGGACGCAGCTGGGGGAGGACATGTTGTGCCTGGTGCACGGCGAGCAGATTGTGGGGAGCAAACTGGACAGGCCCGAGCAGAAAGACCAGTTGCTCTGGTCCACAACCGCTCCCTATCTGAGCAAAGCTTCGGTCATCCGCTGGTTCCAGGGAGCTCTGACCAGAGCCTGGGCCAAGATCTCCCACAAGTACGATTTTGACCTCTCCTTTCGGGATCTGGAGAGACCTGGTGCTCTGAGAATTAGATTTCGCTCTGGGAAAAGCGTCCATTTCAACATCTCCCCGGTGGTGGAGTTTGAAAACTCTGATGTTTACTTTGTACCCGTCCTTGCCACTGGCCAAGCAAACACCTCCTGGCCCTTTACATTCGCTGTCTATGAGAAGCGCTTTCTAAAGCTGATGGCCAAGAAGCTTCCGGAAACTTCCTGCCACCTGATGTGTCTCCAAGCGGTGTCCTTTCTCCACGAGAAGCAGTGCAAGCTGACGGGGGCCAGTGGGCTCCGCCACTATCACATGAAGACGGCTCTGTTGCACCTCCTCTGCAGACAGCCCCTGCCAGACTGGCGCTCTTCCTGCCTGCAGCTCCGCCTCAGGGATTTGCTCGGGTTTCTGGAGAAGGCCTTGCTGGAGAAACGGCTCAACCACTTCATTATTGGCAACGCCGCCGCCCTCCCCGACTTCGACATTCCGGACATCTTCCGCTCAGCCCAGCCTCTCAACCTGCTGCGGGTGTTAGTCTCACACGGCGCCTGGTACCGGAGAGCGCGGAGCACCTTGGCCGAGATGATGAGGAATGCAGCCGTCCTGATCCGGGAATACAGTCCGGAAAATGCCAGGGACAATGGAGCAGCCACCGAGCCCAGCTAGCCTCCCCAAGCACGGTGCAGATCCGCATCACAATATAAGCAGCAGCTTCAGGACGGGCTGAACGACTGTGGGGACCACACTGCGAACCCAGACTGAGAGCCCCGCACACATTGCTCACCCCTCACGTCAGTGAGGATGGGGTTGGAGTGCGGGCTGCTCCTGAGAGAGAGGCCGAGACAGAGACATCCCCACTCTGGGGCAAGCACCCAAACGGAGCTCCAGGGGCCAGATTCCTGCACTGGCGATAGGTCAGCGGAATTTGCCAACCTCACTCCCAGTGCTGGCAATAAAATTCATACTGACAGCCAGAGGTGTCTCTGTGGCAAGTGTTGGACTGGTTTGAAGAGAAACTATTTTGTATTAAATATAAATTTACTACCAAACAAGAATAAACCTCACTGCTGAGCAGCTCCAATTTATAAAACCCAGTGCAGGGAGTGGAGAGATGGGGTTCGCTAAGTGTGGGGGTTCGCTAAGTGTGAGGGTTCTGGGGTGAGTGGGGGTTCGGGTGAGTGTGGGGGGTTCGGATGAGTGTGGGGTTTCGGTTAGTGTGGGCGTTCTCGTGAGTGTGGGGAGTTCGGGAGTGAGTGAGGGGGGTTCGGTGAGTGGGGGGGTTCGGTGAGGGGGGGTTTGGTGAGTGGGGGGTTCGTTGAGGGGGGGTTCGGTGAGGGGGGTTCGGTGAGTGGGGGGTTCGGTGAAGTGGGGGGGTTGGGTGAGTGTGGGGTACGGTGAGTGGGGGGGTTCGGTGAGTGGGGGGTTCAGTGAGTGGGGGGTTCGGTGAGTGGGGGGTTCAGTGAGTGTGGGGGTTCGGTGAATGGGGGGGGTTCGGGTGAGGGGGGGTTCGGGTGAGGGGGGGTTCGGTGAGTGGGGGGTTCGGTGAGTGGGGGGTTCAGTGAGTGTGGGGGTTCGGTGAGTGGGGGGGGTTCGGGTGAGGGGGGGGTTCGGTGAGTGGGGGGTTCGTTGAGTGGGGGGTTCAGTGAGTGTGGGGGTTCGGTGAGTGGGGGGGGTTCAGTGAGTGGGGGGTTCGGTGAGTGGGGGGTTCAGTGAGTGTGGGGGTTCGGTGAGTGGGGGGGGTTTGAGTGAGTGGGGGCGGTTCGGGTGAGGGGGGGGTTCGGTGAGTGGGGGGTTCGGTGAGTGGGGGGTTCAGTGAGTGGGGGGTTCGGTGAATGGGGGGTTCAGTGAGTGTGGGGGTTCGGTGAGTGGGGGGGGTTTGGGTGAGTGGTGGGGGTTCGGGTGAGGGGGGGGTTCGGTGAGTGGGGGGTTCGGTGAGTGGGGGGTTCAGTGAGTGTGGGGGTTCGGTGAGTGGGGGGGGTTTGGGTGAGTGGGGGGGGTTCGGTGAGTGGAGTGGTTTGGTGAGTGGGGGGTTCGGTGAGTGGGGGGGTTTCGGTGAGTGGGGGGGTTCGGTGAGTGGGTGGGTTCTGTGAGTGGGGGGGGTTCGGTGAAGTGGGGGGTTTCGGTGAGTGGGGGAGTTCGGTGAGGGGGGGGGTGCGTTGAGTGGGGGGGTTCGGTGAGTGGGGGGGGGTTCGGTGAGTGGGAGGGTTCGGTGAGTGGGGGGTTTCGGTGAGTGGGGGGGGTTCGGTGAGTGGGGGGGGTTCGGTGAGTTGGGGGGGGTTCGGTGAGTGGGGGGTTTCGGTGAGTGGGGGGGTTCGGTGAGGGGGGGTTCGGTGAGTGGGGGGGGTTTGGTGAGTGGGGGGTTCGGTGAAGTGGGGGAGTTCGGTGAGTGGGGGGGTTCGGTGAGTGGGGGGGTTTCGGTGAGGGGGGGGTTCGGTGAGTGCGGGGGTTCGGTGAGTGTGGGGGTTCGGTGAGTGGGGGGTGCGGTGAGTGGGGGGTTCGGTGAGTGGGAGGGTTCGGTGAGTGGGGGGGTTCGGTGAGGGGGGTTCGGTGAGTGGGGGGGTTCAGTGAGGGGGGGTTTGGTGAGTGGGGGGGTTCGTTGAGGGGGGGTTCGGTGAGGGTTTCGGTGAGTGGGGGGGTTCGGTGTGTGGGGGGGTTCGGTGAGTGGGGGGGGTTCGGTGAGGGGGGGTTCGGTGAGTGGGGGGGTTCGGTGAGGGGGGGTTTGGTGAGTGGGGGGTTTCGGTGAGTGGGGGGGTTCGGTGAGGGGGGGTTTGGTGAGTGGGGGGTTTCGGTGAGTGGGGGGGTTCGGTGAGGGGGGGTTTGGTGAGTGGGGGGTTTCGGTGTGTGGGGGGGTTCGGTGAGTGGGGGGGTTCGGTGAGTGGGGGGGTTCGGTGAGGGGGGGTTTGGTGAGTGGGGGTTCGGTGAGTGGGGGGGGTTCGGTGAGGGGGGGTTCGGTGAGTGGGGGGGTTCGGTGAGGGGGGGTTCGGTGAGTGGGGGGTTTCGGTGAGTGGGGGGGTTCGGTGAGGGGGGGTTTGGTGAGTGGGGGGTTTCGGTGTGTGGGGGGGTTCGGTGAGTGGGGGGGTTCGGTGAGTGGGGGGGTTCGGTGAGGGGGGGTTTGGTGAGTGGGGGTTTGGTGAGTGAGGGGGGTTCGGTGAGGGGGGGTTCGGTGAGTGGGGGGGTTCGGTGAGGGGGGGTTTGGTGAGTGGGGGGTTCGGTGAGTGGGGGGGTTCGGTGAGTGGGGGGGTTCGTTGAGGGGGGTTCGGTGAGGGGGTTTTGGTGAGTGGGAGGGTTCGGTGAGGGGGGGTTTGGTGAGTGGGGGGGTTCGGTGAGGGGGGGTTTGGTGAGTGGGGGGTTTCGGTGAGTGTGAACTTTCACCAAACCGAAGGGGCAGTTTCTGACCAAGATCCAAAATGATTATTAAGGGATTGACTGGAAGCACGAGCGACAAGTCAACAACCAGAGACTAAGAGAAAGAGGCTAAAGTTATAGTCTCTTTAAGATTAAGTAATTGGCAAAGTTAGTGGGTAGGACACAGGAAGCCCAGGTTTAAGTCATGGCAGGTGAGATCTGCCGTGTTGAATGTATGACCTGTCATATGTGGGAACTCATGGATCCTACCGGCACCCGAGATGGCCACATAGGCAGGAAGTGCTCCCGATGCAGAAACATGAGTTCTGGATTTTGGAGCTAGAGGGGCACGTGGATACACTTTGGCATATTCGCGAAGTTGCGAGTTCCGTGGATAGCGCGTTTAGACAGGTGGTGACACTGCAGCACAAGGAACTTCAGGAAGAAACAGAATGGGTGACCACCAGCAGTCAAAAGAAACCAGGCAGGTAGTGCAGGAATCCCTGGGGACCCGCTCACAAATCGGTTTTCCATTGTGGAAGCTGGTGCGGGGGTTGGTTCCTCCAGACACAGTGCAGACACAGTGCAGACACAGTGCAGACACAGTGCAGACACAGTGCAGACACAGTGCAGACACAGCCAAGCTTCTGGCTCCACAAACAGCCTGATTGGAGAGGAGGGGAGGAAGGGGGAGTGATAACGAGAGGGGATTCATTAGTCAGGCGAGCAGACAGGTGTATCAGCGACTGCAGACCCGACTCCAGGATGGTGTTACCTCCATAGTGCCAGGTGCAGGGATGGCACTGAGCGGCTGCAGGGTATCCTGAAGGTGGTACAGATTGGTATCAACGATATTGGTAGCATGAGCATTAGGCCCTGTGTCAAGAATTTAGGGAGCTGGGCAGTAGACTGAAGTGCAGGACCTCAAAGGTTGTAATCTCTGGATTACTCCCGATGCCACGTGCTAGCGAGTGCAGAAATAGGAGAACTGGGCAGATCGATGTGTGGCTCAAGGGTTGGTGAGGAGGGAGGGGTTTAGATTCTTGAATCACTGCGATCGTTTCTGGGGAAGGTAGGGCCTCTACAGGTGGGACGGCCTACATCTGGGCAGCACGGTAGCACAAGTGGATAGCACTGTGGCTTCACAGAGCCAGGGTCCCAGGTTCGATTCCAATTCGAAGCAATTGTGCTAACCACTGGGCTACTGTGCTGCCCACTCCTCTATGTGGAGAGGCTGAATAGACTCGGACTGTTTTTATTAGAAAGACGGAGGTTGAGGGGTGACCTGATAGAAGTCTACAAGCTTAGGAGGGGCGTGGATGGAGTGGATGGGCAGGGACTCTTTCCCAGGGTGGAGGGGTCAGTCACCAGGGGGCACAGGTTTAAGGTCCGTGGGGCACAGTTTAGAGGAGATGTGCGAGGCAGGTTTTTTACACAGAGGGTGGTGAGTGCCTGGAACGCGTTGCCAGGGGAGGTTGTGGAAGCTGATACATTAACGCCGTTCAAAAGGCATCTCAACAAACACATGGACAGGACGGGTATAGAGGGATACGGCACTAGGAAGGTTTTGGTAAAGGTTGGCATCATTTAAAAAAAAAATAATTTAAAGTACCCAATTCATTTTTTCCAATTATGGGACAGTTTAGCATGGCCAATCCACCTAGCCTGCACATCTTTGGGTTGTGGGGGCAAAACCCACGCAAACACGGGGAGAATGTGCAAACTCCACACGGACAGTGACCCAGGGCCGGGATCGAACCTGGGACCTCGGCGTCGTGAGGCAACAGGGCTAACCCACTGCGCCACCGTGCTGCCGTAAAGGTTGGTATCATAACTGGTACAGGTTTGGAGGGCCGAAGGGCCTGTTCCTGTGCTGTATTGTTCTTTGTTCTTTGAATTCCGGTGTTTTGAAGAAGAGTGGGGCAGTTTTCCCGATATCCTGAGGCCCAGAATTTTCCCTCGGTCAACATCACAAAACCAGATGGTGTATCTGTACCTGGCCTGTGCTGCGCTGTAATGTTCTATGTCCGATGTTCAATGGACAGGGATTTCTGTTACAGAGCAGGTGCTGGTGTCCTGCACATCCCATAACCTGTAACTGCATCTAAACTTACACTCCACACATCCCCTGGGATCTTTGTTAATGATCTCCCCTCACTGAAGGTGCAGCCAATTCCAAGATTGACCAATCCCCCCAGTATCTCACCTCCAAGGCTATTTTCAGCTGTGGACCCAGAGAACAAGAGTCTGAAAGTAGTCAGGCCACAACCCTCAGCTCCTTAACCCCTGGTATGGCTGCTGCCCTGACTACCCCTCCTGGCTAGTGTTTCCAGCCCAGCTCAGGGCAACACTCTCCCTGTGGGTGACCTGGCCCTGCCATGCTGAACTGGAACTCTCCGTCTTCACCAACCCGTGTATCAGGTTTGACCTGTTCCTGCTGCGGGGGTGGTGGGGGGGGCGGAATCTGGAAAGTGACCCAGTAAATTCAGCACAACCCCCCCACCACTACGACACCCCCACCACTACGCAACCACTAACCTAAAGCTTACACCCCAGGGTGCTGGGTGGCAGGGTGCTGGGTGGCAGGGTGCTGGGTGGCAGGGTAACAGGGTGTTGGGTGGCAGGGTGCTGGGTAGCAGGGTGCTGGGCAGCAGGGTGCTGGGCGGCAGGGTGCTGGGTAGCAGGGTGCTGGGTAGCAGGGTGCTGGACAGCAGGGTGCTGGGTAGCAGGGTGCTGGGTAGCAGGGTGCTGGGTAGCAGGGTGCTGGGTAGCAGGGTGCTGGGCAGCAGGGTGCTGGGTAGCAGGGTGCTGGGCAGCAGGGTGCTGGGTGTCAGGGTGCTGGGTGTCAGGGTGCTGGGTGGCAGGGTGCTGGGTGGCAGGGTGCTGGGCGGCAGGGTGCTGGGCGGCAGGGTGCTGGGTGGCAGGGTGCTGGGTGGCAGGGTGCTGGGCGGCAGGGTGCTGGGCGGCAGGGTGCTGGGTAGCAGGGTGCTGGGTAGCAGGGTGCTGGGTGGCAGGGTGCTGGGCAGCAGGGTGCTGGGCAGCAGGGTGCTGGGCGGCAGGGTGCTGGGCGGCAGGGTGCTGGGTAGCAGGGTGCTGGGTAGCAGGGTGCTGGGCAGCAGGGTGCTGGGTAGCAGGGTGTTGGGTGGCAGGGTGCTGGGCGGCAGGGTGCTGGGTAGCAGGGTGCTGGGTAGCAGGGTGCTGGGCAGCAGGGTGCTGGGTAGCAGGGTGCTGGGTGGCAGGGTGCTGGGCGGCAGGGTGCTGGGTAGCAGGGTGCTGGGTGGCAGGGTGCTGGGTGGCAGGGTGCTGGGTGGCAGGGTGCTGGACGGCAGGGTGCTGGGTGGCAGGGTGCTGGGTGGCAGGGTGCTGGGTAGCAGGGTGCTGGGTAGCAGGGTTCTGGGAGTCAGGGTGCTGGACAGCAGGGTGCTGGGTAGCAGGGTGCTGGACGGCAGGGTGCTGGGTGGCAGGGTGCTGGGTAGCAGGGTGCTGGGTGGCAGGGTGCTGGACAGCAGGGTGCTGGGTGGCAGGGTGCTGGGTAGCAGGGTGCTGGGTGGCAGGGTGCTGGGTAGCAGGGTGCTGGGTGGCAGGGTGCTGGGTAGCAGGGTGCTGGGAGTCAGGGTGCTGGACAGCAGGGTGCTGGGTAGCAGGGTGCTGGGTAGCAGGGTGCTGGGTAGCAGGGTGCTGGGCGGCAGGGTGCTGGGCGGCAGGGTGCTGGGTGGCAGGGTGCTGGGTAGCAGGGTGCTGGACAGCAGGGTGCTGGGTAGCAGGGTGCTGGGTAGCAGGGTGCTGGGCGGCAGGGTGCTGGGTGGCAGGGTGCTGGGTAGCAGGGTGCTGGACGGCAGGGTGCTGGACGGCAGGGTGCTGGGTGGCAGGGTGCTGGGTAGCAGGGTGCTGGGTAGCAGGGTGCTGGGTAGCAGGGTGCTGGGTAGCAGGGTGCTGGGTAGCAGGGTGCTGGGTAGCAGGGTGCTGGGTAGCAGGGTGCTGGGTGGCAGGGTGCTGGGTGGCAGGGTGCTGGGTAGCAGGGTGCTGGGTAGCAGGGTGCTGGGTGGCAGGGTGCTGGGTAGCAGGGTGCTGGGTAGCAGGGTGCTGGGTAGCAGGGTGCTGGGTAGCAGGGTGCTGGGTGGCAGGGTGCTGGACAGCAGGGTGCTGGGTGGCAGGGTGCTGGGTGGCAGGGTGCTGGGCGGCAGGGTGCTGGGTGGCAGGGTAACAGGGTGTTGGGTGGCAGGGTGCTGGGTAGCAGGGTGCTGGGCGGCAGGGTGCTGGGCGGCAGGGTGCTGGGCGGCAGGGTGCTGGGGGGCAGGGTGCTGGGTAGCAGGGTGCTGGGTAGCAGGGTGCTGGACAGCAGGGTGCTGGGTAGCAGGGTGCTGGGTAGCAGGGTGCTGGGCAGCAGGGTGCTGGGTAGCAGGGTGCTGGGTAGCAGGGTGCTGGGCAGCAGGGTGCTGGGTAGCAGGGTGCTGGGCAGCAGGGTGCTGGGTGTCAGGGTGCTGGGTGTCAGGGTGCTGGGTGGCAGGGTGCTGGGTAGCAGGGTGCTGGGCGGCAGGGTGCTGGGTGGCAGGGTGCTGGGTGGCAGGGTGCTGGGCGGCAGGGTGCTGGGCGGCAGGGTGCTGGGTAGCAGGGTGCTGGGTGGCAGGGTGCTGGGCAGCAGGGTGCTGGGCAGCAGGGTGCTGGGCGGCAGGGTGCTGGGTAGCAGGGTGCTGGGCAGCAGGGTGCTGGGTAGCAGGGTGTTGGGTGGCAGGGTGCTGGGTAGCAGGGTGCTGGGTGGCAGGGTGCTGGGCGGCAGGGTGCTGGGTAGCAGGGTGCTGGGTGGCAGGGTGCTGGGTGGCAGGGTGCTGGGTGGCAGGGTGCTGGGTGGCAGGGTGCTGGGTAGCAGGGTGCTGGGTAGCAGGGTGCTGGGTAGCAGGGTTCTGGGAGTCAGGGTGCTGGACAGCAGGGTGCTGGGTAGCAGGGTGCTGGACAGCAGGGTGCTGGGTGGCAGGGTGCTGGGTAGCAGGGTGCTGGGTGGCAGGGTGCTGGACAGCAGGGTGCTGGGTGGCAGGGTGCTGGGTAGCAGGGTGCTGGGTGGCAGGGTGCTGGGTAGCAGGGTGCTGGGTGGCAGGGTGCTGGGTAGCAGGGTGCTGGGAGTCAGGGTGCTGGACAGCAGGGTGCTGGGTAGCAGGGTGCTGGGTAGCAGGGTGCTGGGTAGCAGGGTGCTGGGCGGCAGGGTGCTGGGTGGCAGGGTGCTGGGTAGCAGGGTGCTGGGTAGCAGGGTGCTGGACGGCAGGGTGCTGGGTGGCAGGGTGCTGGGTAGCAGGGTGCTGGGTAGCAGGGTGCTGGGTAGCAGGGTGCTGGGTGGCAGGGTGCTGGGTGGCAGGGTGCTGGGTAGCAGGGTGCTGGGTGGCAGGGTGCTGGGTGGCAGGGTGCTGGGTAGCAGGGTGCTGGGTAGCAGGGTGCTGGGTAGCAGGGTGCTGGGTAGCAGGGTGCTGGGTGGCAGGGTGCTGGACAGCAGGGTGCTGGGTGGCAGGGTGCTGGGTGGCAGGGTGCTGGGCGGCAGGGTGCTGGGTGGCAGGGTGCTGGGTGGCAGGGTGCTGGGCAGCAGGGTGCTGGGCAGCAGGGTGCTGGGTGGCAGGGTGCTGGACGGCAGGGTGCTGGGTGGCAGGGTGCTGGGTGGCAGGGTGCTGGGTAGCAGGGTGCTGGGTGGCAGGGTGCTGGGTAGCAGGGTGCTGGGTGGCAGGGTGCTGGGTGGCAGGGTGCTGGGTGGCAGGGTGCTGGGTGGCAGGGTGCTGGGTAGCAGGGTGCTGGACGGCAGGGTGCTGGGTGGCAGGGTGCTGGGTGGCAGGGTGCTGGGTGGCAGGGTGCTGGGCGGCAGGGTGCTGGGTAGCAGGGTGCTGGGTGGCAGGGTGCTGGGTGGCAGGGTGCTGGGTGGCAGGGTAACAGGGTGCTGGGTAGCAGGGTGCTGGTTGGCAGGGTGCTGGGCAGCAGGGTGCTGGGTAGCAGGGTGTTGGGTGGCAGGGTGCTGGGTGGCAGGGTAATAGGGTGCTGGGTAGCAGGGTGCTGGGTGGCAGGGTGTTGGGTGGCAGGGTGTTGGGTGGCAGGGTGCTGGGTGGCAGGGTGCTGGGTGGCAGGGTGCTGGGTAGCAGGGTGCTGGGTGGCAGGGTGTTGGGTGGCAGGGTGCTGGGTAGCAGGGTGCTGGGCAGCAGGGTGCTGGGCGGCAGGGTGCTGGGTAGCAGGGTGCTGGGTAGCAGGGTGCTGGGTGGCAGGGTGCTGGGTGGCAGGGTGCTGGGTGGCAGGGTGCTGGGTAGCAGGGTGCTGGGTAGCAGGGTGCTGGGTAGCAGGGTGCTGGGTGGCAGGGTGCTGGGTGGCAGGGTGCTGGGTGGCAGGGTGCTGGGTAGCAGGGTGCTGGGTAGCAGGGTGCTGGGTGGCAGGGTGCTGGGTGGCAGGGTGCTGGGTGGCAGGGTGCTGGGTGGCAGGGTGCTGGGTAGCAGGGTGCTGGGTGGCAGGGTGCTGGGTAGCAGGGTGCTGGGTAGCAGGGTGCTGGGTAGCAGGGTGCTGGGTGGCAGGGTGCTGGGTGGCAGGGTGCTGGACGGCAGGGTGCTGGGTGGCAGGGTGCTGGGTGGCAGGGTGCTGGGTAGCAGGGTGCTGGGTAGCAGGGTGCTGGGTAGCAGGGTGCTGGGTAGCAGGGTGCTGGGTGGCAGGGTGCTGGGTGGCAGGGTGCTGGACAGCAGGGTGCTGGGTGGCAGGGTGCTGGGTGGCAGGGTGCTGGGTGGCAGGGTGCTGGGTGGCAGGGTGCTGGGTGGCAGGGTGCTGGGTGCTATAACCGTCGGCTGCTGTGGGATATTGGGGACAATTGCAACCACTGCCCACATCAGTAACTCGGTCCCAACCGCGGAAAGTATTGACACAGAAACCTCTTTGCAATATTCTCTTTTAATCTGTCACATTTTCCATTGAGATATCGACAGTAGTTACAGGTGGGAACGTTCGCCAACTTCACAGGTATCCACATGAGACATTTCCACAATTTGGGAGTGAGTTTGAAGAGGAATGATCAGTCAGACTGGAGGGTTTGGACGGTGTTGAGATAGCCAGTGGTGAGCTGATATGTGCACAGGTACACACGGAGCTGGGACAGGTACACACGGAGCTGGGACAGGTACACACGGAGCTGGGACAGGTACACACGGAGCTGGGACAGGTACACACGGAGCTGGGACAGGTACACACGGAGCTGGGACAGGTACACACGGAGCTGGGACAGGTACACACGGAGCTGGGAATCAGACACGAGGAATCACTGGGGCAAGCAGCCAACGTCAGCAGAGGATTGTCAGCTGAGGGATCAGGGAATGTGTTCAAATGGGAAAGAGAGTTCAGCTCAACACGTCGAGACTAGCTCAACACGTCCGGATAGGGTGCGGCTCCCTGCTGCCCTGCTGCAGTGGGTTATCGAGTGGGATCACATAGATAATAAAATGAACGCTGCAGCTTGTGCTGCTGTAGGAACAAGTCCCCACAAGATGATGCAGTTATTGTAAATCTTTCTGGAAGACTGGGTCAGCCACAGCCTGGGCTAATGTGTCCAATCCCGGGCTTTGCAGAGAAGCAAAGACATTTTCAGGAATAGTTCTGGGATAAGCAGAAAGCCGGAACATTATTGACACGGGGAGATTGCTGCTGGCCTGTCCGGGGGGTTCTGGACCATTTGGGAGAGGAGCAATTACATCTCAAGATATGAATATGACGGAGACAAATCTCCATGGTGTCCCAGAGCACAAGCAGGAAGGTATTTAGATAAAAACATCCCCAGGGACTTTGCTGAATATTTCTGGCCCGGAATACAGCTCCTGGACACAAACAGGCAGGGAGCCAAAATTAATCTTTTGCAAATCTGAGTTAGTGTATTTAGCAGCGAGTCGAGGTGATGTGTGGTCTTCCTGAGCAATGATTGAATTGTCCCAATTTCTAGTCTCCTAGGAAACAGGACATCCCTTCCTGCCAGACAGCAACATCCCAGAAAATGTAGCGCCAGACAGAATGTACCAGATGAAACATCCCCAGACGCACAGTCTCAGACACCAGACACACAGTCTCAGGCACACAGTCCCAGACGGTAGTCTCAGACACCAGATGCAAAGTCTCAGACACACAGTCTCAGACGCACAGTCCCAGACGGCAGTCTCAGACGCACAGTCTCAGGCACACAGTCCCAGACGGTAGTCTCAGACACCAGATGCAAAGTCTCAGACACACAGTCTCAGACGCACAGTCCCAGACGGCAGTCTCAGACGCACAGTCTCAGGCACACAGTCCCAGACGGTAGTCTCAGACACCAGATGCAAAGTCTCAGACACACAGTCTCAGACGCACAGTCCCAGCCGGCTGTCTCAGACACACAGTCCCAGACGGCAGTCCCAGGCGCACAGTCCCAGATGCACAGTCCCAGACTCACAGTCCTAGATGCACAGCCCAGACGCACAGTCTCAGACACAGTCCCAGATGCACAGTCCCAGACTCACAGTCCTAGATGCACAGTCACAGACTCACAGTCCCAGACTCACAGTCCTAGATGCACAGTCTCAGACACACAGTCCCAGGTGCACAGTCCCAGGTGCACAGTCCCAGGTGCACAGTCCCAGACTCACAGTCCTAGATGCACAGTCTCAGACACACAGTCCCAGACGGCAGTCCCAGACGCACAGTCCCAGGTGCACAGTCCCAGGTGCACAGTCTCAGACACACAGTCCCAGGCGCACAGTCCCAGATGCACAGTCCCAGGCGCACAGTCCCAGATGCACAGTCCCAGATGCACAGTCCTAGATGCACAGCCCAGACGCACAGTCTCAGACGCACAGTCCCAGCCGGCTGTCTCAGAAGCACAGTCCCAGACGCACAGTCCCAGATGCACAGTCCCAGATGCACAGTCCCAGACTCACAGTCCCAGATGCACAGTCCCAGACGCACAGTCTCAGACGCACAGTCCCAGCCGGCTGTCTCAGAAGCACAGTCCCAGACGCACAGTCCCAGATGCACAGTCCCAGACTCACAGTCCTCGACGCACAGTCCCAGATGCACAGTCCCAGATGCACAGTCCCAGACTCACAGTCCCAGATGCACAGTCCCAGACGCACAGTCCCAGATGCACAGTCCCAGACTCACAGTCCCAGATGCACAGTCCCAGACGCACAGTCCCAGATGCACAGTCCCAGATGCACAGTCCCAGACGCACAGTCCCAGATGCACAGTCCCAGACTCACAGTCCCAGACGCACAGTCCCAGCCGCACAGTCCCAGATGCACAGTCCCAGACGCACAGTCCTCGACGCACAGTCCCAGCCGCACAGTCCCAGATGCACAGTCCCAGGCGCACAGTCCCAGACGCACAGTCCCAGGCGCACAGTCCCAGATGCACAGTCCCAGATGCACAGTCCCAGATGCACAGTCCCAGACGCACAGTCCTCGACGCACAGTCCCAGCCGCACAGTCCCAGATGCACAGTCCCAGACGCACAGTCCCAGACGCACAGTCCCAGACGCACAGTCCCAGATGCACAGTCCCAGACGCACAGTCCCAGATGCACAGTCCCAGATGCACAGTCCCAGACGCACAGTCCCAGATGCACAGTCCCAGATGCACAGTCCTAGACGCACAGTCCCAGGCGCACAGTCCCAGGCGCACAGTCCCAGATGCACAGTCCTAGACGCACAGTCCAGATGCACAGTCTCAGACGCACAGTCCCAGATGCACAATCCCAGATGCACAATCCCAGATGCACAGTCCCAGAAGCACAGTCCCAGATGCACAGTCTCAGACACACAGTCCCAGATGCACAGTCCCAGACTCACAGTCCTAGACGCACAACCCAGACGCACAGTCTCAGACACACAGTCCCAGCCGGCTGTCTCAGAAGCACAGTCCCAGACGCACAGTCCCAGATGCACAGTCCCAGGCGCACAGTCCCAGATGCACAGTCCCAGATGCACAGTCCTAGATGCACAGTCCTAGATGCACAGCCCAGACGCACAGTCTCAGACGCACAGTCCCAGCCGGCTGTCTCAGAAGCACAGTCCCAGACGCACAGTCCCAGATGCACAGTCCCAGATGCACAGTCCCAGACTCACAGTCCCAGATGCACAGTCCCAGACGCACAGTCTCAGACGCACAGTCCCAGCCGGCTGTCTCAGAAGCACAGTCCCAGACGCACAGTCCCAGATGCACAGTCCCAGATGCACAGTCCCAGACTCACAGTCCTCGACGCACAGTCCCAGATGCACAGTCCCAGATGCACAGTCCCAGACTCACAGTCCCAGATGCACAGTCCCAGACGCACAGTCCCAGATGCACAGTCCCAGACTCACAGTCCCAGATGCACAGTCCCAGACGCACAGTCCCAGCCGCACAGTCCCAGATGCACAGTCCCAGGCGCACAGTCCCAGATGCACAGTCCTAGACGCACAGTCCCAGGCGCACAGTCCCAGGCGCACAGTCCCAGATGCACAGTCCTAGACGCACAGTCCAGATGCACAGTCTCAGACGCACAGTCCCAGATGCACAATCCCAGATGCACAATCCCAGATGCACAGTCCCAGAAGCACAGTCCCAGATGCACAGTCTCAGACACACAGTCCCAGATGCACAGTCCCAGACTCACAGTCCTAGACGCACAACCCAGACGCACAGTCTCAGACACACAGTCCCAGCCGGCTGTCTCAGAAGCACAGTCCCAGACGCACAGTCCCAGATGCACAATCCCAGATGCACAGTCCCAGACGTACAGTCCCAGACACACAGTCCTAGACGCACAACCCAGACGTACAGTCTCAGACGCACAGTCCCAGATGGCAATCCCAGACGGCAGTCTCAGATGCACAGTCCCAGACGGCAGTCTCAGACGCACAGTCTCAGACACAAACGGGGTATAGGCACTATGGCACCTTGGGGTCACCCAGGTCATTATAGACCCCCGTGTGGGTGCAGGGTGGCGCCCTGGCTCTCCCACTGGCACTCAGGCACCTTGGCTCTGCCTCACTTGGGGGCAGGGGTGTGGGGTAATGCTCACGGGTGTGTGTGAGGGGGGGGGGCTGGTAACAGTGTCTGTGGTTGGGACGTGTGAGGGACCTTCAAGTCCACTTAGAGATTGGGACATCATTTCAAAACGGTGGCCCAATGTCTGAGAAGCGGCCCTGGCAGTGAGGTCAGCTCCCCAGTGATGGAAAACATTCTAAGTGTGGGCTAGCTCGGGGTGAAACTTCCCAGGGCCCAGAAAAGGTGACAAATGTGGTTAGATCGCGGTGGGGAACTGACTGACAGAGCCGTGGAAACTCTCCCAGCAAAACACGCCTGAAAACACACTCAGCAACTTATCCATTAAATTGCGCCCGAGGTGAAGACCCATTAACGTGTGTTTGGACCCCCCCCCCCCCCCCCCTGTAGGTGGTTCGATATTCCTGTTTCCATTCAGATTCCAGCTTTTGAAAATCTATTTCTCCTCGTCTCCAGGATTAACCCAAAGTTAAAAGTAAAATACCACAGGTGTTAGAAATCTAAAATAGGTCACACAGATTTGAAACATTAACTCTCATAGATTATCATAGAATTTACAGTGCAGAAGGAGGCCATTCGGCCCATCAAGTCTGCACCGGCTCTTGGAAAGAGCTCCCTACCCAAGGTCAACACCTCCACCCTATCCCCATAACCCAGTAACCCCACCCAACACTAAGGGCAATTTTGGACACGAAGGGCAATTTATCATGGCCAATCCACCTAACCTGCACATCTTTGGACTGTGGGAGGAAACCGGAGCACCCGGAGGAAACTCACGCACACACGGGGAGGATGTGCAGACTCCGCACAGACAGTGACCCAAGCCGGAATCGAACCTGGGACCCTGGAGCTGTGAAGCAATTGTGCTAACCACTGTGCTACCGTGCTGCCCACTCTGTGTCTCTCTCCACAGATGCTCCCAAACCTGTTGAGTTTTTCAGGCACTTTTCTGTTTTTATTCCAAAGTTACGTTGAATCAGGGGAAAAGGGAGCATTCGATTTGACTGAGCGCTGGGTTGGGTTTATATCGGAGCTGCGATGTATTGTGTGGTGTCTGTGGAACGGGCTGTGAATGGACTCTTCTCAGCCCTGGCAAAGTTGGCAGGAGGGCCCGTGCTCAGAGCGGGTAGTCACATGCCTCCGGTTTACCCGCAAAGTACAGCTTAGAGAACCCTCGGTAGGTTTCGGTGTCGTGGGCTGTTGCCTTAATGGCAGGGTCTTGCTGCATGAGATGCATCCACTGCTTGAGTTTTGGGGTCTTTTCCAGGTGCCTAGAGACAGGAAGAGAGATTCAGTGAAAACGAGAGGGAATCAGTAACCAGCCTGGGCTCTGACCAGATTCTAGCTCCGTACACCAAACCCCCCCCCACCCACTGCTCCCAAACCAGGAGCAACGTCTCTGCTCAAAGCACAGCTGCCCTGTAACCCAGCCACAGAATATACAACATCCAAACAGGCCATTCGGCCCAACCAGTCCGTGTTGGCCTTTACCCTCCATGTGAGTAAGGAGTTCTGTTCTCATTTCCCTGTTCCCGTACTCCTTTTCCTTCATTTATTCCATCATCGACCCATTCTGACCTTCAATGTTTACATAGTTTCTGCCACGACCATTAACCCTGGGAGTGAATTCCACAGCCTCACAACTCTCCCTGTGAAAAAAACATTCCCTGCCCGTTGTCCCAAATCTCTTACATTTTACCTGATTGCTCATCCGAAATCCATCTTTCCAGACCCCGTATCCCAGCATCAATAACTGCAGCAAAGACTCAAAAGCTTCCATTTCCAGTTGCTATGACACATCCTCGGTACCACACGGAGACACAATCTCACCAATTAAGTGCTTCTTTCCACAGCAAACATTTTAAAATTCATGGCAGGGATGTGGATGTCGCTGCCTGGGCCAATATTCATCGACCATCCCCAACTGCCCTTGAGAAGGTGGGGGTGAGCTGCCTTCTTGAACCGCTGCAGCCTGTGATGTGTAGGTACACCCACTGTGCTGTTAGGGAAGGAGATCCAGGATTTTGACTCAGCGACAGTAAAGGAATCGGTGGTGGAGGGAGTGAATGTTTGTGGATGGGGTGCCAATCAAGCGGCTGCTTTGTCCTGGATGGTGTTGAGCTTCTTGAGTGTTGTTGGAGCTGCGCTCATCCAGGCAAGTGGAGAGTGTTCCATCACACTCCTGACTTGTGCCTTGTGAAATGGTGGACAAGCTTTAGGGGGTCAGAAGGTGAGTTATTCGCCGTAGGATTCCTAGCCTTTGACCTGCCCTGGTAGCCACAATATTAACGTGGCTGGGTCCAGTTCAGTTTCTGATCAATGGTAACCCCCAGGATGTCGATTGTGGGGATTCAGGGATGGTAATGCCACATTCAAGAAGAAAATAGGGTGAGTGCAGGGCCAGAATGTTCCAATCAGGAAAAAGGGGGGACCAACAAATCCAGTGAACCCTGGATATCGAGGGATATACAGCGTTGGATAAGGAGAAAACGGGAGGCTAATGGCAGATATTGAGGGCTCAAAGCAGCTGAGGTCTTAGAGGAGTATAGAATATGCAAGAGCGAACTGAAAAAGGAAATTAGGAGAGCAAAAAGGGGCATGAAAGGATACTGGCAGGTAAAATAAAGGAAAATCCCAAGTTGTTTTGCAAGTACATTAAGGGTAAAAGGATAACTCGGGAAAGAGTCGGGTCCATTAAGGATCAGAATGGTAACGTGTGTGTGGAGCCGGAGGATGTAGGTCGGGTTCTAAATGAATACTTTGTGTCAGTGTTCACTTGTGAGAGGGACGGTGTGGGTATAGAAATCAGGGAGAAGGACTGTAATAAAATTAAAGAGATTAACAGAGACAGAGAGGAGGTTCGGAATGGTCTGGCAGGTTTAAAAGTAGATGAATCTCCAGGGCCAGATGAAATGTATCCCAGGCTGCTGAGTGAGGCAAGGGAGGAAATAGCAGGGGCGCTGGCAATAATTTTCAATTCCTCTCTGGCCACAGGAGAGGTGCCGGAGGACTGGAGGACAGTCAATGTGGTTCCATTATTCAAGAAGGGAGGAAGGGATAAACCAGGAATCTACAGGCCGGTCAGTCTAACCTCAGTGGTGGGGAAACTATTGGAAACAATTCTGAGGAACAGAATTAATCTGCGTTTGGACAGGCAGGGATTAATCAGGAACAGTCAGCATGGGTTTGTTAAGGGGAGGTCATGTCTGACCAACTTGATTGAGTTTTACGAAGAGGTGACCAGGTGTATAGATGAGGGCAATGTATTTGACGTGGTCTACTTGGTCTTCAGCAAGGCTCTTGTTAAGGTCCAACATGGGAGACTGATAGCGAAGGTACGAGCCCATGGAATCCAAGGAAATTTGGCAAATTGGATCCAGAATTGGCTGAGTGGCAGCAAGCAGAGGGTGATGGGCGAGGGGTGTTTTTCTGACTGGAAGCCTGTGTCCAGTGGGGTCCCGCAGGGATCAGTGTTGGGGTTTATATGAATGATTTGGAGATGAATGTAGGAGGGTTGATCAGTAAGTTTGCGGATGATACGAAAATTGGTGGGGTGGTAAATAACCTTGGATTAAATAGCCTTAGATCACAGGAGGAGAGACGGGCTGGTCAGTTGGGCTGATCAGTGGCAAATTAAATTCATTCTGGAGAGGGTGCGGTGGGGGGGGCATTATGCACTTGGGAGGACAAACAAGGGAATACAGGATAAACGACAGGACCCTGGGAAGTACCGAGGGTCAGAGGGACCTTGGTGAACACCCGTCCCTGAAGATAGCAGAGCAGGTGGATACAGTGGTTAAGAAGGCATATGGAATACTTGCCTTTATTAGCCGAGGCGTAGAGTTTAAGAGCAGGGAGGTTACACTGGAACTGTATAAAACATTGGTTAGGTCACAGCTAGAGTATTGTGGGCAGTTCTGGAATCCACATTATAGGAGGGATGTGATAGCAGTGGAAAGGGTGCAGAGGAGATTTACCAGCATGTTGCCCGGGCTGGAGAGTTTTAGCTATGAAGAGAGATTGGATAGACTGGGATTCTCGTTCCAGCCTCCCCGAACAGGTGCTGGAATGTGGCGACTAGGGGCTTTTCACAGTAACTTCATTGAAGCCTACTTGTGACAATAAGCGATTTTCATTATTATTGTTTTACTCGGGGCAGAGGAGACTGAGGAGGGACAGGATAGAGGTGTGTAAAATTATGAGGGGCATAGATAGAGCAGACAGGAAGAAACCTTTCCCCTTGGTGGAGGGATCAATGATCAGGGGGAACAGATTTAAGGGAAGGGGCAGGAGGGTTAGAGGGGATGTGAGGAAAAGCCTTTTCACCCAGAGAGGGGTGGGAGTCTGGCACTCGCTGCCTGAAAGGGTGGGGGAGGCAGAGACCCTCAGAACATTTAAGGAGTATTTAGATGTGTGCCTGCGATCCCAGGGCAGACACGGCCATGGGCCAAGAGCTGGGAAATGGGATTAGAATAGTTATTTGGTTGTTTTTGACCGCGAGGACGCGATGTGCCGAAGAGCGTTTTCTGTGCTGTGTGACTCTATGATTGAATGTCATGGGGAAATTGTTAGATCCTCTCTTGTAGGAGATGGTACTTGTGTGGCGTGAATGTAACTTGCCACTTGTCAGCCCCGAGCCTGGATATTGTCCCCTTGCTGCATTTGGACAGGGACTGCTTCATTATCTGAGGAGTGGCGAATGGTGCTGAACATTGTGCAGTCACCCGCAAACATCCCCACTTCTGAAGACGGGACTTTGTCTCCGCAAGGACTGTGCGGTGGTCACTTCTACCGATACGGTCATGGACAGATGTATCTGCACCGGGCAGGTTGGTGAGGATGGGGTCAAGTATGTTTATCCCTCTTGTTGGTTCCCTCACCACCTGCTGCAGTCCCAGTCTGATAATAATTTACTTTAGGACCCGGCCAGCTCGGTCTGCGATGGTGCTACTGAGCCCCTCTTAGTGATAGACATTGAAGTCCGTCCCCCCCACAGTACATTCCGTACGTGCTCACACTAATCAAATACAGGGGTCTTTGCCGAATTGGGCATTATGTTGATGGTTGATGCAAATGGTGAGACCAGCTGTGGGCAGGAATTAGCCTTCTCGGTGACAGGTAGTTTCAGAAACTTTTCAGAAACCAGACACAACTCCACACACATGGGACATGATCACAACTCCACACACATGGGACATGATCACAACTCCACACACATGGGACATGATCACAACTCCACACACATGGGACATGATTATAACTCCACACACATGGGACATGATCACAACTCCACACACATGGGACATGATCACAACTCCACACACATGGGACATGATTATAACTCCACACACATGGGACATGATCACAACTCCACACACATGGGACATGATCACAACTCCACACACATGGGACATGATCACAACTCCACACACATGGGACATGATCATAACTCCACACACATGGGACATGATCATAACTCCACACACATGGGACATGATCACAACTCCACACACATGGGACATGATCACAACTCCACACGGGGCATGCTCCCCCCCCCCCCCCCCCTCCTGGTGTGTGCCGCAGGGGCGGAGTCAGCCCACAATTGGCTGCTGGTGGGCGGCTCCTTCCAGTCACTGGGATTCCTGTTGTTCACACCCTCTGCTGCTGGGGAACTTGTTGGGGATTGTGTGTGTGTGTGTGGGGGGGGGGGGGGGGGGGGGCTTGGTCGCTGTCGGCACAACGGGAAGATCCCGCCAGTGCGAAGGGCCAGCAGAGATCACCCTCCACCACCAGCACAAGGAGGCCACACGTGTGACAGATTTATCTTTCCACAATCAGCTTTGCTCAGCCAGAGCTGCAGCAGGAAATCTCATGTGGACCTCCTCAAAGTCCTAAGGCTGAATTCCCATCATCCCTCACAAAGGGAAGCAGCCAATCAGCTGCAGCAGGTTTAAATGGTTGACTCATGTGAGCGGTTATTGGTTCCTGGTCATTGGGTGTTCCTCTTCCCCTGGTCCGTCCATCCAGCTGTCAGAGCAGGTTAGAGTGGAGAGTCAGAACTGGGAGCTGGGAGTCAGTCTCAGGAATGTGAAGTCGAGCCTAGAGTCATAGAGTCATCGATGTTTACAGCATGGAAACAGGCCCTTCGGCCCAGCTTGTCCATGCCGCCCAGTTTCTATCACTAAGCTAGTCCCACTTGCCTGAATTGGCCCATACCCTGCCCATGTAACTGTCTAACTGCTTTTTAAAGGACAACATTGTACCTGCCTCTACCACTGCCTCTGGCAGCCTGTTCCAGATGCTCACCACCCTCTGTGTGAAAAAATTTCCCCCTGGTTATCTTATCTCTTTTGTATCTCTCTCCTCTCACCTTAAAACTATGCCCTCTAGTTCTAGACTCCTCTACCTTTGGGAAAATATGTTGAGTATCTACCTTATTGATGCTCCTCATTATTTTATAGACCTCGATAAGATCACCCCTAAGCCTCCGACACTCCAGGGAAAAAAGTCCCAGCCTATCCAGCCTCTCCTTATAACTCAGACCATCAAGTCCCGGTAGCATCCTCGTAAATCTCTTCTGCACTCTGTCTAGTTTAACAATATCCTTCCTATAATAGGGTGACCAGGACTGTACACAGTATTCCATGTGTGGCCGTACCAATGTCTTGTACAACTTCAACAAGACGTCCCAACTCCTGTATTCAATATTCTGTCCAATAAAACCTCACATGCTGAATGCCTTCTTCACCACCCTGTCCACCTGCGACTCCACCTTCAAGGAGCTATGAACCTGTACCCCTAGATCTCTTTGTTCTGTAACTCTCCCCAACTCCCTACCATTAACTGAGTAGGTCCTGCCCCGATTCGATCTACCAAAATGCATCACCTCACATTTATCCAAATTAAACTCCATCTGCCATTCATCGGCCCACTGGCCCAATTGGTCAAGATCCTGTTGCAATATTATTTCATATAACCTTCTTCACTATCCACCATGCCGAGTATTTCCTGGTACAGCACGGGGTTAGATACAGAGTAAAGCTCCCTCCACACTGTCCCCATCAAACACTCCCAGGACAGGTACAGCACGGGTTAGATACAGAGTAAAGCTCCCTCTACCCTGTCCCAATCAAACACTCCCAGGACAGGTCCAGCACGGGGTTAGATACAGCGTAAAGCTCCCTCTACCCTGTCCCCATCAAACACTCCCAGGGCAGGTACAGCACAGGGTTAGATACAGATTAAAGCTCCCTCTACACTGTCCCCATCAAACACTCCCAGGACAGGTACAGCACGGGTTAGATATAGAGTAAAGCTCCCTCTACCCTGTCCCCATCAAACACTCCCAGGACAGGTACAGCACGGGGTTAGATATAGAGTAAAGCTCCCTCTACACTGTCCCCATCAAACACTCCCAGGACAGGTACAGCACGGGGTTACATACAGAGTAAAGCACCCTCTACACTGTCCCCATCAAACACTTCCAGGACAGGTACAGCACGGGGTTACATACAGAGTAAAGCACCCTCTACACTGTCCCCCATCAAACACTCCCAGGACAGGTACAGCACGGGGTTAGATACAGAGTAAAGCTCCCTCTACACTGTCCCCATCAAACACTCCCAGGACAGGTACAGCACGGGGTTAGATACAGAGTAAAGCTCCCTCTACACTGTCCCCATCAAACACTCCCAGGACAGGTACAGCACGGGTTAGATATAGAGTAAAGCTCCCTCTACCCTGTCCCCATCAAACACTCCCAGGACAGGTACAGCACGGGGTTAGATACAGAGTAAAGCTCTTACTACACTGTCCCCATCACACACTCCCAGGACAGGTACAGCACGGGGTTAGATACAGAGTAAAGCTCCCTCTACACTGTCCCCATCAAACACTCCCAGGACAGGTACAGCACGGGGTTAGATACAGAGTAAAGCTCCCTCTCCACTGTCCCCATCAAACACTCCCAGGACAGGTACAGCACGGGGTTAGATACAGAGTAAAGCTCCCTCTCCACTGTCCCCATCAAACACTCCCAGGACAGGTACAACACGGGGTTAGATACAGAGTAAAGCTCCCTCCACACTGTCCCCATCAAACACACCCAGGACAGGTACAGCACGGGGTTAGATACAGAGTAAAGCTCCCTCCACACTGTCCCCATCAAACACTCCCAGGACAGGTACAGTGCGGGGTTAGATACAGAGTAAAGCTCCCTCCACACTGTCCCCATCAAACACTCCCAGGACAGGTACAGCACGGGGTTAGATACAGAGTAAAGCTCCCTCCACACTGTCCCCATCAAACACACCCAGGACAGGTACAGCACGGGGTTAGATACAGAGTAAAGCTCCCTCCACACTGTCCCCATCAAACACTCCCAGGACAGGTACGGCACGGGGTTAGATACAGAGTAAAGCTCCCTCTCCACTGTCCCCATCAAACACTCCCAGGACAGGTACAACACGGGGTTAGATACAGAGTAAAGCTCCCTCCACACTGTCCCCATCAAACACTCCCAGGACAGGTACAGTGCGGGGTTAGATACAGAGTAAAGCTCCCTCCACACTGTCCCCATCAAACACTCCCAGGACAGGTACAGCACGGGGTTAGATACAGAGTAAAGCTCCCTCTACCCTTCCCCATCAAACACTCCCAGGACAGGTACAGCACGGGGTTAGATACAGAGTAAAGCTCCCTCTACACTGTCCCCATCAAACACTCCCAGGACAGGTACAGCACGGGGTTAGATACAGAGTAAAGCTCCCTCGACACTGTCCCCATCAAACACTCCCAGGACAGGTACAGCACGGGGTTAGATACAGAGTAAAGCTCCCTCGACACTGTCCCCATCAAACACTCCCAGGACAGGTACAGCACGGGGTTAGATACAGAGTAAAGCTCCCTCGACACTGTCCCCATCAAACACTCCCAGGACAGGTACAGCACGGGGTTAGATACAGAGTAAAGCTCCCTCTACACTGTCCCCATCAAACACTCCCAGGACAGGTACAGCACGGGGTTAGATACAGAGTAAAGCTCCCTCTGCACTGTCCCCAACAAACACTCCCAGGACAGGTACAGCACGGGGTTAGATACAGAGTAAAGCTCCCTCTGCACTGCCCCCATCAAACACTCCAGGACAGGTACAGCACGGGGTTAGATACAGAGTAAAGCTCCCTCTACACTGTCCCCATCAAACACTCCCAGGACAGTTACAGCACGGGGTTAGATACAGAGTAAAGCTCCCTCTACACTGTCCCCATCAAACACTCCCAGGACAGGGACAGCACGGGGTTAGATACAGAGTAAAGCTCCCTCTACACTGTCCCCATCAAACACTCCCAGGACAGGTACAGCACGGGGTTAGATACAGAGTAAAGCTCCCTCCACACTGTCCCCATCAAACACTCCCAGGACAGGTACAGCTCGGGGTTAGATACAGAGTAAAGCTCCCTCTACACTGTCCCTTGGAAACTTGTCCATTATTCCTGTACAAAGAATACAAAGAACAGTAGAGGAGGAACAGGCCCTTCGGCCCTCGAAGCCTGCGCCGCCCATGATGCCTGTCTGAACTAAAACCTTGTACACTTCCAGGCTCCGATTCCCTCTACACCCCCACATTGATGTAATCATCAAGATGCCTCTGAAACGTTGCTATTGTCCCTGTTTCCACCACCTCCCCTGGCAGGGCGTTCCAGGCACCCACTACCCTTTGTGTAAAAAACCTTGCCTCGCTTTTCTCCTCTCACTTTCCCCCTCGCATCTTAATCCTATGTCTGCTCGTAATTGGCTTTCCCACCCTTGGAAAAAACTTCTGACTATCCACTGTGTCCATGCAAATCATAATTTTGTAGACCTCTATCAGGTCGCCCCTCAACCTCCTTCGTTCCAGTGAGAACAAACCAAGTTTATTCAACCGCTCCTCATAGCTAATGCCCTCCATACCAGGCAACATTCTGGTAAATCTCTTCTGCACCCTCTCTAAAGCCTCCACGTCCTTCTGGTAGTGTGGCGACCAGAATTGTACGCAATATTCTTCATGTGGCCTAACCAGGGTTCTATACAGCTGCAACATGACTTGCTAATTTTTATACTGATGAAGCCAAGCATGCCATATGCCTTCTTGACTTCCCTATCCACCTGCGTTGCCACTTTCAGTGGTCTATGGACCTGGACACCCAGATCTGATCTATGGACACTGCCTGTCAATACTCCGAATGGTTCTGCCACTTACTATATAATTCCCACCTGTATTAGACCTTCCAAAATGCATTGCCTCACATTTGTCCGGATTAAACTCCATCTGCCATCTCTCCGCCCAAGTCTCCAAACAATCTAAATCCTGCTGTATCCTCTGAGAGCCCTCATCGCTATCCGCAATTCCACCAACCTTTGTGACGTCTGCAAACTTACTAATCAGACAAGTTACATTTTCCTCCAAATTATTTATATATACTGCGAACAACAGAGGTCCCACCACTGATCCCTGTGGAACACCACTAGTCACAGCCCTCCAATCAGAAAAGCACCCTTCCATTGCTACCCTCTGTCTTCTATGACCGAGACGTTCTGTATCCACCTTGCCAGCTCACCCCTGATCCCGTGTGACTTCACCTTTTGTACCAGTCTACCATGAGGGACCTTGTTAAAGGCGTTACTGAAGTCCATATAGACAACATCCACCGCCCATCCTTCATCAATCATCTTATTCACTTCCTCAAAAAACTCGATCAAGTTAGTGAGACACAACCTCCCCTTCACAAAACTAGGTTGTCTAGCGCTAATAACTCCATTTATTTCCAATTTTTCATAAACAAATTCCAATTAAGAGGCAATTTAGCAGTGCCAATCCACTCATCCTGCACATCTTTGGGTTGTGGGGGTAGGACCCACGCAGATATGGGGAGAGCGTGCAAATTTCACACGGCCAGTGGCCTGGGACTGGGATCAAACCCGGGTCCTCGGCACTGTGAGGCAGCAGTGCTAACCAGAGGAAGCTTCTCTCCAATCAGTGGGGTTGAATTTTGTTTTTTAAATTTAGAGTACCCAATTCATTTTTTCCAATTAAGGGGCAATTTAGCGTGGCCAATCCACCGACCCTGCACATCTTTGTGGGGTGAGACCCACACAGACACGGGGAGAACGTGCAAACTCCACACGGACAGTGACCCAGAGCCGGGATCGAACCTGGATCCTTGGCGCCGTGAGGCAGCAGTGCTAACCACTGCGCCACCGTTCCGCAAGCCCTAGTGGGGTTGAATTTGACCCACAATGCAACAGTGAAAGACCAGGATGTGCGCATTGCCCTCACTCACTTGCATGTTAACATTGACTTCCTGCTGGTTACTCACTTGCTGGATGAGAGAGCTTCCAAACGTTCAAACCAAGGCCACAGCAAGTAGTCAATCATCGTCACAGAGTCGCCGCCCAAGAAACGAGTCTTCATCCTGGCATGTTTCTGTAACAAAGCAGTGGTCAGGGCGGAGAAGGTGAGCGTACTACTCCAGAACTATGCACGCATGGGGAATTCAAATTTCAGATGGGCAGTAAATTGTTAATTCCACCACTGCTTCCATCCAGCCATGGCCCAAACGACTAGTGTTCCTCATGGTTGGAAGCTGCAGGACGTGAGTCAGTTACTGCGACTGCAGAGCACGAGGTGCCCATTCCAATTTCCTGTGCTGAGCCGTGGAGGCTAAGGGGAGATTTGATAGAAATATCCGAGATTATGACAGGTTTGGATTAGGTAGATGAGGAGAAGCTATTCCCATTGGCTGAAGTTTTAAGGATCAGGGGACACGGATTAAAATTGTTGGGCAGGAAATGCAGGGGTAAAGACCGAAAACTCACTGCCTACCAGGGTCGTGGAAACGGAGATGATCAATTTCAAAAGGAAATTGGATGGGCAATTGGGGGGAATAAAGCTGCAGTGATACAGGGACTGAGCAGAGGAGCTGACGGATTAGCTCTACAGAGAGCTGGCAGGGATACGAAAGGCTGAAAGGTCTTCTTTTCTACTGTAAGTGACTAAATGTGTGGAATTCTCCCATCTTGAGACCGAGTGTGCTGGTGTGTGGCTACGGCAGCACCTTCCCCACCGGCTAGAACAGCAGGATCCCAGAATCTGCGCTTGGAATCTCATCACAGGCGGGTCCTCTTCTGAGTCAGTGATTCATTCACCTGTCATCAACTGACGGGTTTGAAAGTCCCTGACGCCATATTTAAACATCACCCGCGGGCTGGGTTCTCCGCCGGCGGGATTCTCTGCCCGCAGCCCGGGGGTTTCCCGACGGCGTGGGGCGGCCCCACAATGAGAAACCCCATTGACCGGCCGGCGTAACGGAGACTCCCGCTGGCGGGGTGAAACAGGAATGTGGCGGGGCGGAGACTCCAGCCCCCTGATCTCTCCCTCCAGCCAAAGGTCTTCACTAGACTGTGCAGGATGCCAGCAACCCAGAGCGGAAACCTATTCCCCGATTCAACAACCTCCCTCCTCAGCTCGTCAACTGTGAGATGCCCATGTCCCACTTGGTCATCTCCATCATGTCTGGAGTCTTTGGACATCTCCTTCTCCGAACCGCGTGCGGCTGGATTCTCCGTCTTTTGGGACTGTGTCCCCACGCCAGGAAATCTGGCAGCAACAGGCCGCAGGTTGACAGCCTTGCTGGGGGCCGGCAGGCAGCTATCGTGGAGCTCGCAGATCCAGCAGCCGATACGACACTTCAGAGGCATGCGCACAGCGGTGGCCTCCAGCGATCGCGCCGTGCTCCATGGCAGACTCAGACCGCGGACCTGGACCGCGGAAATAGTGCCCCCAATCGGCCGCTCGCCCGACCCGGACCGACCCGCACAAAACAAAAACAGTCCCGAATGAGGCCCCCCCCCCGACCCCCGTCCGGCCCTCCCCCCCCCCCGACTGTGGCGGCCCCAGACTGTGTCTGCAACCGTCACGTGGGAATCACAGACGGTGGGTCCACGCCATCAGGAATTCGGCCGGTCGGGGATGGAGAATAGTCGGGTGGGCCTCAGGCAATGGCCTCAGGTGGGGGGTACTCGGCGCAGCGTACTCCCCGAGTACACCGTTTTTCGGGGGGGGGGGGGGGAGAATCGCGGAACTTGCGGCGGTCCCGATTTCGGCGTTGGGGTGCAGAGAATCCAACCCCTGCTATCTCTTTGACCCCTTGTTTGTGAGCTTTTCGTGCAGCCGTGTCGGGGTCCAGCTGCCCTCCCCCCGGACCCTTGTTGCTGTGGCTGTCTGAGTGCCTCAGCACAGGGGGAAGGAGACCCCACCCCCAGGCGCGATGCTAACCCAGATGCTGACACGCGAGGGCCCAGGGGTTCAGTAGCATGGTGTTGTCCATGATGGCCAGCTGGGTGTGGCGATGGACGCAGGTCTGCCCCGCCATCGTGGGGAGCGGCGCATCAGGAGCGGTGCAGCTCTGTGGCAGGAAGTTGTTGCACTCACACCAGAATCTGTTGTGAACTGACGACCGCCTTGTGCAGCCACTCTTTAGCAATCGAGTTTTGACCAACGTAAATTCCCGCTGGCAAATCACGCGAATCCTGGGTCTGACGGAATTCCAGTGGCAACCGTTTTAATCAGCATCGCAGAGATGCAAATGACTGGAAATTGGATTCATGCCACCAGCCAGTGAGAAGAGCGACCCACCATTGACCCTCCATTGACCTGCTGTTGACCCTCCATTGACGCTCCATTGGCCCTCCATTGACCCTTCATTGACCCTCCATTGACCCTCCATTGACCCTTCATTGACCCTCCATTGACCCTCCATTGACCCTTCATTGACGCTCCATTGACCCTTCATTGACCCTCCATTGGCCCTCCATTGGCCCTCCATTGACCCTCCATTGACCCTCCATTGACCCTCCATTGGCCCTCCATTGGCGCTCCATTGACCCTTCATTGATGCTCCAATGACCCTCCAATGACCCTCCATTGACCCTCCATTGACCCTCCATTGACCCTTCATTGACGCTCCATTGACCCTTCATTGACGCTCCATTGACCCTTCATTGATGCTCCATTGACCCTCCATTGACCCTCCATTGACCCTTCACTGACGCTCCATTGGCCCTCCATTGGCCCTCCATTGACCCTTCATTGACGCTCCATTGGCCCTCCATTGACCCTCCAATGACCCTCCATTGACCCTCCATTGACCCTCCATTGGCCCTCCATTGACCCTTCATTGACCCGCTGTTGGGGGATTTGCAAAATGATTTTACCAAATAGCCAGGTCCTCCACTTTGCCAGGCACCAAACCCACCGTGGGCAGGATCGGAAGATTCCGGACTATGTCTTGATGAAAAGCTGTCAATAAAAACTGACTGTAAAAGTTTCTATAGGTATGTGAAGAGAAAAAGATTGATATAAACGAATGTAGGCCCCTTACAGTCAGAAACGGGGGAATTCATAACTGGGAACAAAGAAATGGCTGAGGAACTAAATTCGGACTTTGCTTCTGTCTTCACAAAGGAAGATGTGAATAATGTACCGGAAGTTCTGAGAAGCACAAGTTTCAGTGAGGAGCTGAAGGAAATTAGTATTAGTAATGAAATAGTTCTGGGGAAATTAATGGGATTGAAGGCAGACAAATCTCCAGGGCCAGATAATCTTCATCCCAGAGTACTTAAGGAGGTCGCTTTAAGTGCAATGGGAGCATCGGTGTGGTCCCCGATCAGGGGTAACCACCGGTTTGCCCCGGGGAAGATGGACGGGGGGTTCCAGAGCTGGCATCGGGCGGGGATTGGAAGAATGGGGGACCTGTTCATCGACGGGACGTTTGCAAGCCTAGGGGCACTGGAGGAGAAGTTTGAGTTACCCCCGGGAAATGCCTTTAGATATATGCAGGTGAGGGCTTTTGTGAGGCGACAGGTGAGGGAATTCCCGTTGCTCCCGGCACAAGAAGTTCAAGATAGGGTGATCGCGGGTGTATGGGTCGGGGAGGGCAAGGTGTCGGAAATACACCAGGAGTTGAAAGAAGAGGGGGAAGCGCTGGTAGAAGAGTTGAAGGGTAAATGGGAGGAGGAGCTGGGGGTGGAGATCGAGGAAGGTCTGTGGGCTGATGCCCTAGGTAGGGTTAATTCCTCCTCCTCGTGTGCCAGGCTCAGCCTGATACAATTTAAGGTGGTCCACAGAGCGCACTTGACGGGGGGCGAGGTTGAGTAGGTTCTTTGGGGTGGAGGACAGATGTGGAAGGTGCTCAGGGAGCCTGGCGAACCATGTCCATATGTTTTGGTCATGCCCGGCACTGGAGGGGTTCTGGAGAGGAGTGGCGGGAGCAATATCCCAGGTGGTGAAAGTCCGGGTCAAGCCAAGCTGGGGGCTAGCAATATTTGGAGTAGTGGACGAACCGGGAGTGCAGGAGGCGAAAGAGGCCCTTTGCGTCCCTAGTAGCCCGGCGAAGGATCTTGCTAATGTGGAAGGAGGCGAAGCCCCCCAGCGTGGATAAATGATATGGCTGGGTTCATAAAGTTGGAGAGGATTAAGTTCGCCTTGAGAGGGTCGGCGCAGGGGTTCTACAGGCGGTGGCAACCGTTCCTAGACTATCTCGCGGAGCGTTAGAGGAAGGTTGGTCAGCAGCAGCAGCAACCTTGGGGGGGGGGGGGGGGATGGAGGGGGCATCCTGGGAGGTGGGAGGAGGGGGGTGGGAAAGGGGGGACTGCCTGGGATGAGCAAGAGATAACATGAAGGGTGGGGGAAACTGGCACGTACGGGTGAGGGCCAGTGTACAAAGCTGTGTAGATATATCATTTTGCCATGTATATATCTTGCTCTGCGCGATTTCGTTTTTTTTTTGTTACGAGGGGGGGGGCGGTTATTGTTTGTAAGGGAGAACAATTGTGTTAAAAAACTTTAATAAATATTTTTTTTTTTTTTAAAAGGAGGTGGCTTTAGAAATAGTAGATCCATTGGTGGTCATTTACCAAAATTGTTTGGACTCTGAAATGGTTCCTACAGACTGGAGAGTAGCGAATGTAACCCCGCTATTCAAAAAGGGAGGTAGAGAGAAAACAAGGAACTATAGACCAGTGAGCCTAACGTCGGAAGTAGGGAAGTTGCTGGAGTCCATTATCAAGGTTTCACAGCACAGCATTTGGAAAGCAGGGGTGTAATCAGACAGAGTCAGCGTGGATTTATGAAAGGAAAATCGTGTTTGACAAATCTACTGGAATTCTTTGAAGATGTAACTCGTAGAGTTGACCAGGGAGACCCGGTGGATGCGGTTTATTTAGACTTTCAGAAGATAAGGGCTCACATAGCAGATTGCTATGTAAAGTTAAAACGCATTACTGATTAGTAAGTTTGCAGACGACACAAAGGTTGGTGGAATTGCGGATAGCGATGAGGACTGTCAGAGGATACAGCAGGATTTAGATTGTCTGGAGACTTGGGCGGAGAGATGGCAGATGGAGTTTAATCCGGACAAATGTGAGGTAATGCATTTTGGAAGGTCTAATGCAGGTAGGGAATATACAGTGAATGGTAGAACCCTCAAGAGTATTGAAAGTCAAAGAGATCTAGGAGTACAGGTCCACAGGTCATTGAAAGGGGCAACACAGGTGGAGAAGGTAGTCAAGAAGGCATACGGCATGCTTGCCTTCATTGGCCGGGGCATTGAGTATAAGAATTGGCAAGTCATGTTGCAGCTGTATACAACCTTAGTTAGGCCACACTTGGAGTATAGTGTTCAATTCTGGTCGCCACACTACCAGAAGGATGTGGAGGCTTTAGAGAGGGTGCAGAAGAGATTTACCAGAATGTTGCCTGGTATGGAGGGCATAAGCTATGAGGAGCGATTGAATAAACTCAGTTTGTTCTCACTGGAACGAAGGAGGTTGAGGGGCGACCTGATGGAGGTATACAAAATTATGAGGGGCATAGACAGAGTGGATAGTCAGAGGCTTTTCCCCAGGGTAGAGGGGTCAATTACTAGGGGGCATAGGTTTAAGGTGAGAGGGGCAAGGTTTAGAGTAGATGTACGAGGCAAGTTTTTTACGCAGAGGGTAGTGGGTGCCTGGAACTCACTACCGGAGGAGGTAGTGGAAGCAGGGACGATAGGGACATTTAAGGGGCATCTTGACAAATATATGAATAGGATGGGATTAGAGGGATACGGACCCAGGAAGTGTAGAAGATTGTAGTTTAGTCGGGCAGTATGGTCGGCACGGGCTTGGAGGGCCGAAGGGCCTGTTCCTGTGCTGTACATTTCTTTGTTCTTTGTTCTTTGCATGGGTAGTGTCTTGAGATGGATAGAAAGCTGGTTGGCAGACAGGAAGCAATACATTGGAATAAATGGGTCTTTTTCTGATTGTCAGGCAGTGACTAGTGGGGTACGGCAGGGATCTGTGCTGGGACCCCAACTGTTCACATTATATGTTAATGATTTGGACGAGGGAAGTAATTATATCTCCAAATTTGCAGATGATACAAAGTTGGTTGGGAGGGTGAGCTGTGAGGAGGATGCAGAGAAGCTTCAGCGGGATTGGGACAGGCTGAGTGAGTGGGCACATGCATGGCAGATGCAGAATAATGTGGATAAATGTGAGGTTATCCATTTAGTTGCAAAAATACGAAAGCAGATTATTATTTGAATGGGTGTAAGTTGAGAGAGGCGGATACTCAGCGAGACCTTGGTGTCCTCGTGCATCAGTCACTGAAAGTAAGCTCGCAGGTACAGCCGGCAGTGAAGAAAGCAAAAGGTATGTTGGCCTTCAGAGCGAGAGGATTTGAGTATAGGAATAGGGATGTTTTACTGCAATTGTATCGGGCATTGGTGAGGCCACACCTGGGGTATTGTGGGCAGTTTTGGTGTCCTTATCTGGGGAAGGATGTTCTCGCTATGGAGGGAGAGCAGCGAGGGTTTACCAGGCTGATTCCTGGGATGGCGGGACTGTCAGATGAGGAGAGACTAAGTGGGTTAGGATTATATTCATTGAAGTTCAGAAGAGTGAAAGGGGATCTCATAGAAACTTACAAAATTCTAACAGGATTAGACAGGGTAGATTCAGAAAGAATGTTCCCGATGGTGGGGGAGCCCAGAACTAGGGGTTATAGTTTGAGGATAAGGGGTAAATCTTTTAGGACTGAGGTGAGGAGAAATGTCTTCACCCAGAGAGCGGTGAATCTGTGGAATTCGCTCCCACAGAAAGTAATTGAGGCCAAAACGCTGTGTAATTTCAAGATGGAATTAAATACAGCTCTTGGGGTAAAGGGATGAAGGGATATAAATAAATAAATAATCTTTATTGTCACAAGTATATGGGGGGGGGATGGTGGAACCAGGGTATTGAACTTGACGATCAGCCATGATCATAATGAATGTCCGAGCAGGCTCGATGGGCCGAATGGTCGAGCAGGCTCGATGGGCTGAATGGCTGAACCGGCTCAATGGGCTGAATGGCCGAGCAGGCTCAATGGGCTGAATGGCCGAGCAGGCTCGATGGGCCGAATGTCCGAGCAGGCTCGATGGGCCGAATGTCCGAGCAGGCTCGATGGGCCGAATGTCCGAGCAGGCTCGATGGGCCGAATGTCCGAGCAGGCTCGATGGGCCGAATGTCCGAGCAGGCTCGATGGGCCGAATGTCCGAACAGGCTCGATGAGCCGAATGTCCGAGCAGGCTTGATGGGCCGAATGGCCGAGCAGGCTCGATGGGCCGAATGTCCGAGCAGGCTCGATGGGCCGAATGGCCGAGCAGGCTCGATGGGCTGAATGGCCGAACCGGCTCGATGGGCCGAATGTCCGAGCAGGCTCGATGGGCCGAATGTCCGAGCAGGCTCGATGGGCCGAATGTCCGAGCAGGCTCGATGGGCCGAATGGCCGAGCAGGCTCGATGGGCCCAACGGCCGAGCAGGCTCGATGGGCCGAATGTCCGAGCAGGCTCGATGGGCCGAATGGCCGAGCAGGCTCGATGGGCCGAATTGCCTTCTCCTTCCTCTATTTTCTCTGAATTATCGAATTGCTGCCTGTGGCATCTTGTGACCAAATGTTCTGTTTTTTGTTGCAGTACAACTTAAAAAGTGTTCCTTGTTAGTAAGTCACTTTGGGATGTCCTGACATGAAAGGCTCTATATAAATGCAAGTCTGTTTTGTTATCTATAATTCTATTCTATACATCAGCCGATCAGTCGGGAGGTTTGGTTTTGTCTCTGACCTCAACAGTTTGTTCGGACTGCCGTCAAACCGAGAGCCTGTGGGTCTGTTCCGTGAGGTGAGAGGAACATTAGCAATCTCACAGCAATACTCCGAGACTCAGAGTTTCCTGCTGCGTTTCCACACTATCACAATCCAATATCTGCTCAGTTCCTGCTCCCCAGACCATCAGCCAAACCTCCTTCACTCTGTTTCACCAATTCTCCCTTTACCTGTTCAAAGTTGATGAGCTGATCCTGGAGGTCCTCCTCCAGTTTAGTCGTATCCATGGATTTTTGCTTATCCACTGAAATCCTGTACATGGATCCAGTCACCTGGTCACAGAAAGAATGGAGTCAGAAAGAGACAGCAGCAGAAAGCTGACCGACTACATCAGGTAACTGAAGATAACGCTGAGCATCATACATTGGACACTTCATATACACTCATTCACCAGCACTGTTCAAACCCAAAATAACAATAAATGTATGGAGCAGGCTGGCACGAAGATTCCAGGCAGGATTCTACATTTCCCGACCCCAATTTCGTAATCAGTGATCGGGCGGAGAATCCCTGTTAACGATGGAATCGGCGACAGCGCCTGTTTTTGCAAACTCCGCCCCCTCCACAACAGCATCATCGCGCCGCACGGCGTTGGGGACGGCCTCAGGACGTCACCCGAAGGTCCTCCCCGATGCTCTGCCCCCGATGGGCCGGGTTCCCGACCGCGCGGGGGACGTGGGCTGGGGGGGGAACTGGTGGGGTGGCCAGGGGGTGGCGAGGGACTACCCAGGGGGGCATCATCTGGCAGGTCGGGTCCATGCACGGCCGGTTGTGCAGTCTAGAGGAACCTGCAATCACAAAATGTCAACATGGAGGCAGAGCAAGTAATTAAGAAAATGGAATCTTGGCCTTTATTATAAGGGGGTTAAAGTATAACAGGAAGGAATTCTTGCTGTAGCGATACAGGGCAATGATGGGATTACACCGAGGAAAGAGTTTTCATTGCCTGACTTAAGGAGAGAGATACTTGCATTGGGAGCAATTCAGAGATCGGCTGGTCTGATTCCTGCGATAAAGGGTTTGTCTGAAACGTTGAGCAGGTTGGGCCGATTCTCATTCAACTTGAGAAGATTGAGAGATGATCTTGTTGGGACAATATTCCGAGGATGCTTAGTGGGATGGATGCGGAGAGGATGTTATCTCTCCTGTGGGACTCCAGAGCGGGATTTGTTTCCCTCAGAGAGTTGTTAGTGTTTGGAATTCCCCCTCCCCAGAAGACAGTGGAGGTTGGGTCAATGAATATATTCAACACTGAGTTAGATAGATTTTTGATTGACAAGAAAGTTAACAGTTATGAAGGCGATACTGGAAAATGTTCTGGTGACAGTCAGATCAACCCTGAGCTTATTGAATGGTGGGTCAGTATTGAGGGGCTGAGCGGCCTACACTTGCTCCCATTTCTGATGTACTTATGTTCAAAGGGCCACCAAAAAGTTGAAGGTAAGGGAAAAAATAGAATATAAAAGTAAACCAGCCAAAATATAAAAACAGATTGTAAGAACTTTTACAAACGTATAAAAAGGAAGAGAGTAGCTAAATTGGTCCTTTAGAAACAGAGACAGGAAATCAGAGATTTGTGTGATGAAGGACCATCTGTGTTTATGGGTGACTTTAATCTGCATATAGATTGGGTGGGTCAGATTAGTCACAGAACAATAGAGGAGGAATTTCTGGAGCGAATACGGGATGGTTTCCTGGAACCAATACAATGAGGAACCAACCAGGGACCAAGCCATCTTGGACTGGGTATCGTGCAATAAGACTATAAGACAAAGGAGCAGAATTAGGCCACTCGGCCCATCCAGTCTGCTCCGTCATTCAATCATGGCTGATATTTTTCTCATCCGTATTCTCCTGCCTTCTCCCCATAATTCCTGATCCCCGTATTAATCAATGAGAAAGGATTAGTTGGTAATCTAATTGTGAGAGGACCCTTGGGGTGAGTGACCATAATATGGTAGAATTCTGTATCAAGGTGGATAGTGAGGTAGTTGATTCTGAGACCAGGGTAATAAAAGTCACTATGAGGCATGAGCTGGCTATGACGGACTGGGGAACATTGCTGAAAGGAAGGACAGAGGACAGTTGTTCATCCCTATTTGGTGCAAGAGTGGAAAGGGAGCTGGGGGTCAAACCCTAACCACAGAGAAAGTTCAAATGTCACATAAGGGCCGTGATTCTCCACTGCACTCTGGTATTCAACCATACTTAATCATTTTTTGGGCCTTGAAAAGTTTCTCCCCGGTCAAACCCACACTTGGAAATGTTTTCATCACTGAGGAGCTGAACCCGCCAGCAATACCGGCATCTCAGAGATCGGACTGCCTTTTGAAAGGATGCCCTGATCTCTAAGTGAGCTTCAGGGTCTCCCACACCCCCACCCGTGGGTAATGTCAGTCACGCACACATGGGCATTACCCCACACATCCTCAATAATAATCTTTATTATTGTCACAAGTAGGCTTACTGCAATGAAGTTACTGTGAAAAGCCCCTAGTCACCACATTCCGGCTCCTGTTCGTGTACACAGCGGGAGAATTCAGAATGTCCAAATTACCTGAAGTGAGGGCACCCTGTTATGGAGTCGCTAAAGGCCCCCCTTTTCAGTCCTCCCCACCCCCCATTCACCCCACTTTTCAGGATCCCCACCCTTAATTGCCCCAACCTTTATAAGGCCCCTTCACCTCCTCACCCATCATAACCCCCATTCCTCTTTTCATGGGCATGGCCCCCCCTTAGGCCCAGACCCTTGGCAGAGTCACCTTGACACCTCCACCCTGGCACCAGGCCAGTGCGCCTGCCAGCCAGGCAGTGCCTGCTGCCAGGGGGAGAGTCAGGGGGCCTTCCTGCCATGTCCCCAACCACCTAGGGGCCTCCAATGGCAGAGGGAAACCCCCCAGGTGCCATCATGCCTGCTCCACGGTTATGTGGACCAATACTAAATGGTCTCCTGGCGAGGTCTCGCTGGGGAGCCCGTTAGTTCTTGGGCACTGGGAGAATCCGTCGTCTACTATTTAAATGAACTGATCTGGATCTTGCCCAGCGCGAGCGAGGTTCAATAGCCTCATTGCGTCAATGCGTCGGGCTCAAACAAAGGAGATTACAATGGGATGAGAGAAGAACTAGCTAAGGTAGACTGGGAGCAAAGACGTTATGGTGAAACAGTTGAGGAACAGTGGAGAACCTTCCAAGCAATTTTTCACAGTGCTCAGCAAAGGTTTAAACCAACAAAAAGGAAGGACGGTAGAAAGAGGGAAAATCGACCGTGGATATCTAAGGAAATAAGGGAGAGTATCAAATTGAAGGAAAAAGCATACAAAGTGGCAAAGGTTAGTGGGAGACTAGAAGACTGGGAAATCCTTAGGGGGCAACAGAAAGCTACTAAAAAAGCTATAAAGAAGAGTAAGATAGATTATGAGAGTAAACTTGCTCAGAATATAAAAACAGATAGTAAAAGTTTCTACAAATATATTTTTTTAAAAAGAGTAGCTAAGGTAAATATTAGTCCTTCAGAGGATGAGAAGGGAGATTTAATAATGGGAGATGAGGAAATGGCTGAGGAACTGAACAGGTTTTTTGGGTCGGTCTTCACAGTGGAAGACACAAATAACATGCCAGTGACTGATAGAAATGAGGCTATGACAGGTGAGGACCTTGAGAGGATTGTTATCACTAAGTAGGTAGTGATGGGCAAGCTAATGGGGCTAAAGGTAGACAGGTCTCCTGGACCTGATGGAATGCATCCCAGAGTGCTAAAAGAGATGGCTAGGGAAATTGCAAATGCACTAGTGATAATTTACCAAAATTCACTAGACTCTGGGGTGGTCCCGGCGGATTGGAAATTAGCAAACGTGACACCACTGTTTAAAAAAGGAGGTAGGCAGAAAGCGGGTAATTATAGGCCAGTGAGCTTAACTTCGGTAGTAGGGAAGATGCTGGAATCTATCATCAAGGAAGAAATAGCGAGGCATCTGGATGGAAATTGTCCCATTGGGCAGACGCAGCATGGGTTCATAAAGGGCAGGTCGTGCCTAACTAATTTAGTGGAATTTTTTGAGGACATTAACAGTGCGGTAGATAACGGGGAGCCAATGGATGTGGTATATCTGGATTTCCAGAAAGCTTTTGACAAGGTGCCACACAAAAGGTTGCTGCATAAGATAAAGATGCATGGCATTAAGGGTAAAGTATTAGCATGGATGGAGGATTGGTTAATTAATAGAAAGCAAAGAGTGGGGATTAATGGGTGTTTCTCTGGTTGGCAATCAGTAGCTAGTGGTGTCCCTCAGGGATCAGTGTTGGGCCCACAATTGTTCACAATTTACGATTTGGAGTTGGGGACCAAGTGCAATGTGTCCAAGTTTGCAGACGACACTAAGATGAGTGGTAAAGCAAAAAGTGCAGAGGATACTGGAAGTCTGCAGAGGGATTTGGACAGGCTAAGTGAATGGGCTAGGGTCTGGCAGATGGAATACAATGTTGACAAATGTGAGGTTATCCATTGGTTTACAGGTGCAACAGGTGATTAAGAAGGCAAATGGAGTTTTGTCCTTCATTGCTAGAGGGATGGAGTTTAAGACTAGGGAGGTTATGCTGCAATTGTATAAGGTGTTAGTGAGGCCACACCTGGAGTATTGTGTTCAGTTTTGGTCTCCTTACCTAAGAAACGACCTACTGGCGCTGGAGGGTGTGTAGAGGAGATTCACTAGGTTAATCCCAGAGCTGAAGGGGTTGGATTACGAGGAGAGGTTGAGTGGACTGGGACTGTACTCATTGGAATTTAGAAGGATGTGGGGGGATCTTATAGAAACATATAAAATTATGAAGGGAATAGATAGGATAGATGAGGGCTGGTTGTTTCCACTGGCGGGTGAAAGCAGAACTAGGGGGCATAGCCTCAAAATAAGGGGAAGTAGATTTAGGACTGAGTTTAGGAGGAACTTCTTCACCCAAAGGTTTGTGAATCTATGGAATTCCTTGCCCAGTGAAGCAGTAGAGGCTCCTTCATTAAATGTTTTTAAGATAAAGGTAGATAGTTTTTTGAGGAATAAAGGGATTAAGGGTTATGGTGTTCGGGCCGGAAAGTGGAGCTGAGTCCACAAAAGATCAGCCATGATCTCATTGAATGGCGGAGCAGGCTCGAGGGGCCAGATGGCCTACTCCTGCTCCTAGTTCTTATGTTCTCATGATGAGGCCGGTAAATCAAGTGCATGGTCTCTCATTTCACTTGCAGGCTGTGACGGGAGGTGTGCTAAACACCATCACCTGAAACAAAGATTCTTGTTTTACTTTTGCTGATTATTTTACCCGTTTCCACCCCTCTGTGTTTGTCTGTCTTGTGTGTATGTAGCACGTGGGGGGGCAAGTTAAAGTGGGAAGTTAGGAATTAGTTTATTGTTAACCAGTTGTATTTGCTGCATATTTCATTATAGTTCTTGTTATAAATAAACAGTAATTGCCCTTCAGAAGGTGGGGGTGAGCTGCCTTCTTGAACCGTTGCAGTCCCTGAGGTGTAGGTACACCCACAGTGCTGTTAGGGAGGGAGTTCCAGGATGTTGCCCAGTGACAGTGAAGGAACGGCGATCCATTTCCAAGTCAGGATGGTGAGTGACTGGGAGGGGAACCTCCAGGTGGTGGGGTTCCCAGGTATCTGCTGCTCTTGTCCTTCTAGATGGTAGTGGCTGTGGGTTTGCAAGGTGTTGTCGAAGGTGCTGTGTTCTGATTGGTCTCAAAAAGGAAATTCCGCCTTCCTCTCTACATTCTGACAAAACATCTTGTCAAGAAACCTGTGTGAGAGAAGGTTCAGAGCCGAGATTTGGATTCCAGCTAACAATGGTTTTCAAATGAGTTTCGAGCAGATTTGAAGATGGGATTAGTTCAAGCAGCGGAAGCCAGAGGAATCATTGGAAGCAGAGCGTCCCAGGTCAATCCAGTTCACTTTCTGCCATCCTCATAATTGGTTGGCATATTATTAATTTCTTGACTGATCACATTGATCGATCTCTATGAAATAGAGAAATGTGCTCAGGTATGTGGGCAGAAGATGGAGTGGGACTAATTGATTCGCTGAAGCTGATGGCACAAAGGGATTCTTTCTGAACTGCATGGTTCTATGAGCTGACTGAAGGCCATTGGCCCCTTTACCCTTCCTCTGATTGGATCATAGCATCATAGAATCTACAGTCTGCACCAGCCCTTGGAAAGAACACTCTACTTAAGCCCACACCTCCATCCTATCCCCATAACCCAGAAACCCCATCTAACCTTTTTGGACACTAAGGGGAATTTATCATGGCCAATCCACATGACCTGCACAGCTTTGGACTGTGGGAGGAAACCGGAGCACCCGGAGGAAACCCACGCAGACACGGGGAGAACGTGCAGACTCCGCACAGACAGTCACCCAAGCCGGGAATCGAACCTGGGACCCTGACGCTGTGAAGCAACAGTGCTAACCACTGTGCTATCGTGTTGCCCACACAGTGTCCCACCACACACACTCCAATAAATACATCAACTCAAAGATAAAAGTAAATTTTGCGGATGCTGGAATCTGAAACAAAAGCAGAAAATACTGGACCATCTGAGCAGGTCTGACAGCCTCTGTGGAGAGAGAAGGGAGCGAACGCTCGGAGTCTGGGTCGGAAGCTCCGTTCTCTCTCCACAGATGTTGTCAGACCTGCTGAGATTTTCTGTTTTTGAAATGCAGCAACTCCCCGTGTACCTTACTGAAATGTTCCAACAGCATCTTCTGCTTGGCCTTTTCATAGGGGTCTGTGGGCAGCAGGCGTTTGGCAGGGTACTTGTCATCCAGAAACTCGCAGGTGATTGGAGAATCATAAACCAGCTCATTCTGGCAGGTCTCCAAAACTGGAACCAAGCCAAGAGGATTCTTCTCAAAGAACCAGTCAGGCTTGTTCATCAGGTTGATATTAATTGTTTCGTACCTGGAAGAGAATAGGGTAGGGTTAAAATCCCAATAACCATGACAAGCTTGCCAATTTGGAAAGTTAATATATCATACAAACATTCAGGTTAAGCAAATCCCCTTCAACTGGGCCAAACCTCATCATACACAGCCTGGAGGTGAGATAATGTGGCCAAGTTCACATCCAGGAAGGATCTAAACCTGATTTGCATGAATTTGCATGAATTTGAATCCATTCTAATATACTTACTGTGTTAATGTGCATCTTCAGCCCTCACTGAATGTTCCCTCCAGACGTGAAGGTCGGGGTGAATTACCGCTGCTTTTTAACAAGGTGCCATGACCTTCGAGAGGATGGAAGGGGGTTACCATCACTGCCGCCACCTACTGGCAGGGAGTCCGAGGGGACAGAGCCTGCTGGGCAGCTCTGGAGAGGAGTGGGAGGGACGCAGGGGTGACTGGGGATGAAGTGGAGGGAGGGGCGGGGGCGGGGGGCTCGGGAATATCCAGGGTGGGTGTCGCAGCTGGTGTGGATCATCCTGAAGGCTGCGGGGTGTGCTAGTCCGGGGCACGGGGGTATGGGCAGCTGCGGGGGGGTGGGGGGGGGGTGGGGGGGGGGGTATGGGCAGCTGCGGGGGGGGGGGGGTGGCCTATGATGAGAGTCAAGGAGGGGGCCTACCACGGAGAAGCCAAAACGATGCCCACCCAGGGTAACCGTTCAGGAGTCTTTAGTGTAGAAGCCTGACAGCAATGAGGTGTCGGGATGGTGCAGCCTGAGCAAGAAAGGTGCTCATTGGCTTTGCCTACCCCTGAAGCAGAAAGGAATTGTCCTCGAACATCCCGGAGACTCCTGCTCGTCAAACTAATTGGCCTTCCAGATTGTTCTGGGAAGTTGCCGGGCATGCCCAGCTGCTACCTGAATGTCTGACAGAAATAGATGTCCAGAGGAATTGGAGAATGTCATATCGAAAATGAAATTAAAACCAGACATCCTGCTCAACACTGAAATGTGATTACAGAATAATGTACAAGAGAATAATGTCAGCTGCCCACAGACTCAAAGTTTAGCAATAGGTGAATACTCAGGGTTGAAGTCTAAATGTTTGGGTACATGGGCTGAAGAGGCACTGGGTTTGGTTTTGTGCCAAAATGGTGCCTGTCAGTGAGGATTCATTCGTCCCCAAGACAGACATTACCGTCCAGTTGATCCGGCCCATTAGGGATGTGCAAGCATAGAGATCTCCTGTCAGAACCCCCAGCGAGGTACAGAATAAGATAGGGGAGTTCCTGACGAGAGGCCAAAGGCGACTTTGGGTTGGTGAGGGAAAAGGTCAGGACCAGCCCCGCAATGGAGATGAGAGGTCGTCTGAGCTGTGAGTGAGCGTTAGCCAACTGCATCCAGTTCTGGGAGGCTAATGGGTCAGGGGAGGGACTGATGTTAACTGGAAGCGAAACTAACCTGACTGTCTTCCAAATGGGATTCTATGGTGAGGGGGGAACGATGCGTAAAGAGTAAATATAGTTGCTGAGCAATTAGAGGCCCTTACAAGGGAAAAAACATTCCTTTGTTCTTGAGTTTTAAATGATATGCTACGGCAATTGTAGATAGACAAGCTGGAGTGGGGCAGCTTCCACAGCTCTGCTAAAAGCAGTAGTTTTAGGAAGCTAGAGAGGGAACATCTCTCTTAGCGTTGCTATAAGAAAAGCCATACAATGGAATAATGGTTAATTTAATTTAATTAGTGTCACAAGTAGGCTTACATTAACAATGAAGTTACTGTAAAAAGTCCCTAGTCGCCACACTCCGGCGCCTGTTCGGGTACACAGAGGGAGAATTCAGAATGTCCAATTCACCTAACAGCGCGTCTTTCGGGACTTGTGGGAGGAAACCGGAGCACCCGGAGGAAACCCATATCTAAATGGCAGCTAGTTAAGGAAACTAGAGGAATGAGAAGCCGTTTCTAGGTGGTCTGATGATAAAGGTACAAGAACAGCAGACTGTTTAGTTGAGACATACCGAGCTGGGAGGCACAGTGGCACAGTGGTTAGCACTGCCGCCTCGCGGCACCGAGTATCCGGGTTTGATCCCAGCCCCAGGTCACTGTCCGTGCGGATTCTCCCCGTGTCTGCCCAAAGATGTGCAGGGTAGGTGGATGGCCACACTATTATTATAATTGCCCCTTAATTGGAAAAAAAGAATTGGGACTCTAAATTTATTTTTTTAAAAGACAGACAAAGCTGAGAAGAAACCTGAGATGCCAGATAGAAGAAGTGATTTTCAGGCTTTTGAGATTTTATTACAGCCTGTGGAATATGAATTGAGATACCTGTGGGATTTGGTGGCTAGACAAGTGTGTAAAAGCAGGAAAGACGAAGAAATAGTGAAAGGGGTTGGTGTAAGAACTGGAGTGGATTTGCTGGTAGAAGTGGAGCGGAAGCTCTGTTCACAAGGGTCTTTTGGAAAAGGTGGACTGGATTTTGGGATGCAAACCACTAATGGAAAGCATGATTATGAGTGAGGTTTTAAAGCGTGTTTTGTGAGTGGAGTTTGGAAACTCTCATATGACAATCATCGAGGGGGATTCTGAGGAGAAATCCAAGGACTTGGACTCAGAGCGGAAAGTGTATTTGACCACAGCCAATCTGTGTGCTTTAAAAAAGGGACTTTGTGTGCTAATGAGACCATTGTAGCTTCAAATGTATTCTGCAATCCGCGTGAAGCTCAAAACCTGCTTAGCAAAATGAAAAAGAATTAAAATCGCTTATTGTCACAAGTAGGCTTCAAATGAAGTTACTGTGAAAAACCCGTAGTCGCCACATAGGAATTGTTAACCTAAGGCAGGAGTAAAGGATTGTTGTATTATAATCCTATTTTTCCATGTTTAATAAATGTTTTTTCTTGTTGCTAAGACTAATTAGCGGTCTTGTGACTCTGTTCCTCCACGTTTTATAAAAAAATAAAAGTTATGCGGTTGGATTATCTGTTTCTGAGACTAAATGTTTACGCCAGCGCAGGATCCGTGGAGTTCCACAACAGCAAAACTGGTGTGGGACCTGGACCGACGCAGCGACCAATAAGGGCTAGCTCCGGCACCACGTGGAACACAATCGATTCTAATGAGAAACGGTGCCGGATTTACCGTATTCGTGATTGACACTCAGGAGGCTGACAAGCTGCAGCCGCACACTGCACTCCCCGTACACACTGCACTCTCCACACACACTGCACTCCCCGTACACACTGCACTCCCCACACACACTGCACTCCCTGTATACACTGCACTCCCCGTACACACTGCACTCCCCACACACACTGCACTCCCCGTACACACTGCACTCCCCGCACACACTGCACTCCCCGTACACACTGCACTCCCCGTACACACTGCACTCCCCGTACACAGTGCACTCCCCGTACACACTGCACTCCCCACACACAGTGCACTCCCCGCGCACACTGCACTCCCCACACACACTGCACTCCCCGTACACACTGCACTCCCCACACACACTGCACTCCCCGTACACACTGCACTCCCCGTACACACTGCACTCCCCACACACACTGCACTCCCCACACACACTGCACTCCCCGTACACACTGCACTCCCCGTACACACTGCACTCCCCACACACACTGCACTCCCCATACACACTGCACTCCCCGCACACACTGCACTCCCCGTACACACTGCACTCCCCGTACACACTGCACTCACCGTACACACTGCACTCCCCACACACACTGCACTCCCCGTACACACTGCACTCCCCACACACACTGCACTCCCCACACACACTGCACTCCCCCCACACACTGCACTCCCCCCACACAATGCACTCCCCGTACACACTGCACTCCCCGTACACACTGCACTCCCCGCACACACTGCACTCCCTGTATACACTGCACTCCCCGTACACACTGCACTCCCCACACACACTGCACTCCCCGTACACACTGCACTCCCCGCACACACTGCACTCCCCGCACACACTGCACTCCCCGTACACACTGCACTCCCCGTACACACTGCTCTCCCCGTACACACTGCACTCCCCGCACACACTGCACTCCCCGTACACACTGCACTCCCCGCACACACTGCACTCCCCGTACACACTGCACTCCCCGTACACACTGCACTCCCCACACACACTGCACTCCCCGTACACACTGCACTCCCCGTACACACTGCACTCCCCATACACACTGCACTCCCCACACACACTGCACTCCCCACACACACTGCACTCCCCACACACACTGCACTCCCCGTACACACTGTACTCCCCGCACACACTGCACTCCCCGTACACACTGCACTCCCCACACACACTGCACTCCCCACACACACTGCACTCCCCGTACACACTGCACTCCCCGTGCTCACTGCACTCCCCGTACACACTGCACTCCCCGTACACACTGCACTCCCCGCACACACTGCACTCCCCACACACACGGCACTCCCCGTACACACTGCACTCCCCGCACACACTGCACTCCCCGCACACACCGCACTCCCCGTACACACCGCACTCCCCGTACACACTGCACTCCCCGCACACACTGCACTCCCCACACACACTGCATTCCCCGCACACACTGCACTCCCCACACACACTGCACTCCCCGTACACACTGCACTCCCCACACACACTGCACTCCCCGTACACACTGCACTCCCCGCACACACTGCAGTCCCCACACACACTGCAGTCCCCACACACAAACTGCACTCTCCCCTCACACACTGCACTCCCCATACACACTGCACTCCCCGTACACACTGCACTCCCCGTACACACTGCACTCCCCGTACTCACTGCACTCCCCGTACACACTGCACTCCCCGTACACACTGCACTCCCCGTACACACTGCACTCCCCGTACACACTGCACTCCCCGTACACACTGCACTCCCCGTACACACTGCACTCCCCACACACACTGCACTCCCCACACACACTGCACTCCCCGTACACACTGAACTCCCCGTACACACTGCACTCCCCGTACACACTGCACTCCCCGTACACACTGCACTCCCCATACACATTGCACTCCCCACACACACTGCACTCCCCGTACACACTGCACTCCCCGTACACACTGCACTCCCCACACACACTGCACTCCCCATACACACTGCACTCCCCGTACACACTGCACTCCCCGCACACACTGCACTCCCCGTACACACTGCACTCCCCGTACACACTGAACTCCCCACACACACTGCACTCCCCGTACACATTGCACTGCCCACACACACTGCACTCCCCGTACACACTGCACTCCCCGTACACACTGCACTCCCCGCACACACTGCACTCCCCGTACACACGGCACTCCCCCCACACACTGCACTCCCCGTACACACTGCACTCCCCACACACACTGCACTCCCCGCACACACTGCACTCCCCGCACACACTGCACTCCCCGTACACACTGCACTCCCCGCACACACTGCACTCCCCGCACACACTGCACTCCCCGCACACACTGCACTCCCCGCACACACTGCACTCCCCGTACACACTGCACTCCCCGTACACACTGCACTCCCCGCACACACTGCACTCCCCGCACACACTGCACTCCCCGCACACACTGCACTCCCCGCACACACTGCACTCCCCCCACACACTGCACTCCCCGCACACACTGCACTCCCCGCACACACTGCACTCCCCGTACACACTGCACTCCCCGCACACACTGCACTCCCCGCACACACTGCACTCCCCGTACACACTGCACTCCCCGTACACACTGCACTCCCCACACACACTGCACTCCCCACACACACTGCACTCCCCGTACACACTGCACTCCCCGCACACACTGCACTCCCCGCTCACACTGCACTCCCCGCTCACACTGCACTCCCCGCACACACTGCACTCCCCGTACACACTGCACTCCCCAAACACACTGCACTCCGCACACACACTGCACTCCCCACACACACTGCACTCCCCGTACACATTGCACTCCCCGCACACACTGCACTCCCCATACACACTGCACTCCCCGTACACACTGCACTCCCCGTACACACTGCACTCCCCATACACACTGTACTCCCCGTACACACTGCACTCCCCACACACACTGCACTCCCCCCACACACTGCACTCCCCCCACACACTGCACCCCCCGTACACACTGCACTCCCCGTACACACTGCACTCCCCACACACACTGCACTCCCCGTACACACTGCACTCCCCGTACACACTGCACTCCCCGTACACACTGCACTCCCCGTACACACTGCACTCCCCACACACACTGCACTCCCCGCACACACTGCACTCCCCGCACACACTGCACTCCCCACAAGCACTGCACTCCCCACACACACTGCACTCCCCACACACACTGCACTCCCCACACACACTGCACTCCCCGTACACACTGCACTCCCCGTACACGCTGCACTCCCCGCACACACTGCACTCCCCGTACACACTGCACTCCCCGCACACACTGCACTCCCCACACACACTGCACTCCCCACACACACTGCACTCCCCGTACACACTGCACTCCCCATACACACTGCACTCCCCCCACACACTGCACTCCCCGTACACACTGCACTCCCCATACACACTGCACTCCCCGCACACACTGCACTCCCCACACACACTGCACTCCCCACACACACTGCACTCCCCACACACACTGCACTCCCCATACACACTGCACTCCCCGTACACACTGCACTTCCCGTACACACTGCACTCCCCGCACACACTGCACTCCCCGTGCACACACTGCACTCCCCGTGCACACACTGCACTCCCCGCACACACTGCACTCCCCACACACACTGCACTCCCCGTACACACTGCACTCCCCGTACACACTGCACTCCCCACACACACTGCACTCCCCGTACACACTGCACTTCCCGTACACACTGCACTCCCCGCACACACTGCACTCCCCGTGCACATACTGCACTGCCCGTGCACACACTGCATTCCCCGCACACACTGCACTCCCCCCACACACTGCACTCCCCGTGCACACACTGCACTCCCCGCACACACTGCACTCCCCACACACACTGCACTCCCCGTACACACTGCACTCCCCGTACACACTGCACTCCCCGTACACACTGCACTCCCCGCACACACTGCACTCCCCGCACACACTGCACTCCCCGCACACACAGCACTCCCCGCACACACTGCACTCCCCGTACACACTGCACTCCCCGTACACACTGCACTCCCCACACACACTGCACTCCCCGTACACACTGCACTCCCCGTACACGGAAGGCGGGAGAATAGAAAAGCAATAGTTGTAGGAGATTCAATGGTTAGGGGAATAGATAGGAGATTCTGTGGTCGCGAGCGAGACTCCCGGAAGGTATGTTGCCTCCCGGGTGCCAGGGCCAGGGATGTCTCGGATCGTGTCTTCAGGATCCTTAAGGGGGAGGGGGAGCAGCCAGAAGTCGTGGTGCACATTGGTACCAACGACATAGGTAGGAAAAGGGGTGTGGAGGTAATAAACAAGTTTAGGGAGTTAGGCTGGAAGTTGAAAGCCAGGACAGACAGAGTTGTCATCTCTGGTTTGTTGCCGGTGCCACGTGATAGCGAGGCTAGGAATAGGGAGAGAGTGCAGTTGAACACGTGGCTGCAGGAATGGTGTAGGAGGGAGGGCTTCAGGTATTTGGATAATTGGAGCGCATTCTGGGGAAGGTGGGACCTGTACAAGCAGGACGGGTTGCATCTGAACCAGAGGGGCACCAATATCCTGGGAGGGAGGTTTGCTAGTACTCTTCGGGAGGGTTTAAACTAATTTGGCAGGGGAATGGGAACCGGATTTGTAGTCCAGCAACTAAGGTAGCCGATATTCAGGACGCCAAAGCGTGTAATGAGGCAGTGGGGAAGGGAACACTGACAAAGGAGAGTATTTGCAGGCACGGAGATGGGTTGAAGTGTGTATACTTCAACGCAAGAAGCATCAGGAATAAGGTGGGTGAACTTAAGGCATGGATCGGTACTTGGGACTACGATGTGGTGGCCATCACGGAAACTTGGATAGAAGAGGGGCAGAAATGGTTGTTGGAGGTCCCTGGTTACAGATGTTTCAATAAGATTAGGGAGGGTGGTAAAAGAGGTGGGGGGGTGGCATTATTAATTAGAGATAGTATAACAGCTGCAGAAAGGAAGTTCGAGGAGTATCACCCTATTGAGGTAGTATGGGTTGAAGTCAGAAATAGGAAAGGCGCAGTCACCTTGTTAGGAGTTTTCTATAGGCCCCCCAATAGTAGCAGAGATGTGGAGGAACAGATTGGGAAACAGATTTTGGAAAGGTGCAGAAGTCACAGGGTAGTAGTCATGGGTGACTTTAACTTCCCAAATATTGAGTGGAAACTCTTTAGATCAAATAGTTTGGATGGGGTGGTGTTTGTGCAGTGTGTCCAGGAAGCTTTTCTAACACAGTATGTAGATTGTCCGACCAGAGGAGGGGCAATATTGGATTTAGTACTTGGTAATGAACCAGGGCAAGTGATAGATTTGTTAGTGGGGGAGCATTTTGGAGATAGTGACCACAATTCTGTGACTTTCACTTTAGTAATGGAGAGGGATAGGTACGTGCAACAGGGCAAGGTTTACAATTGGGGGAAGGGTAAATACGATGTTGTCAGACAAGAATTGAAGTGCATAAGTTGGGAACATAGGCTGGCAGGGAAGGACACAAGTGAAATGTGGAACTTGTTCAAGGAACAGGTGCTACGTGTCCTTGATATGTATGTCCCTGTCAGGCAGGGAAGAGATGGTCGAGTGAGGGAACCATGGTTGACAAGAGAGGTTGAATGTCTTGTTAAGAGGAAAAAGGTGACTTATGTAAGGCTGAGGAAACAAGGTTCAGACAGGGCATTGGAGGGATACAAGATAGCCAGGAGGGAACTGAAGAAAGGGATTAGGAGAGCTAAGAGAGGGCATGAACAATCTTTGGCGGGTAGGATCAAGGAAAACCCCAAGGCCTTTTACACATATGTGAGAAATATGAGAATGACTAGAGCGAGGGTAGGTCCAATCAAGGACAGTAGCGGGAGATTGTGTATTGAGTCTGAAGAGATAGGAGAGGTCTTGAATGAGTACTTTTCTTCTGTATTTACAAATGAGAGGGGCGATATTGTTGGAGAGGACAGTGTGAAACAGATTGGTAAGCTCGAGGAAATACTTGTTAGGAAGGAAGATGTGTTGGGCATTTTGAAAAACTTGAGGATAGACAAGTCCCCCGGGCCTGACGGGATATATCCAAGGATTCTATGGGAAGCAAGAGATGAAATTGCAGAGCCGTTGGCAATTATCTTTTCATCCTCACTGTCAACAGGGGTGGTACCAGGGGATTGGAGAGTGGCGAATGTCGTGCCCCTGTTCAAAAAAGGAACTAGGGATAACCCTGGGAATTACAGGCCAGTTAGTCTTACTTCGGTGGTAGGCAAAGTAATGGAAAGGGTACTGAAGGATAGGATTTCTGAGCATCTGGAAAGACACTGCTTGATTAGGGATAGTCAGCACGGATTTGTGAGGGGTAGGTCTTGCCTAACAAATCTTATTGAATTCTTTGAGGAGGTGACCAAGCATGTGGATGAAGGTAAAGCAGTGGATGTAGTGTACATGGATTTTAGTAAGGCATTTGATAAAGTTCCCCATGGTAGGCTTATGCAGAAAGTAAGGAGGCATGGGATAGTGGGAAATTTGGCCAGTTGGATAACAAACTGGCTAACCGATAGAAGTCAGAGAGTGGTGGTGGATGGCAAATATTCAGCCTGGATCCCAGTTACCAGTGGCGTACCGCAGGGATCAGTTCTGGGTCCTCTGCTGTTTGTGATTTTCATTAATGACTTGGATGAGGGAGTTGAAGGGTGGGTCAGTAAATTTGCAGACGATACAAAGATTGGTGGAGTTGTGGATAGTAAGGAGGGCTGTTGTCGGCTGCAAAGAGACATAGATAGGATGCAGAGCTGGGCTGAGAAGTGGCAGATGGAGTTTAACCCTGAAAAGTGTGAGGTTGTCCATTTTGGAAGGACAAATATGAATGCGGAATACAGGGTTAACGGTAGAGTTCTTGGCAATGTGGAGGAGCAGAGAGATCTTGGGGTCTATGTTCATACATCTTTGAAAGTTGCCACTCAAGTGGATAGAGCTGTGAAGAAGGCCTATGGTGTGCTCACGTTCATTAACAGAGGGATTGAATTTAAGAGCCGTGAGGTGATGATGCAGCTGTACAAAACTTTGGTAAGGCCACATTTGGAGTACTGTGTACAGTTCTGGTCGCCTCATTTTAGGAAGGATGTGGAAGCTCTGGAAAAGGTGCAAAGAAGATTTACCAGGATGTTGCCTGGAATGGAGAGTAGGTCTTACGAGGAAAGGTTGAGGGTGCTAGGCCTTTTCTCATTAGAGCGGAGAAGGATGAGGGGCGACTTGATAGAGGTTTATAAGATGATCAGGGGAATAGATAGAGTAGACAGTCAGAGACTTTTTCCCCGGGTGGAACACACCATTACAAGGGGACATAAATTTAAGGTGAAAGGTGGAAGATATAGGAGGGATATCAGAGGTAGGTTCTTTACCCAGAGAGTAGTGGGGGCATGGAATGCACTGCCTGTGGAAGTAGTTGAGTCGGAAACATTAGGGACCTTCAAGCAGCTATTGGATAGGTACATGGATTACGGTAAAATGATACAGTGTAGATTTATTTGTTCTTAAGGGCAGCACGGTAGCATTGTGCATAGCACAATTGCTTCACAGCTCCATGGTCCCAGGTTCGATTCCGGATTGGGTCATTGTCTGTGCGGAGTCTGCACGTCCTCCCCGTGTCTGCGTGGGTTTCCTCCGGGTGCTCCGGTTTCCTCCCACAGTCCAAAGATGTGCGGGTTAGGTGAATTGGCCAATGATAAATTGCCCTTAATGTCCAAATTGCCCTTGGTGTTGGGTGGAGGTGTTGAGTTTGGGTAGGGTGCTCTTTCCAAGACCCGGTGCAGACTCAAGGGGCCGAATGGCCTCCTTCTGCCCTGTAAATTCAATGATAATCTATGATTAATCTAGGACAAAGGTTCGGCACAACATCGTGGGCCGAGGGGCCTGTTCTGTGCTGTATTTTCTATGTTCTATGTACACACTGCACTCCCCGTACACACTGCACTCCCCACACACACTGCACTCCCCCCACACACTGCACTCCCCGTACACACTGCACTCCCCGCACACACTGCACTCCCCGCACACACTGCACTCCCCGTACACACTGCACTCCCCGTACACACTGCACTCCCCGCACACACAGCACTCCCCACACACACTGCACTCCCCGCACACACTGCACTCCCCGCACACACTGCACTCCCCGTGCACTCCCCGTACACACTGCACTCCCCGTACACACAGCACTCCCCGCACACTCTGCACTCCCCACACACACTGCACTCCCCACACACACTGCACTCCCCACACACACGGCACTCCCCATACACACGATCGCAGCCAACAAGATGGCATTGGTTGCGCTGGACCGCGCCCATCCCGCTGATGGGTCAGCTGGGGCCAGAGGGCATCTAAGGGGTGGCCTGTGGGGAGATCCATATGGTCTGTGGCCTTAAGTTTACAGTGGGCTGACAGCAGCGTGCCCAGCTACATGGTTACCTGGCAGGCTGTAGCAATGGTGTTCCATGCCCGTCCACCCCAACCCCACAGCCCCACCTCCTGGCCACCCCCCCCCCCCCCCACCCCCACCCCACCCCCGCTCCTCCACTGGCCCAAATTTTCAGAAAATTACATAGTTATTACAGCGCAGAAGGAGGCCATTATCGTGTCTGCATCAACTCTCCAAACGAGCATCGTGACTCAGTGCGATTCTCTTGCCTTTTCTCCGTACCATTGTTTCTATAATTCTGGTTGATAATGTTCCTGTCAATCTCCTTGGTTGTTTTACCACGGTAAGGTGCTGTATAAATCGATGAATCCAAGACTAACAGCTGAGGTTATTGTTTGAGGGTTTTTAGTGAGATGATCCTTTAATCGCTGATCTGTCTAAGCCCAGTCCCTGACAGATACACTGTGAACTCTCCAGCGTGCAATCCTCTGACCAGCTCCCCCCCTCCTCCGCTGCCTCCTCTCCTGTGGTGGGTCACCTCTCTCCTGATACCAGTCCTGAACGTGCCTATCAATTTCTAACCCCTGACCCTGGCATAGGCAAAACCTGCGGCCAATTCCAAAACCCTCAGTACAGCTCCCTCCTGATCTCCTGAACCTTTTGAGCAAAGCTGCGAGAGGTCAGAAGAAGCTGAACTTCTCTGTATAAAAACTCTCAACTTTCCGTCCATCACTGGACTACTCCCTTTATTTAGGAATCTTTCAAGTTCCTTTGTGGATTCGTTCGGAACACGCATTACTCTTCAAGTGTGACCTCCGACATTGATGGAATGGCCAGCTTGCTGGGTTATCTGGAACCCAGCTGATAGAATGACTGCCCCATTGATGAGTCCATTCAACTCCCTCCTATTAATGGACCAATAGTCTCAGGAGGTTAGAAAAATGAGAGATTGATCTTATTGGACCATCCAAGATTCTGAAGTACCTTGACAGAGCAGGTGTTGAGAGATTATTTCCCATGACTGGGGGAATCTAGAACACAGGAGCACAGTCTCAAGGTCATGACCTAAATCTCTGCATTCACAACTTTGTGAATCTTTGGAATTTTGTGCCTGCTCCTTCGTTGAATAGATCCCAAGCTGGGATTGATAGATTCAGGACCTCCGCATGATGAAGGGTTAGGAGGGCTCAGGGAAGTGGAGTTGAAGAAGATCAGCGATGATCAGCAGGCTCCAGGGGCACTATGATCTTCTCCTGTTCCTATTTCCTGTTGGGATACCCAAGGCAGCCGCGAGAGGGACACGCCTGGCTGCTCGGGATCATCGAGTCTGCCAAAGCTCTGGGAGTAACTCAGCATTAACTCTGACAAAACACTTAGAAATATTTCTCTTACTTGATTCCCTTGGCTTCCAGGACCAGGCGAGTGCGATGAGCGAATGGACAGTATTTCATACTGTACACACGGATCAATCCTGCTGGCACAGGGCCTGGGACAGGACTTCCTGGAAACAGAGAAAAGAACATCATCCAGCATTTAAAAAATGGACAATTGTCAGATTAGCCGCTAAACGTCCAGGGTTAGGAAACTGGCAGTGTGCAGTTAACCAACACCCCAGTGAATCACTTACCTGGATAGGTGGGGGATTACAGAGCCAGGTACAGACCGATAAGAGGAACCACATTCATTAGCAACTGAGGTGTGCTGTGATATTCAATATTTGTTAAGAACAATTGTATCTGGCTAACTTGATTGAGTTCTTTGATAAAGTGATGGTGAAATGAGAACAGTTGATGTGTATTATGTACTTTCAAAAGAGGGTTGATGAAGGACACACCTAACATGTTGACGAAAATGAAGCCTGTGGGATTAAAGGGTCAAAAACAGGGTGGATACACGTTTGGGTAAACATCGTAATAGACAGTTGTGACAAATGGATGGCAGTGGTGCAGTGTCTGAGAGGCAGGGTCGAAATAGATTCAAGAGAAACTTTCAAAAGGAAGTTGGATAAATACTTGAAATGGAAAAATTAGCTGGAGAGAGAGTAGGAGAGTCAGCTTGATTGCATAGTTCAATCAGAGAGCTAGTATAGGCACAATAGGCTGAATGGCCTCTTCCTGTATTCGCTGGTTCTGTCAAATATATTGATTGTGAATGAAGATTGCTGGTCACCAAGCACCAGGCAGGGGGCTTAATTTTATCACGGTCCCTGGAAACTGGCTGTGGGGACGAGAGGACTCATTAAATTGTGGCGGTGGGGTTGGGAAGGGAGCCTGTCACTAATCCCCACAACGGCAAGTCAGGAGCCACCGCACCACTGATTCAATCCTGTGCTCAATTATCAGTCATTTCATTCCCCACTGGCGTCTGCTGGTGTTGGGATTCCCGTCATGTGGGAAGACAGCCAGGTGGAGGAGTGGGCGGGGGTCTCCTTTCCTGGCTGCCCCATGGCCCATGGAGGCCCCCCCCCTTCCCAGGCAGCCATGTTGCCCCCCACAGTTCAGACGCTGCCACTCGTAGGTTCAATTCTCTAATCCCCTGGGCTTGTCTGCCTGGCTCTAGCTCAGTAAATACAATTCCCACCTGCTCCCCAAAGACACCTCAACCTGGAGGTTCCCTCAACATCTCCCTCTCTGGCTGGCACAGCCCAGCTGATTGGGCAGGCTGCCATTCTTCACTTTGTGTCGCCAGTATAATAGCCCTAAGGTCCTGCCCTGTGTCCCACTTCCATTCCCAGCAGCAGGACGTCCAGGATTCATGGCAAAATTCAGGTCAATGTTGCAGATATTGGGAGCACGGGAACGCACATACAGAACAACCAAACAGATCGATGGGGCAGCGGGATGCACATCAGTACAGAAAACAACAAATGAAAAACTCTCGCACAGAGACAAACTCATCAACAGAGAGTTAAACGGTCAAATTGATACTCAGTCATACTCACAGACACACACGCAACTCACACACGCACACTCACACACGCACACTCACACACGCAACTCACACATGCACACTCACACACGCACACTTACACTTGCACACTCACACATGCACACTCACACATGCACTTACACATGCACACATACACGCACGCACACTTACAATTGCACACTCACACGGTCACACTCACACACGCACTTACACTTGCACACACACGTGCGCATGCACACTTACACATGCACACACACACACTTGCACACTCACACACGCACTTACACATACACACACACACTTATGCATGCACGCTCACACTTGCACACTCACGCAGTCACACATGCACACTCAAACACACACACACGCACATATGCACATGCACAAACACATGGACATTCACATGCACATGAACACACACACACACACAGGCACACACACACAGGCTCACACTCACACATGCACAGGCTCACACTCACACATGCACAGGCTCACACTGACACACACATGCACACATGTACAGGCAAATAAACATGTAGAGGGACAGAGATTAAAAAGAGAAAGTGAGGCAGAGACAGAGATCGCAAACACAAGGTAGTGACCGAGAGACAGAGACGCCAGTCAGAGACTCTCTCAGCCGTTCATTCTATTACCTTTTGCCAGAGATTTTGCAGACATATTTCAGGCTGTGATAAACTTGCACCACTTTTAGGGATGGATGTTGGACAGAAATTAACTGCGACTGAATCACTCAGAAACCAAGGTCTTTGAATGTAACCAGTAGAACCAGTCAGACCAGACCCGCCCCTAAAGTGTCCCAGTTAAATGTATTTTCCAGCTGAGTCACTGCATAAATATTGAAACAAAAAATCACTGTAGCCAAGGCCAGAAAGAGGAACAGTAAATTCTTGACCGACCAAAGGCAGGAATGGGGGGAGGGGGCGGTACTGAAAATGACAGGAATTACCAGATGGTGCTACTTAGTTAAGCATTTATAGCTTGAATACATAAATATACTTAACTGCTGTGCCACATTGACAGATTTTAGCTTTGTTTGGACAACTGTACATGTTGCAAATGATCTGGGCTTTCAATGAACCCAAACTAGCTGGGCAGGCATTGTCAAACTCAGGGGTGCGACCCGCGGGTGGGTTGCGGGCGGACTCGGGAGGGTCGCGGAGGTGTCCGTCGCGGCGCTCCCGATCGCGCAAATCTGTGCACAACAGCCGCAGCAGTCGGCTGTTAATAACGCTGGCGGCAAGCGGCCTACAACATGGCTGCGATGATGTAAAATAATTGCGGCCGCGCGCATGCGTGTCCAATCACCGGTGCACACACGCAAAACTATGTGCGGCTACTTTTTTTTTAAAAGGTCGCGGCTTTTGTTTTACAAGTTCAGGGGGGGTTTATTCATTTTATTAATTTAATTTTTATTTCTTTCATTTATTTTACTCATTTTTTTTTACAAGTTCGGGGGATTTTATTTGATAAAATTTTACAGGCAGAAAATGCAGAACTTTGGACAGATGGAGACTCCATACTTTCCGACACCGGAAGGCTTCACCTTCATCCACCAGGTTCCATTGGAGGAGCGAGTACGAGGGCCAAAGGGACCCAAAACCATTTCCTCCACTTTTGTCAGCAGCAAACAAGGTAAAAGAAAATGGTAGAAAATGTCACGCAGGTCGGCCGCGTGGGTCGCGAAGGTCGGCCGGCGTGGGTCGCGAAGGTCAGCCGGCGTGGGTCGCGAAGGTCGGCCGGCGTGGGTCGCGAAGGTCGGCCGGCGTGGGTCGCGAAGGTCAGCCGGCGTGGGTCGCGAAGGTCGGCCGGCGTGGGTCGCGAAGGTCGGCCGGCGTGGGTCGCGAAGGTCGGCTGAGTTGGTTCCCGAAGGTTGGCCGGTTCGTAAAAATGGGTCCCCGGAAAAAACGTTTGAAGAACACTGGACCAGAGAGTCCTGAGAGTTCAACGCACAAGATCAAAGTCACAGTAGCGTGTTCAAAACCGAACTCAGTGATCCCACAACCTGCAGATTAGACCAAGGCTCTGCAATCCTGTCATAGCTGCTCATGAATGGTGGTGGTCAATTAAACCACTAACTCAAAGGCAATTAGGGATGGGCAATAAATGCTAGTCTAGCCAGTGACACCCACATTGCGTGAAAGAATAAAACAAGTGGACGATGCTCCATCAATGTATCATGTATAAGGACAGCTTCGTCAATGTGTTCTCAGTGAGAGGCTTTACTGAACTGAATGGGCATGCCAGCCTACAGTGAGCGTGTCTCATGGCAGAGTCACATGACCATGGCAAGCCAGGGGGTATAATTTGTAAAGGTTGTCTTTTCCAAAACTCCAAATCCCTCTTCCCATGCCAAACAAAAGATCCAAATGCCCCCCCTTTGCTACAGAGAATAAAAGACAAGTGTGCATACACGATCCTGTCTGACTGTGAGTTACCCGAGTTACTCACTGTACACCCACCATGCATTAACGCCTGTTTGTTCTACTAATCAGTCTCTGCAGGGGCATTGCCAATACAGCCTCTTGGTGAAGTTGTTGCCTTGGTGACTGATGGTGGTTCTGTTCTCAGTGCAGCTGGTGAGACGCCTTGTTCCTAACCAGCAGATTGCTGCCAAGGTCCAGCTTCACTAGGTGTTGGGATATACCTGCAGTTGCACCGGTATATTTAGTTGTTCCCTTCTACAGTATATGATTGAGGTGACAATTTCTCCACACATATGCCAAGTATCCATGTGGACTGACTCCTGTTGAGAGTGTTGGAGGTTTGTACCCTGGCTGCTTATCTGGTGCTCAGATCCGCCATGGGTTTGACAGTCTATCATTTCACCTTGATCTTTTCACTCGCACCTAGTACATAGAAACATAGAAGATAGGAGCAGGAGGCCATTCGGCCCTTCGAGCCTGCTCCGCCATTCATCACCATCATGGCTGATCATCCAACTCAATAGCCTAATCCTGCTTTCCCCCCATAACCTTTGGTCCCCTTCACCCCAAGTGCAATATCTAACTGCTTCTTGAAAACAAACAATGTTTTGGACTCAACTACTCCCTGTGGCAATAAATTCCACCGGCCGACCACTCTCTGGGTGAAGAAATGTCTCCTCACCTCTGTCCTAAATGGTCCACCCCGTCTCCTCAGACTGTGACCCCTGGTTCTGGACACCCTCACCATCAGGAACATCCTTCCTGCATCTACCCTGTCCAGTCCTGTGAATTTTATAGATTTCTATAAGATCCCCCTCATTCTTCTGAACTCCAGCGAATACAGTCCTAACCGACTCATCTCTCCTCGTACATCAGCCTGGCCATCGCGAGTCTGGGAAACGTTCGCTGCACTCCCTCCAGAGCAAGAAACATCCGCGCTGGGTTTCCCAGCACCGTCGGCAGCTTCAGTGGGAATTCTCAATGACAGCGATGGAGCAGAGAATCCCACCACTGGCAAACAGCGCGCCGCTTCCCAACACCGGGAAACAGGCGGCTGGGAGGCCGGAGAATCCCGGTAAACAGCACACCGCTTCCCAACACCAGGAAACTGGCGGCTGGGAGGCCGGAGAATCCCGGTAAACAGCGCGCCGCTTCCCAACACCGGGAAACTGGCGACTGGGAGGCCGGAGAATCCCGGGAAACAGCGCGCCATCTCCCAACACCGGGAAACAGGCGGCTGGGAGGCCGGAGAATCCCGGTAAACAGCACGCCGCTTCCCAACACCGGGAAACAGGCGGCTGGGAGGCCGGAGAATCCCGGTAAACAGCGCGCCGCTTCCCAACACCGGGAAACTGCCGACTGGGAGGCCGGAGAATCCCGGGAAACAGCGCGCCATCTCCCAACACCGGGAAACAGGCGACTGGGAGGCCGGAGAATCCCGGGAAACAGCGCGTTGTCTCCCAACACCGGGAAACAGGCGGCTGAGAGGCCGGAGAATCCCGGTAAACAGCGCCGTCTCCCAACACCGGGAAACAGGTGACTGGGAGGCCGGAGAATCCCGGGAAACAGCGCGTTGTCTCCCAACACCGGGAAACAGGCGGCTGGGAGGCCGGAGAATCCCGGGAAACAGGCGGCTGGGAGGCCGGAGAATACCGGGAAACAGGCGACTGGGAGGCCGGAGAATCCCGGGAAACAGCGCGCCATCTCCCAACACCGGGAAACAGGCGACTGGGAGGCCGGAGAATCCCGGGAAACAGGCGGCTGGGAGGCCGGAGAATCCCGGGAAACAGCGCGCCATCTCCCAACACCGGGAAACTGGCGACTGGGAGGCCGGAGAATCCCGGGAAACAGGCAGCTGGGAGGCCGGAGAATCCCGGGAAACAGGCGACTGGGAGGCCGGAGAATCCCGGGAAACAGGCGGCTGGGAGGCCGGAGAATCCCGGGAAACAGCGCCAGCTCCCAACACCGGGAAACAGGCGACTGGGAGGTCGGAGAATCCCGGGAAACAGCGCCGTCTCCCAACACCGGGAAACAGGCGGCTGGGAGGTCGGAGAATCCCGGGAAACAGGCGACTGGGAGGTCGGAGAATCCCGGGAAACAGGCGGCTGGGAGGTCGGAGAATCCCGGGAAACAGGCGACTGGGAGGCCGGAGAATCCCGGGAAACAGGCGACTGGGAGGTCGGAGAATCCCGGGAAACAGGCGACTGGGAGGCCGGAGAATCCCGCTCGAAGAAATTGGAACATGCTACACACATTTTTAAAGTTCACATCAACCTAAAAAGACCTCTGACCCCAATGCCCTCTGGCACCGAACGCTGTCAATTAGTGAGGCGGCCAACACATAGCCAACAACAGGGAAATCTCGCTCTTTGCAGATAACGTACATTTGCAGGATTGATAAAACTGAACAAACACAGAATGACAAAGCAGTAACCAAACTGGGACATGTTGCTCGTCTGTGGGTTTGGAAAGTGCTGTTGAAGGAGACTTGGTGAGTTGGAGTTAGTACACACGGCGGCCAGTGTGCAAAGAGAGTGAATGTTCAAGGTGGTGAATGGGGTGCCAGGTGTAGCACAAAAGATATTGGTGAGGAGAGGTGTGGAGAGAGGTGTGGAGGGAGTTGTGGAGAGAGGTGAATAAGGACATTCCTCGTAATTATCAGTGTAAAACGGTGGTGGGTAAGATTTTGGAAATAATAATTCGGCAAAAGATCAGCAGGCACTTGGAGAGGTTTGACTAGTTACTGCAATCCCGCGTGGGACAATGGGCAGCAAGACTCCGCCGCTGGCCCTGGACCATCGCAATCTCTTTCACTCCAGCTCAGGGAGTGTCCCGCTCTTGACGTTCCTCCTTAAATGTACTTCACCCAGTCCCTCTGTCCTGCCCAGTCTTCTGTTTCCATCAGCGGCTGTACATTGTGCTGATACTCTGTAGGGGTGAGGTCTGGGAGGTGAAATACGTGTCCTGTCAGCCGCAGTCATTTCTCCATCACTATGTCCCACGGGTATCTCTGACCAGTGCTCTGTGACAGAAGTGTAAAGTCGCCAGCGTGCCAGATGGAACAGCAGCAGAAACCGAGTGTTCAAGAGAGAATTGGACGTGGGTGTCGCTGGGGCAGCATTTATTGCCCATTCCTAACTGCCCTTCAGAAGATGCCTTCTTGAATCGCTGCAGTCCCTGAGGTGTAGGTACACCCACTGTGCTCTTAAGGATGTTGCCCCAATGATAGTGAAGGCACAGCGATATATTTCCAAGTCAGTGACTGGGTGGTGAGTGACTTGGAGGGGAACCTCCAGGTGGTGGGGTTCCCAGGTATCTGCTGCTCTTGTCCTTCTACATGGTAGTGGTCGTGGGTTTGGAAGGTGTTGTCTAAGGAACCTTGGTGAGTTGCTGCAGTGCACCTTGTAGATGGGACACACGGCTGCCACTGTTCGTCGGTGGTGGAGGGTTTGAATGTTTGTGGAAGGGGAGCAATCAAGCGGGGCTGCTTTGTCCTGGATGGTGTTGAGCTTCTTGAGTGTTGTTGGAGTTGCGCTCATCCAGGCAAGTGGAGAGTATTCCATCTCACTCCTGACTTGTGCCTTGGTGGACAGACTTTGGAGAGTCAGGAGGTGAGTTATTCACTGCAGGATTCCCAGCCTCTGACCTGCATTCGTATTTATATGGTTAGTCTGGTTCAGTTTGTGATCAATGGTAACCCCCAGGATGTTGATTGTGGGGATTCAGCGATGGTAATGCCATTGAATGTCAAGGGGCGGTGGTTAGATTCTCTCTTGTGGGAGATGGTCATTGTCGGCACTTGTGTGGCACGAATGTAACTTGCCACTTGTCAGCCCGAGCCTGGATATTGTCCAGGTCTTGCTGCAGTTGGACAGGGACTGCTTCATTATCTGAGGAGTCGTGAATGGTGCTGAACATTGTGCAGTCATCAGCGAACATCCCCACTTCTGACCTTATGATGGAAGGGAGGTTATTGATGAAGCAGCTGAAGATGGTTGGGCCGAGGACACGACCCTGAGGAACTCCTGCAGTGATGTCCTGGAGCTGAGATGATTGACCTCCAACCACCACAACCATCTTCCTTTGTGCCGGGTATGACTCCAACCAGAGGAGAGTTTCCCCCTGATTCCCATTGACTCCAGTTTAGCTCGGGCTCCTTGATGCCACACTCGGTCACGTGCTGCCTTGATGTCAAGGGCAGTCACTCTCACCTCACCCCTGGCATTCAGCTCTTTTGTCCATGTTTGAACCAAGGCTGTAATGAGGTCAATACTGGGTGACCCTGATGGAACCCAAACTGAGTGTCCATGAGAAGGTTATTGCTGAGTAAGTGCCGCTTGATAGCACTGTTGATGACTCCTTCCATCACTTTGCTGATGATGGACAGTAGACTGATAGGGCGGTAATTGGCTGGGTTGGATTTGTCCTGTTTCTCGTGTACGGGACACACCTGAGCAATTTTCCACATTGCCGGGTAGATGCCAGTGTTGTAGCTGCACTGGAACAGCTTGGCTAGGGGTGCGGCAAGCTCTGGAGCACAAGTCTTCAGTACTATTGCCGGGATATTGTCAGGGCCCAGAGCCTTTGCAGCATCCAGGGCCTTCAGCCATTTCTTGATATCACGAGGAGTGAATCGTATTGGCTGAAGACTGACCTCTGTGATGCTGGGGACCTCCGGAGGAGACCGAGACGGATCATCCACTCGGCACTTCTGGCTGAAGATTGTTGCGAATGCCTCAGCCTTGTCTTTTGCACAGATGTGCTGGACTCCTCCATCATTGACATGGGGATATTTGTGGAGTCTCCTCCTCCAGTGAGTTGTTTAATTGTCCACCACCAATTGTCCACCAATATATAAAACAAAAAAGAGTGGATAAGGTAAATATTGGTCCTTCAGAGGATGAGAAGGGAGATTTAATAATGGGAGATGAGGAAATGGCTGAGGAACTGAACAGGTTTTTTGGGTCGGTCTTCACAGTGGAAGACACAAATAATATGCCAGTGACTGATGGAAATGAGGCTATGACAGGTGAGGATATTGAGAGGATTGTTATCACCAAGGAGGTAGTGATGGGCAAGCTAATGGGGCTAAAGGTAGACAAGTCTCCTGGACCTGATGGAATGCATCCCAGAGTGCTAAAATAGATGGCTAGGGAAATTGCAAATGCAGTAGTGATAATTTACCAAAATTCACTAGACTCTGGGGTGGTTCCGGCGGATTGGAAATTAGCAAACGTGACACCACTGTTTAAACAAGGAGGTAGGCAGGAAGTGGGTAATTATTCTCCCAGTGCCTGGTGCCAGAGGGAGAGTCAGGGGGCCTTCCTGCCCTGTCCCCAACCACCTAGGGGTCTCCAATGGCATAGGGAAACCCCCCAGGTGCCATCATGCCTGCTCCACGGTTATGTGGACCAATACTAAATGGTCTCCTGGCGAGGTCTCGCTGGGGAGCCCGTTAGTTCTTGGGCACTGGGAGAATCCGTCGTCTACTATTTAAATGAGCTGATCTGGATCTTGCCCAGCGCGAGCGAGGTTCAACAGCCTCATTGCGTCAATGCGTCGGGCTTAAACAAAGGAGATTATAATGGGATGAGAGAAGAGCTAGCTAAGGTAGACTGGGAGGAAAGACTTTATGGTGAAACAGTTGAGGAACAGTGGAGAACCTTCCAAGTGATTTTTCACAGTGCTCAGCAAAGGTTTAAACCAACAAAAAGGAAGGACGGTAAAAAGAGGGAAAATCGACCGTGGGTATCTAAGGAAATAAGGGAGAGTATCAAATTGAAGGAAAAAGCATACAAAGTGGCAAAGATTAGTGGGAGACTAGAGGACTGGGAAATCTTTAGGGGGCAACAGAAAGCTACTAAAAAAGCTATAAAGAAGAGTAAGATAGATTATGAGAGTAAACTTGCTCAGAATATAAAAACAGATAGGAAAAGTTTCTACAAATTTATAAAACAAAAAAGAGTAGCTAAGGTAAATATTAGTCCTTTAGAGGATGAGAAGGAAGATTTAATAATGGGAGATGAGGAAATGGCTGAGGAACTGAACAGGTTGTTTGGGTCGGTCTTCACAGTGGAAGACACAAATAACATGCCAGTGTCTGATGAAAATGAGGCTATGACAGGTGAGGACCTTGAGAGGATTGTTATCACTAAGGAGGTCGTGATGGGCAAGCTAATGGGGCTAAAGGTAGACAAGTCTCCTGGCCCTGATGGAATGCATCCCAGAGTGCTAAAAGAGATGGCTAGGGAAATTGCAAATGCAGTAGTGATAATTTACCAAAATTCACTAGTCTCTGGGGTGGTCCCAGTGGATTGGAAATTAGCAAACGTGACACCACTGTTTAAAAAAGGAGGTAGGCAGAAAGCGGGTAATTATAGGCCAGTGAGTTTAACATCGGTAGTAGGGAAGATGCTGGAGTCTATCAACAAGGAAGAAATAGCGAGGCATCTGGATGGAAATTGTCCCATTGGGCAGACACAGCATGGGTTCATAAAGGGCAGGTCGTGCCAAACTAATTTAGTGGAATTTTTTGAGGACATTACCAGTGCGGTAGATAACAGGGAGCGAATGGATGTGGTATATCTGGATTTCCAGAAAGCCTTTGACAAGGTGCCACACAAATGGTTGCTGCATGAGATAAAGATGCATGGCATTCAGGGGAAAGTAGTAGCATAGATAGAGGATTGGTTAATTAATAGAAAGCAAAGAGTGGGGATTAATGGGTGTTTCTCTGGTTGGCAATCAGTAGCTAGTGGTGTCCCTCAGGGATCAGTGTTGGGCCCAAAATTGTTCACAATTGACATAGATGATTTGGAGTTGGGGACCAAGGGCAATGTGTCCAAATTTGCAGACGACACTAAGATAAGTGGTAAAGCAAAAAGTGCAGAGGATACCGGAAGTCTGCAGAGGGATTTGGATAGGTTAAGTGAATGGGATAGGGTCTGGCAGATGGAACACAATGTTGACAAATGTGAGGTTATCCATTTTGGTAGGAATAACAGCAAAAGGGATTATTATTTAAATGATAAAATATTAAAACATGCTGCTGTGCAGAGAGACCTGGGTGTGCTAGTGCATGAGTCGCAAAAAGTTGGTTTACAGGTGCAACAGGTGATTAAGAAGGCAAATGGAGTTTTGTCCTTCATTGCTAGAGGGATGGAGTTTAAGACTAGGGAGGTTATGCTGCAACTGTATAAGGTGTTAGTGAGGCCACACCTGGAGTATTGTGTTCAGTTTTGGTCTCCTTACCTGAGAAAGGACGTAGTGGCACTGGAGGGTGTGCAGAAGAGATTCACTAGGTTAATCCCAGAGCTGAAGGGGTTGGATTACGAGGAGAGGTTGAGTAGACTGGGACTGTACTCGTTGGAATTTAGAAGGATGCGGGGGGGGGATCTTATAGAAACATATAAAATTATGAAGGGAATAGATAGGATAGATTCGGGCAGGTTGTTTTGTAGCCATCTGGGATGGCCACTTCCCGATTACAAAATGGACACTTTGCAAAGATTGCAGGGAAGATGGACAATACTGAGAAAACAAGCAGGTTCAGGGTGTGTCTGTATATTGGAGCCGCAGCTCCCAGACAAGACCAAAACTGTAGGCCCATTAGCATACTAATGGGCCATCTCCGGGAACAAAAGAGTAACATTTGAGTAACCGATACTAAGGCAGACACCCCGGCGCCAGAGGAGACCGAAACAAAGAAGGCCAATGGCCACCTAGGACACGCCCAGCCATCAGGGCACCCACCCCTTTATTGGAGGAAATCGAAAGGAACAATCGAGAAACGGCCCAATTAATTGGGGCCAAGTTCAAGGCCCGCCCAAAAGCGCGCAAAGCCCCTTTGGGTATAAGAAGGATTCCCCAAGAGCGAATCGCTCTCTTGGCTCCGGCTCTCACCGAGGAGAGACCTGCCCAACAGCTGCACCAGAAACAAGTAAGTCCAAGGTCAACGCACGCTACCAGACAGACGTCCTTAGCTGTTCCCCTGCCCCACTTCGACCCCAGCAGCCTCAGAACCGAACAACGGCCATTGTTCCTCTGACTGAGTGGGCGCCCGAAGCTAAGTATAGGCTTTAGCAGTAGTGATAGTTAGTCTGTAGTATTTGTGCATGAGTCTATTTAACTGTGTGTGTAAATAAGTAAGCATTTGACTTTGAACTAACTAACTGGTGTATCGAGTCTTTGATCAGTATTCGGTTTGAACCCTGTGGCTGTACGCAAGAAAAACCACAGAAGAGAAAAGCACCCCAACCCCCGACTGAACAGGCAGAACACCCCCCCATGAACCCTGTAACCACACACCGCAGGGCCGCAGCAGAAGGAAATGCAGATTTCCCATATACAACCCCGTTAACCGTGACCCAATTACGGGACGCGTGTGGAAAAATTACACCGTTCCTTCCCACATCAGACCCCCACCAATTTTTCGCTAGAGTAAAACAGCAGGCTACCATGTACGGCCTGGACAAAAAGGAGGAAGTGAAGCTCACAGTTTTAAGCCTCGACCCTTCAGTCGTGGCAGCCCTTCCCGACCCACAGAGTGTAGGAGGAGGCACACTCCAAGAGATGCACACAGCGATCCTGGATGCGATCGACAATAACAGAGGAGACCCTGTAGAAGGCCTAAACAAGTGTAGGCAAAAGAAAACAGAGTTTGCTGGACGCTTGTTGATACATTTCACAGCAGTTTTCGGAGCGTTAGCCCGCGCCCATTTGTCTGTGGATAATATGGCCAAATGGACTTGAATCCTAGTCTCTCATGCGACAGAGGCAGGACAGAGAACTTGCGCAAATTACGACCCCTCAGACGAGGCCCACAATGAGAAATGGGTTTTGAAGAGACTGTCCCGCTCTTGGGAACAATCCGTCCAAGGCAAAACCGCATTTGCAAAACCAGAGGAAGAGCAGGCAGACATGCATCCAGCTAGGACGACCAGAACCCCGCATGGGTAAATGAGGGCAGGAACAGCCCACCACAGCCAAAATTCCAGGAATGTTACAACTGTGGACAATTAGGACACTTGCACGAGAGTGCAACGCGCCCCAAATGCAGCAGAGAAACCAACAGACAGGCACCCTAAATAAGAATTGGGCAAAGCCAATCCTTAGTGTTAACGCCCGTTCAGAGGACACAGACATGAACGGCAACGACTGACAGTGTTAGGGCTCCCCAACTTGAGTCTGCGACACCCTTTGGGACAGTCCGGTAGACCGGTCGTAGCAGGCAAAGTCTGGGGACACCCCGTAGAATTTCTTTGGGACACATGAGGGTCCCGCACCATGCTCAATTCCTCCACGATGTTTCAACGAGACATGTGGCCCACAACAGACACCATCACACTCAGCGGCTTTACAGGTCATTTACAACAAGGACACATCACAGCCCCTGTAGCGATACAAATAGGGAACATTACGACTAAACACCCCGTAGTTTTGGTCGATCTACCCCAGACAGCTGAACACATCCTAGGAATCGATTTTATGAGCTCCCACAACCTCTCTTTTGATCCAGTTAATAAATGTGTATGGAAAATGGCAAAGGCAGCACGAGCCCCGGCCATGCTCACAGTTGGAGACTATGAAAACAGAATTAGCGCAGTAGGATACTTCTGGTTCGACCCCAGAGCCATTAGTCAGGACACAAAGGTTAGGGCAGTCCTGCAGCAACACAAAGCAGCGATTGCACAGCACAAGCACGACTGTGGCAAAATAGCTGGCTTAGTGAATATTACAGGTCCCGACCCCAGACCCCAAAAGCAGTACGGTTTCCCCCATGAGGCAGAGGGAGAAATCTCCAAAGTAATAGAGAGTCTGCTTGATCAAGGCGTACTCCGATCAGTAGCCTCCACGAACAACGCATAATTTGGCCCGTCAGGAAACCGGATGGATCATGGTGACTGACCATTGATTACCGGGAACTGAACAAAGTAACCCCAGTAGCAGCCCCCATTGTAGCCATGAGTCCCGAGACCATGCTCAAATAGGGACTCCAGTCAAAACAAAATTCGGTTTTGGACATTAGCAATGGCTTTTGGTCCATTCCATTGGATAAAGCGTGCCAATATAAATTCGCCTTTACATTCCAGGGACAACAATATACGTGGACGTGCCTTCCACAAGGCTTCCACAACTCCCCCTCCATTTTCCACCGACAGCTGACAAATGGACTAGCAAAATTTTCCCGACCCGATTGTCTGGTCCAGTATGTAGATGACTTGCTACTGCAGACAGGCACAAAGGGAGAGCACATTACTCTTCTCGCCAAACTCCTAGGACTCCTAAAACAGATTGGTTGTAAAATCAACCCCAAGAAGGCCCAGATTTTGCAGGAAAAAGTGATTTATTTGGGTACAGTAATCACTCATGGTGAACGTGAATCGAGCAAAAGAGAATTGACTCGATCGTCAAATTGCCCCTTCCCCTTAATGTCTCCGCCCTCCGGTCATTTTTAGGACTGGTTGGCTACTGTCGAAACCATATTGACGGTTTCGCCACTAAAGCAGCGCCCCTTTCCGAACTTCTCAAGAAGCAGGCACCTTGGGAATGGCTTCCACAGCATACAGATGCCGTGGATGCTTTAAAAAGAGCCCTCAGCACAGCCCCCGCATTACAGGTCCCAGATCCACTTTCCCCGTACACTGTAGAGGTAGCAAGCACCAACCTAACAGTTTGGCCGTGCTCCTGCAGGAACGCCATGACCAATTAGGCCTCGTACCCCGTAGCATGCGCCTCACGCGTGTTAGATCCTGTCGAGCAAGGATTTTCTGCCTGCGAAAGGCACCTGCTCGCAGTTTTTTGGGCAGTACAATACTTCGCCTACATTACAGGACTCAACCCCATCACGATTCTCACCGAACACACCCCGACGGTCGACTTATAGATGGCACAGTCAGCCAAATCCGCGCAGCCCGTTGGACCCTTCTTTTACAGGGACGGGACATCACGGTAAAAAGAACCAAGACCCACACTTTCCTAGTCGATAATTTGCAATATGCAGGAACCCCTCATGAGTGTGAGATCATCACCACACAACACAACACAGGCCCATTTATACCTAAAACACCTCCCAGGAAAGCAGGAAATACACCTCAGAGACTCCAGCCCACAGACACGTGCGCACCCCTGAAAATTTATGTGGATGGCTCCTCCACAGTGTTCAATGGAAAGAGAATCACTGGTTGCGGCATTTATGTAGAGGACGCGCAGGGACGCGCCCTAGATGAGATTTCATTAAAGTTGCCAAGACATCTAGGCTCGCAGGCAGCAGAACTGTCAGCCATAGCTTACATTGTAGACCACCCTGACTCGTTTCCGACCCCAGCAGTCATCTATTCGGACAGTTTATATGTCTGTAATAGTTTAACAGAATTCCTACCTCTGTGGGAAATTAGAGGATTCGTTTCCGCAGACGGAAAGCCCCTACCCTCAGCCCCATTACTCCGGCATATCCTAGAGACAGCTAAAGATAGGAAATATGGCATAATTAAGATTCGCATTCATCACCGTTCTTCCCCCCCCAGTAAAGTTAAAGCAGACGCCCGAGCCAAGGCAGGTTCCAGGCATGGTTACTTTTGGAACCCTCCCGAGAGCGCGCCAGTACCAGCGGTTCAGGTCTCACAGACCATCATTCAGGATCTAGCGAAAGCCCAAAAGGAAGATAAAAAACTCAGGGAAGTTTTAAAAGGAACCTTCCCAGCCCCGTATGCCAAGAACGCAATAACCACACATGACGGTGTGATTTTGAAAGAAGGCATTTATGTAGTTCCCAGCCAGGACAGGAACCAGATTATTTGTCAGTTCCATGACAATCATGGACACCAGGGCATTGAACCCACCCTAGCCCACCTCAGACCTCTCTGCTGGTGGCCTGATTTAAAAGCCGATGTTACTCACTACATAGAAAATTGCTTGATCTGTGCCCAGAACAGACATGCAAGAAAGACTCAGCTTAGTCACACCCGTCCCGTTAATGACCCCTGGACGAATTTGCAGATAGATTACATAGGACCCCTACCCCCCCCCCCCCCCCCGCCCCCGCAGAAATGGTTTTAAGTATGTGTTGGTGGTCATCGACACCGTCACAAAATGGGTGGAAGCTTTTCCATCTGGAACGAACACGGCCAAAACAACAGCTGAAATCCTCACACAGCACATCTTCACAAGATGGGGCCTCCCACGCAGTATAGAGTCCGATCAAAGCTCCCATTTTACAGGACGAGTAATGAAGAACATCCTCACAATTTTTGGAATTAGGCAGAAGTTTCACATCATCTACCACCCCCAGTCAAGCGGCATTGTAGCGAGGATGAACAGAACTCCAAAAGCCACTCTCAGGGAAATGGTGCAACAGAACAACAGCACCTGGGACACAGTTCTCCCATTTGCTTTAATGTTCTTATGAAACACGGTATCCACGTCCACAGGATACACCCCCCACACCCTCATGACCGGACGCTCCATGAAAGGGACAGAGTATTTATTGGGACTGGATTTGGCCAGCCCCACAGTCACCGCCCTCACGCAGGAAAATGCTGTACAGCAGCTTATTGAGAATATAAAGGCAGCCCAGCTCGCAGCAGCTGTGAGACTTGGGACCAGGAGGAAACAAAGCAAAGCTCGTTTCGACAAAAAGGTAGACGCCACCGAGATTGTAGTAGGGCAGCAAGCGATGCTTTCCCTATACAACCCCAGTTCATTCCTTTCCCCCAAATTTTCCGGACCGTACTCCATTGCAGACAAAGTCAGCCCCTCTGTATACAAGATCACATATCCCAACATCAAGTCTGCATGGTTTCACATAAACCAGCTTAAGGCTTATGGCTCGCAACCATGCACACCACATCTCGCTCGCAGCAGCAAACGAGCACGCCCCGCCCACAGATGATGCATACCTCCCCTCCCCCAGCCAGTCCAGCCCATCCTCAGACACATCTTCAACTCCACCCCCAGAGGCACGACTCCGCCTCTCCCTGCCAGCCCACCACGTTATGATTACACCCCTGCACCAAGCCCCACTCCCAGCGAATCCGAGCAAGATTCCAGCGACCCCTTCGAAATCACATGCATCAAAGCCCCTGACCCAGACCCACCGCCCGACGATTACAGATTGAAGCATAGTAGCTCCAACCTCGACACACGATTCTGGCACCGAGACAATTCGTTCAGGCTCATCCGGAATGATGAGATGGACCCCAGTTCGCCCTAAGCAGCTTTAGCCAAACTACTCCAGTCAAGGGTTTGGCAGCCGGGAGAAGATGATGACATAGAGTCTGACTCCCACCAAACCAATCCCTTTGCGACCCAGTTCGCTTCTGATCAATGAGGTGTGCACATGATGGCAAAAAGGAACCGATGGAGAGATAGGGTGTCCTTTCTGATGGAACCTGCACCATGTTTGTTGTATGTTTGGTCGTTTAATGTACATGTTAAATGTTGTTTGTGAATTTGAAAGTTTTTCATGGCCCCATGCCACCACCCTTTTGACGCCCAATGGCTGTTAGAGGAACTAGTTTGTCGGCAGACACCACTCATAGCTACTCTTCTGATTCGATCGCGAGAGGCAGCCCCCATGATGACCACATTCTTACCCATTCTTGCCGGTCGCTCAGGCAGTGGAGAAACGGCACTGGTCCCCGCCCTGCCTGAGGACTCCCCTCTGGTCAGCTACGCTTGGGTAGAGCACAAATGGCACCGATCACAGTCCTATCCTGGGATTCCATCCATTTCTTACCCACCGCGGCCCATACGCACCCTATTTTGGCTCGTTACGTGTGAAATTCTTTCGTTTGTTTCTGACGACCCTTAGGTTGCTTCCGTATGCTATTTACATCCTCAAACACTAGGATGCTAGATCGCACAGGCTGCGAGATGGCTCGCACTGTGTCAGTATTTTTCTCGGATGCCTTGTCCCAAATATTTGGTTTAAAAAAAAATGAGGGAGTCACAGATGGTGACCAATTATAATGGGTAATTGGTAACAAAAGACAGACAGACAGACATATGAAATCTTAAGCAAGATAACAACAGATATTATGCGTGTGTCCACAGAACTCCGGAACCTCAGGAACCCCAGAGGAAGAAAATAAGAAGACCGACAAAAGGAAAGATGAAGACAACCTTCATGTTCACCTGGATCTTAGCGGGATCCCTTCAGTGGCGCGCGGACGCTACCCCCCTGACCCCTACCACACAGGCCGTGAATGATTCCCACCCCTGCCATACACTGTACCCCGAGATAGTTAACCACGAGATAGTTACCCCCGAGACAGTTACCGACACCCCGACCTGGTGTGACAAGTTTATCACCTAGTATTCACTATCGTACGTTGTAGAATCACTCTTAGTACTGGCGATACTCTGCAGTGTCGTGCAGACACTTAGACTCAGAAACTGGCGAAGGAGAGCCTCCTGCTCTCGCACCCCAGTATGCACGTTTAGGTCCCCTATTTTCGGACTTCACCAAACCCCCCAACCCCTTGAGTGAATTAAAGTGCATCAGTTTTTGCTTTGTGTGTGTTTTGTTCAATAAAGAAATGTAAACCTCTGTGCTTGACTGCCAAGCCAGACAAACTTGTGTTGCTGCTATTTGTACAGTTTAAAGTATTGTAGATTATTTTTGATTGTTTGAGTGAGGATAGTTTATTGAGGATAGTTAGAGGTTCCAGTTTTTTTATTTTGTAATGCATGCCTGAATGTCATAGCGCCCCGTAGAGTTTTATAATGATGTATGTATGCAAAATGATTTTAGGTAAAAATTGCGATTCATAGGATAGGGCAGTGTAGAGCCCGTGAAGTGCTTATGGGTGCCCTGTTTGGTCAGAGAACGGAGACGACGCGGTAATGTGATCCTTCACGCTTCGCGTTGAGGATCACAAGGAGGGTGTGTAGCCATCTGGGATGGCCACTTCCCGATTACAAAATGGACACTTTGCAAAGATTGCAGGGAACTGGACAATACTGAGAAAACAAGCAGGTTCAGGGTATGTCTGTATATTGGAGCCGCAGCTCCCAGACACGACCAAAACTGCAGGCCCATTAGCATACTAATGGCCCATCTCCGGGAAAAAAGAGTAACATTTGAGGAACCGATACTAAGGCAGACACCCCGGCGCCAGAGGAGACCGGAACAAAGCAGGCCAACGGCCACCTAGGACACGCCCAGCCATCAGGGCACCCACCCCTTTATTGGAGGAAATCGAAAGGAACAATCGAGAAACGGCCCAATTAATTGGGGCCAAGTTCAAGGCCCGCCCAAAAGCGCACAAAGCCCCTTTGTGTATAAGAAGGAGCCCCCAAGAGAGAATCGTTCTCTCGGCTCCGGCTCTCACCGAGGAGAGACCCGTCCACCAGCTGCACCAGAACAAGTAATTGCAAGGTCGACGCACGCTACCAGACAGACGACCCTAGCTGTTCCCCTTCACCACTTCCACCCCAGCAGCCTCAGAACCGAACAACGGCCATTGTTCCTCTGACTGAGTGGGCGCCCGAAGCTAAGTATAGGCTTTAGCAGTAGTGATAGTTAGTCTGTAGTATTTGTGCATGAGTATATTTAACTGTGTGTGTAAATAAATAAACATTTGACTTTGAACTAACTAACTGGTGTATCGAGTCTTTGATCAGTATTCGGTTTGAACCTCGAAAGCTACCTGGCGACTCGAGAGCAAAACGTAATTAGAATTAAAGAAGGCGACCATATTGACCGCCATATTCAGAGCCAAATGAAAGAGAGCAACATTTAGCAACAGTTTCCACTGGCGGGTGAAAGCAGAACTAGGGGGCATAGCCTCAAAATAAGGGGAAGTAGATTTAGGACTGAGCTTAGGAGGAACCTCTTCACCCAAAGGGTTGTGAATCTATGGAATTCCTTGTCCAGTGAAGCAGTTGAGGCTCCTTCATTAAATGTTTTTAAGATAAAGATAGATAGTTTTTTGAAGAATAAAGGGATTCGGGGTTATGGTGTTCAGGCCGGAAAGTGGAGCTGAGTCCACAAAAGATCAGCCATGATCTCATTGAATGGCGGAGCAGGCTCGAGGGGCCAGATGGCCGACTCCTGCTCCTAGTTCTTATGTTCTTATGTACCATTCACGGCTGGATATGGCAGGACTACAGAGCTTAGATCTGATAAGTTTGTTGTGGAATCGCTTTGCTCTGTCTACCACTTGCTGCTTATGCTGTTTGACACACAAGTAGTCCTGGGTTGTAGGTTCACCAGGTGTACACCTCATTGTTCGATATGCCTGGTGTTGCTCCTGGCACGCTCTCCTGCTCTCTTCATTGAACCAGGGTTGATCCCCTGGCTGGGTGGTAATGGGGGAGTGGGGGATATGCCGGGCCAGGAGGTTACAGATTGGGGTTGATACAATTCTGCTGCTGATGGCCCCCAGCCTCATGGACGCCCAGTCTGGAATTGCCGGATCTGTTTGAAGTCCATCCCATTTAGCACGGTGGCAGTGCCACACAACACGGTGGAGGGTATCCTCAATGATCCTTAATGTGTAAACAGGACTTGGTCTCCACAAGGACTGTGTGGTGGTCACTCCAAATGACACTGTTGTAGACAGATGATTCTGCGGCAGGCAGGTTGTACAGTGTGAGGTTAAGTATATTTTCTCTCTTGGTGGCTCTCTCACCAGTATTGGTCTCGCAGGAACTTGCCAGCTCGGTCTGCGGGTACTACCGAACCACTCTTAGTGATGTACACTGAAGTCTCCCACCCAGAGTAGGAACATGGGACATACAGTGCAGAAGGAGGCCATTCGGCCCATCGAGTCTGCACCGACCCAATTAAGCCCTCACTTCCACTCTATCCCCGTAACCCAATGACCCCATCTAACCTTTTTGGACACTAAGGGCAATTTATCACGGCCAATCCACCTAACCTTCACGTCTTTCAGGACTGTGGGAGGAAACCGGAGCACCCGGAGGAAACCCACACAGACACGGGGAGAACGTGCAGACTCCGCACAGACAGTGACCCAGCGGGGAATAGAACCTGGGACCCTGGTGCTGCAAAGCAACTGTGCTAACCACTGTGCTACCCTGCTGCCCATTCTGCACCCTTGCCACCCTCAGTGCTTCCTCCGAGTGGTGTTCAACATGGAGGAGAACTGATTCATCAGCTGATGGTGGCTGGTGTGTGGCAATCAGCAGGAGGTTTCCTTGCCCACGTTTGGCTTGGTGCCATGTGACTTCATGGGGCCCCAGCTATATACCACACTGTGCCACCACCTCGTCACTGGGACAAGACATACCCAGGAATGGTGCTGGTGTCTGGGACATTGTCTGTGAGGTCTGATTCTGTGAGTGTGACTATGTCAGGCTGTTGCTTGACCAGCCTGTGAGAAGCTCTCCCAACCTTGGCACGAGCCCCCAGATGATAGTGAGGAAGGATCGGCAATGACAAACATTCAAGCGCATGGAGGAACTGCAACAATTGTTTATTCCTGTCTGGCACAACGGGTAAGGTGGCCAATCCAGGGTCTATATGTGAAATTAGAGATCGTATTCGATTCAAGGAAGAGGCATACAAATTGGCCAGAAAAACAACAGGTCTGAGGATTGGGAGCTGTTTAGAATTCAGCAAAGAAGGACCGAGGGATTGATTAAGAAGGGGCAAATAGAGTACAAAAGTAAGCTTGCAGGGAACATGAAAACTGACTGCAAAAGTTTCTACAGGTACCTGAAGTGAAAAAGATTGGTGAATACAAATGTCAGAGGAATTTATAATTGGGGACAAAGAAATGGCTCAGCAACTAAATACATACTTTGGTTCTGTCTTCACAAATGACGACACAAATCAGATCCCAGAAATGTTGGTGAACACAGGGTTTAGTGAGAGGGAGGAGCTGAAGGAGATCAGTATCAGTAGGGAAATGGTGATTGGGAAATTGATGGAATTGAAGGCTGATAATTCCCCAGAACCTGGCTCTGGAAGTAGTGGATGCATTGGGGGTCACCTTTCGGGATTCTATAGACTCTGGAACAGCTCCTGCAGATTGGAGGGTGGCTAATGTAACTCCACTATTTAAAAAGGGAGGTAGAGAGAAAACAGGAAGGAACTGGGAAAATGGGATGGAATCAGTCCAGGACATTGGGTGCGAACAGCTGTAGTTGAGAGAGCTGTGGAAGTTGGTGGGTTTGTAATGGATATTAGTGGACAGTCTATCCCCGAAATGGAGATAGAGGGGTCAAGAAAGGGAAGGGAAGTGTTGGAGATGGACATTGTGAAGGTGAGAGAGGATTGGGAATTGGAAACAAAATTAATCAATTTTTCCAGGTCCAGGCGGGAACATGAAGCGTCACCGAAACAGTCGTCGATGTTCCGATAAAGATTTGTGGGATGGGGCCGGAGAAAGACTGGAACAAGGGAATGTTCCACATATCCCTGAAAAAGATACTGGCAGCCATGTGGGAATCCATAGCAACACCTTTGGTTTGGAAGAAGTGAGCCAAGTTGAGTGAGAGGACAGGTTCAGCGAATCTGAGGAGAGTGTTGGTGGATGGGGATTGTTCAGGCTTCTGTTTCAGGAAGAAGCAGAGAGCCCTCTGGTCATCTTGGTGGGGAATGGAGGTATAGAGGGATTGGATATCCTGGTGGGAAATGGAGGGATTGGATATCCTGGTGGGGAATGTAGGGAGAGGGTTTGGACATCCTGGTGGGGAATGGAGGTATAGAGGGATTGGACACCCTGGTGGGGAATGGAGGTATAGAGGAATTGGACATCCTGGTGGGGAATGGAGGTATAGAGGGATTGGACATCCTGGTGGGAAATGGAGGGATTGGATATCCTGGTGGGGAATGTAGGGAGAGGGTTTGGACATCCTGGTGGGGAATGGAGGTATAGAGGGATTGGACACCCTGGTGCGAAATGGAGGGAGAGGGATTGGACACCCTGGTGGGGAATGGAGGCATAGAGGGAATGGACATCCTGGTGGGGAATGGGGGTATAGAGGGATTGGACATCCTGGTGGGGAATGGGGGTATAGAGGGATTGGACATCCTGGTGAGGAATGGGGGTATAGAGGGATAGGACATCCTGGTGGGGAATGGGGGTATAGAGGGATAGGACATCCTGGTGGGGAATGGGGGTATAGAGGGAATGGACACCCTGGTGGGGAATGGAGGGAGAGGGAATGGACATCCTGGTGGGGAATGGAGGTATAGAGGGAATGGACATCCTGGTGGGGAATGGGGGTACAGAGGGATTGGACATCCTGGTGGGGAATGGGGGTATAGAGGGATTGGACATCCTGGTGAGGAATGGGGGTATAGAGGGATAGGACATCCTGGTGGGGAATGGGGGTATAGAGGGATAGGACATCCTGGTGGGGAATGGGGGTATAGAGGGAATGGACATCCTGGTGGGGAATGGAGGTATAGAGGGAATGGACATCCTGGTGGGGAATGGGGGTATAGAGGGATTGGACATCCTGGTGGGGAATGGGGGTATAGAGGGATTGGACATCCTGGTGGGGAATGGGGGTATAGAGGGATTGGACATCCTGGTGGGGAATGGAGGTATAGAGGGATTGGACATCCTGGTGGGGAATGGGGGTATAGAGGGATTGGACACCCTGGTGGGGAATGGGGGTATAGAGGGATTGGACATCCTGGTGAGGAATGGGGGTATAGAGGGATTGGACACCCTGGTGGGGAATGGGAGTATAGAGGGATTGGACATCCTGGTGGGGAATGGGGGTATAGAGGGATTGGACATCCTGGTGGGGAATGGGGGTATAGAGGGATTGGACATCCTGGTGGGGAATGGGGGTATAGAGGGATTGGACATCCTGGTGGGGAATGGAGGTATAGAGGGATTGGACACCCTGGTGGGGAGTGGAGGGAGAGGGATTGGACATCCTGGTGGGGAATGGAGGTATAGAGGGAATGGACATCCTGGTGGGGAATGGGGGTATAGAGGGATTGGACATCCTGGTGGGGAATGGGGGTATAGAGGGATTGGACATCCTGGTGGGGAATGGGGGTATAGAGGGATTGGACATCCTGGTGGGGAATGGAGGTATAGAGGGATTGGACATCCTGGTGGGGAATGGGGGTATAGAGGGATTGGACATCCTGGTGAGGAATGGGGGTATAGAGGGATTGGACACCCTGGTGGGGAATGGGGGTATAGAGGGATTGGACATCCTGGTGAGGAATGGGGGTATAGAGGGATTGGACACCCTGGTGGGGAATGGGAGTATAGAGGGATTGGACATCCTGGTGGGGAATGGGGGTATAGAGGGATTGGACACCCTGGTGGGGAATGGGGGTATAGAGGGATTGGACATCCTGGTGAGGAATGGGGGTATAGAGGGATTGGACACCCTGGTGGGGAATGGGAGTATAGAGGGATTGGACATCCTGGTGGGGAATGGGGGTATAGAGGGATTGGACATCCTGGTGGGGAATGGGGGTATAGAGGGATTGGACATCCTGGTGGGGAATGGGGGTATAGAGGGATTGGACATCCTGGTGGGGAATGGAGGTATAGAGGGATTGGACACCCTGGTGGGGAGTGGAGGGAGAGGGATTGGACATCCTGGTGGGGAATGGAGGTATAGAGGGAATGGACATCCTGGTGGGGAATGGGGGTATAGAGGGATTGGACATCCTGGTGGGGAATGGGGGTATAGAGGGATTGGACATCCTGGTGGGGAATGGGGGTATAGAGGGATTGGACATCCTGGTGGGGAATGGAGGTATAGAGGGATTGGACATCCTGGTGGGGAATGGGGGTATAGAGGGATTGGACATCCTGGTGAGGAATGGGGGTATAGAGGGATTGGACACCCTGGTGGGGAATGGGGGTATAGAGGGATTGGACATCCTGGTGAGGAATGGGGGTATAGAGGGATTGGACACCCTGGTGGGGAATGGGGGTATAGAGGGATTGGACACCCTGGTGGGGAGTGGAGGGAGAGGGATTGGACATCCTGGTGGGGAATGGAGGTATAGAGGGAATGGACATCCTGGTGGGGAATGGGGGTATAGAGGGATTGGACATCCTGGTGGGGAATGGGGGTATAGAGGGATTGGACATCCTGGTGGGGAATGGGGGTATAGAGGGATTGGACATCCTGGTGGGGAATGGAGGTATAGAGGGATTGGACATCCTGGTGGGGAATGGGGGTATAGAGGGATTGGACATCCTGGTGAGGAATGGGGGTATAGAGAGATTGGACATCCCGGTGGGGAATGGAGGGAGAGGGATTGGACATCCTGGTGGGGAATGGAGGGAGAGGGATTGGACATCCTGGTGGGGAATGGAGATTGGACATCCTGGTGGGAAATGGAGGGAGAGGGATTGGACACCCTGGTGGGGAATGGGGGTCATAGAGGGATTGGACACTCTGGTGGGGAATGGAGGGAGAGGGATTGGACACCCTGGTGGGGAATGGGGGTATAGAGGGATTGGACATCCTGGTGAGGAATGGGGGTTATAGAGGGATTGGACATCCTGGTGGGGAATGGAGGGAGAGGGATTGGACATCCTGGTGGGGAATGGAGGGAGAGGGATTGGACATCCTGGTGGGGAATAGAGGTATAGAGGGATTGGATATCCAGAGGAAAGAGGAGGCGGTTAGGGTCGGGGAACTGGAAGTTGTGGATATGATGTAGGGCATCAGAGGAATGGCGAATGTCGGTGGGAAGTGACTGGACACGAGGAGAGAGGATGGAGTCAGATAGAAAGAAATGAGTTTGGTGGGGCAGGAACAGGCTGACACGATGGCCGACCGGGACAGTCCTGCTTGTGGATTTTGGGGAAGAGGTAGGAACGGACTGTCCAGGAGGAGGGGTGGGGGGCAGGCAGACCTGTTTGTGGAGTTTGGGGAGGCGGTAGAAGTGGACTGACCCGGTTTGGGAGATTATGAATTGGAAATTGCATAGGTAATACCTCCAGTGTTTATTTTCTGGGTGTTGGCCCCCGGATGGTTATATTTCCCGAATGTCTATAGCCCTGGTGTTAATTATCCGGGTGTTTATATTGCGGGTGTTTATTTCCCCAGTGTTTTGTATTCCGGGTGTTTATTTCCCGGGTTTATTTCCCCAGTGTTTGTATTCTGGGTGATTATTTTCCGTGTGTTTATTTCCCCAGTGTTTGTATTCAGAACGAGTATTTCCCGAGTCATTATTTCCCGGGTGTTTATTTCCCCAGTGTTTTGTATTCAGGGTGATTATTTCCCGGGTGTTTATTTCCCAGTGTTTTGTGTTCAGGATGATTATTTCCCGGGTGTTTATTTCCCAGTGTTTTGTGTTCAGGGTGATTATTTCCCGGGTGTTTATTTCCCCCGTGTTTTGTGTTCAGGGTGATTATTTCCCGGGTGTTTATTTCCCAGTGTTTTGTGTTCAGGATGATTATTTCCCGGGTGTTTTTTTCCCAGTGTTTTTTGTTCAGGGTGATTATTTCCCGGGTGTTTATTTCCCAGTGTTTTGTGTTCAGGGTGATTATTTCCCGGGTGTTTATTTCCCCCGTGTTTTGTATTCAGGATGATTATTTCCCGGGTGTTTATTTCCCCAGTGTTTTGTGTTCAGGGTGATTATTTCCCGGGTGTTTATTTCCCCAGTGTTTTGTATTCAGGGTGATTATTTCCCGGGTGTTTATTTCCCCAGTGTTTTGTGTTCAGGGTGATTATTTGCCCGGTATTTATTTCCCAGTGTTTTGTGTTCAGGGTGATTATTTGCCGGGTGTTTATTTCCCAGTGTTTTGTGTTCAGGGTGATTATTTCCCGGGTGTTTATTTCCCCAGTGTTTTGTATTCAGGATGATTATTTCCCGGGTGTTTATTTCCCCAGTGTTTTGTGTTCAGGGTGATTATTTCCCGGGTGTTTATTTCCCCAGTGTTTTGTGTTCAGGATGATTATTTGCCGGGTGTTTATTTCCCCAGTGTTTTGTGTTCAGGGTGATTATTTGCCGGGTGTTTATTTCCCCAGTGTTTTGTATTCAGGATGATTATTTCCCAGGTGTTTATTTCCCCAATGTTTTGTGTTCAGGGTGATTATTTCCCGGGTGTTTATTTCCCAGTGTTTTGTGTTCAGGGTGATTATTTCCCGGGTGTTTATTTCCCCCGTGTTTTGTATTCAGGATGATTATTTCCCGGGTGTTTATTTCCCCAGTGTTTTGTGTTCAGGGTGATTATTTCCCGGGTGTTTATTTCCCCCGTGTTTTGTATTCAGGATGATTATTTCCCGGGTGTTTATTTCCCCATTGTTTTGTGTTCAGGATGATTATTTCCCGGGTGTTTATTTCCCCCGTGTTTGTATTCAGAACGAGTATTTCCCGAGTCATTATTTCCCGGGTGTTTATTTCCCAGTGTTTTGTGTTCAGGGTGATTATTTCCCGGGTGTTTATTTCCCCAGTGTTTTGTGTTCAGGGTGATTATTTGCCGGGTGTTGATTTCCCCAGTGTTTTGTATTCAGGATGATTATTTCCCGGGTGTTTATTTCCCCAGTGTTTTGTGTTCAGGATGATTATTTGCCGGGTGTTTATTTCCCAGTGTTTTGTGTTCAGGATGATTATTTCCCGGGTGTTTATTTCCCAGTGTTTTGTATTCAGGATGATTATTTCCCGGGTGTTTATTTTCCCCGTGTTTTGTGTTCAGGGTGATTATTTCCCGGGTGTTTATTTCCCCCGTGTTTTGTATTCAGGATGATTATTTCCCGGGTGTTTATTTCCCCAGTGTTTTGTGTTCAGGGTGATTATTTCCCGGGTGTTTATTTCCCCCGTGTTTGTATTCAGAACGAGTATTTCCCGAGTCATTATTTCCCGGGTGTTTATTTTCCCCGTGTTTTGTGTTCAGGGTGATTATTTCCCGGGTGTTTATTTCCCAGTGTTTTGTGTTCAGGATGATTATTTCCCGGGTGTTTATTTCCCAGTGTTTTGTATTCAGGATGATTATTTCCCGGGTGTTTATTTCCCAGTGTTTTGTGTTCAGGGTGATTATTTCCCGGGTGTTTATTTCCCAGTGTTTTGTATTCAGGGTGATTATTTGCCGGGTGTTTATTTTCCCAGTGTTTTGTGTTCAGGGTGATTATTTGCCGGGTGTTTATTTTCCCAGTGTTTTGTGTTCAGGGTGATTATTTGCCGGGTGTTTATTTCCCAGTGTTTTGTGTTCAGGATGATTCTTTCCCGGGTGTTTATCCGAATGCACTCGGGCGTCACCTTGGAACCGCCTCTTCCCTAAAACAACCAATCAGCGAGAGCGTCGCCATCACTAGGCAACGGATTGAACTCGGCCTGAGAGAAACAGACAGAAAGAGAAAGAGAAATAGAGATCGAGAGAGATCGAGAGAGAGGCAAAGAGAGAGAGAGAGACAGAGAGAGAGAGAGAGACAGAAAGAGAGACAGAGAGTGAAAGAGACAGAGAGAGAGACAGAGAGTGTGAGAGAGTGAGAGGCAGAGAGAGTGTGAGAGAGAGAATGAGAGAGAGAGAATGAGAGACAGAGAGAGAGTGTGAGAAACAGAGAGGGGGGAGAGAGAGATAGTTCGAAAAAGAGAGTGAATGAGATAGAGATACATAGATAGATAAGAGACAGAGAGAGTGTGACTCAGAGAGGAACAGAGAAAGAGAGAGAAACAGTGAGAGAGAAAGAGCAGCTGAGATCGAGAGAGAGTGTGTGAGAGAGGGAGAAAGAGACAGGAAGAGAGAGAGAGAAAGACAGAGTGAGAGAGATAGAGACACGGAGAGATAGAGACAGAGAGAGAGAGCGAGGCTGAGAGAGACTGAGAGAGAGAGACTGAGAGAGAGACAGAGAGAGACAGAGAGAGACACTGAGAGAGAGTCAGATACAGACAAAGAGAGAGACAGAGAGAGAGAGACAGAGTGAGAGAGAGAGACAGGGAGACAGAGAGAGAGACAGAAACAAAGAGACAGAGAGAGAGAAGGTGAGAGAGAGAGAGTGTGAGAGACAGAGAGAGTGTGAGAGACAGAGAGGGGGAGAGAGAGAGAGGGAGACAGAGAACGAGAGCGACTGAGATAGAGATACATAGACGAGAGACTGAGAGAGTATGTGTGACTGAGAGAGGGACAGAGAGAGGAAGAGAGAGAAAGAGAAACAGTTAGAGAGAAAGAGCGACTGAATTAGAGTGAGAGAGAGTGTGAGAGAGGGAGAAAGAGTCGGGGAGAGAGAGAGAGAGATAGAGACAGAGAGAGATAGAGACAGAGAGAGGCTGAGAGAGAGACTGAAACAGAAACTGAGAGAGACTGAGAAAGCCACTGAGAGAAAGAGAGACACAGAGAGACTGAGAGAGACAGATACAGAGAAAGAGAGACTGAGAGAGAAAGTGACACAGAGAGACAGAGACAGAGAAAGACAGAGGCAGAGAGACAGAGAGAGTGAGTAACAGAGAGAGAGAGACAGAGAGAGACAGAAACAGATAGAGAGAGAGAGGGAGAAGGTGAGAAAGATAGACTGAGACAGAGAGAGAGAGACAGAGTCATTTAACAATAAATAGTGAGGCTGAGGGAAGGAGTGAGACCCGGGGGAGGGAGTGTAAGAGAAGGAAGAGAGAGAGAGAGGCAGGGAGAGAGAGACTGAGAGAGAGAGAGGGAGAGAGAGACTGAGAGAGAGAGAGGGAGATAGAGCAGTGAATGAGGGGCTGAGTGAGGGAGGGTGAGAGGGAGCAGGGAAGCTGAGGTTGCTGAGTGAGCCTCTGCCATTCACCCCGGTCTGAGACGAGCTTTGGCCTGGGCTAAGGGTGGAGATGGACCACACAATGTCTCTGTCCCTCAGGTGAGTCGCTCCACATGGAAGTAGATTCTGGAAGAATATGTGCACCACCCTGGGGTGGGAGGGAGGGGGTGGGGGAGGCCACATAATAGCAGCAAAGGTTAACTGAGCCTCTGTCAGCAATGGCCAATCAGACCTCTCACTGCCTATGATGTGTTGGTTCCACAGAGCAGACCCAACAGACCTCATTCTGGTGTTCACCTGTAATCCGTATCTTCAAATCCCTCCATAGCCTTGCTGCTCCTTATCTCTGTAATCTCCTCCTCCAGCCCACAGCCACTGAAATCTCTGCTAATTCTGCCTTGTGTATCCCCAATTTTAACCTCTTTGCCATTGGTGATTGAGCTCTGAAATTCTCTGTTTCAAAGTCACTCTTCAGAACCAATCTTCTTGATTTGAAAAGTGTGGTATTCTGCCAATAATCTACCGTTGTATTTGTATCTGTGCTGTTGCCCTTGTATTTGTATCTGTGCTATGTTGTTGCCCTTGTGGGCTCCTCCTATGGGCCATTGTATGGCATTATCCATAGGGGAACATGTTGGGACCGGTATGGGCTCCGCCCATGGCTCCTCCCCTTGAAGGGAGGTATAAAGAGCAGTCGACCTGTAGGCGGTTCTCAGTATTGGATCAGTCGCAGGCAGGCACTGTTCTAAGTTGATTAACACCACGGTTTACTTCTACTCCCGTCTCGAGTGAATTGATGGTCGCATCAAAAAGCTGTTGGTTTTTTTCTCCTTGAACAACTGCAGTAGTCTTTCGAGCAGTTTGATACAAGTGAATATCTTGCTTGGCCATTTCAGAGGTCAGTAAGAGTGAACCATGTTGTCCTGAGTTGTGATAAAGGCCGACCAGGTTGCTGCACAAAATAAGCAACTCAGCAGACCGCAAAACATCTGGTTACTGAGAGGAGCTCCCATCATCGGGAATGAATGTGACGATGAAGTATGAAATCCTAACCTTCACTTCCTAGCTCAGGTCTAGTAACAGCATTAAATGAGCATAAATTAGCTCCCCCCACTCGGGGTCAATCTTGTTCTCTCTCTAAATGGAGAACTATTCTGTTACAACCCCACGGAGGTCACGGGTGTGAACCATCCGGTTTCCCGTGACCTCTACCAAGTACGAACTCTCCTGGTACTGGGGTGGGGCTTCCCCCTTAACAAGGGTAGCCTGTGCAATATAAAATCCCTGACTTGGGTGAAGGTCAGACTGCGAGAATCCTTTGGGGAGTGGAGTAGTTTAATGGATGTGTTAATCAACCTTTATTTTTGTATCCGACTATCCTACACGTCAAACACCCTGTTTGATCTTTCCCAATTACACTGGAGTCCCAAAGGGTAGCACATGCTTTAGGAAACATAAAACATATGGGACCTACCCAGTCGGCACGAGTCAGTGCGACCAGACCTTGAATTGGCAACCCCCTATGTCCCGCCTTACAGCTAAAGGACTATTCATCTTTGATTGGTCAGGAGTTGAAAATCAAACTAGTGGAGGCTCCTGGGAAGGGGATCAATTAGACTAATGATGACTGATAGTAAAGGAAACCTGACCGCAAATAACGGCACGTATTTTATCTGTGGCCATACCAGAAAATTGGGAAGGCTCCTGCTATTTGGGATAGGTAATCCCTTATGTGCATCACATTCAGCAACTGCAGGACCATCCCCATCACAGGACGACACAAAGTGTTATGACATGGGCACAAATGCTGGGAATAATGATACCACCATTAGGAATAGCCACTAATGCATACGAACTACTCGAACTACGAGACATCCTTGAGCAGGGAGCTAATGACACTGCAGAAGCTGTAAACCAGATAGAAACTGAGATGGTGGCTGTAAGAGCGGTTGCCCTGCTGAATAGAATGGTTCTTGATTTCTTGTCAGCTGTAAAGGGAGGCACTTGTGCCCTGGTTGGAAGTGACTGTTGCACGTACATCCCTGATAACTCAAAAAAAATTGATAATCTGGTGGATCACATTCGTAGAGAGGTCACAAAATTACACGAAAATGAGGGATGGTGACTTCCGGTTGTGGCTAAGGCTGGGTAGGTCGCACGGTCGGCAGCTCCCGCCGAGAATGGACTTTTGAGCCCTTTTAAGGAGCTCCAGGGGCGCTTGGACGACGATTCCCGGTGTGGGAAGGAAGCAGTGAGGTTCCCCCAGCGCTGTATGGAGTGGACCAGGAGCGGAGCGGTCAAAAAAGTGGCACGAGAAGAGAGAGGAGAACGGGGGCGAAAAAGCAAGATGGCGGCGGGCGGGGTCCAGGCAGCGTGGGCCCAGTGGTCCCGGGAGCAGCAGGAGTTTTTAAGAAGCTGCTTTGCGGAATTGAAGGCGGAGATGTTGGCTCCTATGAAGGCGTCGATCGAGAGGCTGGTGGAGACCCAGAAGATGCAGGGGAAGGCGATGAAGGAGGTGCAGCAGGAGGCCTCTGAGAATGAGGATGGGTCCTGCGCCTGGCGGTCAGAGGGGAAGCGCACGAGGCGCTGCACAAAAGATGGCAGGAGAAGCTGGAGGACCTGGAGAATAGGTCGAGGAGGAAGAACCTGCGGATTCTGGGTCTTCCTGAAGGCGTGGAGGGGTCGGATGCTGGGGCGTATGTGGCTACGATGCTGAGTATGCTGATGGGCGCGGGAGCCTACCTGAGGCCCCTGGAGCTGGACGGGGTGCACAGGGTCCTGGCGAGAAGGCTGAGGGCGAATGAGCCACCGAGGGCCGTGGTGGTGAGGTTCCACCGCTTCACCGACAGGGAGTGTGTCCTGCGATGGGCGAAGAAGGAGCGGAGCAGTAGGTGGGAGAACACCGAGATCCGGATTTACCAGGACTGGAGTGCAGAGCTGGTCAAGAAGCGGGCAGGGTCCAACTGGCCCAAGGCGGTTCTCCGCGGAAAGGGGGTGAAGTTCGGGCTGTTCCAGCCGGCACGGCTGTGGGTCACGTACCAGGACCGTCACCACTATTTTGTTACGCCGGATGTGGCGTGGACCTTTATCAAAAATGAGAAGTTGGACTCCAATTAATGGTTTGTAGCATGTTATGGGGGATGCTGGGGAGTGGGAGGGGGTGAAACTTTTTCTTTATATGGGCTTGTTTGGGGGGATTGTTCCCCGCGCTTGCTTGGGGTTGTGTGGGCCTGTGGGCCTGGGCCTTCGGGGATCGGGGTGAGGCTGCAGGTGGAGGAGCTGCGCCACAGGGGGCGGCCCAGGCAGGGAGCGCGGGCTTTTTCCCGCGAAAAAGGGGGGGCGGGGCCCGAGGCAGGGGGCGGTACTGGCTTGGTGTCCACATTGGTGTATACGGGGGTAGAGGGGGGTCTTTGGCCACCCCACTTTAGTGGGGGGAGGGCTGGAGACTTCGAGAGGGAATCCAATAGGGGGATCGGAGACAGAGCCGGAAGCGGCCGGGGTCAGCAGGAGTCAGCTGACTTACGGGGGTGCAATGGGGGGAGCAGGGGGGTTAAGCAGTTGCTTGGCCGGGGAGGGGGGGGGGGGGGGGGGGGGACTGGGTTGCTGTTGTGCTGAGGGAGAGCTGAAGGTAAGAGGGAGAGTCGGGGTGGGGAGCCTCCGCCTGGGGGGCTGGAGAGTGCGGGAGGCACAGGCACGTGGCTGGCCTAAAAAATGAGATGGCTAGTCGGCGGGGGGGGAGGGGGGGGGGTTAGTCCCCCAATCCGGCTGATCACGTGGAACGTGAGAGGCACGAATGGGCCGGTCAAGAGGGCCCGGGTGTTTGCGCACTTAAAGGGGCTAAAGGCCGACGTAGCCAGGTTACAGGAGACGCACCTGAAGACCGCGGATCAGACCAGGCTGAGCAAGGGATGGGTGGGGCAGCTTTTTCACTCTGGGCTGGACGCGTAAAACAGGGGGGGGGGGGTCGCAATCCTGGTGAGTAAGCGGGTGGCATTTGAGGCGGTGGGTATTGTGGCGGATAAAGGGGGTCGATATGTGATGGTGAGTGGCAGGCTGCAGGGGGCCCGGGTGGTGCTGGTGCCCCAAACTGGGACGATGCGGGGTTCATGAAGCGGATGTTGAGTCAGATCCCGGATCTGGAGGCAGGGAACCTGATAATGGTGGGGGGGGGGGGACTTCAACACGGTACTGGACCCGGCACTGGATCGGTCTAGGTCGAGGTCGGGTAAGAGACCGGCAGCGGCCAAGGTCCTGAGGGGGTTTATGGATCTGATGGGGGGGAGTGGATCCGTGGAGGTTTGCCAGGCCACGGGCGAGGGAGTTTTCCTTCTCCCACGTGCACAAGGCCTATTCACGGATAGACGTTTTTGTGGTAAGCTGGGCACTGATCCCGAGAGTGGAGGGGGCGGAGTATTCGGCCATTACGATTTCGGACCACACCCCGCACTGGGTGGAGCTGGACTTGGGGGAGGAGAGGGGACAGTGCCCGTCGTGGCGAATGGATGTGGGACTGCTGGTGGACGAGGAGGTTTGTGGGCGGGTTCGGGGGTGCATCCAAAGATATGTGGAGGCCAATGATAATGGGGAGGTGTCGGTGAGTGTGGTCTGGGAGGCGCTGAAGGCGGTGGTCAGGGGGAGCTAATCTCAATCAGGGCCCACAGGGAGAAGAGGGAGGGGATGGAGAGGGAGAGATTGGTGGGGGAGATACTGAGGGTGGATAGGAGATACGAGGAATCCCCCGAAGAGAGGCTACTGAGGGAGCGCCGGAGCCTCCAAACAGAGTTTGACTTGCTGACCACGGGGAAGGCTGAGGCCCAGTGGAGGAGGGTACAGGGAGCGGGGTATGAGTATGGGGAGAAGGCGAGTCGGATGTTGGCGCATCAGCTGCGGAGGAGGGAGGCGGCCAGGGAGATTGGGGGAGTCAGAGATAGAGGGGGGAACACGGTGCAGAGTCCAGCTAAAATAAACGAGGTCTTTAGGGACTTTTATGGTAAGTTGTACAAGTCGGAACCCCCGGAGGGGGGGGGGGGGGGGTGGGGGGGCAGTGGAGGGGATGCGGCAGCTCCTGGACCAACTGAGGTTCCCAAGGGTGGAGGAAGGGCGGGTAGAGGGTTTGGGGGCCCCGATCGAGATGGACGAGCTAGTTAAGGGGTTGGGGAGTATGCAGGTGGGCAAGGCCGCGGGGCCTGATGGGCTCCCGGTTGAGTTCTACAGGAAGTTCTCGGAGCTGTTGGGCCCGTTGTTGCTGAGAAACTTTAATGAGGCGAAGGAAAAGGGAATCCTTCCCTCGACGATGTCGCAGGCTCTGATCTTGCTTATCCTCAAGCGGGATAAGGACCCGCTGCAATGTGGCTCTTATAGGCTGATTTCGCTCCTCAATGTGGATGCCAAGCTGTTGGCAAAAATTTTGTCCACCAGAATTGAGGATTGTGTCCCGGGAGTGATACATGAGGACCAGACGGGGTTTGTGAAGGGTAGGCAGCTGAACATGAATGTGCGGACGCTTCTGAATGTGATTATGATGCCCTCGGGGGGGGGGGCAGAAGTGGGAGCGGCAGTGGACGGGGAGAAGGCCTTTGCCCGGGTGGAGTGGGAGTACCTGTGGGAGGTGTTAGGCAGGTTTGGGTTCGGGGAGGAGTTCATAGGGTCGGTTAAATTGCTGTACCAGGCCCCGGTGGCGAGTGTATCGCCGGACCGGCTGCGGTCTGGGTATTTTAGGTTGTGCCCTTTGTCCCCCCTGCTGTTTGCCCTGGCGATCGAGCCGCTGGCCATGGCGTTGAGGGAGTCCAGAAACTGGAGGGGGTTGGTTCGGGGGGGGAGAGGAGCACCGTGTCTCACTATATGCGGATGACCTGCTGCTGTACATTGCGGATCTGGTGGAGGGGATGGGGGAGGTCATTCAGACCCTTAGGGTGTTTGGAAACTTCTCGGGATATAAGCTCAACATGGGGAAGAGCGAGCGGTGCATGCGAGGGGCCAGGAAAGGGGGCTGGAGGAGCTGCCGCTCAAGATGGTGGAGAGGAGTTTTCGGTGTTTGGGTATCCAGGTGGCTAAGAGTTGGGGGGTCTTGCATAAGCTCAATCTGGCACGGCTGGTGGACCAGACGGAGGAGGACTTCAGGAGGTGGGACATGTTGCCACTCTCTCTGGCGGGTAGGGTGCAGTCCGTTAAGATGACGGTCCTCCCTAGGTTCCTGTTTGTCTTTCAGTACCTGCCCATTCTCATCCCCAAGGCCTTCTTTAAGCGGGTGAACAGGAGTATTATGGGATTTGTGTGGGCAAATAAGACCCCGCGGGTTAAGAGGCTGTTCTTGGAGCGCAGTCGAGGTGGGGGGGGGGGGAGAGTGCAGTCGGGGGGGGGGGGGGGGTTGGCGCTGCCAAACCTGTGCAGCTATTACTGGGCAGCGAATGTGTCTATGATTTGGAAACGGGTAATGGAGGGAGAGGGGGTGGCATGTAAAAGGGTAGAGGTGGGGTCCTGTGTAGATACTAGCTTGGGGACACTGGTGACGGCACCGCTGCCGCTCCCACCGATGCGGTACTCCACGAGCCCGGTGGTGGCAGCGACATTGAGAATTTGGGGGCAGTGGAGACGGCATGGGGGGGGGGGGGGGGGGGGGGGAGGTAGACGCCTCAGTCTGGGCTCCGATACGGGACAACCATAGGTTTGTTCCAGGTAGGATAGATGGTGGGTTCCTAAGCTGGCTCCGGGCGGGAATTAAAAGGATGGGGGATTTATTCATCGATGGGACTTTTGCCAGTCTGAGGGCGCTGGAGGAGAAATTTGGGTTACCCCCGGGAAATGCCTTTAGGTATATGCAGGTTCGGGCATTCGTGAGAAAGCAGGGAGGGGAATTCCCGCTGCTGCCGGACAGGTGGATACAGGGCAGGGTGGTCGGGGAGGGTTGGGGAGGGTAAGATATCGGAGATATACCAGGAGCTGCAGGAGGTGGAGGAGGCTTCGGTGGAGGAACTGAAGGGCAAGTGGGAGGAGGAGCTGGGGGAGGAGTTGGATGAGGGCCTGTGGGCTGACGTCCTGGGCAGGGTCAATTCCTCCTCATCTTGCGCCAGGCTTAGCCTGATTCAATTTAAGGTGGTGCACTGGGCACATATGACAGGGGCGAGAATGCGTAAGTTTTTTGGGGTGGAGGACAGGTGTGTGAGGTGTTCGGGGAGCCCAGCAAACCACGCCCACATGTTCAGGGCCTGCCCGGCGCTTGCGGGGTTTTGGAAAGGCTTTGCGAAGACTATGTCCAAGGTCTTGGATACTCGGGGAAAACCGAGCTGGGGGATAGCGATATTTGGGGCATCGGATGATCCGGGAGTGCAGCAGTCGAAAGAGGCCGGAGTTCTGGCCTTTGCCTCCTTGGTAGCCCTGAGACGGCTCTTGTTAATGTGGAGGGACGCGAAACCCCCAAGTGTGGAGGCTTGGGTCAGTGACATGGCGGGATTTCTCAGGCTGGAGAGGATAAAGTTTGCCTTGCGAGGGTCCTTGCCGGGGTTCTCCAGGCGGTGGCAGCCGTTCCTAGACTATCTCACGGAATGTTAGGTGGAGGTCAGCCGCAGCAGCAGCCCGGGGGGGGGGGCTGATTTCTTTTTCTTTTTGTAAGGGGCGCATGCCCCATTTTGCTTTGGGATGGGTGTTCAATGGTTAATCCTTTAGAGGGTTAAGTTGTTTTGTTTTGTTGGCATATTGCCCTGTTTTCTTTGTATTAGTTTCCTTTTTGGAGTGTTTTGTAAAAATTATTGAAAAACCTTGAATAAAAACATTAAAGAAAAAGAAAATGAGGGATGGGACTTTGGCTTTGGATGGTAGGATCGTCAGACCAGAGGATTGTGTTCTTGATTATCATCGCCATTGTAATCTTGATTGTCGTGTGGTTACTGTTTTAATATTGCGCAAGATATTTTTATTGTACTAACACGGGAACAGCCCGAGCTACCTTGCCTCCTTGCCACCAGCTCATAACACGCAGGGAACTGTCATACGTCCGTTCCCCTTACATTATAAACCACCCTTCTCTACAGAGGACACGATCATTTACTAAAAGGTGTTGATCAAAAGATCAACAAGGAGGGAATTGTGGAAGGGAAGTTAATGAGTTACCAATTTAGAAGCATGCTGGGAATATTGACTATATTTTAACACTGCTTTTGAGCGAAAATAAGTAGGTCAAGTAATGTAAACCAAATACTGCGAAGTATTTTGTACTCTGCATTATTATGATAAGTTGTTCTTCCGAAGGACAACAAAATGCGACTCGAATTGTTTTTAAACCAAGGGCAAAACATTCATATTTTCTCTTGCGTATGTTCCCAAAGTTGTTTATTTCACACGATAAATATAATGGTTTTCGACTGCATAACTCAGAGAGCAGGGCCTTGGCTTTGCAGCCGGGACACTCTCTCTCCACAAGTATATTTGTGTAAATAAATTTCCTTAAGTCGAACCTCGAGGAATTTGTCTTTATTATGATTTAAACGACACCTACCCTTCATTTCTTGTGATCACCCTGTGCGGATTCTACTCTGGCAACGAGGATCCAGTGGATCCGCCGTCAGCACCAATGCTGCGAACTCGGACCATTTACCACAGGCCTCAGGAGCTGGCAGAGATGCCACATATAGGAAATGAGAGCAATTTGATGGAGGTGCTGAGGACTCAGGGCTGTTCGCTGAGCAGATGCAACACTTCTCCAGAACAAATACCGTACTTGGTGACAAACAGCAGAGGGGTATTCAGCTCACGGTTTCTGGGGCACTGGGTCCAGTATAATTAACAGCCTTACCTACCCCGATGTCCCGGGTATGCGGTCTTTCACCGCCTTACAGACTTCAGCCAGGGAACATTTTAACCCCAAGCCGCCGATAATTGTCCGCCGTTTTCATTCTCACACAGCCACCCAGAGCCAGGGCGAATTCATCTCCGATTTTTTGGCTCGCCTACGGAACCTCGCTGAGTTCTGCGAGTTCACAATGACGTTGAACGAAACGTTGAGGGACTGGTTGGTTTGTGGGATCAGCGACACAGCGACCCAACGGAGATTCCTCGCACAAACCCATTGGGATTTGCAGCGAGCGGTTCAGATTGCTATCTCCTGCCAAAGCGCGGAGCAGGGGGTCCAGGAGCTGCAGGGGATGGCGGCCCTAAATTTGAGGTGACCAGGCGAGCGCCATACAGCCTGTCCGAGGCCTGAGGAGACAGGACCCCGACCTTGGGGCTGTTACCGCTGGGGGCAGACCACTGCCGAAGGGGCCCAGAGAGACATCAAACAGTCCCCCCCCCAACCGGGAAGATCTGGACTGCGGAAATAGCGTGGCTCGCTGATGGTTCAACGCTAATCTTGGCCGCTGCCCCTCTGATGGTGCCCAGGCCCTCCTCAAATACTTCTGGAAATTTCGGCAGATACCCTCTGGTCCGTGGGTTACATACGGCTGACCCACTGCCAGTCGAGACGGATGTGTTGAAAATGTTGGCCCACAGTTATGTCTGGCGATCCAGAATAGACGCTGACATTGACACTTGGCTCAGCGATGTGCTCAAGGCCAGGAACACCAGATATTGCACCGGAGGCGCCCCTCCGCCCGTGGGAATGGCCAGGTCAACCCTGGTCCCACCTCCACATTGGCTTTGCGGGACCGTTCCAACGCTCCTCATCATAGTTTTTTAAAATCACTTTTTCTGAGTTACAGAGCCAGGGCTCAAACCCCTAATCCAGCCCCTTGCCTGCTCCAAAAACCAAGTCAAATTCAAATTGAATCCAATTCATGGTCCCCACAACATACCAGATCTGAGCCAAACCCAAATCTGAGCCAAAGGGCAAAGCAGATGCTACACTTGATCTTAGCCACTAGGCTGAGAAGGGAAGCTCCTCATCATAGTTGACGTCCACTCCAAATGGGTGAAGTGCGCTGGGTGCAGGTGACAATCACAAAGGCCACGATCGAGCGGCTTCCCCAGACATTCAGCACACACGGCATCCCCACAGTGCTAGTTTCAGATTATCGGCACGGCTTTTCCCAGTGCGGAGTCTGGCTCGTTCGTGCAGTCGAACGGAATTCTCCACCTGCGCATGTTCCGTACCGTACGGCCTCGAACGGATTGGCTGAGCTAACGGTTCAAACTTTCAAATGGGACGAAGAAGCAAACCTCGGGATCCTTGACCAGGTTCCTTCTGTGCTATCGGACCAGGCCGTGTACCACAATGGGGGTCGCATCGTCTGATCTGGTCATGCGATGCTGCCTCCGCACTACCCCAGACTTTTAACCGTTTGTCATAGTCCCCACGGGGAAACGATTAACGATCTGCTCATTGGGCTCGTGGAGCTTTCCAGATAGGAGGCGGAGGCCGCCCAACTGGGGCTCGATAGAACTGAAGATAAACGCCTGCCCGAGCAGGGACCGGGGAGTTGGTTGTCCCAGTTTGCACTGTGATTGTGGAGAGTTACTGCCAGAGGCAGATTATTGAAAATAGTTAAAATAAATCTTTGATTCCTACCGCTGGCTTCCTTGGTCATTAAACTGGCGATGAGGACAAAGGAGACTCTGGACTCGCTTGTTGAAACACCCAGTCGCCCTAGGCGACTACCATCCAGGAACGTGAGGATTTAAAGTTTGAATATTCCGCTAATTGGTAATCTAGATTAATTTGACTTGGGCTCGGAGGATTGGAGCCAATATGCAGAATGTATGAAGTGCTTCTTCAGTATCCGGGGGATGATCGTCACCGAGTGATCCTCCTGACCGCCTGCGGGGCTCCGATGTTTGGAATTATAAAGAGTCTCACTTATCCAGCCGCACCGTACACCAAATCGCTCCATGACCCGGTTGCAATAGTGGCTGAACATTATGATGCAAAACTTTCCATCATAATGCAACGTTATAGGTTCAGCACGGGAGTGCGCTCTCCAGTGAGTCGGTCACTGACCTTTTGACCCGGTTGAGGCGATTGGCAGGACATTGCGAGTTCCAGCCGTCCCTCTTGGAGAATTTGAGGGATAGGCTGGTTTGTGCGAGCTGTCACTATCCCGTGAAAATGCAGAGAAAGGGGTGCTAATTGGCTGCTGCATTTCCTACACGTCAAAATAATTTCCTTGGCAGCAAAAGGTGCTACATGAATGCAAATTGTTGTTCATGGACATTGGCTGGTGCAGTGCATGAAACGCTGTCCTTCTTATCCTTCGATCAGAATGTAGGTTACACTTTGGGTGAATTGGATATTCGACCCTGTTCCTGGTGGAAACAAAGCAAAGCACCGACTCATCTCAAACTCAGCACTGCCGTCATTCACACTCACTGCCACAGGGCGGCTGGTACACCGAGCAGGAAAATATCCTTTGGTGTCAGGAAATCAGTCTTTCGACAGTTCTGCATTTGCCATGTCCCTTGTGCTGTTGAACCTGATGTCCTTACCTAGAGCCTGGGACAGAAATAGTTTTATTCTGCAGCTTATCTTAGAAGCACAAAATTCACAAAAACAAGGGGGGGGCGATTCTCCGAGCCCCGGGCCAGAGAATCGTCACAACCGCGCCACGACACCCCGACGCCGGCACGCGATTCTCCGAGCCCCGCGCCAGAGAATCGCCACAACCGCGCCACGACACCCCGACGCCGGCACGCGGTTCTCCGAGCCCCGGGCCAGAGAATCGCCACAACCGCGCCACGACACCCCGACACCGGCACGCGATTCTCCGAGCCCCGGGCCAGAGAATCGCCACAACCGCGCCACGACACCCCGACCCCGGCGCGCGGTTCTCCGAGGTGCGGAGAATCGGCGGCATTTGCGCCGGCGCGTTTGGTGCGGTGCCGGTCGCGAACCGCTGGAATCGGCGGGGCCGCTGGAATCGGCGGGGCCGCTGGAATCGGCGGGGCCGCTGGAATCGGCGGGGTCGCTGGAATCGGCGGGGTCGCTGGAATCGGCGGGGTCGCTGGAATCGGCGGGGCCGCTGGAATCGGCGGGGTCGCTGGAATCGGCGGGGTCGCTGGGATCGGCGGGGTCGCTGGGATCGGCGGGGTCGCTGGGATCGGCGGGGTCGCTGGAATCGGCGGGGTCACTGGAATCGGCGGGGCCGCTGGAATCGGCGGGGTCGCTGGGATCGGCGGGGTCACTGGAATCGGCGGGGCCGCTGGAATCGGCGGGGCCGCTGGAATCGGCGGGGTCGCTGGAATCGGCGGGGCCGCTGGAATCGGCGGGGTCGCTGGAATCGGCGGGGTCGCTGGAATCGGCGGGGTCGCTGGAATCGGCGGGGCCGCTGGAATCGGCGGGGTCGCTGGGATCGGCGGGGTCACTGGGATCGGCGGGGTCGCTGGGATCGGCGGGGTCGCTGGAATCGGCGGGGTCGCTGGAATCGGCGGGGCCGCTGGAATCGGCGGGGTCGCTGGAATCGGCGGGGCCGCTGGAATCGGCGGGGTCTCTGGAATCGGCGGGGTCACTGGAATCGGCGGGGCCGCTGGAATCGGCGGGGTCGCTGGAATCGGCGGGGTCGCTGGAATCGGCGGGGCCGCTGGAATCGGCGGGGTCTCTGGAATCGGCGGGGTCGCTGGAATCGGCGGGGTCGCTGGAATCGGCGGGGCCGCTGGAATCGGCGGGGTCGCTGGAATCGGCGGGGTCGCTGGAATCGGCGGGGTCGCTGGAATCGGCGGGGCCGCTGGAATCGGCGGGGCCGCTGGAATCGGCGGGGCCGCTGGAATCGGCGGGGCCGCTGGAATCGGCGGGGTCGCTGGAATCGGCGGGGCCGCTGGGATCGGCGGGGTCGCTGGGATCGGCGGGGTCGCTGGAATCGGCGGGGCCGCTGGAATCGGCGGGGCCGCTGGAATCGGCGGGGCCGCTGGAATCGGCGGGGCCGCTGGAATCGGCGGGGCCGCTGGGATCGGCGGGGTCGCTGGGATCGGCGGGGTCGCTGGAATCGGCGGGGTCGCTGGAATCGGCGGGGCCGCTGGAATCGGCGGGGTCGCTGGAATCGGCGGGGTCGCTGGAATCGGCGGGGTCGCTGGAATCGGCGGGGCCGCTGGAATCGGCGGGGTCGCTGGAATCGGCGGGGTCGCTGGAATCGGCGGGGTCGCTGGAATCGGCGGGGTCGCTGGAATCGGCGGGGTCGCTGGAATCGGCGGGGCCGCTGGAATCGGCGGGGTCGCTGGAATCGGCGGGGTCGCTGGAATCGGCGGGGCCGCTGGAATCGGCGGGGCCGCTGGAATCGGCGGGGTCGCTGGAATCGGCGGGGTCGCTGGAATCGGCGGGGTCGCTGGGATCGGCGGGGTCGCTGGGATCGGCGGGGTCGCTGGAATCGGCGGGGTCGCTGGAATCGGCGGGGTCACTGGAATCGGCGGGGTCGCTGGAATCGGCGGGGTCGCTGGAATCGGCGGGGTCGCTGGAATCGGCGGGGCCGCCGGTTCTCCAGCCCGGATGGGCCGAGCAGCCGCGCTAATACGACAGAGTCCCGCCGGCGCCGTTCACCCCGGTCGGTGCTGGCAGGAACTCTGCGGGAACGGTCGGGGGGCAGCCTGTGGGGGGGGGGGCTCCTTCACCGGGGGGGGGCCTCCGTTGGGGTCTGGCCCATCGTGAACGGTACAGCGTTCACGACGGCGCAAACATTTGGGCCCAATATTGGAGAATCACCCCCAAGATCTTTCATTGCCTCAGCCCCCTGGTGGGGTCTCATTACGTTGGACGACCAACGTACTAAAGGGGATGGGGGTGTATTCCACAGGTTAGGGTTAGGGTTAGGGTTAGGGTTTGTTTGTTCGATGTTGTCCATAGACTGTGGGGTTGGTGGCCAGAACGATCCTCAGTGATTCTGTTTTGTTTCTCTACTGGGAACATACACCTTCCATACTGAATATCAAAATAAATTGTATTCAGCTCAGTGAGCACGAGTGGGAAAGGGTCAGCACTGAAAGATGGGTCAGAGAAAGAGGTTTTGAAAAGACTCTTGCTGGGAGGAAGAGAGAGGTGGTGAGGGAGAAAGCCTTTATTTAAAAGAGAGCTCTGGGATATGGCAGTGTGAGCACCTCCTGGGCGAGTGGGCGTCAATTAGGCCCCACGTGACCCGGAGTCACAACTCAAGCGAAAATGAACAACTAATGACTTCCGGTGGCGGCTATGGAGTGAGCGGTCCCACACTTGGTGACTCCCGCTTGAGGTGGAACAGCTGGTCCTTTTTCGCCTGATTCAAGGATTATTTGCTGGTGTGCGGTGCATGAGGTCTGAGGGTTAGAAGTGCTCCATCGGTGGGGCCAGTTTGTGGCTTACCAGACAAGGAGTGTAACTTGCCTTTGACGTTTCCTCTGTTTTAATGGCGGGGTATTCGGAGGGCAGGATGTTCATAGGGGAACATCGAGGGCGAGTGCACCTTTTGCAGCTCTTTCGAGGGGTATGGATGGGGGAGGGGAATATTGGAGGTAGGGAGGATGGAGACCCTGGCGGGGCTAGCTGGGCGGACTAGTTAACGGGAGTGAAGTGGAGGGTTGTTAGGGGGTAGGCTTAGGGGGGTAATGGGGTTTATGTTTTGGTTAAGAGTAGGGAGGAGGGGGGCTGCTGACAAGGGTCTGATTGATGTGGTACAGTTGGAAAAGGATCGATGGATGTGGACATCCAGGGGGTGGGCCTCAAGACTTCTCCACAGGTTCAGAAGCAGCAGATAGACAGTATTTCTGAAGCGAGAGACAGACATTCACAGCTGTCCCTCTCAGTGTCCAGGATCTGACTGTCACTTCCTGTGTCCTCTGAAAACCATCCCACTCGGGTAGGACCCAATCACCGCCTGTCGTCGGGCAATTCATTCACCACCAGACAACCAATCAAACCGAGTCCCTCCGACCCCTCGGGTGCCACAAAGTCTGTGTTTTCTGTTCAGAAGCTGAACCTCCAGAACACATGGTGCCATTTTGTGTAAAGGTAAATGTCCAATAAATATGCAGGGACCAAAAATGATAACTAGAAAGTAAAAGAAGTGGGAAATCAGGGAACCAGCAGAAAGGGTCCTTACAGCTGAACACTTGACAACCAATGGTGGGTTGGCGAGAGAGAGGCTGTATAACTGCATGGAGGACACCAATAGGAAAGGAGAGCGGTGTTGAGGGTGTTGAGGGAGTGAGGAGTGAAGGACGAGGGAATTTAAGACATGATAACAATGCTTCAGGGACATGGAGAGTCTGGAGAACCTGGTTTCCTTCGACCAGAGAGTGTTACGGGGAGATTTAATGGAGGTGTTGAAAATCATGAGAGAGTAAATAAGGAGAGAGTGCTTCCCGTGGCAGAGGGCAGACTATACAGAGTTTTCACGTGATTCACAAAAAGGCAACTGGGAGATAAGCAAGATTTGACTTTTACTCAGTGAGTTGAGATCTGAAGGCATTCCCGGAAGGGCAGTCGAATTTTAACTTTCCAAAGGGAATTGGAGAAATCCTGGAAAAGGAAACAATTGCAGGGTTGTGGAGAAGTAGCAGGTTAGTGGGGGCAATCAGACACCACACCATTGAATGTCTGGCAAAATCCAGCTCCTTTAGCGGGATCTCTTTGTAATGATGCACTTTCCGAGACTCCATTAGTGAACAACAAAGGTTTATTTACAAAGATCTACAAGAGCAACCACTTGTTTGCAGTTTGTTTTGCAGTGTCTCTGCCCAGGAGAACTCCTCCCCCTGCCATGATTCCACCCTGTTGAATCCTGATTGGTCACCCAGGCCAGGCAACCCTTACAATGCTGTGTTGCCCTGAAAGGGACAATTCATAGAATCCGTACAGGAGGCCATTCAGCCCATCCAATCTGCACCAACCTTCTGAAAGAGCACCCTATCTAGGTGCACACGCCCTCATCCCATCCCGTAACCTCGTAACCCCACCTAACTTTTTGGACACTAAGGGCAATTTATCATGGCCAATCCACCTAACCTGCTCATCTTTGGACTGTGGGAGGAAACCGGAGCACCCGGAGGAAACCCACGCACACACGGGGAGAACGTGCAGACTCCGCACAGACAGTGACCCAAGGCCAGAATTGAACGCAAACCACTGTGCCACCGTGCTATCGAATTACCACACACTTGGATTAATAACACTTTGTTTTTAATGGAGTTGATTTCTGTTTCTATTCTGAGGTAGGTATGTTGCAGTAAAGGATGTTGACCTTGAACATTTCCTTTGTGTTGCCTCCCATACTCTTCCTCAGGCTACAGGTCAGAGAGACCGAGGTCTGTCTGCTTGCAGCCTGACGCCAATGTTCCTAAATAGGAAACCCTGGGAGGGGCCAGGCCACCTCGTTCTCCTCACTGTACCTGACGAGGAAGCTAAGCTTCACACAGTGATTCCCTACACAGCAACCCCTTGTGGAATAAAAGTGCCTGCCTGGAATATCATGTTTGCTGTACTCTCTGCAGATGCTAACTGGTGTGCTGTGTGTTATGATTTTTCTGTTTTGTACAGGCCCATATCCCACAGTGAAACCACAGGTTGATTTAAAAAGATGTAAATCCTTTCTTAGAGTGACAAAAGCAATGCGTTGGAGAGGACAGGGCAAGCCTGAATTCATCCCTATGCTTGCTCTAAAAACTAATTCATAAAAACAAAGAAACTAGGAGCAGGAAGAGGCCATTCGGCCCTTCAAGCCTGCTCCGCCATTCATTATGATCACGGCTGATCATCCAACTCAGTAACCTGTCCCCACCTTCCCCCCAAATCCTCTGATCCCTTTACCTCCAAGAGCTGTATCTAACTGCTCCTTGAAAAATTCAAATTCAAATTGAATCCAATTCTTCCCCACAGAGAGAGGTACAAGATCTAGGCTGACAAGATGTGGAGATGCCGGTGTTGGACTGGGGTGAGCACAGTAAGAAGTCTTACAGCACCAGGTTAAAGTCCAACAGGTTTGTTTGGAATCACTAGCTTTCGGAGCGCTGCTCCTTCATCAGGTGAGCAGCGCTCCGAAAGCTAGTGATTCCAAATAAACCTGTTGGGCTTTAACCTGGTGTTGTAAGATTTCAAATTGCCAAGAACAAGCATTACATCTGATCTCGGGCCTGATCCTCGGCTTCATCTTAGCCAGAAGACCGAGAATCTAAAGATGAATTTACCTGCTCACAGTGCCACTATTGAGGCACAATGTTCCTCTGCTGGAATGAAGCCTAAGTGAAACACACTCTATATACTTAAACTGTCTGACCATTCAGGTTTGATTCTAAAATACTCATCCTAGTTTTTTAAATCCCTCCACAGCCCCACCCTTCCCTCTCTCTATAACTTCCTCCAGCCAAACAAATTTGAGATTTCTATCCAATCCAATTCTGGCCTCTTGCACAGTCCCAAATTTCTTTGCTCGATCATTGGTGATTGTGCCTTCCGCTGCGGAGGCTACGAGCTTTAGAATTTGACCTCTCTGCTTCTGACCCGAGATCACTCTCGCCTTTGAGTCAGAAAATTCCAGGTTCAACCCCGCACCCCGGCATGTGCACTCTGGGAATGCGGCACTGCCGGAGGGGCCGTGAAAGCAAAGTGTCCTGAGTGCCTTTCCAGGTGAAATATCCCACAGCGTGATTGGAAGGGTGGAGGAGTTTTCTCCATGTCCTGCCCAATATTTATACGTCACCAACATCTCCTCAGCAGATTATCTCGCCATTATCATACTGAGCAATCTCAAAATTTGCAGGTGATATGAAACCTGGAAGTAAACCATGAGGAGAATGGTGCAGAATGTCAACTGGATGTTGGTTGATGGATAGACAGACAGGTGGCAGATTAAATTTAATGCAGAGAAGTGTGAAGTGATTCTTTTTGGTCGGAAGAACACAGAGAGACAATCTTAAATAAAGGGTACATTTCTCTAGAGGGTCGAGGAGCAGAGAGGCCTTTGTGTATAGTAACCTAATTAAGTGAGCAGCTCAGGTTGCGAGAGCAATTAATAAAGCATCATCATATTGTCACCTTTCCTGATATCTTCCTGTGCAGTTTAAGTCAAATTCTGTTTCATAAAGTTCTTGAGAAGCATGGATGTTTTTGCTGCATTAAACATCGACAGGACACTGTATAAGGTTGTTGGTTAGGGGCCCTCTAAATTACTCGGCAGGCAAGGCAGCTGCTCTAATTACTTTTGCTCTTCGTTTTCTTCAGGTGGGTGAAAGGTTATACGACACAGAATGTGCTTTTTGTCAACAATCACACCATTTGCTACCCATGTGGGAACTTCCTGATTTTCGTGAACAAAGACACAGAGAAGGAGACAGTGCTGCAATGCGAGACTGGGAGTATTGGTGCTTTCACAACCAACAATGCCCAAGGAATCGTTGCCTTTGCAGAACAGCGGTTAAAACCGTCCATCTATCTGTACACATTCCCTGAGCTGACCAGGACTGCCGTCCTCACGGGTATGTGTGTGGGAGACGATGGGTGTTACTATTACCTTTCAAAATCAATGCTTTGAAAAACACTAATCCATACATGGGCGCTTTTTTGACCATACACAAAAGCTAAATACCACACTTATAGTGACACCATAAAATGTAACGGGACAATTCAAATCACACATTTCACATGCTTGGACGGACTTTGAACGCATCAGTCTTCAGAAAATTCTCCAATCTTCCCCAGCAGCCAATATCATACCGTTGATGTTTCAATCCTGTTCTCTTTCAGAATGACCTATTCAGTAGCACAGTGCTGAGCACTGTTGCTTCACAGCTCCAGGGTCCCAGGTTCGATTCCCGACTTGGGTCACTGTCTGTGCGGAGTCTGCACGTTCTCCACGTATCTGCGAGGGTTTCCTCCGGGTGCTCCGGTTTCCTCAAAAGACGTGCTGTTAGTTGAATTGAATATTCTGCATTCTCCCTCTGTGTACCCGAACAGGCGCCGGAATGTGGCGACTAGGGGATTTTCACAGTAACTTCATTGCAGTGTTAATGTAAACCTACTTGTGACAATAAAGATTCTTCTTCTTATGGGAGGCAGTAGCGTCGTGGAATTGTCGCTGGACCTGTAATCCAGAGATCCAGAGTAATACTCTGGGGATACGCAATCAAATCCCACCAGGGCACACGGTCAAATTTGTATTCAATAAAAATTTGGAATTAAAAGTCTAATGATGACCATTGAAACCATTGTCGATTGTCGTAAAAACCCATCCTATTCACTAATGTCCTTTAGGGAGGGAAATCTGCCGCCCTTACCCGGTCTGGCCTACATGTGACTCCAGACCCACAGCAATGTGGTTGACTCTTAACTCCCCCCCTCAAAGGCAATTAGGGATGGGCAATAAATGCTGGCCCAGCCTCCGACACCCACATCCCATGGACATATTTTTTTAAAAATCCTTTGCTATCCTTTTAGACAGTGTAGAGGGAACTTTACTCTGTATCTAACCCCGTGCTGTACCTGTCCTGGGAGTGTTTGATGGGGACAGTGTAGAGGGAGCTTTACTCTGTATCTAACCCCGTGCTGTACCTGTCCTGGGAGTGTTTGATGGGGACAGTGTAGAGGGAGCTTTACTCTGTATCTAACCCTGTGCTGTACCTGTCCTGGGAGTGTTTGATGGGGACAGTGTAGAGGGAGCTTTACTCTGTATCTAATTCCCTGCTGTTCCTGTCCTGGGAGTGTGTGATGGGGACAGTGTAGAGGGAGCTTTACTCTGTATCTAACCCCGTGCTGTACCTGTCCTGGGAGTGTTTGATGGGGACAGTGTAGAGGGAGCTTTACTCTGTATCTAACCCCGTGCTGTACCTGTCCTGGGAGTGTTTGATGGGGACAGTGTAGAGGGAGCTTTACTCTGTATCTAACCCCGTGCTGTACCTGTCCTGGGAGTGTTTGATGGGGACAGTGTAGAGGGAGCTTTACTCTGTATCTAACCCCGTGCTGTACTTGTTCTGGGTGTGTTTGAAGCTGCTGTTTTGTGTATGATCTAATTTCTAACACTCTTCAATATGATGAACAGCATTGTCACAGAATCGGGAGGCTTTCTTTATGTCACTTGTGTGTCTGTTTTTCAGAAGGGGCAGAGTTGGAATACAAGCTACTGGAATTCAGCTACACAGGTTCCTACTTCGCCAGCTTCTCCTCGATCCCAGAATTCCATCTTACCATCTGGTAACTTGCCTTTTACAGATATTGAATTCCACTCCAGAATGGTGTCAGAATCTGGGGCGAAATTCTCCCCCAACGGCGGGATGTCCGCCGACTGGCGCCAAAGCCGGCGCCAATCAGACGGGCATCGCGCCGGCAAAAAGGTGCGGAAGTCTCCGCATCTTTGGGGGCCGAGCCCCAACATTTAGGGGCTAGGCCGACGCCGGAGGGATTTCCGCCCCGCCAGCTGGCGGAAATGGCGTTTGTTGCCCCGCCAGCTGGCGCGGAAATGCGGCGCATGCGCGGGAGCGTCAGCGGCCGCTGTCAGTTTCCCAGCGCATGCGCGGGAGCGTCAGCGGCCGCTGTCAGTTTCCCGCGCATGCGCAGTGGGGAGAGTCACTTCCGCCTCCGCCATGGTGGAGGCCGTGGCGGAGGCGGAAGGGAAAGAGTGCCCCCACGGCACAGGCCCGCCCGCGGATCGGTGGGCCCCGATCGCGGGCCAGGCCACCGTGGGGGCACCCCCGGGGTCAGATCGCCCCGCGCCCCCCCAGGACCCCGGAGCCCGCCCACGCCGCCTGGTCCCGCCGGTAAATACCAGGTTTGATTTACGCCGGCGGGACAGGCAATTCCTGGGCGGGACTTCGGCCCATCCGGGCCGGAGAATCCAGCGGGGGGTCCCGCCAACCGGCGCGGCCGGATTCCCGCCCCCGCCCAATCTCCGGGAGCGGAGACTTCGGCGGGGGCGGGGGCGGGATTCACGGCGGCCAACGGCCATTCTCCGACCCGGCGGGGGGTCGGAGAATGACGCCCATGATACCCGTTAGCCCTGGGAGTCGAGCGCAATAATATCGATGCATCGAATGGGAAGCTGGGGCAGGACTGAAGACTATTCTGAATGTCAGGACATGTTGATTGGAGGCCTGTGTGGAGTATAAATCACAGAGTGGTTCAGTCCTGGACATTCCATGTAATCACACTTTCTGTATAACCTCCTCCTCCAGGATTTGACCAGGTTAATTTTACACACAGCCATACAATAGCTCAGGGTTTTGTAGTATCTGGTCTGTCAGTTTTACCGCTAAGTCCGGTTTGAATTCAGGAATCACCAATGCATGAAACTGCTCTCTACCTGAAGGGTTTAAGGAACATTCAGGAAGATGGTTTGTGTGCAGCATAAACTGGCCCTGGTCATATGCAGCAAATGTCACATTGGAACAGTCAAGTTAAAGAGCATGACCAGGAAAAAATGACGGTGCTTTACTCTATCTAACCCCCTGCTGTACCTGTCCTGGGAGTGTTTGATGGGGCCAGTGTCGAGGGAGCTTTACTCTGTATCGAACTCCGTGTTGTACCTGTCCTGGGAGTGTTTGATGGGGACAGTGTAGAGGGAGCTTTACTCTGTATCTAACCCCGTGCTGTACCTGTCCTGGGAGTGTTTGATGGGGACAGTGTAGAGGGAGCTTTACTCTGTATCTAACCCCGTGCTGTACCTGTCCTGGGAGTGTGTGATGGGGACAGTGTAGAGGGAGCTTTACTCGGTATCTAACCCCGTGCTGTACCTGTCCTGGGAGTGTTTGATGGGGACAGTGTAGAGGGAGCTTTACTCTGTATCTAACCCCGTGCTGTACCTGTCCTGGGAGTGTTTGATGGGGACAGTGTAGAGGGAGCTTTACTCTGTATCTAACCCCGTGCTGTACCTGTCCTGGGAGTGTTTGATGGGGACAGTGTAGAGGGAGCTTTACTCTGTATCTAACCCCGTGCTGTACCTGTCCTGGGAGTGTTTGATGGGGACAGTGTCGAGGGAGCTTTACTCTGTATCGAACTCCGTGTTGTACCTGTCCAGGGAGTGTTTGATGGGGACAGTGTAGAGGGAGCTTTACTCTGTATCTAACCCCGTGCTGTACCAGTCCTGGGAGTGTTTGATGGGGACAGTGTAGAGGGAGCTTTACTCTGTATCTAAACCCCGTGCTGTACCTGTCCTGGGAGTGTTTGATGGGGACAGTGTAGAGGGAGCTTTACTCTGTATCTAACCCCGTGCTGTACCTGTCCTGGGAGTGTTTGATGGGGACAGTGTCGAGGGAGCTTTACTCTGTATCGAACTCCGTGTTGTACCTGTCCAGGGAGTGTTTGATGGGGACAGTGTAGAGGGAGCTTTACTCTGTATCTAACCCCGTGCTGTACCAGTCCTGGGAGTGTTTGATGGGGACAGTGTAGAGGGAGCTTTACTCTGTATCTAAACCCCGTGCTGTTCCTGTCCTGGGAGTGTTTGATGGGGACAGTGTAGAGGGAGCTTTACTCTGTATTTAACCCTGTGCCGTGCCTGTCCTGCGAGTGTTTGATGGGGACAGTGTAGAGGGAGCTTTACTCTGTATTTAACCCTGTGCCGTGCCTGTCCTGCGAGTGTTTGATGGGGACAGTGTAGAGGGAGCTTTACTCTGTATCTAACCCCGTGCTGTACCAGTCCTGGGAGTGTTTGATGGGGACAGTGTAGAGGGAGCTTTACTCTGTATCTAAACCCCGTGCTGTTCCTGTCTGGGGAGTGTTTAATGGGGACAGTGTAGAGGGAGCTTTACTCTGTATTTAACCCCGTGCCGTGCCTGTCCTGCGAGTGTTTGATGGGGACAGTGTAGAGGGAGCTTTACTCTGTATCTAACACTGTGCTGTACCTGTCCTGGGAGTGTTCGATGGGGACAGCGTAGAGGGAGCTTTACTCTGTATCTAACTCCGTGCTGTACCTGTCCTGGGAGTGTTCGATGGGGACAGCGTAGAGGGAGCTTTACTCTGTATCTAACCCGTTTTGTACCTTTCCTGGGAGTGTTTGATGGGGACAGTGTAGAGGGAGCTTTACTCTGTATCTAACCCCGTGCTGTACCTGTCCTGGGAGTGTTTGATAGGGACAGTGTAGAGGGAGCTTTACTCTGTATCTAACCCCGTGCTGTACCTGTCCTGGGAGTGTTTGATGGGGACAGTGTAGAGGGAGCTGTACTCTGTATCTAACCGCGTGTTGTACCTGTCCTGGGAGTGTTTGATGGGGACAGTGTAGAGGGAGCTTTACTCTGTATCTAACCCCGTGTTGTACCTGTCCTGGGAGTGTTTGATAGGGACAGTGTCGAGGGAGCTTTACTCTGTATCTAACCCCGTGCTGTACCTGTCCTGGGAGTGTTTGATAGGGAGAGTGTAGAGGGAGAAACAGAGCGTTCGGTATCTTAAAGGATGATTTAATGATCAGAATGAAGTTTCTATCTGTGGCTTTTGGACAAATGTGGTGCATTCAAACCATATTCATCACCTTTAATAAGTCTACAGGATTATAAAACAAGAATCTTCACTAAAAATTAGTGAAACCTTGGGCTGGATATACCGAGCAACCCTCTGGGTGTTTTTTGGTGGCCGTGGCGGTGTGCCAATGGGATTTACTGGTCCCGCCATTGTCAACAGGATTTCCCGTTGACTGCACCCCTTGTCACCGGGATACCATGCAGCGTCAGTGGGACCGGAATATTGTGCCGGCTTCGGACCGGAATATCCACCATCGGTGGGACCAGAATATTGCGACATCGGTGGGACCAGAATATCGTTCCATCGGTCGGACCGGAATATTGTGCCATCGGTGGGACCGGAATATTGTGCCATCGGTGGGACAGGAATATTGTGCCATCGGTGGGACAGGAATATCGCAACGTCGGTGGGACCAGAATATTGCGGTGTCGATGGGACCGGAATATCGCAGTGTCGATGGGACCAGAATATCGTGATGTCGGTGGACCAGAATATCGCTCTGTTGGTGGGACAGGAATATCGCACTGTTGGGAGACCAGAATATCGCAATGTCGTGGGACCGGAATATCGCGGTGTCGGTGGGACCGTAATATCGTGATGTCGGTGGATCGGAATATCGCTCCGTTGGTGGGACAGGAATATCGCACTGTTGGGAGACCAGAATATCGCAATGTCGTGGGACCGGAATATCGCGGTGTCGGTGGGACCGGAATATCGTGATGTCGGTGGGATCGGAGTATCGCTTTATCGGTGGATCCGGAATATCGTTTCATCGGTGGGACTGGAATATCGCGATGTCGTGGGACCAGAATATCGTGATGTCGGTGGGTGCGGTATATCGTGGTGTCTGTGGGACCAGAATATCGTGTTGAATGTTGGACCGGAATATCGCTCCGTCGGTGGGACCGATATATCGCACCGTCGGTGGGACCGATATATCGCACCGTCGGTGGGACCGGAATATTGTGATGTCGATGGGACCGGAATTTTGTGATGTCGGTGGGACCGGAATATCACTTCGTTGGTGGGACTGGAATATCGCTCCGTCGGTGGGACCGGAATATCGCGGTGTCGGTGGGACCGGAATATTGTGATGTCGGTGGGACCGGAATATCGCGATGTCGTGGGACCGGAATATTGTGATGTCGATTGGACCGGAATATCGCTCCGTCGATGGGACCGGAATATCGCGATGTCGTGGGAACGGAATATCGTGATGTCGGTGGGACCGGAATATCATGATGTCGTGGGACAGGAATATTGTGATGTCGACAGGACGGAATATCGCTCCGTCGGTGGGACTGGAATATTGCACCGTCGGTGGGACTGGAATATTGCACCGTCAGTGGGACCGAAATATCGTGATGTCGATGGGACCAGAATATCGTGATGTCGATGGGACCAGAATATCGTGATGTCGATGGGACCAGAATATCGCACCGTCGGTGGGACCGGAATATCGCACCATCGGTGGAACCGGAATATCATGATGTCGATGGGACCGGAATATTGCGATGGCGATGGGACCGGAATATTGCGATGGCGATGGGACCGGAATATTGCGATGGCGATGGGACCGGAATATTGCGGTGTCGGTGGGACCGGATTATCGCACCGTCGGTGGGACCGGAATATCGTGATGTTGGTGGAACCGGAATATAGAGATGTCGTGGGACCGGAATATCACACACCTGGTGGGACCGGAATGCCGCACCGTAGGTGGGACTGGAATATCGCACCATCGTTGGACCGGAATATTGCTCCGTCGGTGGGACCGGAATATTGCTCCGTCGCTGGGACCGGAATATCGTGATGTCGATGGGACTGGAATATCACGATGTTGTGGGACCGGAATATCGCACCCTTGGTGGGACCGCAATATCGTGATGTTGTGGGACCGGAATATCGTGATGTCGTGGGACTGGAATATTGCGATGTTGTGGTGCCGGAATATCGTGATGTCGGTGGGACCGGAATATTGCGGCGTCGGTGGGACCGGATTATCGCACATTCGGTGGGTCAGGAATATCGCGATGTTGGTGGGAACGGAATATCGCACCGTCAGTGGGTCCGGAATATCATGATGTCGTTGGGACCGGAATATCGAGATGTCGTGGGACCGGAATATTGCACACCTGGTGGGACTGGAATACCGCAACCTTGGTGGGACCGGAATATCACGATGTCGTGGGACCGGAATATCGCGATGTCGTGGGACCGGAATATCGGGATGTCGGTGGTACCGGAATATTGCACCGTCAGTGGGACTGGAATATTGCACCGTCAGTGGGACTGGAATAGCGCTCCTTCGATGGGACCGGAATATTGCAATGGCGATGGGACCGGAATATCGTGATGTTGGTGGAACCGGGATATCGCAGCATCAGTGGGACCTGAATATTGCTCCGTCGCTGGGACCAGAATATCGTGATGTCGTGGAACCGGAATATCACACACCTGGTGGGACCGGAATGCCGCACCCTAGGTGGGACCGGAATATCGCACTGTCGTGGGACCGGAATATCGTGATGTCGATGGGACTGGAATATCACGATGTTGTGGAACCGGAATACTGCACCCTTGATTGGACCGGAATATCGCACCCTTGGTGGGACTGGAATATCGCAATGTCGTGGGACCGGAATATCGTGATGGCGTGGAACCGGAATATCGCACCGTCAGTGGGACCGGATTATCGCACCTTCGGTGGGTCAGGAATATCGCGATGTTGGTGGGACCGGAATATCGCACCGTCAGTGGGTCCGGAATATTGCTCCGTCGCTGAGACCGGAATATCATGATGTCGATGGGACCGGAATATCGAGATGTCGTGGGACCGGAATATTACACACCTGGTGGGACCAGAATATCGCAACCTTGGTGGGACCGGAATATCGCGATGTCGTGGGACCGGAATATCGCGATGTCGTGGGACCGGAATATCGTGATGTTGTGGGACCGGAATATCGTGATGTCGATGGGACCGGAATATCGCGATGTCGTGGGACCGGAATATCGTGATGTCGATGGGACCGGAATATCGTGATGTCGTGGGACCGGAATATCGTGATGTCGATGGGACCGGAATATCGCGATGTTGATGGGACCGGAATATCACGATGTTGTGGGACCGGAATATCGCACCCTTGCTGGGCCCGGAATATTGTGGTGTCGGTGGGCCCGGAATATTGTGGTGTCGGTGGGACCGGAATATTGTGATGTAGGTGGGACCGGAATATCGCGGTGTCGGTGGGACCAGAAAATTGTGATGTCGGTGGGACCGAAATAGCGTGATCTTGGTGGGACTGAAATATCGCTCCATCGGTGGGATCGGACTATCGTGATGTCGGTGGGACAGGAATATCGCACTGTTGGGAGACCGGAATATCGCAAGGTCGTGGGACCGGAATATCGCGGCGTCGGTGGGACCGGAATATCGTGATGTCAGTGGGATCGGGATTTCATGATGTCGGTGGGACCAGAATATCGCTTCGTTGGTGGGATTGGAATATCGCTTCGTCGGTGGGATCGGAATATCGCGATGTCGTGGGACCGGAATATCGCACCGTCGGTGGGACCGGAATATCGTGATGTCGGTGGGAGCGGTATATCGTGGTGTCTGTGAGACCGGAATATTGTGATGAAGGTTGGACCGGAATATCGCTTCGTCGGTGGGACAGGAATATCGCACTGTTGGGAGACCGGAATATCGCAATGTAGTGGGACCGGAATAGCGCTCTGTCGGTGGGACGGGAATATCGCTCCATCAGTGGGACCGGATTATCGCACCGTCGGTGGGACCGGAATATCGTGATGTCGATGGGACCGGAATATCGCACCGTCGGTGAGACCGGAATATTGCACCGTCGGTGAGACCGGAATATTGCACCGTCGCTGGGACCGGAGTATCGTGATGTCAATGGGACCGGAATATCGCACCGTCGGTGGGACCGGAATATTGCTCCGTCAGTGGGACCGGAATATCGCGATGGCCATGGGCCTGGAATATTGCAGTGACAGTGGGACCGGATTATCGCACCGTCGGTGGGACCGGAATATCGTGATGTCGTGGGACCGGAATATCGTGATGTTGGTGGGACCGGAATATTGCACCGTCGATGGGACCGGAATATTGCACCGTCGGTGGGACCGGAATATTGCAGTGACAGTGGGACCGGATTATCGCACCGTCGGTGGGACCGGAATATCGCAGCATAAGTGGGACCTGAATATTGCTCCGTCGCTGGAACCGGAATATCGTGATGTCGATGGGACCGGAATATCGCACCGTCAGTGGGACCGGAATATCGCAATGTCGTGGGACCGGAATATCGTGATGTCGTGGGACCGGAATATCGCACCATCGCTGGACCGGAATATCGCACCTTCGGTGGGACCGGAATATTGCTCCGTCACTGGAACCGGAATATTGTGATGTCGATGGGACCGGAATATCGCGATGTCGTGGGACCGGAATATCGCAATGTCGTGGGGCCGGAATATAGTGATGTCGTGGGACCGGAATATCGCGATGTCGTGGGACCGGAATATCGCAATGTCGTGGGGCCGGAATATCGTGATGTCGTGGGGCCGGAATATCGTGATGTCGTGGGACCGGAATATCGTGATGTCGATGGGACCGGAATATCGCACCATAGCTGGACCGGAATATCGCACCTTCGGTGGGACCGGAATATCGCACCGTCAGTGGGACCGGAATATTGCGATGTGTCGGACCGGAATATCGCGATGCCGGTGGGACCGGAATATCGCACCATCGGTGGGACCGGAATATCGCACCATCGGTGGGAACGGAATATCGTGGCGACAGTGGGTCCGGAATACCATGACACAGCGAGCACTGTGTACACCAAAGTCAGTCTGCACTGACTGTCAGTGCTGTTCGCTACTGAGTCGAGACAGGCCAAGCTCATTCCCAGTTCCGTATCAGGAGCAGCGCAGGACTGTGTTGTGCTCATCTTGTCTTCCAGTGGCTACGCTCCTGGAGCGGGATTCTCTGTCGGTGGGAATCTCTGCTGCGCTGGCAGAGCACCCACACCAGCGGATATCCCGACGGTGTGCGGGTGCCACAAGGGAAACCCAATTGACCGGCTGCTGGGACGGAGAATCCCGCCTCTGGTGTTTGGAAAACCCTGGCTCCGATCCGAGGTTTGCAGCTGGGAAAATCCGACACCTTCAACATTTTGCTCTCTGAAAGAATGATGTTGTTTTGCTGAGTCTATTAATCTGTTTTTATTTTTCTTTCCTTTCACAAGGAACTGGAAAAGCAGAGTCCGTCTCTGCAGCGAGCCCGTTATGGGAATGAAGCCCACAGTTCTCAGCTTCAACCCCATGAACCAGCTCGAGCTGTGCCTGGCCAGTGAGGAGTGCCTGTTGCTGTGGAATATTGAGCAATGTGACGACTTCCACATCTTAAAGCAAACGTAAGTGGCATCAACTAAAGAGGAGTAACTAAATTATTGGTTTGTGTTGTAGCCTGCCTGGATCCTATTGGCTGGGGACAACTGGTTACTCAATGTTTTATTTTAGAGCCCAATCAACTAAATAGAAGAACAGAAATTAACTGAAGGATAAATTAAAAGGGGCCATTCCTAAAAGGAGCACAGCCCAGAAAGAACAAAGAGGAACTGAAACTTAAAAATATTCAATCAAAATGTGAAAACTGCGGTCGATGAAACAGTCCAACCCCTGCGGTGCCCACCGAGCACGGAACGCTCGAGTGTGCCCGTGGACACCACATGCTCCCTCTCCAGGGACACCCGGCCGCGAATGAAGCCACGGGAGAGGGGCAGACAGTCCGGCCGGATGACTCATCTTGGACTTAGTGTTGAAGAAAACCAGTTGAAGACAAATGGCCACAGTACAGAGCAACATAAGTACGTTGTAGGAATAGTGTCATTATAGAATCTCACAGCACAGCAGGAAACCCTCAACCCATCATACCTGGGTGCACCTTCAGGGTAGGGTGCAGTTAGAACATAGAACATTATTTTTTTTAAATTCATTTACGGGATGTGGGTGTTGCTGGTTAGGGAGCATTTATTGCCCATCCCCAGTTGCCCTTCAGAAGGTGGGGGTGAGCTGCCTTCTTGAATCGCTGCAGTCCCTGAGGTGTAGGTACACCCACTGTGCCGTTTATCGAGGGAGTTCCAGGATTATGACCCAGCGCCAGTGAAGGAACGGCGATATATTTCCCAGTCAGGGTTAGTGAGTGACTTGGAGGGGAACCTCCAGGTGGTGGGGTTCCCAGGTATCTGCTGCTCTTGTCCTTCTAGATGGTAGTGATTGTGGGTTTGGAAGGTGCTGTCTAACTCACCTTGGTGAGTTACTGCAGTGCATCTTGTAGATGGTACATACGGCTGCCACTGTTCGTCGGTGGTGGAGGGTTTGAATGTTTGTGGAAGAGTTCAGAATGTCCAAAATTACCAACAAGAACCTTTGTTATTGCTACAAGTAGGCTGACATTAACATTGCAATGAGGTTACTGTGAAAAGCCCCTAGTCACCACATTCCGGCGCCTGTTTGGGTACAATGAGGGAGAAGTGGGAGCAATCAAGCGGGGCTGCTTTGTCCTGGGTGGTGTTGAGCTTCTTGAGTGTTGTTGGAGCTGCGCTCATCCAGGAAAGTGGAGAGTATTCCATCTCACTCCTGACTTGTGCCTTGTAGATGGTGGACAGGCTGTAGGATTCCCAGCCTTTGACCTGCCCTGGTAGCCACAGTATTAATGTGGCTGGGTCCAGTTCAGTTTCTGATCAATGGTAACCCCCAGGATGTTGATTGTGGGGATTCAGCGATGGTAATGCCATTGAATGTCAAGGGGCGATGGTTAGAAGGAGATGGTCATTGCCTGGCACTTGTGTGGTGTGAATGTAACTTGCTGCGTGTCAGCCCGAGCCTGGATATTGTCCCCTTGCTGCATTCGGACAGGGACTGCTTCAGTGTCGGAGGAGTCGCGAATGGTGCTGAACATTGTGCAGTCATCAGCGAACACCCCCACTTCTGACCTTATGCTGGAAGGGAGGTTATTGGTGAAGGAGCTGAAGATGGTTGGGCCGAGGACACTACCCTGAGGAACTCCTCCAGTGATGTCCTGGAGCTGAGATGATTGACCTCCAACCACCACAACCATCTTCCTTTGTGCCGGGTCTGAGTCCAACCAGCGGAGAGTTTTCCCCCTGATTCCCATTGGCTCCAGTTTAGCTCGGGCTCCTTGATGCCACACTCGGTCAAATGCTGCCTTGATGTCGAGGGCAGTCACTCCCACCTCACTCCTGGCATTCAGCTCTTTGTCCATGTTTGAACCAAGGCTGTAATGAGGTCAGGAGCTGAGTGACCCTGGCGGAACCCAAACTGAGTGTCTGTGAGCAGGTTATTGCTGAGTAAGTGCCGCGTGATAGCACTGTTGGTGACTCCTTCCATCACTTTGCTGATGATGGAGAGTAGACTGATAGGGCGGTAATTGGCTGGGTTGGATTTGTCCTGTTTCTTGTGTGTAGGACACACCTGGGCAATTTTCCACATTGCCGGGTAGATGCCAGTGTTGTAGCTGTACTGGAACAGCTTGGCTAGGGATGCGGCAAGTTCTGGAGCACAAGTCTTCAGTCCGATTAGTTTGCTGTCCTCTGTAGAGTTCCCAAACTATTGGGAAACAACGAACTGAGGCCTTTCGGTAACTTTATCACTGCTTCCCAAGTGGGAATCCAACAGATCTGATTGGTCGACTGCTTTGTTCCTCCACATCACCAGATCTGATTCTATCAGTTCCCATTGGGCAGGTCATGTTGAAATGAGCCCCACTGATATTTCCCACAGGAAGCGAGGGAATAGTCAGTACACGAGTTCCTGTGCATCAGCTGGTAGCTTGAGACATACCTCGATGCATTGAGTAAATCAGGATATTGCCAACTCAAAAATATTAATACCAACCCTTTTGTTATTTTTATCTGCAGAAATATAAAGCTCCCAGCGGAAGACGGATCTGTAACCCTTCCTGAGGATGTGGGAATGGGTCCAGACAGCAATGCATTAACCTACTACGGCCCAAAGATGTTATTATCAGCCCAGGCGGGTCTCGTGGGAAAGACTGCCAACGTGTTTGTTGTAAGTTGCTTCAGGTGTTTGTTCAACTTCTTGTCCATCTTCGCTCACCCCGAGTCACACATTATTGGGTATTAACATATCGTAGAATCTCAGAACACAGAACAAAGCCTTTTGACTGCTGTGTGCAGTCCGCCTGAGGGAGGGTGCAACCCTCAGAAATGTGCTAACTGTTAGAGCTATTAAATTAGTTCCACTCCCCTCACTCCTTTTCCCCAGAATCTTTCCGTATGCATGTTTCTGAGCAAGAGTCGCTTCTTCGCAGTTAGTGGCTGCTCTTTCTTTCCCAATTAATGATGCTGAGTGCCCGGATTGTACATGTAGCAGGAGCAGCAAGGTTAACATCCTTGAATCACAGATACCAGGAACTTCCACATCAGTTTGACACCTGCTGTGCATTTCACAACATTATGGAATCCAGCATCTGAGTATTTGCAGACATGATGTGTGATGAGAGGAGCAAGCTTGAGAGGAACAGGTGACGTTGGGCTAATGGTTGCCAAAGTTCTCCACCACTGGGAGCTTTTGTGCCTGGGGCTGTAAGCACATAGAGAAATAAAAGCCAAAAAATGCTGGCTAAACTCAACAGGTCTGGCAACATCTGCGGAGAGAGAAACAGAATTAACTTTGAGTGTGCAACTACCAAGGTGGCAAAGGTGGACCCGGTGACATGAGTATTTCCGATGAATTAGCCAGTTTGAACCAGGCTAACATTTGGGAATCACAGGCTACGTTAGAAAAGAGAACATTACCCAGAGTTCCTGCAGCTGATGGGTGCTCTGCAGTAAAATGTGTGCATTGGCCTGAGGTCAGCGTGGAACTCTGGGTCAGATTTCGCATGCACTCAGTGTGGAGGCTGGACTCGGGTGAAGAACAACAGTTAGCTGTGATTGGACAATTGTTCAAGACGGTTTTTTGAGTTGTACCCAGGTACTGGTGTGTCGCTTCTGATGGAAATCGCAGGCGGCGCATGTGCGGATTTCTGATTGGATGAGATATCTCATCAAGGCCAATCCAGGCTGGGTATTCACCAGCTGGTTTGGGCTGGAGGTGATTGACCTGGAAAATGGCAGTGACGCAGTCTGTGTGAATGTCCAGTCTCTGTCTCCAGCACCGCTGATTTTACCAAGGGTTTGGGCGGTTGTGGAGCGTGGGCCTTTGAACTTGCCCACGCTGCGAACCACTCCAATTAGAGTTGTTAATGGCTTGTAAAAAATAACCGACACTACCACAATTTGGAATGTCCCGATGAGCTTCTGAAATTCCGAATCGGACCAGCTGCAGGCAAACAAGGATCATGTTGGGAGAGAATCTTGGAGACCAGAAAAGTTTAAAAAGTATTCATGCTTTTCATAGGTTAAAGTGCGGGGTATCCTTTTGAAGTTAAAGTGACAACAGCCCATCACAGTTTCGGGGTTGTCAACCTCCTGGTACCATGTGGGCAGCGGAGGAGTGGGCAAGGCTGTGTTTCCTCCGCCTGAGCATCAGGGAGGGTGCAGCTGAACTGTCAGAAATGGAGAGGAATGAGGGGTCAAGATGAAGGAGCTACTACAGTAAACAAAGGATCAGCACACAGGGGCGAAGGTACCTCCACATGACTGTGAACTAAAGTCAAAAGAGATTGCAGGTGGTCACAGACTTTCACCAGTGAGAACCTTTGCAGCATTTCACAGGTGACTGCGCACCAGTACATCACCCAGGTGATAGACGCCTTCTTCACTACTTCTTCTTTCGTATGTGAAGGGCCAATTACGAGGGGACACATGCTCAAGGTGAGGGGTGGGCGGGTGGTGAGGGTCTGGAACGCACTGCCTGGGAGGGGGGTGAGGGTCTGGAACGCACTGCCTGGGAGGGTGGTGAGGGTCTGGAACGCGCTGCCTGGGAGGGGGGTGAGGGTCTGGTATGCGCTGCCTGGGAGGGGGGTGAGGGTCTGGAACACACTGCCTGGGAGGGGGGTGAGGGTCTGGAATGCGCTGCCTGGGAGGGGGGTGAGGGTCTGGAACGCACTGCCTGGGAGGGGGGTGAGGGTCTGGAACGCACTGCCTGGGAGGGTGGTGAGGGTCTGGAACGCGCTGCCTGGGAGGGGGGTGAGGGTCTGGAATGCGCTGCCTGGGAGGGGGGTGAGGGTCTGGAACGCGCTGCCTGGGAGGGGGGTGAGGGTCTGGAATGCGCTGCCTGGGAGGGGGGTGAGGGTCTGGAACGCACTGCCTGGGAGGGGGGTGAGGGTCTGGAACGCACTGCCTGGGAGGGGGGCGAGGGTCTGGAACGCGCTGCCTGGGAGGGGGGTGAGGGTCTGGAACGCGCTGCCTGGGAGGGGGGTGAGGGTCTGGAACGCGCTGCCTGGGAGGGGGGTGAGGGTCTGGAACGCGCTGCCTGGGAGGGTGGTGAGGGTCTGGAACACACTGCCTGGGAGGGGGGTGAGGGTCTGGAACGCGCTGCCTGGGAGGGGGGTGAGGGTCTGGAACGCGCTGCCTGGGAGGGGGGTGAGGGTCTGGAACGCACTGCCTGGGAGGGGTGGGGGGGGGAGGCGGGGATCCTTACATCCTTTTAAAAAGTACCTGGATGAGGACTTGGCCGTCATAACATTCCAGGCTATGGGCCAAGTGCTGGACAATGGGATTAGGTGGGCAGGTCAGGACCTTTCATGTGTCAGCGCAGACTCGATGGGCCGAAGGGCCTCTTCTGCACCATAGCATCCTGTGATTCAGTGATATGGGGGGGGGGAGCGGGATTAGGCTATTGAGTTGGATGTTCAGCCATGATCATAATGAATGGGGGAGCAGGCTCGAAGGGTCGAATGGCCTCCTCCTGCTCCTAGTTTCTGTGTTTGTATGAACCCTGCCCCACCTGGATCCCTGCTGTAGTATTCCCGAGTGCTCCTGAGAAAGTGATGAGTTGAAATTTGCCTCTGAACAAAAAGAGTGACTTGCCTCCCGCTGACTGCAGCTTTCTCATTGATCAGCTCCTCCGCTTTGTTCTTATCTGTTTCTGAAGCCTGCTGACCTGCGGACACCGGCGGTCCAGCCTGTGTCTGTCTGCTGGACCCCGACCTCCGATCTATACGTGGGCTGCAAAACCGGACATCTTTTACTGGTGGATTCTGATTTGCATAAAGCTGTGGTATTGGCTGCTCCAGCCGCGGAGCGGTTCTCCACAGGTAAGAAGCTCGGAGTGACACTGAGACACTAAAATTCAACCATTCATTTTGTCTGGAGACTGGATGGAGTTTGGACAAATGGAGTTTGGGATGGCAGGGTGGCACAGTGGTTAGCACTGCTGCCTCACAGCGCCAGGGACCTGGGTTCAATTCCAGCCTCAGGTGACTGTGTGGAGTCTGCACGTTCTCCCCGTGTCTGTGTGGGTTTCCTCCGGGTGCTCCGGTTTCCTCCCACAGTCCAAAGATGTGCAGGTTAGGTGGATTGGCCATGATAAATTGTCCCTTAGTGTCCAGGGCTGTGCAGGTTAGGTTCTGGGATTCTGGGGATAGAGCAGGGGAGACAGTTGTCAATTTAAGCGGAGTGCTCATTCGAAGGGTCAGTAGACACTCGATGGGCCAAATGGCCTCCCTTTGGACTGTAGGGATTCTGTGTAGGGTTTCTAAATGTATAATGTGGATAATGTGCGGATATTCACTTTGGGAGTGAGAATAGAATGCAGCATATTGTTTACTAGGCATAAAACTTAAAATTCTAAAGCTCAGAACAACTTGGTGCGTCATCCTGTCCGGGTCCAGACTGTCCGGGTCCATACTGTCCGGGTCCATACTGTCCCGGTCCATACTGTCCGGGTCCATACTGTCCGGGTCCATACTCTCCGGGTCCATACTGTCCGGGTCCATACTGTCCGGGTCCATACTGTCCCGGTCCATACTGTCCGGGTCCATACTGTCCGGGTCCATACTCTCCGGGTCCATACTGTCCGGGTCCATACTGTCCGGGTCCATACTGTCCCGGTCCATACTGTCCGGGTCCATACTGTCCGGGTCCATACTGTCCGCGTCCAACCTGCCCGGGTCCATACCGTCCGGGCCCATACTGTCCGGGTCCATACTGTCCGGGTCCATACTCTCCGTGTCCATACTGTCCGGGTACATACTGTCCGGGTCCATACTGTCCGGGTCCATACTCTCCGTGTCCATACTGTCCGGGTACATACTGTCCGGGTCCATACTGTCCGGGTCCATACTGTCCGGGTCCATACTCTCCGTGTCCATACCGTCCGGGCCCATACTGTCCGGGTCCATACTGTCCGGGTCCATACTGTCCGGGTCCATACTCTCCGGGTCCATACTGTCCGGGTCCATACTGTCCGGGTCCATACTGTCCGGGTCCATACTCTCCGGGTCCATACTGTCCGGGTCCATAATGTCCGGGTCCATACTCTCCGTGTCCATACCGTCCGGGCCCATACTGTCCGGGTCCATACTGTCCGGGTCCATACTCTCCGTGTCCATACACTCCGGGTACATACTGTCCGGGTCCATACTGTCCGGGTCCATACTGTCCGGGTCCATACTGTCCGGGTCCATACTCTCCGTGTCCATACACTCCGGGTCCATACTCTCTGGGTCCATACTGTCCGGGTCCATACTGTCCGGGTCCATAGTCTCCGGGTCCCTACTGTCCGGGTCCATACTGTCCGGGTCCATACTCTCCGGGTCCATACTGTCCGGGTCCATACTCTCCGGGTCCATACTGTCCGGGTCCATACTGTCCGGGTCCATACTCTCCGGGTCCATACTGTCCGGGTCCATAGTCTCCGGGTCCCTACTGTCCAGGTCCATACTGTCCGGGTCCATACAGTCTGGGTCCATACTCTCCGGGTCCATACTCTCCAGGTCCATACTGTCCGGGTCCATACTGTCCAGGTCCATATTGTCCGGGTCCATACTGTCTGGGTCCATACTCTCCAGGTCCATACTGTCCAGGTCCAGACTGTCCGGGTCCATACTGTCCAGGTCCATACTGTCCAGGTCCATATTGTCCAGGTCCAAACTGCCTGGGTCCATACTCTCCGGGTCCATAATGTCCGGGTCGATACTGTCCGAGTCCATACTCTCCGGGTCCATACTGTCTGGGTCCATACTCTCCGGGTCCCTACTGTCCAGGTCCATACTGTCCGGGTCCATACTCTCCGGGTCCATACTGTCCGGGTCCATACTGTCCGGGTCCATACTCTCCGGGTCCATACTGTCCGGGTCCATACTGTCCGGGTCCATACTCTCCGGGTCCAGACTCTCCGGGTCCATACTGTCCGGGTCCATACTGTCCAGGTCCATACTGTCCGGGTCCATACTCTCCGGGTCCATACTGTCCGGGTCCATACTGTCCGGGTCCATACTGTCCGGGTCCATATTCTCCAGGTCCATCCTGTCCGGGTCCATACTGTCCGGGTCCATACTGTCCGGGTCCATACTGTCCGGTCCATACTGTCCGGGTCCATACTCTCCGGGTCCATACTGTCAGGGTTCATCCTGTCCGGGTCCATACTATCCGGGTCCATACAGTCCGGTCCATACTGTCCGGTTCCATACTCTCCGGGTCCATACTGTCAGGGTTCATCCTGTCCGGGTCCATACTCTCCGGGTCCATACTCTCCGGGTCCATACTGTCCGGGTCCATACTGTCCAGGTCCATACTCTCCGGGTCCATACTCTCCAGGGTCCATACTCTCCGGGTCCATACTCTCCGGGTCCATACTGTCCGGGTCCATACTGTCCCGGTCCATACTGTCCGGGTCCATACTGTCCGGGTCCATACTGTCCGTGTCCAACCTGCCCGGGTCCATACCGTCCGGGCCCATACTGTCCGGGTCCATACTGTCCGGGTCCATACTCTCCGTGTCCATACTGTCCGGGTACATACTGTCCGGGTCCATACTGTCCGGGTCCATACTGTCCGGGTCCATACTCTCCGTGTCCATACTGTCCGGGTACATACTGTCCGGGTCCATACTGTCCGGGTCCATACTGTCCGGGTCCATACTCTCCGTGTCCATACCGTCCGGGCCCATACTGTCCGGGTCCATAATGTCCGGGTCCATACTGTCCGGGTCCATACTCTCCGGGTCCATACTGTCCGGGTCCATACTGTCCGGATCCATACTGTCCGGGTCCATACTGTCCGGGTCCATACTCTCCGTGTCCATACCGTCCGGGCCCATACTGTCCGGGTCCATACTGTCCGGGTCCATACTCTCCGTGTCCATACACTCCGGGTACATACTGTCCGGGTCCATACTGTCCGGGTCCATACTGTCCGGGTCCATACTGTCCGGGTCCATACTCTCCGTGTCCATACACTCCGGGTCCATACTCTCTGGGTCCATACTGTCCGGGTCCATATTGTCCGGGTCCATAGTCTCCGGGTCCCTACTGTCCGGGTCCATACTGTCCGGGTCCATACTCTCCGGGTCCATACTGTCCGGGTCCATACTCTCCGGGTCCATACTGTCCGGGTCCATACTGTCCGGGTCCATACTCTCCGGGTCCATACTGTCCGGGTCCATAGTCTCCGGGTCCCTACTGTCCAGGTCCATACTGTCCGGGTCCATACAGTCTGGGTCCATACTCTCCGGGTCCATACTCTCCAGGTCCATACTGTCCGGGTCCATACTGTCCAGGTCCATATTGTCCGGGTCCATACTGTCTGGGTCCATACTCTCCAGGTCCATACTGTCCAGGTCCAGACTGTCCGGGTCCATACTGTCCAGGTCCATACTGTCCAGGTCCATATTGTCCAGGTCCAAACTGTCTGGGTCCATACTCTCCGGGTCCATAATGTCCGGGTCGATACTGTCCGAGTCCATACTCTCCGGGTCCATACTGTCTGGGTCCATACTCTCCGGGTCCCTACTGTCCAGGTCCATACTGTCCGGGTCCATACTCTCCGGGTCCATACTGTCCGGGTCCATACTGTCCGTGTCCATACTCTCCGGGTCCAGACTCTCCGGGTCCATACTGTCCGGGTCCATACTGTCTGGGTCCATACTCTCCGGGTCCCTACTGTCCAGGTCCATACTGTCCGGGTCCATACTCTCCGGGTCCATACTGTCCGGGTCCATACTGTCCGGGTCCATACTCTCCGGGTCCATACTGTCCGGGTCCATACTGTCCGGGTCCATACTCTCCGGGTCCAGACTCTCCGGGTCCATACTGTCCGGGTCCATACTGTCCAGGTCCATACTGTCCGGGCCCATACTCTCCGGGTCCATACTGTCCGGGTCCATACTGTCCGGGTCCATACTGTCCGGGTCCATATTCTCCAGGTCCATCCTGTCCGGGTCCATACTGTCCGGGTCCATACTGTCCGGGTCCATACTGTCCGGTCCATACTGTCCGGGTCCATACTCTCCGGGTCCATACTGTCAGGGTTCATCCTGTCCGGGTCCATACTATCCGGGTCCATACAGTCCGGTCCATACTGTCCGGTTCCATACTCTCCGGGTCCATACTGTCAGGGTTCATCCTGTCCGGGTCCATACTCTCCGGGTCCATACTCTCCGGGTCCATACTGTCCGGGTCCATACTGTCCAGGTCCATACTCTCCGGGTCCATACTCTCCAGGGTCCATACTCTCCGGGTCCATACTCTCCGGGTCCATACTGTCCGGGTCCATACTGTCCAGGTCCATACTCTCCGGGTCCATACTCTCCAGGGTCCATACTCTCCGGGTCCATACTCTCCGGGTCCATACTGTCCGGGTCCATACTGTCCAGGTCCATACTCTCCGGGTCCATACTCTCCAGGGTCCATACTCTCCGGGTCCATACTGTCCGGGTCCATACTGTACAGGTCCATACTGTCCGGGTCCATACTCTCCGGGTCCATACTGTCCGGGTCCATACTGTCCAGGTCCATACTCTCCGGGTCCATACTCTCCAGGGTCCATACTCTCCGGGTCCATACTGTCCGGGTCCATACTGTCCAGGTCCATACTCTCCGGGTCCATACTCTCCAGGGTCCATACTCTCCGGGTCCATACTCTCCGGGTCCATACTGTCCGGGTCCATACTGTCCAGGTCCATACTCTCCGGGTCCATACTCTCCAGGGTCCATACTCTCCGGGTCCATACTGTCCGGGTCCATACTGTCCGGTCCATACTGTCCGGGTCCATACTCTCCGGGTCCCTACTGTCCGGGTCCATACTGTCCAGGTCCATACTCTCCGGGTCCCTACTGTCCGGTCCATACTGTCCAGGTCCATACTCTCCGGGTCCATACGTCCGGGTCCATAGTCTCCGGGTCCCTACTGTCCAGGTCCATACTGTCCGGGTCCATACAGTCTGGGTCCATACTCTCCGGGTCCATACTCTCCAGGTCCATACTGTCCGGGTCCATACTGTCCAGGTCCATATTGTCCGGGTCCATACTGTCTGGGTCCATACTCTCCAGGTCCATACTGTCCAGGTCCAGACTGTCCGGGTCCATACTGTCCAGGTCCATACTGTCCAGGTCCATATTGTCCAGGTCCAAACTGTCTGGGTCCATACTCTCCGGGTCCATAATGTCCGGGTCGATACTGTCCGAGTCCATACTCTCCGGGTCCCTACTGTCTGGGTCCATACTGTCTGGGTCCATACTCTCCGGGTCCCTACTGTCCAGGTCCATACTGTCCGGGTCCATACTGTCTGGGTCCATACTCTCCGGGTCCCTACTGTCCAGGTCCATACTGTCCGGGTCCATACTCTCCGGGTCCATACTGTCCGGGTCCATACTGTCCGGGTCCATACTCTCCGGGTCCAGACTCTCCGGGTCCATACTGTCCGGGTCCATACTGTCCGGGTCCATACTCTCCGGGTCCATACTGTCTGGGTCCATACTCTCCGGGTCCCTACTGTCCAGGTCCATACTGTCCGGGTCCATACTCTCCGGGTCCATACTGTCCGGGTCCATACTGTCCGGGTCCATACTCTCCGGGTCCCAACTGTCCAGGTCCATACCGTCCGGGTCCATACTCTCCGGGTCCACACTGTCCGGGTCCATACTGTCCGGGTCCATACTCTCCGGGTCCATACTGTCCGGGTCCATACTGTCCGGGTCCATACTCTCCGGGTCCAGACTCTCCGGGTCCATACTGTCCGGGTCCATACTGTCCAGGTCCATACTGTCCGGGTCCATACTCTCCGGGTCCATACTGTCCGGGTCCATACTGTCCGGGTCCATACTGTCCGGGTCCATATTCTCCAGGTCCATCCTGTCCGGGTCCATACTGTCAGGGTTCATCCTGTCCGGGTCCATACTATCCGGGTCCATACAGTCCGGTCCATACTGTCCGGTTCCATACTCTCCGGGTCCATACTGTCAGGGTTCATCCTGTCCGGGTCCATACTCTCCGGGTCCATACTCTCCGGGTCCATACTGTCCGGGTCCATACTGTCCAGGTCAATACTCTCCGGGTCCATACTCTCCAGGGTCCATACTCTCCGGGTCCATACTCTCCAGGGTCCATACTCTCCGGGTCCATACTCTCCGGGTCCATACTGTCCGGGTCCATACTGTCCAGGTCCATACTCTCCGGGTCCATACTCTCCAGGGTCCATACTCTCCGGGTCCATACTCTCCGGGTCCATACTGTCCGGGTCCATACTGTCCGGTCCATACTGTCCGGGTCCATACTCTCCGGGTCCCTACTGTCCGGGTCCATACTGTCCAGGTCCATACTCTCCGGGTCCCTACTGTCCGGTCCATACTGTCCAGGTCCATACTCTCCTGGTCCATACTGTCCGGTCCATACTGTCCAGGTCCATACTCTCCGGGTCCCTACTGTCCGGGTCCATACTGTCCGGGTCCATACTGTCCGGGTCCATACTCTCCGGGTCCCTACTGTCCGGTCCATACTGTCCAGGTCCATACTCTCCGGGTCCATACTGTCCAGGTCCATACTGTCCGGGTCCATACTCTCCGGGTCCATACTGTCCGGGTCCATACTGTCCAGGTCCATACTGTCCGGGTCCATACTCTCCGGGTCCATACTGTCCGGGTCCATACTGTCCAGGTCCATACTCTCCGGGTCCATCCTCTCCAGGGTCCATACTCTCCGGGTCCATACTGTCCGGGTCCATACTGTCCGGGTCCATACTCTCCGGGTCCATACTGTCCGGGTCCATACTGTCCAGGTCCATACTCTCCGGGTCCATCCTCTCCAGGGTCCATACTCTCCGGGTCCATACGGTCCGGGTCCATACTGTCTGGGTCCATACTCTCTGGGTCCATACTGTCCGGATCCATATTCTCCAGGTCCATACTGTCCGGGTCCATACTCTCCGGGTCCATACTCTCCGGGTCCATACTGTCCGGGTCCATACTCTCCGGGTCCATACTGTCCGGGTCCATACTGTCCGGTCCATACTGTCCGGGCCCATACTCTCCGGGTCCATACAGTCGGGGTCCATACTGTCCGGGTCCATACTCTCCTGGTCCATACTGTGCGGGTCCATACTCTCCGGGTCCATACTGTCCGGGTCCACACTGTCCGGGTCCATACTCTCCGGGTCCATACTCTCCAGGGTCCATACTCTCCGGTCCATAATGTCTGGGTCCATACTGTCCTGGTCCATACTGTCCGGGTCCATACTGTCCGGGTCCATACTGCCCGTGTCCTTCCTGTTCGGGTCCATACTGTCCTGGTCCATACTCTCCGGGTCCATACTCTCCGGGTCCAGACTGTCCGGGTCTATACTCTCCGGGTCCATACTCTCCGGGTCCACACTATCCGGGTCCATACACTCCGTGTCCGGGTCCATACTGTCCGTGTCCTTACTGTCCGGGTCCATACTGCCGGGTCCATACTGCCCGTGTCCTTCCTGTTCGGGTCCATACTGTCCTGGTCCATACTCTCCGGGTCCATACTCTCCGGGTCCAGACTGTCCGGGTCTATACTCTCCGGGTCCATACTCTCCGGGTCCATACAGTCCGGGTTCATACTCTCCAGGTCCATACTCTCCGGGACCATACTCTCCGGGTCCACACTATCCGGGTCCATACTCTCCGTGTCCGGGTCCATACTGCCCGGGTCCATACTGTCCGAGTCCATACTGTCCGGGTCCATACTGTCCGAGTCCATACTCTCCGGGTCCATACTCTCCGTGTCCGGGTCCATACTGTCCGGGTCCATACTGTCCGGTCCATACAGTCCGGGTCCATACTGTCCGGGTCCATACTGTCCGGTCCATACAGTCCGGGTCCATACTGTCCGGGTCCATACTCTCCGGGTCCATACTCTCCGGGTCCATACTCTCCGTGTCCGGGTCCATATTCTCCGGGTCCATACTGTCCGTGTCCGGGTCCATATTCTCCGGGTCCATACTGTCCGGGTCCATACTGTCCGGGTCTATCCTGTCCGGGTCCATACTGTCCGGGTCCATCCTGTACGGGTCGATATTCTCCAGGTCCATACTGTCCGGGTCCATACTCTCCAGGTCCATACGTCCGGGTCCATACTGTCCGGGTCCATATTCTCCAGGTCCATACTGTCCGGGTCCATACTGTCCGGGTCCATCCTGTCCGGGTCCATACTCTCCGGGTCCATACTCTCCGTGTCCGGGTCCATACTGTCCGGGTCCATACGTTCTGGGTCCATACTGTCCGGGCCCATACTCTACGGTTCCATACTGTCCGGGTCCATACTGTCCGGGTCCATACACTCCGGGTCCATCCTGTCCGGGTCCATACTCTCCGGGTCCATTCTGTCCGGGTCCCTACTGTCCGGGTCCATACTGTCCGGGTCCATACACTCCGGGTCCATACTGTCCGGGTCCATACACTCCGGGTCCATACTGTCCGGGTCCATACTGTCCGGGTCCAAATTCTCCAGGTCCATACTGTCCGGGTCCATACTGTCCGGGTCCATACTGTCCGGGTCCATACTCTCTGGGTCCATACTGTCTGGGTCCATACTGTCCGGGTCCATACTCTCCGGGTCCATTCTGTCCGGGTCCCTACTGTCCGGGCCCATACACTCCGGGTCCATCCTGTCCGGGTCCATACTGTCCGGGTCCATACTGTCTGGGTCCATACTGTCCGGGTCCATACTGTCCGGGTCCATACTGTCCGGGTCCAAATTCTCCAGGTCCATACTGTCCGGGTCCATACTGTCCGGGTCCATACTCTCTGGGTCCATACTGTCTGGGTCCATACTGTCCGGGTCCATACTGTCCGGGTCCATACTCTCTGGGTTCATACTGTCCGGGTCCATATTCTCCAGGTCCATACTGTCCGGGTCCATACTGTCCGGGTCCGTACTGTTCAGGTCCATACGCTCCGGGTACATACTGTCCGGGTCCATACTCTCCGGGTCCATACTGTCCGGGTCCATACTGTCCGGGTCCATACTGTCCGGGTCCATACTCTCTGGGTCCATACTGTCTGGGTCCATACTGTCCGGGTCCATACTGTCCGGGTCCATACTCTCTGGGTCCATACTGTCCGGGTCCATATTCTCCAGGTCCATACTGTCCGGGTCCATACTGTCCGGGTCCGTACTGTTCAGGTCCATACGCTCCGGGTACATACTGTCCGGGTCCATACTCTCCGGGTCCATACTGTCCGGGCCCATACTGTCCAGGTCCATACTCTCTGGGTCCATACTGTCCGGGTCCATACTGTCCGGGTCCATACTGTCCGGGTCCATACTGTCCGGGTCCATACTGTCCGGGTCCGGGTCCATACTGTCCAGGTCCATACTCTCTGGGTCCATACTGTCCAGGTCCATACTGTCCGGGTCCATACTCTCCGGGTCCATACTCTCCAGGTCCACACTGTCCGGGTCCATACTGTCCGGGTCCATACGGTCCGGGTCCATACTGTCCGGGTCCATATTCTCCGGGTCCATACTATCCGGGTCCATACTCTCCGGGTCCATACTCTCCGGGTCCATACTGTCCGGGTCCATACTCTCCGGGTCCATACTCTCCGGGTCCATACTCTCCGGGTCCATATGCTCCGGGTCCATATGCTCCGGGTCCATACTGTCCGGGTCCATACTGTCCGGGTCCATACGCTCCGGGTCCATACTGTCCGGGTCCATACTCTCCGGGTCCATACTCTCCGGGTCCATACGCTCCGGGTCCATAATGTCCGGGTCCATACTGTCCGGGTCCATACTCTCCGGGTCCATACGCTCCGGGTCCTTACTCTCCGGGTCCATACTCTCCGGGTCCATACTCTCCGGGTCCATACTCTCCGGGTCCATACGCTCCCGGGTCCATACTGTCCGGGTCCATACTCTCCGGGTCCATACTCTCCGGGTCCATACTCTCCGGGTCCATACGCTCCGGGTCCATACTGTCCGGGTCCATACTGTCCGGGTCCATACTCTCTGGGTCCATACGCTCCGGGTCCATACTGTCCGGGTCCATACTGTCCGGGTCCATTCTGTCCGGGTCCATACTCTCCAGGTCCATACTCTCCGGGTCCATACTCTCCGGGTCCATACTCTCCAGGTCCATACTCTCCGGGTCCATACTCTCCAGGTCCATACTGTCCGGGTCCATACTGTCCGGGTCCATACTCTCCGGGTCCATGCTGTCCGGGTCCATACTCTCCGGGTCCATACTCTCCGGGTCCATACTCTCCAGGTCCATACTGTCCGGGTCCATACTCTCCGGGTCCATACTCTCCGGGTCCATACTGTCCGGGTCCATACGCTCCGGGTCCATACTGTCCGGGTCCATACTCTCCGGGTCCATACTCTCCGGGTCCATACGCTCCGGGTCCATAATGTCCGGGTCCATACAGTCCGGGTCCATACTCTCCGGGTCCATACGCTCCGGGTCCTTACTGTCCGGGTCCATACTGTCCGAGTCCATACTCTCCAGGTCCATACTGTCCGGGTCCATACTCTCCGGGTCCATACTCTCCAGGTCCATACTCTCCGGGTCCATACTCTCCAGGTCCATACTGTCCGGGTCCATACTGTCCGGGTCCATACTCTCCGGGTCCATACTGTCCGGGTCTATACTCTCCGGGTCCATACTCTCCGGGTCCATACTCTCCAGGTCCATACTGTCCGGGTCCATACTCTCCGGGTCCATACTCTCCGGGTCCATACTGTCCGGGTCCATACGCTCCGGGTCCATACTGTCCGGGTCCATACTCTCCGGGTCCATACTCTCCTGGTCCATACGCTCCGGGTCCATAATGTCCGGGTCCATACTGTCCGGGTCCATACTCTCCGGGTCCATACGCTCCGGGTCCTTACTGTCCGGGTCCATACTCTCTGGGTCCATACTCTCCGGGTCCATACTCTCCGGGTCCATACGCTCCGGGTCCATACTGTCCGGGTCCATACTGTCCGGGTCCATACTGTCCGGGTCCATACTGTTCGGGTCCATACTCTCCGGGTCCATCCTCTCCGGGTCCATACTCTCTGGGTCCATACTCTCCGGGTCCATACTCTCCGGGTCCATACTGTCCGGGTCCATACGCTCCGGGTCCATACTGTCCGGGTCCATACTGTTCGGGTCCATACTGTCCGGGTCCATACTGTCCGGGTCCATACGCTCCGGGTCCATACTCTCCGGGTCCATACTGTCCGGGTCCATACGCTCCGGGTCCATCCTCTCCGGGTCCATACTCTCTGGGTCCATACTCTCCGGGTCCATACGCTCCGGGTCCTTACTGTCCGGGTCCATACGCTCCGGGTCCATACTGTCCGGGTCCATACGCTCCGGGTCCATACTGTCCGGGTCCATACTGTCCGGGTCCATACTGTTCGGGTCCATACTCTCCGGGTCCATCCTCTCCGGGTCCATACTCTCTGGGTCCATACTCTCCGGGTCCATCCTCTCCGGGTCCATACGCTCCGGGTCCATTCTGTTCGGGTCCATACTGTCCGGGTCCATACTGTCCGGGTCCATCCTGTCCGGGTCCATACTGTCCGGGTCCATACTCTCCAGGTCCATTCTCTCCGGGTCCATACTGTCCGGGTCCATACTGTCCGGGTCCATACTGTCCGGGTCCATCCTGTCCGGGTCCATACTCTCCGGGTCCATACTGTCCGGGTCCATCCTGTCCGGGTCCATACTGTCCGGGTCCATCCTGTCCGGGTCCATACTCTCCGGGTCCATACTGTCCGGGTCCATACTGTCCGGGTCCATCCTGTCCGGGTCCATACTCTCCGGGTCCATACTGTCCGGGTCCATCCTGTCCGGGTCCATACTGTCCGGGTCCATCCTGTCCGGGTCCATACTCTCCGGGTCCATACTGTCCGGGTCCATCCTGTCCGGGTCCATACTGTCCGGGTCCATACTGTCCGGGTCCATACTCTCCGGGTCCATACTGTCCGGGTCCATACTCTCCAGGTCCATACTCTCCGGGTCCATACTCTCCAGGTCCATACTGTCCGGGTCCATACTGTCCGGGTCCATACTCTCCGGGTCCATACTCTCCAGGTCCATACTCTCCGGGTCCATACTCTCCAGGTCCATACTGTCCGGGTCCATACTGTCCGGGTCCATACTCTCCGGGTCCATACTCTCCAGTTCCATACTGTCCGGTTCCATACTCTCCAGGTCCATACTCTCCGGGTCCATACTGTCCGGGTCCATACTGTCCGGGTCCATACTCTCCGGGTCCATACTGTCCGGGTCCATACTGTCCGGGTCCATACTATCCCGGGTCCATACTGTCCGGGTCCATACTGTCCGGGTCCATACTGTCCGGGTCCATACTGTCCGGGTCCATACTGTCCGGGTCCATACTGTCCGGGTCCATACTCTCCGGGTCCATACTGTCCGGGTCCATACTGTCCGGGTCCATACTGTCCGGGTCCATACTGTCCGGGTCCATACTGTCCGGGTCCATACTCTCCGGGTCCATACTCTCCGGGTCCATACTGTCCGGGTCCATACTCTCCGGGTCCATACTGTCCGGGTCCATACTGTCCGGGTCCATACTGTCCGGGTCCATACTCTCCGGGTCCATACTGTCCGGGTCCATACTGTCCGGGTCCATACTCTCCGGGTCCATACTGTCCGGGTCCATACTGTCCGGGTCCATACTGTCCGGGTCCATACTCTCCGGGTCCATACTCTCCGGGTCCATACTGTCCGGGTCCATACTGTTTGTTTCTATTTACTCCCTTATCTATCCCTTTCCTTTATTTTTGTCGTTACCATGTTGACCCACGGACCTGTTACTTTGTTTTTAAATATTTTTTTATTCTCCTCCTTTTCCACATTTTCTCCCAAATGTTCACCCAGCAATAAACAATAATCAGTAAGGAATGTAACGTCAATCCCCATATCAATAACAACGATCCCATCCTCCCACCAAACCCCAAACATTGGCCCGCATGTTAACATAAACAAATGACAAAGAGGGACCAGGAATCATCCACAGTCACCATTAACACACACAGCCCCCCTCCCCCCAACCCTCCCAGCCCCCCCCAACCCTCCCAGCCCCCCTCCCCCCAACCCTTCCAGCCCCTCCCCCCAACCCTCCCAGCCCCCCTCCTCCCAACCCTCCCAGCCCCCCTCCCCCCAACCCTCCCAGCCCCCCCAACCCTCCCAGCCCCCCTCCCCCCAACCCTTCCAGCCCCCTCCCCCCAACCCTCCCAGCCCCCTCCTCCCAACCCTCCCAGCCCCCCTCCCCCAACCCTTCCAGCCCCCTCCCCCCAACCCTCCCAGCCCCCCTCCTCCCAACCCTCCAAGCCCCCCTCCCCCCAACCCTTCCAGCCCCCTCCCCCAACCCTCCCAGCCCCCCTCCTCCCAACCATCCCAGCCCCCCTCCCCCCAACCCTTTCAGCCCCCTCTCCCCAACCCTCCCAGCCCCCCTCCTCCTAACCCTCCCAGCCCCCCTCCCCCCAACCCTCCCAGCCCCCCTCCTCCCAACCCTCCCAGCCCCCCTCCCCCAACCCTCCCAGCCCCCCCCCAACCCTCCCAGCCCCCCTCCCCCCAACCCTCCCAGCCCCCCTCCCCCCAATCCTCCCAGCCCCCCTCCTCCCAACCCTTCCAGCCCCCTCCCCCCAACCCTCCCAGCTCCCCTCCGACCAACCCTCCCAGCCCCCCTCCTCCCAACCCTCCCTGCCCCCCTCCCCTCAACCCTCTCAGCCCCCCTCCCCCCAACCCTCCCAGCCCCAACCCCACTAATGTTCGTTGTGATCCAATTCTCGAAAGTGCAGAATACATAATGCCCATGAATTGTAGAACCCCTCCATCCTTCCCCTCAGTTCACATTTGACCTTTTCAAGCGTCAAGAATTCCAGCAGGTCCCCCCGCCGGTCCTGTATCTTTAAGGCATGGAATCAGCCTGTACACAGCCTTTAATTCAGACAAGCAGATTGCAGAAGGCTGTGCTGTTTTAGACTGACATCGGTGATGACTCACTTTGAATGACTTGGCTGGGGGTCAGTGAATCGGCACAAATGTCTGTGCCCTGCCCGGTGGCCAGTGATGATTGATTCTTGTCCCATGGACATCTTTCTCAGAGTCACAAGGCTGGAGTTAGTTTCAATTCTGCCGGTTGGATGGAGGACTCTAACCAACTCACTCCAGGAATTTGCCCCCACGCCACCGTTTGTGCTCATGGGGTCACAAAACCGCCCCCCAATCTGTGCAGTTTTGACGTCCACGTTTTTGAAGGATATATTTGCCTTGTGGGCACTACAGTGAAGGTTCGCTAGGTTGGTTCCTGGGATGAAAGGGTTCTCTGAAGATGAGAAGCTGAATAAATTGGGCCTACGTTGTCAGGCGTTTAGACGAATGAGAGGTGATCTCATTGAAATCTACAAGATTTGGAAGAGTAATAAAAGTAAAATATGCTGGAAACCCAAAATAAAAACAGAAAATGGTGGAAGAAAGCAGCAGGTTAATCAGCATCTGTGAGAGAAAAACAGAGTTAATGTTTCCAGTCTTCTTCAGTGCTGGCGAGAGGGAGGAATGTGATGGATTTTACGCTGAGAGAGAGCAGATGGAGCAGGTGGAGCGAAATAAGAGGGTCAAGGTATAGGTGGGAATTCAGTGGAGATTTGACAAAAATGTCATGGACACAGACAGGGAAGGAATAGTGATCGGCGCAGGCTTGGAGGGCCGAAGGGCCTGTTCTTGTGATGTAATGTTCCTTTGTTCTTTGATAGTGTTCTTTGATAATGTTAAAGACAAAGGCAGGAGTTGATAGAGGCGCAAGAAGTAGGAAGTCGTACAACATCAGGTTAAAGTCCAACAGGTTTGTTTCGAATCACTAGTTTCCAGAGCTCAGCTCCTTCCTCAGGTGAATGGAGAGTGGGGTTCCAGAAACATATATACAGCAGAAGAAGGTCAGAGATCTTTGAAAGCAAAACATAAGAACAAGTGACAGGCTGGCCCTTGTTTGAATAAACAAAAACCAAACTGGGTGAGGATGGTAATGGTCTGAAGTTGTTGAACACAATGTTAAGCCCGGAAGGCCGTTAAAGTGTCTGATCGGAAGTTGAGGTGCTGTTAGTGTGCGTTGGGCTTCACTAAGACATTGCAGCAGGCCAAGGACAGAAATGGGGATATGAGAACAAGATGGCAAATCGCCAGGCGACAGGAAGGTCAGAGTCATGCTTGCGGTCTGAGCAAAGGTGTCCGCAAAGCATCACCCTGTCTGCATTTAGTCTCCCCAGTGTAGAGGAGGCCACATTGGGAGGCTAAATTAAACAAAATGCAAGTGAAAGGCTGCTTCACCTGGAAGGAGTGTCTGAGCCTCGAGTGGTGAACAGGGAGGAAGTAAAGGGGCCGCTCTTTCACATTCTACAATTGCACAGGAAGGTGTTGTGGGAAGGGGATGAGGTGTTGGGGTGATAGAGGAGTGGACCAGGATGTCATGGAGGGAACTGTCCCTATGGAATGTTGGTGGTGAGGGGAGGGCGGCACGCTAGCACAGTGGCTAGCACTGTTGCTTCACAGCTCCAGGGTCCCAGGTTCGATTCCCGGCTTGGGTCTCTGTCTGTGCGGAGTCTGCACGTTCTCCCCGTGTCTGCGTGGGTTTCCTCCGGGTGCTCCGGTTTCCTCCCACAAGTCCCAAAAGACGTGCTTGTTAGGTAATGTGGACATTCTGAATTCTCCCTCTGTGTATCCGAACGGGTGCCGGAATGTGGCAACTACCCTACCCAGCACATCTTTGGGTTGTGGGAGTGAAACCCACGCAGACACGGGGAGAATGTGCAAACTCCGCACGGACAGTGACCCAGAGCCGGGATCGAACCTGGGACCTCGGCGCCGTGAGGCAGCAGTGCTAACCACTGCGGCACCGTGTCGCCCTTGGTGGATCACTTGTGCTCTGAGTTTTCCTCAACCTCGTGTGGGGGCTGTGGATTGTGTCCAGCACCGCTACTGTCGGGGGGGTGGGGAGCTGCTCCGCTGGATGGGGGTGCTTCGGCGGGGGCTGGAGTGACTGGTGAGGGGTGGTCTGGGGATGGAGAGGGAGGTCTAGGGGGCACCATCTGGCAGGTCGGGTCTGCACGCGGCCAGCGCCATGTTGTACGGTGCAACCGCTGCAGGTCGCCACCGTGCACGGCCACGGACCCGGACATTCTCTAGCCGTTGTTGCTGCAGGAGCCGGGTATTTTACCCGCCACCGCTGTGATCCCCTCATCAGTCCCGGAATCGGTGAGGGTTCTCCGCTGATTTCGGCGTCGTGAAACGCCACAGTCCCAACGCCGGCGTCAGCACTTAGCCGGAAAACCGGAGAATCTAGTCCAGGGTCTTTAATTAACCCAAAACCTTTCTGTATTAAGTACTTTCTCAACAGTTGCTGAGATGTCCGTCAGACTGTCCTGGGGTTCCAGGTAGTCACTTGCATCAATTTATGAACAGACAGGTTAATGTTTGAATCAGAAAGAGGAATGTATTTATAATATCGTAACACAACCCATAAGCTTGACATGTAAACGTGATTATTTGTCAAGTGCAGTGTTTGTTTCATAGACACACATGGCAGCCGTTTTGTGCTCAGCTCGATTCCGCAAACCCAAATGACATACGGACAAGTTATTTTCTGGACCTTGGCTGGAGGAAGAATGTTGACCAGCAGACCAGGGAGAAATTCTTCAAGTAGTGACATGGGGTCATTCACGTCTATCTCAGTCACTGTGCCAGTTTAATGTCTCATCTGGAACTCGGATGGAGGCTTGCCGTTTCTCAAGTTCTCAAGGGTTTACTTTATGGTTATGTGCTGTCTATTGTTATCCTATTGTGGCTAATCACAAAATCTTGTTGTGTAATTGTCTAGAAAACATGATGAGCAATCTGTCACAGTCCAAGATTACGATGAGTGTCTATCCAGCGTTAAAGCCATGCACAGTGAATACCATGGCGATCCACCCAAAGGGACTGTTTACAGCTGGAACGGTACTTATTTCAGAATAATGTCATTTACTCCAAACTCCACAATGTGTTTGACTGGTTTCACAGCAGCAGGAGGAGGCCATTTAGCCCCTCGAACCAAAGTTACTTGTGCCATTCCACTAAATCATGGCTAATCTTCTACTTCAACACCTCTTTGCCACACAAACCCCACACCCCCTTGATGTCATTATTATTTAGAAATTATCGATTTCTGACTTAAACGTTCTCAGTGGCTGAGCTTCCACAGTCCTCTGGGGTGGAGAATTTGGTGGGGTTTGGCGGCGGGGGGACCCGAAGATCCCATTGACGGGAATGGCTGGAAAATTCCAAATCCTTGTGAAGCCTATTTGTGTCCTCCTCACAACTCACATTCCACCTAGTTTTGTCTCAGCTGCAAACTTGGAAAAATTGTACTTGGTCCCCTCATCAAAATCATTGATTACAGATTGTGAACAGCAGGTCCCAAGTACTAATCGTCGCGGTACCCCTGGGGTCAGAGCCTGCCAACCTGGGAATAATCCATTTATTCCTACTCTCTGTTAATTCCATTAACCAATCCTCAATTTGTGCCAGAATATTACTCCCAAGACATGTGCTTAAATTTGTTTACTAACCCTCTGGGTGCAACCTTATCAAAAGCCTTCTGAAAATTCAAACATACCAAATTCACTGGTTCTCCTTGATCAATTTTGCTCACAATGTCCTCAAAAAACCCCAACAGATTTGTCTAACATTATTTTCCTTTCATAAATATACGTTGACTCTGACAAATCAGATCATTATTTTCCAACAGTCCAGTTATCACATCCTTTATAATAGATTCTAGTATTTAACAACTTTCAGTCCCATTAATTTCACCACTACTATGTTGTATAGGAATCTCCTCAGCTTCCCATTCTCACTAGTTCAGTATTACCTGGGAATTTCTAGTATCTTCCTCGATGAAGACCTGGATTTTAATCCTCGAGGCGGGTAGGGGGAGTCAGGAAGATTCCTGCCTTGGTCCACCTGCCTTGGGAGAAAGTGCCTGCAAAGGTGGGTTCTCCATTTCTGGTGGGGGCTGGGGAGGCGATGGAGGGGGTACCTGATAGCACAACACCAGCAGGGTTAGAGTTTGAACTTGTGATTGGATTGGTTACAGTTAGTTGCAAGCGGTGTACACATGTGTGCGTGTGCAGAGGTTCTCATGTATGTGCTTGCATCAATCTTGTGTGAGATCATGAATTTACATGAATGTATATGAGACGTTGAAAACATCAAAGCATTGCACACATCTGTGTGTATAGGCTGGTAACCCAGGGCAATGTCTTTGGCAGGATGGAACCCTCTATTGTATCAAAGTGAAGCCCGAGAAAGTGGAAGTTGAGGAATGCTGGTCAGCAGCGCTGCCAATTCGGAACATTGGATTCTCGCGAAACTATGAATCACTGCTCATTGCTACGGATAAGGTAAATCAGACTCAGTTTCAACTGCACTGATGTGTCAGACTCCAAGCACAGTCTGACTGGATCAGGCTCACAGACTATTAAACATCTCTTTGTTACAAACATAATCTTTCAGATTATTTTTTCCAGCCTGTTTTATGTCAAAGGAAACTATAATTCTCAAATAAACTTTTCTGTCCATGCCACCAAAATGCTTGTTTTACTCAGCACTGGCTACTCCAGAATGCCGACACCCTCATCGATTTTTGGCGTGTTTTGAATGCGTTATCACAGGTCACGTACCGCACTGTAGCTTTTTAATTTGTAGTCAACTCTTAGTTAATAACTGACTTTGGGGTCTCAACCTCAAAATACATTTTTCACCCATCACTTCTCTCAAAATCTGAAATGTATTATATTTTCCAGTACATCCCTGCATATAACACACATGGTCTTTGCATCCTTATTTGCATTGGTACAGTTGGCAAAACCATACCTCAAGAAATCATTTTTATACTACTTTTTCTTCTTTGTAGGCAGTTAGCCAGAGGCCCTGGAGCTGTGGACAGAGCTCTCTGCTCTGCCCTGGACTCTCCTAGGCAGCTCTCTCCAGGAGATTCAGTTGTGAGATATTCTCCAATAAGTAAACTGCCGAATTAAGTCTCTGGCTACCTCTCACTTTTCAGAAAACAATCCATCTCCATAGCCCTCCAGTAGTCTCCACTAATCTCCCTCCGCCTGGACTCCTCCCTCCAGCCGCTTACCTGCTCTTCATCTTTTCATTAAGAACTGTCGGCATGACATTGACCGTCTCAATTTCTCTGCTCATCCCCACTCGGATCTGCTTCCTTCTGAGCTGCTGCTCTCCGCTCTCTCAGGTCCAACCCTGACTTAGTCATCAAACCCACCAACAAGCCGGGTGGGGTTGTCCGGCCCTACATCATATCAACAACTTCCAATTCCCCAGCTCTAACCGCCGCCTCTTTCCCGTGGATATCTAATCCCTCTGCACCCCATTCCCCACCGGGATATCCAATTCCTCTATAACACATTCCCCAGCAGGGTGTCCAAACCCTCTATACCTCCATTCCCCACCAGGGTGTCCAATCCCTCTATACCCCCATTCCCCACCAGGATGTCCAATCCCTCTGTACCTCCATTCCCCACCAGGATGTCCAATCACTCTATCCCCCCATTCCCAACCAGGATGTCCAATCCCTCTCCCTCCATTCCCCACCAGGGTGTCCAATCCCTCTATCCCCCCATTCCCAACCAGGATGTCCAATCCCTCTAAACCCCAATTCCCCACCGGGATGTCCAATCCCTCTGTACCCTCATTCACCACCGGGATGTCCAATCCCTCTATACCCCCATACCCCACGGGGATGTCCAATCCCTCTGTACCCTCATTCCACACCGGGATGCCCAATCCCTCTATACCCCCATTCCCCACCGGGATATCCAATTCCTCTATACCTCCATTCCCCACCAGGATGTCCAATCCCTCTAAACCCCAATTCCCCACTGGGATCTCCAATCCCTCTGTACCCCCATTACCCACCAGGATGTTCAATCCCTCTGTACCCCATTCCCCATGGGGATGTCCAATCCCTCTGTACCCCCATTACCCACCAGGATGTTCAATCCCTCTGTACCCCATTCCCCATGGGGATGTCCAATTCCTCTATACCCCCATTCCCCACCGGGATATCCAATTCCTCTATACCTCCATTCCCCACCAGGATGTTAAATCCCACTATACCCCCATTCCCCACTGGGATCTCCAATCCCTCTGTACCCCCATTCCACACCAGGATGTCCAATCTCACTAAACCCCCATTCCCCACCAGGATGTCCAATCCCTCTGTACGCCCATTCCACACCAGGATGTTCAATCCCTATATACCCCCATTCCCCACCAGGGTGTCCAAACCCTCTATACCTCCATTCCCCACCAGGGTGTCCAATCCCTCTATACCCCCATTCCCCACCAGGGTGTCCAATCCCTCTATACCCCCATTCCCCACCAGGATGTCTAATCCCTCTATACCTCCATTCCCCACCAGGGTGTCCAAACCCTCTATACCCCCATTCCCCACCAGGATGTCCAATCCCTCTATCCCCTCATTCCCCACCAGGATGTCCAAGTGGGTAAAGTCTTGGAGGGGATTATAAGAGCCAAGATTTATAATCATCTAGATAGGAATAATATGATCAGGGATAGTCAGCATGGCTTTGTGAAGGGTAGGACATGCCTCACAAACCTTATCGAGTTCTTTGAGAAGGTGACTGAACAGGTAGACGAGGGTAGAGCAGTTGATGTGGTGTATATGGATTTCAGCAAAGCGTTTGATAAGGTTCCCCACGGTAGGCTATTGCAGAAAATACGGAGGCTGGCGATTGAGGGTGATTTAGAGATGTGGATCAGAAATTGGCGAGCTGAAAGAAGACAGAGGGTGGTGGTTGATGGGAAATGTTCAGAATGGAGTTCAGTCACAAGTGGAGTACCACAAGGATCTGTTCTGGGGCCGTTGCTGTTTGTCATTTTTATCAATGACCTAGAGGAAGGCGCAGAAGGGTGGGTGAGTAAATTTGCAGACGATACTACAGTCGGTGGTGTTGTCGATAGTGTGGAAGGATGTAGCAGGTTACAGAGGGATATAGATAAGCTGCAGAGCTGGGCTGAGAGGTGGCAAATGGAGTTTAATGTAGAGAAGTGTGAGGTGATTCACTTTGGAAGGAATAACAGGAATGCGGAATATTTGGCTAATGGAAAAGTTCTTGAAAGTGTGGATGAGCAGAGGGATCTAGGTGTCCATGTACATAGATCCCTGAAAGTTGCCACCCAGGTTGATAGGGTTGTGAAGAAGGCATATGGAGTGTTGGCCTTTATTGGTAGAGGGATTGAGTTCCGGAGTCAGGAGGTCATGTTGCAGCTGTACAGAACTCTGGTACGGCCACATTTGGAGTATTGCGTACAGTTCTGGTCACCGCATTATAGGAAGGACGTGGAGGCTTTGGAGCGGGTGCAGAGGAGATTTACCAGGATGTTGCCTGGTATGGAGGGAAAATCTTATGAGGAAAGGCTGATGGACTTGAGGTTGTTTTCATTGGATAGAAGAAGGTTAAGAGGAGACTTAATAGAGGCATACAAAATGATCAGGGGGTTGGATAGGGTGGACAGTGAGAGCCTTCTCCCGCGGATGGATATGGCTGGCACGAGGGGACATAGCTTTAAACTGAGGGGTAATAGATATAGGACAGAGGTCAGAGGTAGGTTCTTTACGCAAAGAGTAGTGAGGCCATGGAATGCCCTACCTGCTACAGTAGTGAACTCGCCAACATTGAGGGCATTTAAAAGTTTATTGGATAAACATATGGATGATAATGGCATAGTGTAGGTTAGATGGCTTTTGTTTCGGTGCAACATCGTGGGCCGAAGGGCCTGTACTGCGCTGTATTGTTCTATGTTCTATGTTTTATGTTCTATCCCTCTGTACCCCCATTCTCCACCTGGATGTCCAATCCCTCTATACCTCCATTCCCCACCAGGATGTACAATCCCTCTATACCCCCATTCCACACCAGGATGTCCAATCCGTCTCCCTCCATTCCCCACCAGGGTGTCCAATCCACCTGTACCCCTATTCCCCACCAGGATATCCAATCCCTCTATACCCCCATTCCCCACCAGGATGTCCAATCCCTCTATACCCCCATTCCCCACCAGGATGTCCAATCCCTCTATACCCCCATTCCCCACCAGGATGTCCAATCCCTCTATACCCCCATTCCCCACCAGGATGTCCAATCCCTCTATACCCCCATTCCCCACCAGGATGTCCAATCCCTCTATACATCCGTTCCCCACCAGGATGTCCAATCCCTCTCCCTCCATTCCCCACCAGGATGTCCAATCCTTCTCCCTCCATTCCCCACCAGGATGTCCAATCCCTCTATACATCCGTGCCCCACCAGGATGTACAATCCCTCTACACCTCCACTCCCCACCAGGATGTCCAATCCCTCTCTCTCCATTCCCCACCAGGATGTCCAATACCTCTATACCTCCATTCCCCACCAGGATGTCCAATCCCTCTATACATCCGTTCCCCACCAGGATGTACAATCCCTCTATACCTCCATTCCCCACCAGGATGTCCAATCTCTCTCCCTCCATTCCCCACCAGGATGTCCAATCCCTCTCCCTCCATTCCCCACCAGGATATCCAAACCCTCTATACCCCCATTCCCCACCTGGATGTCCACTCCCTCTCTCTCCATTCCCCAACAGGATGTCCAATCCCTCTATACCTCCATTCCCCACCAGGATGTCCATTCCCTCTCCCTCCATTCCCCACCAGGATATCCAAACCCTCTATACTTCCACTCTCCACCTGGATGTCCACTCCCTCTCTCTCCATTCCCCACCAGGATGTCCAATCCCTCTCCCTCCATTCCCCACCAGGATGTCACATCCCTCTCCCTCCATTCCCCACCAGGGTGTCCAATCCCTCTATACCCCCATTCCCCACCAGGATGTCCAATCCCTCTATACCCCCATTCCCCACCAGGATGTCCAATCCCTCTCCCTCCATTCCCCACCAGGGTGTCCAATCCCTCTGTACCCCCATTCCCCACCAGGGTGTCCAATCCCTCTACACCTCCATTCCCGACCAGGATGTCCAATCCGTCTCCCTCCATTCCCCACCAGGATGTCGAATCCCTCTCCCTCCATTCCCCACCAGGATGTCCAATCCCTCTCCCTCCATTCCCCAACAGGATGTCCAATCCCTCTGTACCCCCATTCCCCACCAGGGTGTCCAATCCCTCTACACCTCCATTCCCGACCAGGATGTCCAATCCGTCTCCCTCCATTCCCCACCAGGATGTCGAATCCCTCTCCCTCCATTCCCCACCAGGATGTCCAATCCCTCTCCGTCCATTCCCCACCAGGATGTCCAATCCCTCTCCCTCCATTCCCCACCAGGATGTCCAATCCCTCTCCGTCCATTCCCCACCAGGATGTCCAATCCCTGTCCCCCTATTCCCCACCAGGATGTCCAATCCCTCTATACTCCCATTCCCCACCAGGATGTCCAATCCCTCTATACCTCCATTCCCCACCAGGATGTCCAATCCCTCTCCCTCCATTCCCCACCAGGATGTCCAATCCCTGTCCCCCTATTCCCCACCAGGATGTCCAATCCCTCTATACCTCCATTCCCCACCAGGATGTCCAATCCCTCTCCCTCCATTCCCCACCAGGATGTCCAATCCCTGTCCCCCTATTCCCCACCAGGATGTCCAATCCCTCTGTACCCCCATTCCCCACCAGGATGTCCAATCCCTCTGTAACTCCATTCCCCACCAGGATGTCCAATCCCTCTCTCTCCATTCCCCAGCAGGATGTCCAATCCCTCTCCCTCCATTCCCCACCAGGATGTCGAATCCCTCTCCCTCCATTCCCCACCAGGATGTCCAATCCCTCTATACCCCCATTCCCCACCACGGTGTACAATCCCTCTATACCTCCATTCCCCACCAGGATGTCCAATCCCTCTCCCTCCATTCCCCACCAGTATGTCCAATCCCTCTACACCTCCATTCCCGACCAGGATGTCCAATCCCTCTCCCTCCACTCCCCACCAGGATGTCCAATCGCTCTCTCTCCATTCCCCATCAGGATGTCCAATCCCTCTCCCTCCATTCCCCACCAGGATGTCCAATCCCTCTCCCTCCATTCCCCACCAGGATGTCGAAACCCTCTCCCTCCATTCCCCACCAGGATGTCCAATCCCTCTATACATCCGTTCCCCACCAGGATGTCCAATCCCTCTGTACCTCCATTCCCCACCAGGATGTCCAATCCCTCTCCCTCCATTCCCCACCAGGATGTCCAATCCCTCTCCGTCCATTCCCCACCAGGATGTCTAATCCCTCTATACCCCCATTCCCCACCAGGATGTCCAATCCCTCTATACCCCCATTCCCCACCAGGATGTCCAATCCCTCTATACTCCCATTCCCCACCAGGATGTGCAATCCCTCTATACCTCCATTCCCCACCAGGATGTCCAATCTCTCTATACCTCTATTCCCCACCAGGCTGTCCAATCCCTCTACACCTCCATTCCCCACCAGGATGTCCAATCCATCTCCCTCCATTCCCCACCAGGATGTCGAATCCCTCTCCCTCCATTCCCCACCAGGATGTCCAATCCCTCTATACATCCGTTCCCCACCAGGATGTCCAATCTCTCTCCCTCCAATCCCCACCATGATATCCAATCCCTCTGTACATCCATTCCCCACCAGGATGTCCAAACCGTCTCCCTCCATTCCCCACCAGGATGTCCAATCCCTCTCCCTCCATTCCCCACCAGGATGTCCAATCCCTCTCCGTCCATTCCCCAGCAGGATGTCCAATCCCTCTATACCCCCATTCCCCACCAGGATGTCCAATCCCTCTATACCCCCATTCCCCACCATGATGTCCAATCCCTCTCCCTCCATTCCCGATCAGGCTGTCCAATCCCTCTACACCTCCATTCCCCACCAGGATGTCCAATCCCTGTCCCTCTATTCCCCACCAGGATGTCCAATCCCTCTGTACCCCCATTCCCCACCAGGATGTCCAATCCCTCTCCCTCCATTCCCGATCAGGCTGTCCAATCCCTCTACACCTCCATTCCCCACCAGGATGTCCAATCCCTCTCCCTCCATTCCCCACCAGGTTATCCAATTCCTCTATACCCCATTCCCCACCAGGATGTCTAATCCCTCTCCCTCCATTCCCCAACAGGATGTCCAATCCCTCTATACCCCCATTCCCCACCAGGATGTACAATCCCTCTATACCCCCATTCCCCACCATGATATACAATCCCTCTATACCCCCATTCCCCACCAGGATGTCCAATCCATCTATACCCCCATTCCCCACCAGGATGTCCAATCCGTCTCCCTCCATTCCCCACCAGGATGTCCAATCCCTCTGTACCCCCACTCCCCACCACGATGTTCATTCCGTCTCCCTCCATTCCCCACCAGGGTGTACAATCCCTCTGCACCTCCATTCCCCACCAGGATGTCCAATATCCTCTCCCTCCATTCCACACCATGATGTCCAATCCCTCTATACCTCCATTCCCCACCAGGATGTCCAATCCCTCTCCCTCCATTCCCCACCAGAATGTCCAATCCCTCTCCCTCCATTCCACACCAGGATGTCCAATCCCTCTCCCTCCATTCCCCACCAGGATATACAATCCCTCTATACCCCCATTCCCCACCAGGATGTCCAATCCCTCTATACCCCCATTCCCCACCAGGATGTCCAATCCGTCTCCCTCCATTCCCCACCAGGATGTCCAATCCGTCTCCCTCTATTCCCCACCAGGATGTCCAATCCCTCTCCCTCCATTCCCCACCAGGATGTCCAATCCCTCTCCCTCCATTCCCCACCAGGATATACAATCCCTCTATACCCCCATTCCCCACCAGGATGTCCAATCCCTCTATACCCCCATTCCCCACCAGGATGTCCAATCCGTCTCCCTCCATTCCCCAAGAGGATGTCCAATCCCTGTCCCTCTATTCCCCACCAGGTGTCCAATCCCTCTGTACCCCCACTCCCCACCACGATGTTCAATCCGTCTCCCTCCATTCCCCACCAGGGTGTACAATCCCTCTACACCTCCATTCCCCACCAGGATGTCCAATATCCTCTCCCTCCATTCCCCACCATGATGTCCAATCCCTCTATACCTCCATTCCCCACCAAGATGTCCAATCCCTCTCCCTCCATTCCCCACCAGGATGTCCAATCCCTCTCCCTCCATTCCCCACCAGGATGTCCAATATCCTCTCCCTCCATTCCCCACCAGGATGTCCAATCCCTCTCTCTCCATTCCCCACCAGGATGTCCAATCCCTCTCTCTCCATTCTCCACCAGGATGTCCAATCCCTCTATACCTCCATTCCCCACCAGGATGACCAATCCCTCTATACATCCGTTCCCCACCAGGATGTCCAATCCCTCTCCCTCCATTCCCCACCAGGATGTCCAATCCCTCTACACCTCCACTCCCCACCAGGATGTCCAATCCCTCTATACATCCGTTCCCCAACAGGATGTACAATCCCTCTATACCTCCACTCCCCACCAGGATGTCCAATCCCTCTCTCTCCATTCCCCACCAGGATGTCCAATCCCTCTCCCTCCATTCCCCACCAGAATGTCCAATCCCTCTCCCTCCATTCCCCACCAGGATGTCCAATCCCTCTCCCTCCATTCCCCACCAGAATGTCCAATCCCTCTCCCTCCATTCCCCACCAGGATGTCCAATCCCTCTATACATCCGTTCCCCACCAGGATGTACAATCCCTCTATACCTCCACTCCCCACCAGGATGTCCAATCCCTCTCTCTCCATTCCCCACCAGGATGTCCAATCCCTCTCCCTCCATTCCCCACCAGGATGTCCAATCACTCTATACATCCGTTCCCCACCAGGATGTCCAATCCCTCTATACCCCCATTCCCCGCCAGGATGTCCGATCCCTCTATACCCCGATTCCCCACCAGGATGTCCAATCCTTGTCCCTCTATTCCCCACCAGGATGTCCAATCCGTCTCCCTCCATTCCCCACCAGGGTGTCCAATCCCTCTCCCTCCATTCCCCACCAGGATGTCCAATCCGTCTCCCTCCATTCCCCACCAGGGTGTCGAATCCCTCTATACCCCCATTCCACACCAGGATGTCCAATCCCTCTATACCTCCATTCCCCACCAGGATGTCCAATCCCTGTCCCTCTATTCCACACCAGGATGTCCAATCCCTCTATACCTCCATTCCCCACCAGGGTGTCCAATCCCTCTCCCTCCATTCCCCACCAGGATGACCAATCCCTCTATACATCCGTTCCCCACCAGGATGTCCAATCCCTCTATACCTCCATTCCCCACCAGGATGTCCAATCCCTCTCTCTCCATTCCCCACCAGGATGTCCAATCCCTCTATACCTCCATTCCCCACCAGGATGTCCAATCCCTCTCCCTCCATTCCCCACAAGGATGTCCAATCCCTTTCCCTCCATTCCTCACCAGGATATCCAAACCCTCTCCCTCCATTCCCCACCAGGATGTCCTATCCCTTTCCCTCCATTCCTCACCAGGATATCCAAACCCTCTCCCTCCATTCCCCACCAGGATGTCCAATCCCTCTCCCTCCATTCCCCACCAGGGTGTCCAATCCCTCTCCCTCCATTCCCCACCAGGATGTCCAATCCCTCTATACCCCCATTCCCCACCAGGATGTCCAATCCCTCTATACCCCCATTCCCCACCATGATGTCCAATCCCTCTATACCCCCATTCCCCACCAGGATGTCCAATCCCTCTATACCCCCATTCCCCACCAGGATGTCCAATCCCTCTCCCTCCATTCCCCACCAGGATGTCCAATCCCTCTGTACCCCCATTCCCCACCAGGGTGTCCAATCCCTCTACACCTCCATTCCCGACCAGGATGTCCAATCCGTCTCCCTCCATTCCCCACCAGGATGTCGAATCCCTCTCCCTCCATTCCCCACCAGGATGTCCAATCCCTCTCCGTCCATTCCCCACCAGGATGTCCAATCCCTCTATAACCCCATTCCCCACCAAGATGTCCAATCCCTCTCCCTCCATTCCCCACCAGGATGTCCAATCCCTCTATACCCCCATTCCCCACCAAGATGTCCAATCCCTCTCCCTCCATTCCCCACCAGGATGTCCAATCCCTCTATACCTCCATTCCCCACCAGGATGTCCAATCCGTCTCCCTCCATTCCCCACAAGGGTGTCGAATCCCTCTATACCCCCATTCCACACCAGGATGTCCAATCCCTCTATACCTCCATTCCCCACCAGGATGTCCAATCCCTGTCCCTCTATTCCACACCAGGATGTCCAATCCCTCTATACCTCCATTCCCCACCAGGGTGTCCAATCCCTCTCCCTCCATTCCCCACCAGGATGACCAATCCCTCTATACATCCGTTCCCCACCAGGATGTCCAATCCCTCTATACCTCCATTCCCCACCAGGATGTCCAATCCCTCTCTCTCCATTCCCCACCAGGATGTCCAATCCCTCTATACCTCCATTCCCCACCAGGATGTCCAATCCCTCTCCCTCCATTCCCCACAAGGATGTCCAATCCCTTTCCCTCCATTCCTCACCAGGATATCCAAACCCTCTCCCTCCATTCCCCACCAGGATGTCCTATCCCTTTCCCTCCATTCCTCACCAGGATATCCAAACCCTCTCCCTCCATTCCCCACCAGGATGTCCAATCCCTCTCCCTCCATTCCCCACCAGGGTGTCCAATCCCTCTCCCTCCATTCCCCACCAGGATGTCCAATCCCTCTATACCCCCATTCCCCACCAGGATGTCCAATCCCTCTATACCCCCATTCCCCACCATGATGTCCAATCCCTCTATACCCCCATTCCCCACCAGGATGTCCAATCCCTCTATACCCCCATTCCCCACCAGGATGTCCAATCCCTCTCCCTCCATTCCCCACCAGGATGTCCAATCCCTCTGTACCCCCATTCCCCACCAGGGTGTCCAATCCCTCTACACCTCCATTCCCGACCAGGATGTCCAATCCGTCTCCCTCCATTCCCCACCAGGATGTCGAATCCCTCTCCCTCCATTCCCCACCAGGATGTCCAATCCCTCTCCGTCCATTCCCCACCAGGATGTCCAATCCCTCTATAACCCCATTCCCCACCAAGATGTCCAATCCCTCTCCCTCCATTCCCCACCAGGATGTCCAATCCCTCTATACCCCCATTCCCCACCAAGATTTCCAATCCCTCTCCCTCCATTCCCCACCAGGATGTCCAATCCCTCTATACCTCCATTCCCCACCAGGATGTCCAATCCCTGTCCCCCTATTCCCCACCAGGATGTCCAATCCATCTATACTCCCATTCCCCACCAGGATGTCCAATCCCTCTATACCTCCATTCCCCACCAGGATGTCCAATCCCTCTGTACCCCCATTCCCCACCAGGATGTCCAATCCCTCACCCTCCATTCCCCACCAGGATGTCGAATCCCTCTCCCTCCATTCCCCACCAGGATGTCCAATCCCTCTATACCTCCATTCCCCACCAGGATGTCCAATCCCTCTCCCTCCATTCCCCACCAGTATGTCCAATCCCTCTACACCTCCATTCCCGACCAGGATGTCCAATCCCTCTCCCTCCACTCCCCACCAGGATGTCCAATCGCTCTCTCTCCATTCCCCATCAGGATGTCCAATCCCTCTCCCTCCATTCCCCACCAGGATGTCCAATCCCTCTCCCTCCATTCCCCACCAGGATGTCGAAACCCTCTCCCTCCATTCCCCACCAGGATGTCCAATCCCTCTCCCTCCATTCCCCACCAGGGTGTCCAATCCCTCTATACCCCCATTCCCCACCAGGATGTCCAATCCCTCTATACCCCCATTCCCCACCAGGATGTCCAATCCCTCTCCCTCCATTCCCCACCAGGGTGTCCAATCCCTCTGTACCCCCATTCCCCACCAGGGTGTCCAATCCCTCTACACCTCCATTCCCGACCAGGATGTCCAATCCGTCTCCCTCCATTCCCCACCAGGATGTCGAATCCCTCTCCCTCCATTCCCCACCAGGATGTCCAATCCCTCTCCCTCCATTCCCCACCAGGATGTCCAATCCCTCTGTACCCCCATTCCCCACCAGGGTGTCCAATCCCTCTACACCTCCATTCCCGACCAGGGTGTCCAATCCGTCTCCCTCCATTCCCCACCAGGATGTCGAATCCCTCTCCCTCCATTCCCCACCAGGATGTCCAATCCCTCTCCGTCCATTCCCCACCAGGATGTCCAATCCCTCTCCCTCCATTCCCCACCAGGATGTCCAATCCCTCTCCGTCCATTCCCCACCAGGATGTCCAATCCCTGTCCCCCTATTCCCCACCAGGATGTCCAATCCCTCTATACTCCCATTCCCCACCAGGATGTCCAATCCCTCTATACCTCCATTCCCCACCAGGATGTCCAATCCCTCTCCCTCCATTCCCCACCAGGATGTCCAATCCCTGTCCCCCTATTCACCACCAGGATGTCCAATCCCTCTATACCTCCATTCCCCACCAGGATGTCCAATCCCTCTCCCTCCATTCCCCACCAGGATGTCCAATCCCTGTCCCCCTATTCCCCACCAGGATGTCCAATCCCTCTGTACCCCCATTCCCCACCAGGATGTCCAATCCCTCTGTAACTCCATTCCCCACCAGGATGTCCAATCCCTCTCTCTCCATTCCCCAGCAGGATGTCCAATCCCTCTCCCTCCATTCCCCACCAGGATGTCGAATCCCTCTCCCTCCATTCCCCAGCAGGATGTCCAATCCCTCTATACCCCCATTCCCCACCACGGTGTACAATCCCTCTATACCTCCATTCCCCACCAGGATGTCCAATCCCTCTCCCTCCATTCCCCACCAGTATGTCCAATCCCTCTACACCTCCATTCCCGACCAGGATGTCCAATCCCTCTCCCTCCACTCCCCACCAGGATGTCCAATCGCTCTCTCTCCATTCCCCATCAGGATGTCCAATCCCTCTCCCTCCATTCCCCACCAGGATGTCCAATCCCTCTCCCTCCATTCCCCACCAGGATGTCGAAACCCTCTCCCTCCATTCCCCACCAGGATGTCCAATCCCTCTCCCTCCATTCCCCACCAGGGTGTCCAATCCCTCTATACCCCCATTCCCCACCAGGATGTCCAATCCCTCTATACCCCCATTCCCCACCAGGATGTCCAATCCCTCTCCCTCCATTCCCCACCAGGGTGTCCAATCCCTCTGTACCCCCATTCCCCACCAGGGTGTCCAATCCCTCTACACCTCCATTCCCGACCAGGATGTCCAATCCGTCTCCCTCCATTCCCCACCAGGATGTCGAATCCCTCTCCCTCCATTCCCCACCAGGATGTCCAATCCCTCTCCCTCCATTCCCCACCAGGATGTCCAATCCCTCTGTACCCCCATTCCCCACCAGGGTGTCCAATCCCTCTACACCTCCATTCCCCACCAGGATGTCCAATCCGTCTCCCTCCATTCCCCACCAGGGTGTCGAATCCCTCTATACCCCCATTCCACACCAGGATGTCCAATCCCTCTATACCTCCATTCCCCACCAGGATGTCCAATCCCTGTCCCTCTATTCCACACCAGGATGTCCAATCCCTCTATACCTCCATTCCCCACCAGGGTGTCCAATCCCTCTCCCTCCATTCCCCACCAGGATGACCAATCCCTCTATACATCCGTTCCCCACCAGGATGTCCAATCCCTCTATACCTCCATTCCCCACCAGGATGTCCAATCCCTCTCTCTCCATTCCCCACCAGGATGTCCAATCCCTCTATACCTCCATTCCCCACCAGGATGTCCAATCCCTCTCCCTCCATTCCCCACAAGGATGTCCAATCCCTTTCCCTCCATTCCTCACCAGGATATCCAAACCCTCTCCCTCCATTCCCCACCAGGATGTCCTATCCCTTTCCCTCCATTCCTCACCAGGATATCCGAACCCTCTCCCTCCATTCCCCACCAGGATGTCCAATCCCTCTCCCTCCATTCCCCACCAGGGTGTCCAATCCCTCTCCCTCCATTCCCCACCAGGATGTCCAATCCCTCTATACCCCCATTCCCCACCAGGATGTCCAATCCCTCTATACCCCCATTCCCCACCATGATGTCCAATCCCTCTATACCCCCATTCCCCACCAGGATGTCCAATCCCTCTATACCCCCATTCCCCACCAGGATGTCCAATCCCTCTCCCTCCATTCCCCACCAGGATGTCCAATCCCTCTGTACCCCCATTCCCCACCAGGGTGTCCAATCCCTCTACACCTCCATTCCCGACCAGGATGTCCAATCCGTCTCCCTCCATTCCCCACCAGGATGTCCAATCCCTCTCCCTCCATTCCCCACCAGGATGTCCAATCCCTCTCCGTCCATTCCCCACCAGGATGTCCAATCCCTCTATAACCCCATTCCCCACCAAGATGTCCAATCCCTCTCCCTCCATTCCCCACCAGGATGTCCAATCCCTCTATACCCCCATTCCCCACCAAGATGTCCAATCCCTCTCCCTCCATTCCCCACCAGGATGTCCAATCCCTCTATACCTCCATTCCCCACCAGGATGTCCAATCCCTGTCCCCCTATTCCCCACCAGGATGTCCAATCCATCTATACTCCCATTCCCCACCAGGATGTCCAATCCCTCTATACCTCCATTCCCCACCAGGATGTCCAATCCCTCTGTACCCCCATTCCCCACCAGGATGTCCAATCCCTCACCCTCCATTCCCCACCAGGATGTCGAATCCCTCTCCCTCCATTCCCCACCAGGATGTCCAATCCCTCTATACCTCCATTCCCCACCAGGATGTCCAATCCCTCTCCCTCCATTCCCCACCAGTATGTCCAATCCCTCTACACCTCCATTCCCGACCAGGATGTCCAATCCCTCTCCCTCCACTCCCCACCAGGATGTCCAATCGCTCTCTCTCCATTCCCCATCAGGATGTCCAATCCCTCTCCCTCCATTCCCCACCAGGATGTCCAATCCGTCTCCCTCCATTCCCCACCAGGATGTCGAAACCCTCTCCCTCCATTCCCCACCAGGATGTCCAATCCCTCTCCCTCCATTCCCCACCAGGGTGTCCAATCCCTCTATACCCCCATTCCCCACCAGGATGTCCAATCCCTCTATACCCCCATTCCCCACCAGGATGTCCAATCCCTCTCCCTCCATTCCCCACCAGGGTGTCCAATCCCTCTGTACCCCCATTCCCCACCAGGGTGTCCAATCCCTCTACACCTCCATTCCCGACCAGGATGTCCAATCCGTCTCCCTCCATTCCCCACCAGGATGTCGAATCCCTCTCCCTCCATTCCCCACCAGGATGTCCAATCCCTCTCCCTCCATTCCCCACCAGGATGTCCAATCCCTCTGTACCCCCATTCCCCACCAGGGTGTCCAATCCCTCTACACCTCCATTCCCGACCAGGGTGTCCAATCCGTCTCCCTCCATTCCCCACCAGGATGTCGAATCCCTCTCCCTCCATTCCCCACCAGGATGTCCAATCCCTCTCCGTCCATTCCCCACCAGGATGTCCAATCCCTCTCCCTCCATTCCCCACCAGGATGTCCAATCCCTCTCCGTCCATTCCCCACCAGGATGTCCAATCCCTGTCCCCCTATTCCCCACCAGGATGTCCAATCCCTCTATACTCCCATTCCCCACCAGGATGTCCAATCCCTCTATACCTCCATTCCCCACCAGGATGTCCAATCCCTCTCCCTCCATTCCCCACCAGGATGTCCAATCCCTGTCCCCCTATTCACCACCAGGATGTCCAATCCCTCTATACCTCCATTCCCCACCAGGATGTCCAATCCCTCTCCCTCCATTCCCCACCAGGATGTCCAATCCCTGTCCCCCTATTCCCCACCAGGATGTCCAATCCCTCTGTAGCCCCATTCCCCACCAGGATGTCCAATCCCTCTGTAACTCCATTCCCCACCAGGATGTCCAATCCCTCTCTCTCCATTCCCCAGCAGGATGTCCAATCCCTCTCCCTCCATTCCCCACCAGGATGTCGAATCCCTCTCCCTCCATTCCCCACCAGGATGTCCAATCCCTCTATACCCCCATTCCCCACCACGGTGTACAATCCCTCTATACCTCCATTCCCCACCAGGATGTCCAATCCCTCTCCCTCCATTCCCCACCAGTCTGTCCAATCCCTCTACACCTCCATTCCCGACCAGGATGTCCAATCCCTCTCCCTCCACTCCCCACCAGGATGTCCAATCGCTCTCTCTCCATTCCCCATCAGGATGTCCAATCCCTCTCCCTCCATTCCCCACCAGGATGTCCAATCCCTCTCCCTCCATTCCCCACCAGGATGTCGAAACCCTCTCCCTCCATTCCCCACCAGGATGTCCAATCCCTCTCCCTCCATTCCCCACCAGGGTGTCCAATCCCTCTATACCCCCATTCCCCACCAGGATGTCCAATCCCTCTATACCCCCATTCCCCACCAGGATGTCCAATCCCTCTCCCTCCATTCCCCACCAGGGTGTCCAATCCCTCTGTACCCCCATTCCCCACCAGGGTGTCCAATCCCTCTACACCTCCATTCCCGACCAGGATGTCCAATCCGTCTCCCTCCATTCCCCACCAGGACGTCGAATCCCTCTCCCTCCATTCCCCACCAGGATGTCCAATCCCTCTCCCTCCATTCCCCACCAGGATGTCCAATCCCTCTGTACCCCCATTCCCCACCAGGGTGTCCAATCCCTCTACACCTCCATTCCCGACCAGGGTGTCCAATCCGTCTCCCTCCATTCCCCACCAGGATGTCGAATCCCTCTCCCTCCATTCCCCACCAGGATGTCCAATCCCTCTCCGTCCATTCCCCACCAGGATGTCCAATCCCTCTCCCTCCATTCCCCACCAGGATGTCCAATCCCTCTCCGTCCATTCCCCACCAGGATGTCCAATCCCTGTCCCCCTATTCCCCACCAGGATGTCCAATCCCTCTATACTCCCATTCCCCACCAGGATGTCCAATCCCTCTATACCTCCATTCCCCACCAGGATGTCCAATCCCTCTCCCTCCATTCCCCACCAGCATGTCCAATCCCTGTCCCCCTATTCACCACCAGGATGTCCAATCCCTCTATACCTCCATTCCCCACCAGGATGTCCAATCCCTCTCCCTCCATTCCCCACCAGGATGTCCAATCCCTGTCCCCCTATTCCCCACCAGGATGTCCAATCCCTCTGTACCCCCATTCCCCACCAGGCTGTCCAATCCCTCTGTAACTCCATTCCCCACCAGGATGTCCAATCCCTCTCTCTCCATTCCCCAGCAGGATGTCCAATCCCTCTCCCTCCATTCCCCACCAGGATGTCGAATCCCTCTCCCTCCATTCCCCACCAGGATGTCCAATCCCTCTGTACCCCCATTCCCCACCAGGGTGTCCAATCCCTCTACACCTCCATTCCCGACCAGGGTGTCCAATCCGTCTCCCTCCATTCCCCACCAGGATGTCGAATCCCTCTCCCTCCATTCCCCACCAGGATGTCCAATCCCTCTCCGTCCATTCCCCACCAGGATGTCCAATCCCTCTCCCTCCATTCCCCACCAGGATGTCCAATCCCTCTCCGTCCATTCCCCACCAGGATGTCCAATCCCTGTCCCCCTATTCCCCACCAGGATGTCCAATCCCTCTATACTCCCATTCCCCACCAGGATGTCCAATCCCTCTATACCTCCATTCCCCACCAGGATGTCCAATCCCTCTCCCTCCATTCCCCACCAGGATGTCCAATCCCTGTCCCCCTATTCACCACCAGGATGTCCAATCCCTCTATACCTCCATTCCCCACCAGGATGTCCAATCCCTCTCCCTCCATTCCCCACCAGGATGTCCAATCCCTGTCCCCCTATTCCCCACCAGGATGTCCAATCCCTCTGTACCCCCATTCCCCACCAGGATGTCCAATCCCTCTGTAACTCCATTCCCCACCAGGATGTCCAATCCCTCTCTCTCCATTCCCCAGCAGGATGTCCAATCCCTCTCCCTCCATTCCCCACCAGGATGTCGAATCCCTCTCCCTCCATTCCCCACCAGGATGTCCAATCCCTCTATACCCCCATTCCCCACCACGGTGTACAATCCCTCTATACCTCCATTCCCCACCAGGATGTCCAATCCCTCTCCCTCCATTCCCCACCAGTATGTCCAATCCCTCTACACCTCCATTCCCGACCAGGATGTCCAATCCCTCTCCCTCCACTCCCCACCAGGATGTCCAATCGCTCTCTCTCCATTCCCCATCAGGATGTCCAATCCCTCTCCCTCCATTCCCCACCAGGATGTCCAATCCCTCTCCCTCCATTCCCCACCAGGATGTCGAAACCCTCTCCCTCCATTCCCCACCAGGATGTCCAATCCCTCTCCCTCCATTCCCCACCAGGGTGTCCAATCCCTCTATACCCCCATTCCCCACCAGGATGTCCAATCCCTCTATACCCCCATTCCCCACCAGGATGTCCAATCCCTCTCCCTCCATTCCCCACCAGGGTGTCCAATCCCTCTGTACCCCCATTCCCCACCAGGGTGTCCAATCCCTCTCCCTCCATTCCCCACCAGTCTGTCCAATCCCTCTACACCTCCATTCCCGACCAGGATGTCCAATCCCTCTCCCTCCACTCCCCACCAGGATGTCCAATCGCTCTCTCTCCATTCCCCATCAGGATGTCCAATCCCTCTCCCTCCATTCCCCACCAGGATGTCCAATCCCTCTCCCTCCATTCCCCACCAGGATGTCGAAACCCTCTCCCTCCATTCCCCACCAGGATGTCCAATCCCTCTCCCTCCATTCCCCACCAGGGTGTCCAATCCCTCTATACCCCCATTCCCCACCAGGATGTCCAATCCCTCTATACCCCCATTCCCCACCAGGATGTCCAATCCCTCTCCCTCCATTCCCCACCAGGGTGTCCAATCCCTCTGTACCCCCATTCCCCACCAGGGTGTCCAATCCCTCTACACCTCCATTCCCGACCAGGATGTCCAATCCGTCTCCCTCCATTCCCCACCAGGACGTCGAATCCCTCTCCCTCCATTCCCCACCAGGATGTCCAATCCCTCTCCCTCCATTCCCCACCAGGATGTCCAATCCCTCTGTACCCCCATTCCCCACCAGGGTGTCCAATCCCTCTACACCTCCATTCCCGACCAGGGTGTCCAATCCGTCTCCCTCCATTCCCCACCAGGATGTCGAATCCCTCTCCCTCCATTCCCCACCAGGATGTCCAATCCCTCTCCGTCCATTCCCCACCAGGATGTCCAATCCCTCTCCCTCCATTCCCCACCAGGATGTCCAATCCCTCTCCGTCCATTCCCCACCAGGATGTCCAATCCCTGTCCCCCTATTCCCCACCAGGATGTCCAATCCCTCTATACTCCCATTCCCCACCAGGATGTCCAATCCCTCTATACCTCCATTCCCCACCAGGATGTCCAATCCCTCTCCCTCCATTCCCCACCAGCATGTCCAATCCCTGTCCCCCTATTCACCACCAGGATGTCCAATCCCTCTATACCTCCATTCCCCACCAGGATGTCCAATCCCTCTCCCTCCATTCCCCACCAGGATGTCCAATCCCTGTCCCCCTATTCCCCACCAGGATGTCCAATCCCTCTGTACCCCCATTCCCCACCAGGCTGTCCAATCCCTCTGTAACTCCATTCCCCACCAGGATGTCCAATCCCTCTCTCTCCATTCCCCAGCAGGATGTCCAATCCCTCTCCCTCCATTCCCCACCAGGATGTCGAATCCCTCTCCCTCCATTCCCCACCAGGATGTCCAATCCCTCTGTACCCCCATTCCCCACCAGGGTGTCCAATCCCTCTACACCTCCATTCCCGACCAGGGTGTCCAATCCGTCTCCCTCCATTCCCCACCAGGATGTCGAATCCCTCTCCCTCCATTCCCCACCAGGATGTCCAATCCCTCTCCGTCCATTCCCCACCAGGATGTCCAATCCCTCTCCCTCCATTCCCCACCAGGATGTCCAATCCCTCTCCGTCCATTCCCCACCAGGATGTCCAATCCCTGTCCCCCTATTCCCCACCAGGATGTCCAATCCCTCTATACTCCCATTCCCCACCAGGATGTCCAATCCCTCTATACCTCCATTCCCCACCAGGATGTCCAATCCCTCTCCCTCCATTCCCCACCAGGATGTCCAATCCCTGTCCCCCTATTCACCACCAGGATGTCCAATCCCTCTATACCTCCATTCCCCACCAGGATGTCCAATCCCTCTCCCTCCATTCCCCACCAGGATGTCCAATCCCTGTCCCCCTATTCCCCACCAGGATGTCCAATCCCTCTGTACCCCCATTCCCCACCAGGATGTCCAATCCCTCTGTAACTCCATTCCCCACCAGGATGTCCAATCCCTCTCTCTCCATTCCCCAGCAGGATGTCCAATCCCTCTCCCTCCATTCCCCACCAGGATGTCGAATCCCTCTCCCTCCATTCCCCACCAGGATGTCCAATCCCTCTATACCCCCATTCCCCACCACGGTGTACAATCCCTCTATACCTCCATTCCCCACCAGGATGTCCAATCCCTCTCCCTCCATTCCCCACCAGTATGTCCAATCCCTCTACACCTCCATTCCCGACCAGGATGTCCAATCCCTCTCCCTCCACTCCCCACCAGGATGTCCAATCGCTCTCTCTCCATTCCCCATCAGGATGTCCAATCCCTCTCCCTCCATTCCCCACCAGGATGTCCAATCCCTCTCCCTCCATTCCCCACCAGGATGTCGAAACCCTCTCCCTCCATTCCCCACCAGGATGTCCAATCCCTCTCCCTCCATTCCCCACCAGGGTGTCCAATCCCTCTATACCCCCATTCCCCACCAGGATGTCCAATCCCTCTATACCCCCATTCCCCACCAGGATGTCCAATCCCTCTCCCTCCATTCCCCACCAGGGTGTCCAATCCCTCTGTACCCCCATTCCCCACCAGGGTGTCCAATCCCTCTACACCTCCATTCCCGACCAGGATGTCCAATCCGTCTCCCTCCATTCCCCACCAGGATGTCGAATCCCTCTCCCTCCATTCCCCACCAGGATGTCCAATCCCTCTCCCTCCATTCCCCACCAGGATGTCCAATCCCTCTGTACCCCCATTCCCCACCAGGGTGTCCAATCCCTCTACACCTCCATTCCCCACCAGGATGTCCAATCCGTCTCCCTCCATTCCCCACCAGGGTGTCGAATCCCTCTATACCCCCATTCCACACCAGGATGTCCAATCCCTCTATACCTCCATTCCCCACCAGGATGTCCAATCCCTGTCCCTCTATTCCACACCAGGATGTCCAATCCCTCTATACCTCCATTCCCCACCAGGGTGTCCAATCCCTCTCCCTCCATTCCCCACAGGATGACCAATCCCTCTATACATCCGTTCCCCACCAGGATGTCCAATCCCTCTATACCTCCATTCCCCACCAGGATGTCCAATCCCTCTCTCTCCATTCCCCACCAGGATGTCCAATCCCTCTATACCTCCATTCCCCACCAGGATGTCCAATCCCTCTCCCTCCATTCCCCACAAGGATGTCCAATCCCTTTCCCTCCATTCCTCACCAGGATATCCAAACCCTCTCCCTCCATTCCCCACCAGGATGTCCTATCCCTTTCCCTCCATTCCTCACCAGGATATCCGAACCCTCTCCCTCCATTCCCCACCAGGATGTCCAATCCCTCTCCCTCCATTCCCCACCAGGGTGTCCAATCCCTCTCCCTCCATTCCCCACCAGGATGTCCAATCCCTCTATACCCCCATTCCCCACCAGGATGTCCAATCCCTCTATACCCCCATTCCCCACCATGATGTCCAATCCCTCTATACCCCCATTCCCCACCAGGATGTCCAATCCCTCTATACCCCCATTCCCCACCAGGATGTCCAATCCCTCTCCCTCCATTCCCCACCAGGATGTCCAATCCCTCTGTACCCCCATTCCCCACCAGGGTGTCCAATCCCTCTACACCTCCATTCCCGACCAGGATGTCCAATCCGTCTCCCTCCATTCCCCACCAGGATGTCCAATCCCTCTCCCTCCATTCCCCACCAGGATGTCCAATCCCTCTCCGTCCATTCCCCACCAGGATGTCCAATCCCTCTATAACCCCATTCCCCACCAAGATGTCCAATCCCTCTCCCTCCATTCCCCACCAGGATGTCCAATCCCTCTATACCCCCATTCCCCACCAAGATGTCCAATCCCTCTCCCTCCATTCCCCACCAGGATGTCCAATCCCTCTATACCTCCATTCCCCACCAGGATGTCCAATCCCTGTCCCCCTATTCCCCACCAGGATGTCCAATCCATCTATACTCCCATTCCCCACCAGGATGTCCAATCCCTCTATACCTCCATTCCCCACCAGGATGTCCAATCCCTCTGTACCCCCATTCCCCACCAGGATGTCCAATCCCTCACCCTCCATTCCCCACCAGGATGTCGAATCCCTCTCCCTCCATTCCCCACCAGGATGTCCAATCCCTCTATACCTCCATTCCCCACCAGGATGTCCAATCCCTCTCCCTCCATTCCCCACCAGTATGTCCAATCCCTCTACACCTCCATTCCCGACCAGGATGTCCAATCCCTCTCCCTCCACTCCCCACCAGGATGTCCAATCGCTCTCTCTCCATTCCCCATCAGGATGTCCAATCCCTCTCCCTCCATTCCCCACCAGGATGTCCAATCCCTCTCCCTCCATTCCCCACCAGGATGTCGAAACCCTCTCCCTCCATTCCCCACCAGGATGTCCAATCCCTCTCCCTCCATTCCCCACCAGGGTGTCCAATCCCTCTATACCCCCATTCCCCACCAGGATGTCCAATTCCTCTATACCCCCATTCCCCACCAGGATGTCCAATCCCTCTCCCTCCATTCCCCACCAGGGTGTCCAATCCCTCTGTACCCCCATTCCCCACCAGGGTGTCCAATCCCTCTACACCTCCATTCCCGACCAGGATGTCCAATCCGTCTCCCTCCATTCCCCACCAGGATGTCGAATCCCTCTCCCTCCATTCCCCACCAGGATGTCCAATCCCTCTCCCTCCATTCCCCACCAGGATGTCCAATCCCTCTGTACCCCCATTCCCCACCAGGGTGTCCAATCCCTCTACACCTCCATTCCCGACCAGGGTGTCCAATCCGTCTCCCTCCATTCCCCACCAGGATGTCGAATCCCTCTCCCTCCATTCCCCACCAGGATGTCCAATCCCTCTCCGTCCATTCCCCACCAGGATGTCCAATCCCTCTCCCTCCATTCCCCACCAGGATGTCCAATCCCTCTCCGTCCATTCCCCACCAGGATGTCCAATCCCTGTCCCCCTATTCCCCACCAGGATGTCCAATCCCTCTATACTCCCATTCCCCACCAGGATGTCCAATCCCTCTATACCTCCATTCCCCACCAGGATGTCCAATCCCTCTCCCTCCATTCCCCACCAGGATGTCCAATCCCTGTCCCCCTATTCACCACCAGGATGTCCAATCCCTCTATACCTCCATTCCCCACCAGGATGTCCAATCCCTCTCCCTCCATTCCCCACCAGGATGTCCAATCCCTGTCCCCCTATTCCCCACCAGGATGTCCAATCCCTCTGTAGCCCCATTCCCCACCAGGATGTCCAATCCCTCTGTAACTCCATTCCCCACCAGGATGTCCAATCCCTCTCTCTCCATTCCCCAGCAGGATGTCCAATCCCTCTCCCTCCATTCCCCACCAGGATGTCGAATCCCTCTCCCTCCATTCCCCACCAGGATGTCCAATCCCTCTATACCCCCATTCCCCACCACGGTGTACAATCCCTCTATACCTCCATTCCCCACCAGGATGTCCAATCCCTCTCCCTCCATTCCCCACCAGTCTGTCCAATCCCTCTACACCTCCATTCCCGACCAGGATGTCCAATCCCTCTCCCTCCACTCCCCACCAGGATGTCCAATCGCTCTCTCTCCATTCCCCATCAGGATGTCCAATCCCTCTCCCTCCATTCCCCACCAGGATGTCCAATCCCTCTCCCTCCATTCCCCACCAGGATGTCGAAACCCTCTCCCTCCATTCCCCACCAGGATGTCCAATCCCTCTCCCTCCATTCCCCACCAGGGTGTCCAATCCCTCTATACCCCCATTCCCCACCAGGATGTCCAATCCCTCTATACCCCCATTCCCCACCAGGATGTCCAATCCCTCTCCCTCCATTCCCCACCAGGGTGTCCAATCCCTCTGTACCCCCATTCCCCACCAGGGTGTCCAATCCCTCTACACCTCCATTCCCGACCAGGATGTCCAATCCGTCTCCCTCCATTCCCCACCAGGACGTCGAATCCCTCTCCCTCCATTCCCCACCAGGATGTCCAATCCCTCTCCCTCCATTCCCCACCAGGATGTCCAATCCCTCTGTACCCCCATTCCCCACCAGGGTGTCCAATCCCTCTACACCTCCATTCCCGACCAGGGTGTCCAATCCGTCTCCCTCCATTCCCCACCAGGATGTCGAATCCCTCTCCCTCCATTCCCCACCAGGATGTCCAATCCCTCTCCGTCCATTCCCCACCAGGATGTCCAATCCCTCTCCCTCCATTCCCCACCAGGATGTCCAATCCCTCTCCGTCCATTCCCCACCAGGATGTCCAATCCCTGTCCCCCTATTCCCCACCAGGATGTCCAATCCCTCTATACTCCCATTCCCCACCAGGATGTCCAATCCCTCTATACCTCCATTCCCCACCAGGATGTCCAATCCCTCTCCCTCCATTCCCCACCAGGATGTCCAATCCCTGTCCCCCTATTCACCACCAGGATGTCCAATCCCTCTATACCTCCATTCCCCACCAGGATGTCCAATCCCTCTCCCTCCATTCCCCACCAGGATGTCCAATCCCTGTCCCCCTATTCCCCACCAGGATGTCCAATCCCTCTGTACCCCCATTCCCCACCAGGCTGTCCAATCCCTCTGTAACTCCATTCCCCACCAGGATGTCCAATCCCTCTCTCTCCATTCCCCAGCAGGATGTCCAATCCCTCTCCCTCCATTCCCCACCAGGATGTCGAATCCCTCTCCCTCCATTCCCCACCAGGATGTCCAATCCCTCTATACCCCCATTCCCCACCACGGTGTACAATCCCTCTATACCTCCATTCCCCACCAGGATGTCCAATCCCTCTCCCTCCATTCCCCACCAGTATGTCCAATCCCTCTACACCTCCATTCCCGACCAGGATGTCCAATCCCTCTCCCTCCACTCCCCACCAGGATGTCCAATCGCTCTCTCTCCATTCCCCATCAGGATGTCCAATCCCTCTCCCTCCATTCCCCACCAGGATGTCCAATCCCTCTCCCTCCATTCCCCACCAGGATGTCGAAACCCTCTCCCTCCATTCCCCACCAGGATGTCCAATCCCTCTATACATCCGTTCCCCACCAGGATGTCCAATCCCTCTGTACCTCCATTCCCCACCAGGATGTCCAATCCCTCTCCCTCCATTCCCCACCAGGATGTCCAATCCCTCTCCGTCCATTCCCCACCAGGATGTCTAATCCCTCTATACCCCCATTCCCCACCAGGATGTCCAATCCCTCTATACCCCCATTCCCCACCAGGATGTCCAATCCCTCTATACTCCCATTCCCCACCAGGATGTGCAATCCCTCTATACCTCCGTTCCCCACCAGGATGTCCAATCTCTCTATACCTCTATTCCCCACCAGGCTGTCCAATCCCTCTACACCTCCATTCCCCACCAGGATGTCCAATCCATCTCCCTCCATTCCCCACCATGATGTCGAATCCCTCTCCCTCCATTCCCCACCAGGATGTCCAATCCCTCTATACATCCGTTCCCCACCAGGATGTCCAATCTCTCTCCCTCCAATCCCCACCATGATATCCAATCCCTCTGTACATCCATTCCCCACCAGGATGTCCAAACCGTCTCCCTCCATTCCCCACCAGGATGTCCAATCCCTCTCCCTCCATTCCCCACCAGGATGTCCAATCCCTCTCCGTCCATTCCCCACCAGGATGTCCAATCCCTCTATACCCCCATTCCCCACCAGGATGTCCAATCCCTCTATACCCCCATTCCCCACCATGATGTCCAATCCCTCTCCCTCCATTCCCGATCAGGCTGTCCAATCCCTCTACACCTCCATTCCCCACCAGGATGTCCAATCCCTGTCCCTCTATTCCCCACCAGGATGTCCAATCCCTCTGTACCCCCATTCCCCACCAGGATGTCCAATCCCTCTCCCTCCATTCCCGATCAGGCTGTCCAATCCCTCTACACCTCCATTCCCCACCAGGATGTCCAATCCCTCTCCCTCCATTCCCCACCAGGTTATCCAATTCCTCTATACCCCATTCCCCACCAGGATGTCCAATCCCTCTCCCTCCATTCCCCAACAGGATGTCCAATCCCTCTATACCCCCATTCCCCACCAGGATGTACAATCCCTCTATACCCCCATTCCCCACCAGGATATACAATCCCTCTATACCCACATTCCCCACCAGGATGTCCAATCCATCTATACCCCCATTCCCCACCAGGATGTCCAATCCGTCTCCCTCCATTCCCCACCAGGATGTCCAATCCCTCTGTACCCCCACTCCCCACCACGATGTTCATTCCGTCTCCCTCCATTCCCCACCAGGGTGTACAATCCCTCTACACCTCCATTCCCCACCAGGATGTCCAATATCCTCTCCCTCCATTCCACACCATGATGTCCAATCCCTCTATACCTCCATTCCCCACCAGGATGTCCAATCCCTCTCCCTCCATTCCCCACCAGAATGTCCAATCCCTCTCCCTCCATTCCCCACCAGGATGTCCAATCCCTCTCCCTCCATTCCCCACCAGGATATACAATCCCTCTATACCCCCATTCCCCACCAGGATGTCCAATCCCTCTATACCCCCATTCCCCACCAGGATGTCCAATCCGTCTCCCTCCATTCCCCACCAGGATGTCCAATCCCTGTCCCTCTATTCCCCACCAGGATGTCCAATCCCTCTGTACCCCCACTCCCCACCACGATGTTCAATCCGTCTCCCTCCATTCCCCACCAGGGTGTACAATCCCTCTACACCTCCATTCCCCACCAGGATGTCCAATCCCTCTACACCTCCACTCCCCACCAGGATGTCCAATCCCTCTATACATCCGTTCCCCAACAGGATGTACAATCCCTCTCCCTCCATTCCCCACCAGGATGTCCAATCCCTCTCCCTCCATTCCCCACCAGGATGTCCAATATCCTCTCCCTCCATTCCCCACCAGGATGTCCAATCCCTCTCTCTCCATTCCCCACCAGGATGTCCAATCCCTCTCTCTCCATTCCCCACCAGGATGTCCAATCCCTCTATACCTCCATTCCCCACCAGGATGACCAATCCCTCTATACATCCGTTCCCCACCAGGATGTCCAATCCCTCTCCCTCCATTCCCCACCAGGATGTCCAATCCCTCTACACCTCCACTCCCCACCAGGATGTCCAATCCCTCTATACATCCGTTCCCCAACAGGATGTACAATCCCTCTATACCTCCACTCCCCACCAGGATGTCCAATCCCTCTCTCTCCATTCCCCACCAGGATGTCCAATCCCTCTCCCTCCATTCCCCACCAGAATGTCCAATCCCTCTCCCTCCATTCCCCACCAGGATGTCCAATCCCTCTCCCTCCATTCCCCACCAGAATGTCCAATCTCTCTCGCTCCATTCCCCACCAGGATGTCCAATCCCTCTATACATCCGTTCCCCACCAGGATGTACAATCCCTCTATACCTCCACTCCCCACCAGGATGTCCAATCCCTCTCTCTCCATTCCCCACCAGGATGTCCAATCCCTCTCCCTCCATTCCCCACCAGGATGTCCAATCCCTCTATACATCCGTTCCCCACCAGGATGTCCAATCCCTCTATACCCCCATTCCCCGCCAGGATGTCCGATCCCTCTATACCCCGATTCCCCACCAGGATGCCCAATCCTTGTCCCTCTATTCCCCACCAGGATGTCCAATCCGTCTCCCTCCATTCCCCACCAGGGTGTCCAATCCCTCTCCCTCCATTCCCCACCAGGATGTCCAATCCGTCTCCCTCCATTCCCCACCAGGGTGTCGAATCCCTCTATACCCCCATTCCACACCAGGATGTCCAATCCCTCTATACCTCCATTCCCCACCAGGATGTCCAATCCCTGTCCCTCTATTCCACACCAGGATGTCCAATCCCTCTATACCTCCATTCCCCAACAGGGTGTCCAATCCCTCTCCCTCCATTCCCCACCAGGATGTCCAATCCGTCTCCCTCCATTCCCCACCAGGGTGTCGAATCCCTCTATACCCCCATTCCACACCAGGATGTCCAATCCCTCTATACCTCCATTCCCCACCAGGATGTCCAATCCCTGTCCCTCTATTCCACACCAGGATGTCCAATCCCTCTATACCTCCATTCCCCAACAGGGTGTCCAATCCCTCTCCCTCCATTCCCCACCAGGATGACCAATCCCTCTATACATCCGTTCCCCACCAGGATGTCCAATCCCTCTATACCTCCATTCCCCACCAGGATGTCCAATCCCTCTCTCTCCATTCCCCACCAGGATGTCCAATACCTCTATACCTCCATTCCCCACCAGGATGTCCAATCCCTCTCCCTCCATTCCCCACAAGGATGTCCAATCCCTTTCCCTCCATTCCTCACCAGGATATCCAAACCCTCTCCCTCCATTCCCCACCAGGATGTCCTATCCCTTTCCCTCCATTCCTCACCAGGATATCCAAACCCTCTCCCTCCATTCCCCACCAGGATGTCCAATCCCTCTCCCTCCATTCCCCACCAGGGTGTCCAATCCCTCTCCCTCCATTCCCCACCAGGATGTCCAATCCCTCTATACCCCCATTCCCCACCAGGATGTCCAATCCCTCTCCCTCCATTCCCCACCAGGATGTCCAATATCCTCTCCCTCCATTCCCCACCAGGATGTCCAATCCCTCTGTACCCCCACTCCCCACCACGATGTTCATTCCGTCTCCCTCCATTCCCCACCAGGGTGTACAATCCCTCTACACCTCCATTCCCCACCAGGATGTCCAATATCCTCTCCCTCCATTCCACACCATGATGTCCAATCCCTCTATACCTCCATTCCCCACCAGGATGTCCAATCCCTCTCCCTCCATTCCCCACCAGAATGTCCAATCCCTCTCCCTCCATTCCCCACCAGGATGTCCAATCCCTCTCCCTCCATTCCCCACCAGGATATACAATCCCTCTATACCCCCATTCCCCACCAGGATGTCCAATCCCTCTATACCCCCATTCCCCACCAGGATGTCCAATCCGTCTCCCTCCATTCCCCACCAGGATGTCCAATCCCTGTCCCTCTATTCCCCACCAGGATGTCCAATCCCTCTGTACCCCCACTCCCCACCACGATGTTCAATCCGTCTCCCTCCATTCCCCACCAGGGTGTACAATCCCTCTACACCTCCATTCCCCACCAGGATGTCCAATATCCTCTCCCTCCATTCCCCACCATGATGTCCAATCCCTCTATACCTCCATTCCCCACCAAGATGTCCAATCCCTCTCCCTCCATTCCCCACCAGGATGTCCAATCCCTCTCCCTCCATATCCCACCAGGATGTCCAATATCCTCTCCCTCCATTCCCCACCAGGATGTCCAATCCCTCTCTCTCCATTCCCCACCAGGATGTCCAATCCCTCTCTCTCCATTCCCCACCAGGATGTCCAATCCCTCTATACCTCCATTCCCCACCAGGATGACCAATCCCTCTATACATCCGTTCCCCACCAGGATGTCCAATCCCTCTCCCTCCATTCCCCACCAGGATGTCCAATCCCTCTACACCTCCACTCCCCACCAGGATGTCCAATCCCTCTATACATCCGTTCCCCAACAGGATGTACAATCCCTCTATACCTCCACTCCCCACCAGGATGTCCAATCCCTCTCTCTCCATTCCCCACCAGGATGTCCAATATCCTCTCCCTCCATTCCCCACCAGGATGTCCAATCCCTCTCTCTCCATTCCCCACCAGGATGTCCAATCCCTCTCTCTCCATTCCCCACCAGGATGTCCAATCCCTCTATACCTCCATTCCCCACCAGGATGACCAATCCCTCTATCCATCCGTTCCCCACCAGGATGTCCAATCCCTCTCCCTCCATTCCCCACCAGGATGTCCAATCCCTCTACACCTCCACTCCCCACCAGGATGTCCAATCCCTCTATACATCCGTTCCCCAACAGGATGTACAATCCCTCTATACCTCCACTCCCCACCAGGATGTCCAATCCCTCTCTCTCCATTCCCCACCAGGATGTCCAATCCCTCTCCCTCCATTCCCCACCAGAATGTCCAATCCCTCTCCCTCCATTCCCCACCAGGATGTCCAATCCCTCTCCCTCCATTCCCCACCAGAATGTCCAATCTCTCTCCCTCCATTCCCCACCAGGATGTCCAATCCCTCTCTACATCCGTTCCCCACCAGGATGTACAATCCCTCTATACCTCCACTCCCCACCAGGATGTCCAATCCCTCTCTCTCCATTCCCCACCAGGATGTCCAATCCCTCTCCCTCCATTCCCCACCAGGATGTCAGCACGGTAGCACAAGTGATTAGCACTGTGGCTTCACAGCGCCAGGGTCCCAGGTTCGATTCCCCGCTGGGTCACTGTCTGTGCGGAGTTTGCACGTTCTCCCCGTGTTCGCGTGGGTTTCCTCCGGGTGCTCCGGTTTCCTCCCACAGTCCAAAGACGTGCAGGTTAGGTGGATTGGCCATGATAAATTACCCGTAGTGTCCATAAGGGTTGGGAGGGGTTATTGGGTTGCGGGGATAAGGTGGAAGTGAGGGATTAATGTGGGTCGGTGCAGACTCGATGGGCCGAATGGCCTCCTTCTGCACTGTATGTTCTATGTCTATGTCTATGTCCAATCCCTCTATACATCCGTTCCCCACCAGGATGTCCAATCCCTCTATACCCCCATTCCCCGCCAGGATGTCCGATCCCTCTATACCCCGATTCCCCACCAGGATGTCCAATCCTTGTCCCTCTATTCCCCACCAGGATGTCCAATCCGTCTCCCTCCATTCCCCACCAGGGTGTCCAATCCCTCTCCCTCCATTCCCCACCAGGATGTCCAATCCGTCTCCCTCCATTCCCCACCAGGGTGTCGAATCCCTCTATACCCCCATTCCACACCAGGATGTCCAATCCCTCTATACCTCCATTCCCCACCAGGATGTCCAATCCCTGTCCCTCTATTCCACACCAGGATGTCCAATCCCTCTATACCTCCATTCCCCACCAGGGTGTCCAATCCCTCTCCCTCCATTCCCCACCAGGATGACCAATCCCTCTATACATCCGTTCCCCACCAGGATGTCCAATCCCTCTATACCTCCATTCCCCACCAGGATGTCCAATCCCTCTCTCTCCATTCCCCACCAGGATGTCCAATCCCTCTATACCTCCATTCCCCACCAGGATGTCCAATCCCTCTCCCTCCATTCCCCACAAGGATGTCCAATCCCTTTCCCTCCATTCCTCACCAGGATATCCAAACCCTCTCCCTCCATTCCCCACCAGGATGTCCTATCCCTTTCCCTCCATTCCTCACCAGGATATCCAAACCCTCTCCCTCCATTCCCCACCAGGATGTCCAATCCCTCTCCCTCCATTCCCCACCAGGGTGTCCAATCCCTCTCCCTCCATTCCCCACCAGGATGTCCAATCCCTCTATACCCCCATTCCCCACCAGGATGTCCAATCCCTCTATACCCCCATTCCCCACCATGATGTCCAATCCCTCTATACCCCCATTCCCCACCAGGATGTCCAATCCCTCTATACCCCCATTCCCCACCAGAATGTCCAATCCCTCTCCCTCCATTCCCCACCAGGATGTCCAATCCCTCTGTACCCCCATTCCCCACCAGGGTGTCCAATCCCTCTACACCTCCATTCCCGACCAGGATGTCCAATCCGTCTCCCTCCATTCCCCACCAGGATGTCGAATCCCTCTCCCTCCATTCCCCACCAGGATGTCCAATCCCTCTCCGTCCATTCCCCACCAGGATGTCCAATCCCTCTATTCCCCCATTCCCCACCAAGATGTCCAATCCCTCTCCCTCCATTCCCCACCAGGATGTCCAATCCCTCTATACCCCCATTCCCCACCAAGATGTCCAATCCCTCTCCCTCCATTCCCCACCAGGATGTCCAATCCCTCTATACCTCCATTCCCCACCAGGATGTCCAATCCCTGTCCCCCTATTCCCCACCAGGATGTCCAATCCATCTATACTCCCATTCCCCACCAGGATGTCCAATCCCTCTATACCTCCATTCCCCACCAGGATGTCCAATCCCTCTGTACCCCCATTCCCCACCAGGATGTCCAATCCCTCACCCTCCATTCCCCACCAGGATGTCGAATCCCTCTCCCTCCATTCCCCATCAGGATGTCCAATCCCTCTATACCTCCATTCCCCACCAGGATGTCCAATCCCTCTCCCTCCATTCCCCACCAGTATGTCCAATCCCTCTACACCTCCATTCCCGACCAGGATGTCCAATCCCTCTCCCTCCACTCCCCACCAGGATGTTCAATCGCTCTCTCTCCATTCCCCATCAGGATGTCCAATCCCTCTCCCTCCATTCCCCACCAGGATGTCCAATCCCTCTCCCTCCATTCCCCACCAGGATGTCGAATCCCTCTCCCTCCATTCCCCACCAGGATGTCCAATCCCTCTGCACCTCCATTCCCCACCAGGATGTCCAATCCCTCTCCCTCCATTCCCCACCAGGATATCCAATCCCTCTGTACTTCCATTCCCCACCAGGATGTCCAAACCGTCTCCCTCCATTCCCCACCAGGATGTCCAATCCCTCTCCCTCCATTCCCCACCAGGATGTCCAATCCCTCTCCGTCCATTCCCCACCAGGATGTCTAATCCCTCTATACCCCCATTCCCCACCAGGATGTCCAATCCCTCTATACCCCCATTCCCCATCAGGATGTCCAATCCCTCTATACTCCCATTCCCCACCAGGATGTCCAATCCCTCTATACCTCCATTCCCCACCAGGATGTCCAATCCCTCTCCCTCCATTCCCCATCAGGCTGTCCAATCCCTCTACACCTCCATTCCCCACCAGGATGTCCAATCCATCTCCCTCCATTCCCCACCAGGATGTCGAATCCCTCTCCCTCCATTCCCCACCAGGATGTCCAATCTCTCTATACCTCCATTCCCCACCAGGATGTCCAATCCCTCTCCCTCCAATCCCCACCATGATATCCAATCCCTCTGTACATCCATTCCCCACCAGGATGTCCAAACCGTCTCCCTCCATTCCCCACCAGGATGTCCAATCCCTCTCCCTCCATTCCCCACCAGGATGTCCAATCCCTCTATACCCCCATTCCCCACCAGGATGTCCAATCCCTCTATACCCCCATTCCCCACCATGATGTCCAATCCCTCTACACCTCCATTCCCCACCAGGATGTCCAATCCCTCTCCCTCCACTCCCCACCAGGATGTCCAATCCCTCTCTCTCCATTCCCCACCAGGATGTCCAATCCCTCTCCCTCCATTCCCCACCAGGATGTCGAATCCCTCTCCCTCCATTCCCCACCAGGATGTCCAATCCCTCTCCCTCCATTCCCCACCATGATATGCAATCCCTCTCCCTCCATTCCCCACCAGGTTATCCAATTCCTCTATACCCCATTCCCCACCAGGATGTCCAATCCCTCTATAACCCCATTCCTCACCAAGATGTCCAATCCCTCTCCCTCCATTCCCCAACAGGATGTCCAATCCCTCTCCCTCCATTCCCCACCAGGATGTACAATCCCTCTCCCTCCATTTCCCACCAGGATGTCCAATCCCTCTATACCCCCATTCCCCACCAGGATGTCCAATATCCTCTCCCTCCATTCCCCACCATGATGTCCAATCCCTCTATACCTCCATTCCCCACCAAGATGTCCAATCCCTCTCCCTCCATTCCCCACCAGGATGTCCAATCCCTCTCCCTCCATTCCCCACCAGGATGTCCAATATCCTCTCCCTCCATTCCCCACCAGGATGTCCAATCCCTCTCTCTCCATTCCCCACCAGGATGTCCAATCCCTCTCTCTCCATTCCCCACCAGGATGTCCAATCCCTCTATACCTCCATTCCCCACCAGGATGACCAATCCCTCTATACATCCGTTCCCCACCAGGATGTCCAATCCCTCTCCCTCCATTCCCCACCAGGATGTCCAATCCCTCTACACCTCCACTCCCCACCAGGATGTCCAATCCCTCTATACATCCGTTCCCCAACAGGATGTACAATCCCTCTATACCTCCACTCCCCACCAGGATGTCCAATCCCTCTCTCTCCATTCCCCACCAGGATGTCCAATCCCTCTCCCTCCATTCCCCACCAGAATGTCCAATCCCTCTCCCTCCATTCCCCACCAGGATGTCCAATCCCTCTCCCTCCATTCCCCACCAGAATGTCCAATCCCTCTCCCTCCATTCCCCACCAGGATGTCCAATCCCTCTATACATCCGTTCCCCACCAGGATGTACAATCCCTCTATACCTCCACTCCCCACCAGGATGTCCAATCCCTCTCTCTCCATTCCCCACCAGGATGTCCAATCCCTCTCCCTCCATTCCCCACCAGGATGTCCAATCCCTCTATACATCCGTTCCCCACCAGGATGTCCAATCCCTCTATACCCCCATTCCCCGCCAGGATGTCCGATCCCTCTATACCCCGATTCCCCACCAGGATGTCCAATCCTTGTCCCTCTATTCCCCACCAGGATGTCCAATCCGTCTCCCTCCATTCCCCACCAGGGTGTCCAATCCCTCTCCCTCCATTCCCCACCAGGATGTCCAATCCGTCTCCCTCCATTCCCCACCAGGGTGTCGAATCCCTCTATACCCCCATTCCACACCAGGATGTCCAATCCCTCTATACCTCCATTCCCCACCAGGATGTCCAATCCCTGTCCCTCTATTCCACACCAGGATGTCCAATCCCTCTATACCTCCATTCCCCACCAGGGTGTCCAATCCCTCTCCCTCCATTCCCCACCAGGATGACCAATCCCTCTATACATCCGTTCCCCACCAGGATGTCCAATCCCTCTATACCTCCATTCCCCACCAGGATGTCCAATCCCTCTCTCTCCATTCCCCACCAGGATGTCCAATCCCTCTATACCTCCATTCCCCACCAGGATGTCCAATCCCTCTCCCTCCATTCCCCACAAGGATGTCCAATCCCTTTCCCTCCATTCCTCACCAGGATATCCAAACCCTCTCCCTCCATTCCCCACCAGGATGTCCTATCCCTTTCCCTCCATTCCTCACCAGGATATCCAAACCCTCTCCCTCCATTCCCCACCAGGATGTCCAATCCCTCTCCCTCCATTCCCCACCAGGGTGTCCAATCCCTCTCCCTCCATTCCCCACCAGGATGTCCAATCCCTCTATACCCCCATTCCCCACCAGGATGTCCAATCCCTCTATACCCCCATTCCCCACCATGATGTCCAATCCCTCTATACCCCCATTCCTCACCAGGATGTCCAATCCCTCTATACCCCCATTCCCCACCAGGATGTCCAATCCCTCTCCCTCCATTCCCCACCAGGATGTCCAATCCCTCTGTACCCCCATTCCCCACCAGGGTGTCCAATCCCTCTACACCTCCATTCCCGACCAGGATGTCCAATCCGTCTCCCTCCATTCCCCACCAGGATGTCGAATCCCTCTCCCTCCATTCCCCACCAGGATGTCCAATCCCTCTCCGTCCATTCCCCACCAGGATGTCCAATCCCTCTATACCCCCATTCCCCACCAAGATGTCCAATCCCTCTCCCTCCATTCCCCACCAGGATGTCCAATCCCTCTATACCCCCATTCCCCACCAAGATGTCCAATCCCTCTCCCTCCATTCCCCACCAGGATGTCCAATCCCTCTATACCTCCATTCCCCACCAGGATGTCCAATCCCTGTCCCCCTATTCCCCACCAGGATGTCCAATCCATCTATACTCCCATTCCCCACCAGGATGTCCAATCCCTCTATACCTCCATTCCCCACCAGGATGTCCAATCCCTCTGTACCCCCATTCCCCACCAGGATGTCCAATCCCTCACCCTCCATTCCCCACCAGGATGTCGAATCCCTCTCCCTCCATTCCCCACCAGGATGTCCAATCCCTCAATACCTCCATTCCCCACCAGGATGTCCAATCCCTCTCCCTCCATTCCCCACCAGTATGTCCAATCCCTCTACACCTCCATTCCCGACCAGGATGTCCAATCCCTCTCCCTCCACTCCCCACCAGGATGTCCAATCGCTCTCTCTCCATTCCCCATCAGGATGTCCAATCCCTCTCCCTCCATTCCCCACCAGGATGTCCAATCCCTCTCCCTCCATTCCCCACCAGGATGTCGAAACCCTCTCCCTCCATTCCCCACCAGGATGTCCAATCCCTCTGTACCTCCATTCCCCACCAGGATGTCCAATCCCTCTCCCTCCATTCCCCACCAGGATATCCAAACCGTCTCCCTCCATTCCCCACCAGGATGTCCAATCCCTCTCCCTCCATTCCCCACCAGGATGTCCAATCCCTCTCCGTCCATTCCCCACCAGGATGTCTAATCCCTCTATACCCCCATTCCCCACCAGGATGTCCAATCCCTCTATACCCCCATTCCCCATCAGGATGTCCAATCCCTCTATACTCCCATTCCCCACCAGGATGTCCAATCCCTCTATACCTCCATTCCCCACCAGGATGTCCAATCCCTCTCCCTCCATTCCCCATCAGGCTGTCCAATCCCTCTACACCTCCATTCCCCACCAGGATGTCCAATCCATCTCCCTCCATTCCCCACCAGGATGTCGAATCCCTCTCCCTCCATTCCCCACCAGGATGTCCAATCTCTCTATACCTCCATTCCCCACCAGGATGTCCAATCCCTCTCCCTCCAATCCCCACCATGATATCCAATCCCTCTGTACATCCATTCCCCACCAGGATGTCCAAACCGTCTCCCTCCATTCCCCACCAGGATGTCCAATCCCTCTCCCTCCATTCCCCACCAGGATGTCCAATCCCTCTATACCCCCATTCCCCACCAGGATGTCCAATCCCTCTATACCCCCATTCCCCACCATGATGTCCAATCCCTCTACACCTCCATTCCCCACCAGGATGTCCAATCCCTCTCCCTCCACTCCCCACCAGGATGTCCAATCCCTCTCTCTCCATTCCCCACCAGGATGTCCAATCCCTCTCCCTCCATTCCCCAACAGGATGTCGAATCCCTCTCCCTCCATTCCCCACCAGGATGTCCAATCCCTCTCCCTCCATTCCCCACCATGATATGCAATCCCTCTCCCTCCATTCCCCACCAGGTTATCCAATTCCTCTATACCCCATTCCCCACCAGGATGTCCAATTCCTCTATAACCCCATTCCTCACCAAGATGTCCAATCCCTCTCCCTCCATTCCCCAACAGGATGTCCAATCCCTCTCCCTCCATTCCCCACCAGGATGTACAATCCCTCTCCCTCCATTTCCCACCAGGATGTCCAATCCCTCTATACCCCCATTCCCCACCAGGATATACAATCCCTCTATACCCCCATTCCCCACCAGGATGTCCAATCCCTCTATACCCCCATTCCCCACCAGGATGTCCAATCCGTCTCCCTCCATTCCCCACCAGGATGTCCAATCCCTGTCCCTCTATTCCCCACCAGGATGTCCAATCCCTCTGTACCCCCATTCCCCACCAGGGTGTACAATCCCTCTACACCTCCATTCCCCACCAGGATGTCCAATATCCTCTCCCTCCATTCCCCACCAGGATGTCCAATCCCTCTATACCTCCATTCCCCACCAAGATGTCCAATCCCTCTCCCTCCATTCCCCACCAGGATGTCCAATCGCTCTACACCTCCATTCCCCACCAGGATGTCCAATCCCTCTCCCTCCATTCCCCACCAGAATGTCCAATCCCTCTCCCTCCATTCCCCACCAGGATGTCCAATCCCTCTCCCTCCATTCCCCACCAGGATGTCCAATCCCTCTATACATCCGTTCCCCACCAGGATGTCCAATCCCTCTGTACCCCCATTCCCCACCAGGATATCCAAACCCTCTATACCCCCATTCCCCACCTGGATGTCCACTCCCTCTCTCTCCATTCCCCACCAGGATGTCCAATCCCTCTCCCTCCATTCCCCACCAGGATGTCCAATCCCTCTCCCTCCATTCCCCACCAAGATGTCCAATCCCTCTGTACCCTCATTCCCCACCAGGGTGTCCAATCCGTCTCCCTCCTTTCCCCACCAGGATGTCGAATCCCTCTCCCTCCATTCCCCACCAGGATGTCCAATCCTCTCCGTCTATTCCCCACCAGGATGTCCAATCCCTCTCCCTCCATTCCCCACCAGGGTGTCCAATCCCTCTATACCTCCATTCCCCACCAGGATGTCCAATCCGTCTCCCTCCATTCCCCACCAGGATGTCGAATCCCTCTCCCTCCATTCCCCACCAGCATGTCTAATCCCTCTCCGTCTATTCCCCACCAGGATGTCCAATCCCTCTATACCCCCATTCCCCGCCAGGATGTCCGATCCCTCTATACCCCGATTCCCCACCAGGATGTCCAATCCCTGTCCCTCTATTCCCCACCAGGATGTCCAATCCCTCTGTACCACCATTCCCCACCAGGATGTCCAATCCGTAACCCTCCATTCCCCACCAGGGTGTCCAATCCCTCTCCCTCCATTCCCCACCAGGATGTCCAATCCGTCTCCCTCCATTCCCCACCAGGGTGTTGAATCCCTCTATACCCCCATTCCACACCAGGATGTCCAATCCCTCTATACCTCCATTCCCCACCAGGATGTCCAATCCCTGTCCCTCTATTCCCCACCAGGATGACCAATCCCTCTACACATCCGTTCCCCACCAGGATATCCAATCCCTCTATACCTCCATTCCCCACCAGGATGTCCAATCCCTCTCTCTCCATTCCCCACCAGGATGTCCAATCCCTCTATACCTCCATTCTCCACCAGGATGTCCAATCCCTCTCCCTCCATTCCCCACCAGGATGTCCAATCCCTTTCCCTCCATTCCTCACCAGGATATCCAAACCCTCTCCCTCCATTCCCCACCAGGATGTCCAATCCCTTTCCCTCCATTCCTCACCAGGATATCCAAACCCTCTCCCTCCATTCCCCACCAGGATGTCCAATCCCTCTCCCTCCATTCCCCACCAGGGTGTCCAATCCCTCTCCCTCCATTCCCCACCAGGATGTCCAATCCCTCTATACCCCCATTCCCCACCAGGATGTCCAATCCCTCTGTACCCCCATTCCCCACCATGATGTCCAATCCCTCTATACCCCCATTCCCCACCAGGATGTCCAATCCCTCTATACCCCCATTCCCCACCAGGATGTCCAATCCCTCTCCCTCCATTCCCCACCAGGATGTCCAATCCCTCTGTACCCCCATTCCCCACCAGGGTGTCCAATCCCTCTACACCTCCATTCACCACCAGGATGTCGAATCCCTCTCCCTCCATTCCCCACCAGGATGTCCAATCTCTCTCCGTCCATTCCCCACCAGGATGTCCAATCCCTCTATACCCCCATTCCCCACCAGGATGTCCAATCCCTCTGTACCCCCATTCCCCACCAGGATATCCAAACCCTCTATACCCCCATTCCCCACCTGGATGTCCACTCCCTCTCTCTCCATTCCCCACCAGGATGTCCAATCCCTCTCCCTCCATTCCCCACCAGGATGTCCAATCCCTCTCCCTCCATTCCCCACCAAGATGTCCAATCCCTCTGTACCCCCATTCCCCACCAGGGTGTCCAATCCGTCTCCCTCCTTTCCCCACCAGGATGTCGAATCCCTCTCCCTCCATTCCCCACCAGGATGTCCAATCCTCTCCGTCTATTCCCCACCAGGATGTCCAATCCCTCTCCCTCCATTCCCCACCAGGGTGTCCAATCCCTCTATACCTCCATTCCCCACCAGGATGTCCAATCCGTCTCCCTCCATTCCCCACCAGGATGTCGAATCCCTCTCCCTCCATTCCCCACCAGCATGTCCAATCCCTCTCCGTCTATTCCCCACCAGGATGTCCAATCCCTCTATACCCCCATTCCCCGCCAGGATGTCCGATCCCTCTATACCCCGATTCCCCACCAGGATGTCCAATCCCTGTCCCTCTATTCCCCACCAGGATGTCCAATCCCTCTGTACCACCATTCCCCACCAGGATGTCCAATCCGTCTCCCTCCATTCCCCACCAGGGTGTCCAATCCCTCTCCCTCCATTCCCCACCAGGATGTCCAATCCGTCTCCCTCCATTCCCCACCAGGGTGTCGAATCCCTCTATACCCCCATTCCACACCAGGATGTCCAATCCCTCTATACCTCCATTCCCCACCAGGATGTCCAATCCCTGTCCCTCTATTCCCCACCAGGATGACCAATCCCTCTATACATCCGTTCCCCACCAGGATGTCCAATCCCTCTATAGCTCCATTCCCCACCAGGATGTCCAATCCCTCTCTCTCCATTCCCCACCAGGATGTCCAATCCCTCTATACCTCCATTCTCCACCAGGATGTCCAATCCCTCTCCCTCCATTCCCCACCAGGATGTCCAATCCCTTTCCCTCCATTCCTCACCAGGATATCCAAACCCTCTCCCTCCATTCCCCACCAGGATGTCCAATCCCTTTCCCTCCATTCCTCACCAGGATATCCAAACCCTCTCCCTCCATTCCCCAACAGGATGTCCAATCCCTCTCCCTCCATTCCCCACCAGGGTGTCCAATCCCTCTCCCTCCATTCCCCACCAGGATGTCCAATCCCTCTATACCCCCATTCCCCACCAGGATGTCCAATCCCTCTATACCCCCATTCCCCACCATGATGTCCAATCCCTCTATACCCCCATTCCCCACCAGGATGTCCAATCCCTCTATACCCCCATTCCCCACCAGGATGTCCAATCCCTCTCCCTCCATTCCCCACCAGGATGTCCAATCCCTCTGTACCCCCATTCCCCACCAGGGTGTCCAATCCCTCTACACCTCCATTCCCGACCAGGATGTCCAATCCGTCTCCCTCCATTCCCCACCAGGATGTCGAATCCCTCTCCCTCCATTCCCCACCAGGATGTCCAATCCCTCTCCGTCCATTCCCCACCAGGATGTCCAATCCCTCTATACCCCCATTCCCCACCAAGATGTCCAATCCCTCTCCCTCCATTCCCCACCAGGATGTCCAATCCCTCTATACCCCCATTCCCCACCAAGATGTCCAATCCCTCTCCCTCCATTCCCCACCAGGATGTCCAATCCCTCTATACCTCCATTCCCCACCAGGATGTCCAATCCCTGTCCCCCTATTCCCCACCAGGATGTCCAATCCATCTATACTCCCATTCCCCACCAGGATGTCCAATCCCTCTATACCTCCATTCCCCACCAGGATGTCCAATCCCTCTGTACCCCCATTCCCCACCAGGATGTCCAATCCCTCACCCTCCATTCCCCACCAGGATGTCGAATCCCTCTCCCTCCATTCCCCACCAGGATGTCCAATCCCTCTATACCTCCATTCCCCACCAGGATGTCCAATCCCTCTCCCTCCATTCCCCACCAGTATGTCCAATCCCTCTACACCTCCATTCCCGACCAGGATGTCCAATCCCTCTCCCTCCACTCCCCACCAGGATGTCCAATCGCTCTCTCTCCATTCCCCATCAGGATGTCCAATCCCTCTCGCTCCATTCCCCACCAGGATGTCCAATCCCTCTCCCTCCATTCCCCACCAGGATGTCGAAACCCTCTCCCTCCATTCCCCACCAGGATGTCCAATCCCTCTGTACCTCCATTCCCCACCAGGATGTCCAATCCCTCTCCCTCCATTCCCCACCAGGATATCCAAACCGTCTCCCTCCATTCCCCACCAGGATGTCCAATCCCTCTCCCTCCATTCCCCACCAGGATGTCCAATCCCTCTCCGTCCATTCCCCACCAGGATGTCTAATCCCTCTATACCCCCATTCCCCACCAGGATGTCCAATCCCTCTATACCCCCATTCCCCATCAGGATGTCCAATCCCTCTATACTCCCATTCCCCACCAGGATGTCCAATCCCTCTATACCTCCATTCCCCACCAGGATGTCCAATCCCTCTCCCTCCATTCCCCATCAGGCTGTCCAATCCCTCTACACCTCCATTCCCCACCAGGATGTCCAATCCATCTCCCTCCATTCCCCACCAGGATGTCGAATCCCTCTCCCTCCATTCCCCACCAGGATGTCCAATCTCTCTATACCTCCATTCCCCACCAGGATGTCCAATCCCTCTCCCTCCAATCCCCACCATGATATCCAATCCCTCTGTACATCCATTCCCCACCAGGATGTCCAAACCGTCTCCCTCCATTCCCCACCAGGATGTCCAATCCCTCTCCCTCCATTCCCCACCAGGATGTCCAATCCCTCTATACCCCCATTCCCCACCAGGATGTCCAATCCCTCTATACCCCCATTCCCCACCATGATGTCCAATCCCTCTACACCTCCATTCCCCACCAGGATGTCCAATCCCTCTCCCTCCACTCCCCACCAGGATGTCCAATCCCTCTCTCTCCATTCCCCACCAGGATGTCCAATCCCTCTCCCTCCATTCCCCACCAGGATGTCGAATCCCTCTCCCTCCATTCCCCACCAGGATGTCCAATCCCTCTCCCTCCATTCCCCACCATGATATGCAATCCCTCTCCCTCCATTCCCCACCAGGTTATCCAATTCCTCTATACCCCATTCCCCACCAGGATGTCCAATCCCTCTATAACCCCATTCCTCACCAAGATGTCCAATCCCTCTCCCTCCATTCCCCAACAGGATGTCCAATCCCTCTCCCTCCATTCCCCACCAGGATGTACAATCCCTCTCCCTCCATTTCCCACCAGGATGTCCAATCCCTCTATACCCCCATTCCCCACCAGGATATACAATCCCTCTATACCCCCATTCCCCACCAGGATGTCCAATCCCTCTATACCCCCATTCCCCACCAGGATGTCCAATCCGTCTCACTCCATTCCCCACCAGGATGTCCAATCCCTGTCCCTCTATTCCCCACCAGGATGTCCAATCCCTCTGTACCCCCATTCCCCACCAGGGTGTACAATCCCTCTACACCTCCATTCCCCACCAGGATGTCCAATATCCTCTCCCTCCATTCCCCACCAGGATGTCCAATCCCTCTATACCTCCATTCCCCACCAAGATGTCCAATCCCTCTCCCTCCATTCCCCACCAGGATGTCCAATCGCTCTACACCTCCATTCCCCACCAGGATGTCCAATCCCTCTCCCTCCATTCCCCACCAGAATGTCCAATCCCTCTCCCTCCATTCCCCACCAGGATGTCCAATCCCTCTCCCTCCATTCCCCACCAGGATGTCCAATCCCTCTATACATCCGTTCCCCACCAGGATGTCCAATCCCTCTGTACCCCCATTCCCCACCAGGATATCCAAACCCTCTATACCCCCATTCCCCACCTGGATGTCCAATCCCTCTCCCTCCATTCCCCACCAAGATGTCCAATCCCTCTGTACCCCCATTCCCCACCAGGGTGTCCAATCCGTCTCCCTCCTTTCCCCACCAGGATGTCGAATCCCTCTCCCTCCATTCCCCACCAGGATGTCCAATCCTCTCCGTCTATTCCCCACCAGGATGTCCAATCCCTCTCCCTCCATTCCCCACCAGGGTGTCCAATCCCTCTATACCTCCATTCCCCACCAGGATGTCCAATCCGTCTCCCTCCATTCCCCACCAGGATGTCGAATCCCTCTCCCTCCATTCCCCACCAGCATGTCCAATCCCTCTCCGTCTATTCCCCACCAGGATGTCCTATCCCTCTATACCCCCATTCCCCGCCAGGATGTCCGATCCCTCTATACCCCGATTCCCCACCAGGATGTCCAATCCCTGTCCCTCTATTCCCCACCAGGATGTCCAATCCCTCTGTACCACCATTCCCCACCAGGATGTCCAATCCGTCTCCCTCCATTCCCCACCAGGGTGTCCAATCCCTCTCCCTCCATTCCCCACCAGGATGTCCAATCCGTCTCCCTCCATTCCCCACCAGGGTGTCGAATCCCTCTATACCCCCATTCCACACCAGGATGTCCAATCCCTCTATACCTCCATTCCCCACCAGGATGTCCAATCCCTGTCCCTCTATTCCCCACCAGGATGACCAATCCCTCTATACATCCGTTCCCCACCAGGATGTCCAATCCCTCTATACCTCCATTCCCCACCAGGATGTCCAATCCCTCTCTCTCCATTCCCCACCAGGATGTCCAATCCCTCTATACCTCCATTCTCCACCAGGATGTCCAATCCCTCTCCCTCCATTCCCCACCAGGATGTCCAATCCCTTTCCCTCCATTCCTCACCAGGATATCCAAACCCTCTCCCTCCATTCCCCACCAGGATGTCCAATCCCTTTCCCTCCATTCCTCACCAGGATATCCAAACCCTCTCCCTCCATTCCCCACCAGGATGTCCAATCCCTCTCCCTCCATTCCCCACCAGGGTGTCCAATCCCTCTCCCTCCATTCCCCACCAGGATGTCCAATCCCTCTATACCCCCATTCCCCACCAGGATGTCCAATCCCTCTATACCCCCATTCCCCACCATGATGTCCAATCCCTCTATACCCCCATTCCCCACCAGGATGTCCAATCCCTCTATACCCCCATTCCCCACCAGGATGTCCAATCCCTCTCCCTCCATTCCCCACCAGGATGTCCAATCCCTCTGTACCCCCATTCCCCAGCAGGGTGTCCAATCCCTCTACACCTCCATTCCCCACGAGGATGTCGAATCCCTCTCCCTCCATTCCCCACCAGGATGTCCAATCTCTCTCCGTCCATTCCCCACCAGGATGTCCAATCCCTCTATACCCCCATTCCCCACCAGGATGTCCAATCCCTCTATACCCCCATTCCCCACCAAGATGTCCAATCCCTGTCCCCCTATTCCCCACCAGGATGTCCAATCCCTCTATACCTCCATTCCCCACCAGGATGTCCAATCCCTGTCCCCCTATTCCCCACCAGGATGTCCAATCCCTCTATACTCCCATTCCCCACCAGGATGTCCAATCCCTCTATACCTCCATTCCCCACCAGGATGTCCAATCCCTCTGTACCCCCATTCCCCACCAGGATGTCCAATCCCTCTGTAACTCCATTCCCCACCAGGATGTCCAATCCCTCACCCTCCATTCCCCACCAGGATGTCGAATCTCTCTCCCTCCATTCCCCACCAGGATGTCCAATCCCTCTATACCTCCATTCCCCACCAGGATGTCCAATCCCTCTCCCTCCATTCCCCACCAGTATGTCCAATCCCTCTACACCTCCATTCCCGACCAGGATGTCCAATCCCTCTCCCTCCACTCCCCACCAGGATGTCCAATCGCTCTCTCTCCATTCCCCATCAGGATGTCCAATCCCTCTCCCTCCATTCCCCACCAGGATGTCCAATCCCTCTCCCTCCATTCCCCACCAGGATGTCCAATCCCTCTCCGTCCATTCCCCACCAGGATGTGTAATCCCTCTATACCCCCATTCCCCACCAGGATGTCCAATCCCTCTATACCCCCATTCCCCACCAGGATGTCCAATCCCTCTATACCCCCATTCCCCACCAGGATGTCCAATCCCTCTATACCCCCATTCCCCACCAGGATGTCCAATCCCTCTATACCCCCATTCCCCACCAGGATGTCCAATCCCTCTATACCCCCATTCCCCACCAGGATGTCCAATCCCTCTATACCCCCATTCCCCACCAGGATGTCCAATCCCTCTATACCTCCATTCCCCACCAGGATGTCCAATCCCTCTCCCTCCATTCCCCATCAGGCTGTCCAATCCCTCTACACCTCCATTCCCCACCAGGATGTCCAATCCATCTCCCTCCATTCCCCACCAGGATGTCCAATCCCTCTATACCTCCATTCCCCACCAGGATGTCCAATCCCTCTCCCTCCATTCCCCATCAGGCTGTCCAATCCCTCTACACCTCCATTCCCCACCAGGATGTCCAATCCATCTCCCTCCATTCCCCACCAGGATGTCCAATCCCTCTATACATCCGTTCCCCACCAGGATGTCCAATCCCTCTCCCTCCATTCCCCACCAGGATGTCCAATCCCTCTCCCTCCATTCCCCACCAGGATGTCCAATCCCTCTATACCCCCATTCCCCACCATGATGTCCAATCCCTCTACACCTCCATTCCCCACCAGGATGTCCAATCCCTCTCCCTCCACTCCCCACCAGGATGTCCAATCCCTCTCTCTCCATTCCCCACCAGGATGTCCAATCCCTCTCCCTCCATTCCCCACCAGGATGTCGAATCCCTCTCCCTCCATTCCCCACCAGGATGTCCAATCCCTCTCCCTCCATTCCCCACCATGATATGCAATCCCTCTCCCTCCATTCCCCACCAGGTTATCCAATTCCTCTATACCCCATTCCCCACTAGGATGTCCAATCCCTCTATACCCCCATTCCCCACCAGGATGTCCAATCCCTCTATAACCCCATTCCTCACCAGGATGTCCAATCCCTCTCCCTCCATTCCCCACCAGGATGTCCAATCCCTCTATACCTCCATTCCCCACCAGGATATACAATCCCTCTATACCCCCATTCCCCACCAGGATATACAATCCCTCTATACCCCCATTCCCCACCAGGATATACAATCCCTCTATACCCCCATTCCCCACCAGGATATACAATCCCTCTATACCCCCATTCCCCACCAGGATGTCCAATCCCTCTATACCCCCATTCCCCACCAGGATGTCCAATCCGTCTCCCTCCATTCCCCACCAGGATGACCAATCCCTGTCCCTCTATTCCCCACCAGGATGTCCAATCCCTCTGTACCCCCACTCCCCACCACGATGTACAATCCCTCTCCCTCCATTCCCCACCATGATGTCCAATCCCTCTATACCTCCATTCCCCACCAAGATGTCCAATCCCTCTCCCTCCATTCCCCACCAGGATGTCCAATCGCTCTACACCTCCATTCCCCACCAGGATGTCCAATATCCTCTCCCTCCATTCCCCACCAGGATGTCCAATCCCTCTCTCTCCATTCCCCACCAGTATGTCCAATCCCTCTCCCTCCATTCCCCACCAGGATGTCCAATCCCTCTCCCTCCATTCCCCACCAGGATGTCCAATCCCTCTATACCTCCATTCCCCACCAAGGTGTCCAATCCCTCTGTACCCCCATTCCCCACCAGGATGTCCAATCCCTCTCTACCTCCATTCCCCACCAGGATGTCCAATCCCTCTCCCTCCATTCCCCACCAGGATGTCCAATCCCTCTATACCTCCATTTCCCACCAGGGTGTCCAATCCCTCTGTACCCCCATTCACCACCAGGATGTCCAATTCCTCTATACCTCCATTCCCCACCAAGATGTCCAATCCCTCTCCCTCCATTCCCCACCAGGATGTCCAATCCCTCTACACCTCCATTCCCCACCAGGATGTCCAATCCCTCTCTCTCCATTCCCCACCAGGATGTCCAATCCCTCTATACCTCCATTCCCCACCAGGATGTCCAATCCCTCTCCCTCCATTCCCCACCAGGATGTCCAATCCCTCTATACCTCCATTCCCCACCAAGGTGTCCAATCCCTCTGTACCCCCATTCCCAACCAGGATATACAATCCCTCTCTACCCCCATTCCCCACCAGGATGTCTAATCCCTCTATACCTCCATTCCCCACCAAGGTGTCCAATCCCTCTATACCTCCATTCCCAACCAGGATGTCCAATCCCTCTCCCTCCATTCCCCACCAGGATGTCCAATCCCTCTATACCCCCATTCCCAACCAGGATGTACAATCCCTCTCTACCCCCATTCCCCACCAGGATGTCCAATCCCTCTATACCCCCTGAGGAAGCTGGCTGTAGTGGTGTGGAGATGATTAATGTATTGGAATGCCTGGGTGAAGTTTTGATTGTTCCCTTTCTTTCAGGGTTCAGTGCATATTTACAAGATGTCGAGGCATGGCAGCGTAAAAACAATCTTGGCCACACAAAGTGGGGACTTTGTATCAGCAGCTCTACTTGGGACAGGGAAAAAATATTGTGTGGTAAGATTTAAAATAACACTGCCCGTGTCTGCGTGGGTCTCACTCCCACAACCCAAAAAAGATGTGCAGGGTAGGTGAATTGGCCATGGAAAATTTCCCATTAATTGGGAAAAGAAGAATTGGGTACTATTAAAAAAATTTAAAGATTAAAGTAACAAAACTACCATTGTGCTGGTTTGAAATCTTTAAAATGTTCTTTTAACTGTGACATTATAAGAACTGGGAGGTGATGTTGAAACTGTATCAAAACAGATCGAGTACAGTTCTGGTCACCACTCTATAAGAAGGATATAATTGCATTGGAGCAGATAGAAAGGAGGTTTACCAAGATGTTACCCAGACTGGAGAATCTCCAGGGGAGATTGGATCGGCTGGCGATGTTTCCTCTGGAAGGAAGAGACTCTGGGCAGACTAAATCGAAGTGTAACTTTCTGCACGGTCTATCTAGAGTGGATAGGGAGGGTCTATTCCCCCGGGTGAAGGGACCATAATGATCAGGCATTAATTTTGGGTAAGAGGTAGGAGTTGCGAGGAAATTCAAAGGGAAATCTTTTCACTCAGAGGGTGCTGGAGACCTGACTGGTGTAGACTGAAACTTCTACATTTAAAAAGCACCTGGATATCCACCTGAAGTGGTGTAACCTCCAGGGCTATGGGCTGGGATCTGAAAAGTTGGATAGGCTGGATGGGGATTTGGGGGCCCTGATGGACTAACTGGCCTCTTCCATGACAAAGAATTCGAATAAGACTTTTATCTCGTGAACCTTTGCACAAGGGTAGGGAAGCCAGTCCTGGGGATGAGAACCCCTTTCCCATGAGGTGTTACCCTCACTCAATGGGTAACAGCCTCACTCCCGAGACAGGCACCATGGAATCATCACTCCCGAGATGGGAGCACCTGATGCAGGTTGGTCGTTCCAGCACAGTATTGAGGAGTTGTTGCAGAGTTAAAGGTGGGAGCTTTTGGATGAGGCATTAAGCTGATGTCCTGAGGATGGAAAAGATCCCAGTGGACTATTTTGAAGAAGAATTGGGGAGTATTCCCCAGTGTCCACACCTGTGTTTACCTCTCAACTCAGCTTGTGAAACATGGTGAAACTCGATGAATGGCCTCCTTCTGCACTGTGAATTCTATGATTGCAACATTGTTGTTCATGGAATCTTGCTGTGCACAAGAGACTGCTCTGTTTCCTGCATTGTAACAATGACCACACTTCACAGGTACATCACTGGCTGAAAAGCACTTTGAGTTGTCCTGAAGTTGTGTCGGATGTTATATCGATACATGTTTGTTTTTTTAACTGGGCTTTAGCTGGAAACAATCGTAAGGTTATTGCAGGTTCAACCCCTGCAGCATTGTTACTTTCAGCTCGAGTCTATTTTTAAAAAAAAGTATATTCATTAAAGTTTGACATTTTAGAGAATAACGCAAACAAAATTACAAAATAATACATCGCCATGAACAAGGACAAAGAAACCAGCTCAGTATACATGAGAATAGCGAGAGAGAGAGAACAGCATCACAACCGGCTCAATACTGGGATTTGACATAACTCAGTCCCACCAGAGACCGAGGGGGAAACGGGCTGAGGCCCAGGACAAGCATGGTAAACTGCCTCATCAGCCCGCAATTACCACCAGAAATCAGGGTCAGCTCTCTGTGCCATGTTCAAGCCCTCAACGCTAGCTGTGCCAACAACCCACCCACAGCCTCTTCTCCTCGGATAATAATAATAATGTTTGCCTGGTCTGGAGGGACTTGAGGTTATTTTCTTTCGAAAGAAGGTTAAGAGGTGACTTAATTGAGGCATACAAGATGATCAGAGGATTGGATAGGGTGGACAGTGAGAGCCTTTTTCCTCGGATGGCGATGTCTAGCACAAGGGGACATAACTTTAAATTGAGGGGAGATAGATATAAGACAGATGTCAGAGGTAGGTTCTTTACTCAGAGAGTAGTAAGGGCGTGGAATGCCCTGCCTGCAACAGTAGTGGACTCGCCAACACTAAGGGTATTCAAATGGTCATTGGATAGACATATGGACGATAAGGGAATAGTGTAGATGGGCTGTAGAGTGGTTTCACAGGTCGGCACAACATCGAGGGCCGAAGGGCCTGTACTGCGCTGTAATGTTCTATGTTCTATGTCTATAATTGCTTATTGTCACAAGTAGGCTTCAATGAAGTTACTGTGAAAAGCCCCGAGTCGCCACATTCCGGTGCCTGTTCGGGGAGGCTGGTATAGGAATTGAACCCGCGCTGCTGGCCTTGTTCTGCATTGCCAAGCCAGCTGTTTAGCCCACCATGCTAACAAACTCATGTTTACTCTACACTGTCCCCATCAAACCCATGCAGATTCTTCATACCCACCCTTACAAAAGCAAAGAAAATACATAAAAACCCCAGTTCTATGGAGGAATTAAATATATACACAACGCAACCTAACCTCAACCCCGCACAGACAGACCTAACCTCAACCCCGCACAGACAGACCTAACCTCAACCCCGCACAGGCAGACCTAACCTCAACCCCGCACAGACAGACCTAACCTCAACCCCGCACAGGCAGACCTAACCTCAACCCCGCACAGACAGACCTAACCTCAACCCCGCACAGACAGACCTAACCTCAACCCCGCACAGACAGACCTAACCTCAACCCCGCACAGACAGACCTAACCTCAACCCCGCACAGGCAGACCTAACCTCAACCCCGCACAGACAGACCTAACCTCAACCCCGCACAGACAGACCTAACCTCAACCCCGCACAGACAGACCTAACCTCAACCCCGCACAGACAGACCTAACCTCAACCCCGCACAGGCAGACCTAACCTCAACCCCGCACAGACAGACCTAACCTCAACCCCGCACAGACAGACCTAACCTCAACCCCGCACAGACAGACCTAACCTCAACCCCGCACAGGCAGACCTAACCTCAACCCCGCACAGGCAGACCTAACCTCAACCCCGCACAGACAGACCTCACCTCAACCCCGCACAGACAGACCTAACCTCAACCCCGCACAGACAGACCTAACCTCAACCCCGCACAGACAGACCTAACCTCAACCCCGCACAGGCAGACCTAACCTCAACCCCGCACAGGCAGACCTAACCTCAACCCCGCACAGACAGACCTAACCTCAACCCCGCACAGGCAGACCTAACCTCAACCCCGCACAGGCAGACCTAACCTCAACCCCGCACAGGCAGACCTAACCTCAACCCCGCAGAGACAGACCTAACCTCAACCCCGCACAGGCAGACCTAACCTCAACCCCGCACAGGCAGACCTAACCTCAACCCCGCACAGACAGACCTAACCTCAACCCCGCACAGGCAGACCTAACCTCAACCCCGCACAGACAGACCTAACCTCAACCCCGCACAGACAGACCTAACCTCAACCCCGCACAGACAGACCTAACCTCAACCCCGCACAGACAGTGACCCAAGCCTACAATAGTGCAGAGGGGACCAGCAACAGGCTCGGATTGTGATCAAACTTTCAGGGCCTCCCAAGAAAGGAAAAGAATGATGGAAGAACTAATAATAATAATCTTTATTATTGTCACAATTAGGCTTACACTAACACTGCAATGAAGTTATTGCGAAAATCCCCTAATCGTCACATTCCGGCGCCTGTTCGGGTCACAGAGGGAGAATTCAGAATGTCCAATTTGCCTAACAAGCACGTCTTTCGGGAACTGTGGGGGGGAACCGGAGCCCCCGGAGGAAACCCACGCAGACACGGGGAGAACGTGCAGACTCCACACAGACAGTGACCCAAGCCGGGAATCGAAGCCTTGGGCAAGAACTAACCCACAGGATAATGAGTGATCAGGACCCAACACAGGCGCCCGCCAAGCACCCAGCAATGAAGAGGAGAACAGGCCGTTCATTCAAACAAGAAGGTGTCCCGGGGGACAGCAAAGGACCCGGCTCCTCCAGAGGCCCCTGCGCACCGAAGAAGCAAAACCCAACTCCCAGGATTCTCCGAACAAGCACCCTCGAGAAGGGGCAACGAGATATCAGACCTGGTCTAGCCCAGCTGATCCCAAAACACAGGAATCAACATTCCCAGGACCTCCAGAACACCCCAAAACCTGCACATCAACCGAGTCTGCACCTCTCTCACCCCATCCAGGACAAAGAGCACCAGTCCTACTTATACCGTCAGGGTCCTTCCCGGTCATTCCCTTATTTCCCCTTTATTTTGCCGTTATCAGTTTTGATCCATGTATGTTTAATGGACATGTATTTTTAATGGACATGTATGTTTAATGGACATGTATGTTTAATGGACATGTATGTTTAAGTCAAGCAGCAGAGAGAATGAGGAATTCCAGAAGTTGCAACATCGCATATGGTGTTGCTCGCTTTGGACAACAAGACTCAGACTTTGTGGCACCCGAGAGATGGGGCGAGACTCGGTTCATTTGGTTAGCTGCTGGCCACGGAATTGGCCAATTGGACATATTCTGCTCTGTGACAGAAGGTGGTTGGATCCTGCCTGAGTTGAGAACTACCTGCTCCCTTTCTTTCTCTTTCTAGCTCTCTCTCTCTGTCTATGTCTCTCTCTCTCTATATATATATGTATATCTGTCTTTCACTCTCTCTCTATCACTCTATAACTCTCTATCTAACTCCCTCCCAGGCTTTTCCCTCCTCCAGACCCTTCCATCAGGCAGGAGGTACAGAAGTCTGAAGACCCGCACATCCAGACATAGGAACAGCTTCTTCCCCACAGCTACAAGACTCCTCAACGACTCCCCCTCGGACTGATCTGTTCCCTGTAAGAACACTATTCACGACGCCCTATGCTGCTCTTGCTCATGTATTTGCTTTGTTTGGCCCCTTGTTCCGCACTGTAACCAATCGCTGTTTGTCGATGTACCATTTCTCAATGTTCTCTGTTGATTATTGTTTTGTCTACTATGTACGTACTGTGTACGTTCCCTCGGCCGCAGAAAAATACTTTTCACTGCACTTCGGTACATGTGACAATAAATCAATCAATCAATCCATCTCTGTATTAGTTAATCGTTAGCCAGTTGTATTTACCGCATATTTCACCACAGTTCTTGTTGTAAATAAACAGAAATTGTGTTTACATGTACAAACCTGGTGACTGTAATTATTGGGCAGCCAAGGGCCAAAGACTTTGGTATTTTTCTGAGAATGTTTGATTAAGTGACTTGTGTTGTGACTCGGGGTTAAGGTGCCCTGGGGAGGGGGGGGGGTCTCCCTCCCAGGTACATCCAGGGTTACCTCCCCTAAACCCCACCAGACTGGAGAAGGATTGGAAACAGCTCCCTGTTCACCTGGGACACAGAGGAAAAAAACCAAGATCGGGGAAGGAAATGTGAGTGACTGCCATCGCAGAAAGAATACCGAGAGCAACCCACCTCCTCAACAACCACCACAAACTAACCAATCCCATCTCAACGTGCGCCATTACGAAATCCTCTCCTTCTAAAAGCTCACAAGCGGATTATAAAGAGAGACCCCAGAAGATTCACCCTCAAGGAAGAGGCAGAAGGAATCCAGACCACCCCCAGATACAGAAACTCTGCCCAGACCAATGAAGTGTAAATGCACGGATGCTGGAATTCAAACAACATTTTGAAGAATCAAAAAGAAACCTGACAGATTAGCTCTGACTGAGTTCCCCTCAATCTCAATGACGCCTGAACTAACCCAACGAACCCCAATCATCTCCCCTTCACCCTGCTCCAGCTCCATTAGTCTTTGTGAACGCAATGGGGGTGATTAAAAACACACACCTCTCCCAGAACCACAGGATTATCAGACAGAAAAACAAAGAGAAGAAAAACTGCACAGATCACACTCGCCCTCGTGCTCTCATCTCACACTCGCCTTCGTGCTCACATCTCACAGTCACCCTTGTGCCCACATCTCACACTCGTGCTCACATCTCACCCTTGTGCTAACCCTTGTGCTCACATCTCATCCTCGTGCTCACATCTCACACTCACCGTCATGCCCACATCTCACACTCGCCTTCGTGCTCACATCTCACAGTCGCCCTCGTGCTCACATCTCACACTCGTGCTCACATCTCACCCTTGTGCTAACCCTTGTGCTCACATCTCATCCTCGTGCTCATATCTCACACTCGCCGCCGTGCTCACATCTCACCCTCGTGCTCACATCTCACACTTGTGCTCACCCTCGTGCTCACATCTCACCCTCGTGCTCACATCTCACACTCGCCGTCGTGCCCACATCTCACACTCACTCTCGTGCTCACATCTCACCCTCGTGCGCACATCTCATACTCGCCGTCGTGCCCACATCTAACCCTCGTGCTCACATCTCACACTCACCCGTGTGCTCACATCTCACACTCACCCTCATGCTCACATCTCACACTCGCCCTCGTGTTCACATCTCACACTCGCCATCGTGCTCGCATCTCACACTCGCCCTCGCATTTCACACTCGCCCTCTGCTCACATCTCACACTCGGCCTCGTGCTCACATTTTACACTCAACCTCGTGCTCACATCTCACCCTTGTTCTGACCCTCGTGCTCACATCTCACCCTCATGCTCACATCTCATACTCGCCATTGTGCCCACATCTCACCCTCGTGCTCATGTCTCACACTCACCCCTGTGCTCACATCTCACACTCACCCTCGTGCTCACATCTCACACTCGCCCTCGTGCTCACATCTCACACTCACACTCGTGCTTGCAGCTCACACTTGCTCTCGCATCTCACACTCGCCCTCTGCTCACATCTCACACTCGGCCTCATGCTCACATTTTGCACTCGCCCTTGTGCTCGCATCTCACACTCGCTCTCGCATCTCACACTCGCCCTCTGCTCACATCTTACACTCGCCTTCGTGCTCGCATTTCACACTCGCACTCGCATTTCATGCTTGCCCTCATGCTCACTTCTCACACTCGCCCTCGTTCTCGCGTCTCACACTCGCACTCGCATCTCAAGCTCACCCTCATGCTCACATCTCACACTCGCCCTCGCGTTCGCATCTCACACTCGCCCACGTGCTCACATCTCACACTCTCCCTCGCAACTCACGCTTGCCCTCGTACTCACATCTCACACATGCCCTTGTGCTCACATCTCACACTTGCCCTCATGCTCACATCTCACACTCACCCTCGTGCTCACATATCACATTCACCCGCGTGCTCATATCTCACATTTGCCCTGGTACTCACATCTCACACACGCCCTTGTGCTCACATCTGACGCTCGCCCTCATGCTCACATCTCACACTCACCCTCGTGCTCACATATCACACTCGTCTTCGTGCTCGGATCTCACACTCGCCCTAGTGCTCACGTCTCACACTCGCCCTCATGCTCGCATTTCTCACTCGTCTTCGTGCTTGCATCTCACACTCACCATCGCATCTGAAGCTCGCCCTTGTGCTCACATCTCACACTCGCCCTCGTGCTCGCATCTCACGCTCGTCCTCGTGCTCGCATATCACACTCGCCCTCGCATCTGACGCTCGCCCTTGTGCTCACATCTCACACTCGCCCCCGTGCTCACATCTCACACTCGCTCTCGTGCTCACTTCTGACACTCGCCCTCACATATCACACATGCCCTCATGCTCACATCTCACACTTGACCTCGCATCTGACGCTCGCCATCATGCTCGCATCTCACACTCGCTCTCGCATCTCACACTTGCCCTCTGCTCACATCTTACACTCGCCATCGTGCTCGCATCTCACACTCGCCCTCTGCTCGCATCTCACACTTGCCCACGTGCTGACATCTCACACTCTCACTCGCAACTCACGCTTGCCCTCGTACTCACATCACACACTCGCCCTCGTGCTCACATCTCACACTTGCCCTTGTGCTCACATCTCACACTCGCCCTCATGCTCACATCTCACACTCACCCTCATGCTTACATCTCACACTCGCCTTCGTGCTCACATATCACACTCACCCTCATGCTCACATCTCACACTCACCCTCATGCTCACATCTCACACTCACCCTCATGCTCACATCTCACACTCGCCTTCGTGCTCATGTCTCACACTCGTCTTTGTTCTCGCATCTCGCACTTTCCCTCGTATCTCACGCTTGCCCCTGTGGTCACATCTCATACTCGCCCTTGTGCTCGCATCTGACCCTCGCCCTTGTGCTCACATCTCACACTCACCCTCATGCTCGCATCTCACACTCGTCCTCGTGCTCACATCTTACACTTGCCCTCGCATCTGACGCTCGCCCTTGTGCTCACATCTCACACGCGCCCTCGTGCTCACATCTCACACTCGCTCTCGTGCTCACTTCTCACACTCGCCCTCACATCTCACACATGCCCTCGTGCTCATACCTCACACTTGACCTCGCATCTGACGCTCGCCCTTGTGCTCACATCTCACAGTCGCCCTCGTGCTCACACTCACACTCGCCGCAGTGCTCACATCTCACCCTCGTGCTTACATCTCACCCTTGTGCTCATATCTCACCCTCGTGCTCACATCTCACACTCGCCCTAGTGCTCACACTCACACTCGCCGCCGTGCTCACATCTCACCCCCGTGCTTACATCTCACCCTCGTGCTCACCCTTGTGCTCATATCTCACCCTCGTGCTCACATCTCACACTCGCTGTCATGCCCACATCTCACACTCGCCTTTGTGCTCGCATCTCACACTCACACAGGAATTGGAGGGTCAGTTATAGGATAAAGGCATTTTCACAGTTGCACGGGAAAGACAGGATCAACAAGCACTCTTCAGGATCTTTCACTGATTCCAATGATTGAGGCAGGAGGCACCATCACCTCCTCTACGCCGTCTCCCCGATGCCGAGGTGGTTCACAGCCTAGGCCCAGCTGGGACAATGACTTGACCCATTCGGCTACCTCCAACCCCTCACAACAAGCAGCGAGAATAAGGCAATAGAGGACGAGTGATTGGTGGATCTAACTGGCCCCTGGCCTCGAAGATTTGATACATTGTCCTCCATCAAATCTGATGCACCCCAACCTTCAAAACAAGATTACCAAAGCATGGCAGCTTTTCAAACTCAATTGGGAACTCCCCTGGCACCCATGAGCAGGGGCCGGGTTCATGGACACACCTTGCCCAGCTCCCAGCCTCCGAACCTCTCAGGATAGAGACCATGCAGTAGGATCTTAAAGACACAAAGGCACAAGAGCTCTCTCTCATGTACCTCCACCACTCTCCCAACGGTACCCCACAACTCAGTGATCTCTGTCAACCTGCGCCGCAGAGTCGAGGGGTTGGATTCTCCACACACCAACACTGAAATTGTGTTCAGCGAGGGGCTGGAGAATCCCCAACGACGCCAAAATCGGGGTCGGCACCACGTTCCCGATGCACCGCCCCCTGAAAAGCGCCATAATCCACGTATCCACGGCCTCAGGCCCGCCGCCCCACGATGCTCCATCCCCGACGGGCCGAGTTCCCGCCGGCGTGGGACTTTCATGGTCACACCCGCTGTGCACCGGCACTGCCACTGTGTACTCACACTGTGCACAAACACTGTGCACAGACACTGTGCACCGACACTGCCACTGTGTACTCACACTGTGCACTCACACTGTGCACAAACACTGTGCACCGACACTGCCACTGTGTACTCACACTGTGCACTCACACTGTGCACAGACGCTGTGCACCGACACTGGCACTGTGTACTCACACTGTGCACTCACACTGTGCACAGACGCTGTGCACCGACACTGGCACTGTGTACTCACACTGTGCACAAACACTGTGCACCGACACTGCCACTGTGTACTCACACTGTGCACTCACACTGTGCACAGACGCTGTGCACCGACACTGGCACTGTGCACTCACACTGTGCACAGACGCTGTGCACCGACACTGGCACTGTGCACTCACACTGTGCACAGACGCTGTGCACCGACACTGGCACTGTGTACTCACACTGTGCACAAACACTGTGCACCGACACTGGCACTGTGTACTCACACTGTGCACTCACACTGTGCACAGACGCTGTGCACCGACACTGGCACTGTGTACTCACACTGTGCACTCAAACTGTGCACCGACACTGGCACTGTGTACTCACACTGTGCACAAACACTGTGCACCGACACTGGCACTGTGCACTCACACTGTGCCCAAACACTGTGCACCGACACTGGCACTGTGTACTCACACTGTGCACAAACACTGTGCACCGACACTGGCACTGTGCACTGACACTGTGCACAAACACTGTGCACCGACACTGGCACTGTGCACTCACACTGTGCACAAACACTGTGCACTGACACTGGGACTGTGCATTTAGACTGTGCATAAACACTGTGCACCGACACTGTACACTGACACTGGCACTGAGTACTCACACTGTGCACAAACACTGTGCACTGACACTGACACTGTGCACTCACACTGTGCACAGACACTGTGCACCGATACTGGCACTGAGTACTCACACTGTGCACTGACACTGTGCACCAATACTGGCACTGTGCACTCACACTGTGCACAAACACTGTGCACTGACACTGGCACTGTGCACTCACACTGTGCACAGACACTGTGCACTGACACTGACACTGTGCACTCACACTGTGCAGAAACACTGTGCACCGACACTGGCACTGTGCACTCACACTGTGAACAAACACTGTGCACTGACACTGGGACTGTGCATTTAGACTGTGCATAGTAATCTCAGGATTGCTACCAGTGCCACGTGATAGTCAGAGTAGGAATGACAGGATAGCTAGGATGAATACGTGGCTTGAGAGATGGTGCAAGAGGGAGGGTTTCAAATTCCTGGGACATTGGGACCGATTCTGGGGGAGGTGGGACCTGTACAAATCGGACGGTCTGCATCTGGGTGGGACCGGAACCAATGTTCTCGGGGGGGTGTTTGCTAGTGCAGTTGGGGAGGGTTTAAACTAATGTGCCAGGGGGATGGGAACCGATGTAGCAAGTCAGTGGGGACAGAAACAAAAGGCAGGAAGGGAGAGTGTGTAAAGCATGACCAGAGAAAGCAGGGCAGAGAGCAAGGAAGGTCTACATTAAACTGCATTTATTTCAATGCAAGGGGCCTGACGGGCAAAGCGGATGAACTCAGGGCATGGACGGGCACATGGGACTGGGATATTATAGCTATGACTGAAACATGGCTAAGGGAGGGGCAGGACTGGCAGCTCAATGTTCCGGGCTACAGATGCTATAGAAAGGATAGAACAGGAGGTAAGAGAGGAGGGGGAGTGGCGTTTTTGATTAGGGAGAACATCACGGCAGTACTTAGAGGGGATATATCCGAGGGTTCGCCCACTGAGTCTATATGGGTGGAACTGAAAAATAAGAAGGGAGAGATCACCTTGGTAGGACTGTACTACAGGCCCCCAAATAGTCAGCGGGAAATTGAGGAGCAAATATGTAAGGAGATTACAGATAGCTGCAAGAATAATAGGGTGGTAGTTGTAGGGGACTTTAACTTTCCCAACATTGACTGGGACAGTCATAGCATTAGGGGCTTGGATGGAGGGAAATTTGTTGAGTGTATTCAGGAGGAATTTCTCATTCAGTATGTGGATGGACCGACTAGAGAGGGGGCAAAACTTGACCTCGTCTTGGGAAATAAGGAAGGGCAAGTGATAGAAGTGCTAGTGAGGGATCACTTTGGGACAAGTGACCATAATTCCATTAGTTTTAAGATAGCTATGGAGAATGATAGGTCTGGCCCAAGAGTTAAAATTCTTAATTGGGGCAAGGCCAATTTTGATGGTATCAGACAGGAACTTGCAGAGGTAGATTGGGGGAGACTGTTGGCAGGCAAAGGGACGGCTGGTAAATGGGAGGCTTTTAAAAATGTGTTAACCAGGGTGCAGGGTAAGCACATTCCCTTTAGAGTGAAGGGCAAGGCTGGTAGAAGTAGGGAACCCTGGATGACTCGAGATATTGAGACTCTGGTCAAAAAGAAGAAGGAGGCATATGACGTACATAAGCAACTGGGATCAAGTAGATCCCTTGAAGAGTATAGAGATTGTCGAAATATAGTTAAGAGGGAAATCAGGAGGGCAAAAAGGGGACATGAAATTGCTTTGGCAAATAATGCAAGGGAGAATCCAAAGAGATTCTACAGATACATAAAGGGGAAAAGAGTAACTAGGGACAGAGTAGGGCCTCTTAAGGATCAACAAGGGCATTTATGTGCAGAGCCACAAGAGTTGGGTGAGATCCTGAATGAATATTTCTCATCGGTATTCACGGTGGAGAAAGGCATGGATGTTAGGAAACTAAGGGAAATAAATAGTGATGTCTTGAGAAGTGTGCATATTACAGAGGAGGAGGTGCTGGAAGTCTTAAAGCGCATCAAGGTAGATAAATCCCCGGGACCTGATGAAATGTATCCCAGGATGTTGTGGGAGGCTCGGGAGGAAATTGCGGGTCCCCTAACCGAGATATTTGAATCATCGGCAGCCACAGGTGAGGTGCCTGAAGATTGGAGAGTGGCGAATGTTGTGCCCTTGTTTAAGAAGGGCAGCAGGGAAAAGCCTGGGAACTACAGACCGGTGAGCCTAACGTCTGTAGTAGGTAAGTTGCTAGAAGGTATTCTGAGAGACAGGATCTACAAGCATTTAGAGAGGCAAGGACTGATTCGGGGCAGTCAGCATGGCTTTGTGCGTGGAAAATCATGTCTCACAAATTTGATTGAGTTTTTTGAGGGAGTGACCAAGAAGGTAGATGAGGGTAGTGCAGTAGACGTTGTCTACATGGACTTTAGCAAAGCCTTTGACAAGGTACCGCATGGTAGGTTGTTGCAGAAGGTTAAAGCTCACGGGATCCAGGGTGAGGTTGCCAATTGGATTCAAAATTGGCTGGACGACAGAAGGCAGAGGGTGGTTGTAGAGGGTTGTTTTTCAAACTGGAGGCCTGTGACCAGTGGTGTGCCTCAGGGATCGGTGCTGGGTCCACTGTTATTTGTGATTTATATTAATGATTTGGATGAGAATTTAGGAGGCATGGTTAGTAAGTTTGCAGATGACACCAAGATTGGTGGCATAGTGGATAGTGAAGAAGGTTATCTAGGATTGCAACGGGATCTTGATCAATTAGGCCAGTGGGCCGACGAATGGCAGATGGAGTTTAATTTAGATAAATGTGAGGTGATGCATTTTGGCAGATCGAATCAGGCCAGGACCTACTCAGTTAATGGTATGGCGTTGGGCAGAGTTATAGAACAAAGAGATCTAGGAGTACAGGTTCATAGCTCCTTGAAGGTGGAGTCGCAGGTGGACAGGGTGGTGAAGAAGGCATTCGGCATGCTTGGTTTCATTGGTCAGAACATTGAATATAGGAGTTGGGACGTCTTGTTGAAGTTGTACAAGACATTGGTACGGCCACACTTGGAATACTGTGTGCAGTTCTGGTCACCCTATTATAGAAAGGATATTATTAAACTAGAAAGAGTGCAGAAAAGATTTACTAGGATGTTGCCGGGACTTGATGGTTTGAGTTATAAGGAGAGGCTGGATAGACTGGGACTTTTTTCCCTGGAGCGTAGGAGGCTTAGGGGTGATTTTATAGAGGTCTATAAAATAATGAGGGGCATAGATAAGGTAGATAGTCAACATCTTTTCCCAAAGGTAGGGGAGTCTAAAACTAGAGGGCATAGGTTTAAGGTGAGAGGGGAGAGATTCAGAAGGGCCCAGAGGGGCAATTTCTTCACTCAGAGGGTAGTGAGTGTCTGGAATGGGCTGCCAGAGGTAGTAGTAGAAGCGGGTACAATTGTGTCTTTCAAAAAGCATTTAGATGGTTACATGGGTAAGATGGGTATAGAGGGTTATGGGCCAAGTGCGGGCAACTGGGACTAGCTTAATGGTAAAAAATTGGGCGGCATGGACTGGTTGGGCCGAAGGGCCTGTTTCCATGCTGTAAACTTCTATGATTCTATGATTCTATAAACACTGTGCACCGACACTGTACACTGACACTGGCACTGAGTACTCACACTGTGCACAAACACTGTGCACTGACACTGACACTGTGCACTCACACTGTGCACAGACACTGTGCACCGATACTGGCACTGAGTACTCACACTGTGCACAGACACTGTGCACCAATACTGGCACTGTGCACTCACACTGTGCACAAACACTGTGCACTGACACTGGCACTGTGCACTCACACTGTGCACAGACACTGTGCACTGACACTGACACTGTGCACTCACACTGTGCACAAACACTGTGCACCGACACTGGCACTGTGCACTCACACTGTGAACAAACACTGTGCACTGACACTGGCACTGTGTACTCACACTGTGCACAGACACTGTGCACCGACACTGGCACTGTGCACTCACACTGTGCACTCACACTGTGCACAGGCGCTGTGCACCGACACTGGCACTGTGCACTCACACTGTGCACTCACACTGTGCACCGACACTGGCACTGTGCACTCACACTGTGCCCAAACACTGTGCACTGACACTGGCACTGTGTACTCACACTGTGCAATCACACTGTGCACCGACACTGGCACTGTGTACTCACACTGTGCACAAACACTGTGCACCGACACTGGCAATGTGTACTCACACTGTGCACAAACACTGTGCACCGACACTGGCACTGTGCACTTACCCTGTGCACTCACACTGTGCACCGACAGTGGTACTGTGTACTCACACTGTGCACAAACACTGTGCACCGACACTGGCACTGTGCACTCACACTGTGCACAGACACTGTGCACTGACACTGGCACTGTGCACTCAAACTGTGCACAAACACTGTGCACCGACACAGGCACTGTGTACTCACACTGTGCACAAACACTGTGCACCGGTACTGGCACTGTGCACTCACAATGTGCACAAACACTGTGCACCGACACAAGCAATATGCACTCACACTGTGCACAAACACTGTGCACCGACACTGGCACTGTGTACTCACACTGTGCACAAACACTGTGCACTGTGCATTTAGACTGTGCATAAACACTGTGCACCGACACTGTACACAGACACTGGCACTGTGCACTCACACTGTGCACAAATACTGTGCACAAACACTGTGCACTGACACTGGCACTGAGTACTCACACTGTGCACAAACATTGTGCACTGACACTGACACTGTGCACTGACACTGTGCACCGATACTGGCACTGTGCACTCACACTGTGCACAAACACTGTGCACTGACACTGGCACTGTGCACTCACACTGTGCACAGACACTGTGCACCAACACTGGCACTGTGTACTCACACTGTGCACTCACACTGTGCACCGACACTGTGCACCGACACTGGCACTGTGCACTCACACTGTGCACAGACGCTGTGCACCGAGACTGGTACTGTGAACTCACACTGTGCACTCACACTGTGCACCGACACTGGCACTGTGCACTCACACTCTGCACAGACACTGTGCACCGAGACTGGTACTGTGCACTCACACTGTGCACTCACACTGTGCACCGACACTGGCACTGTGCACTCACACTGTGCACCGACACTGGCACTGTGCACTCACACTGTGCACAGACACTGTGCACCGACACTGGCACTGTGCACTTGCACTGTGCACAGACACTGTGCACCGGCACTGGTACTGTGTACTCACACTGTGCACAAACACTGTGCACCGACACTGGCACTGTGCATTTAGACTGTGCACAAACACTGTGCATCGACACTGGTACTGTGCACTCACACTGTGCACAGACACTGTGCACCGACACTGGCACTGTGTACTCACACTGTGCACAGACACTGTGCACAGACACTGGCACTGTGCACTCACAGTGTGCACACACACTGTGCACAAAAACTGTGCACTGACACTGGCACTGTGCACTCAAACTGTGCACAAACACTGTGCACCGACACAGGCACTGTGTACTCACACTGTGCACAAACACTGTGCACCGGCACTGGCACTGTGCACTCACAGTGTGCACAAACACTGTGCACCGACACAAGCAATATGCACTCACACTGTGCACAAACACTGTGCACCGACACTGGCACTGTGTACTCACACTGTGCACAAACACTGTGCACTGTGCATTTAGACTGTGCATAAACACTGTGCACCGACACTGTACACAGACACTGGCACTGTGCACTCACACTGTGCACAAATACTGTGCACAAACACTGTGCACTGACACTGGCACTGTGCACAGACACTGTGCACCGAGAGTGGCACTGTGCACCGACACTGTGCACAGACGCTGTGCACCGACACTGGTACTGTGCACAGACACTGTGCACCGACACTGGCACTGTGCACTCACACTGTGCACTCACACTGTGCACCGACACTGTGCACCGGCACTGGCACTGAGCACTCACACTGTGCACAAACACTGTGCACCGACACTGGCACTGTGCACTTACCCTGTGCACTCACACTGTGCACCGACAGTGGTACTGTGTACTCACACTGTGCACAAACACTGTGCACCGACACTGGCACTGTGCACTCACACTGTGCACAGACACTGGCACTGTGCAGTCACACTGTGCACAAACACTGTGCACCGACACTGGCACTGTGCACTCACACTGTGCACAAACACTGTGCACCAACACTGTACACAGACACTGGCACTGTGCACTCACACTGTGCACTCACACTGTGCACCGACACTGGCACTGTGCATTTAGACTGTGCATAAACACTGTGCACCGACATTGGCACTGTGCACTCACAGTGTGCACTCACACTGTACACCGACACTGTACACCGACACTGCCACTGTGCATTCAGACTGTGCACAGACACTGTGCACCGACACTGGCACTGTGTACAAACACTGTGCACTGATACTGTGCACCGAAACTGGCACTGTGCACTCACACTGTGCACTCACACTGTGCACCGACACTGTGCACCGACACTGGCACTGAGCACTCACACTGTGCACAAACACTGTGCACCGACACTGGCACTGTGCACTTACCCTGTGCACTCACACTGTGCACCAACAGTGGTACTGTGTACTCACACTGTGCACAGACACTGTGCACCGACACTGCCACTGTGCATTCAGACTGTGCACAGACACTGTGCACCGACACTGGCACTGTGTACAAACACTGTGCACTGACACCGGCACTGTGCACTCACACTGTGCACAGACACTGTGCACCGACACTGGTACTGTGCACAGACACTGTGCACCGACACTGGCACTGTGCACTTACACTGTGCACAGACACTGTGCACCGACATTGGCACTGTGCACTCACACTGTGCACTCACACTGTGCACCGACACTGGCACTGTGTACTCACAGTGTGCACAGACACTGTGCACCGACATTCACACTGTGCACTCACACTGTGCACCGACACTGTGCACCGACACTGGCACTGAGCACTCACACTGTGCACAAACACTGTGCACCGACACTGGCACTGTGCACTCACACTGTGCACAGACACTGTGCACCGACACTGGTACTGTGTACTCACACTGTGCACCGACACTGTGCTCCGACACTGGCACTGTGCACTCACACTGTGCACAGACACTGTGCACCGACACTGGTACTGTGTACTCACACTGTGCACAGACACTGTGCACCGACACTGGCACTGTGCACTCACACTGTGCACAGACACTGTGCACCGACACTGGTACTGTGTACTCACACTGTGCACAGACACTGTGCACCGACACTGGCACTGTGCACTCACACTATGCACTCACACTGTGCACCGACACTGGCACTGTACATTTAGACTGTGCACTCACACTGTGCACTGACACTGGCACTGTGCACTCACACTGTGCACAGACACTGGCACTGTGCACTCACACTGTGCACAAACACTGTGCACCGACACTGGCACTGTGCATTTAGACTGTGCACAAACACTGTGCACCAGCACTGTACACAGACACTGGCACTGTGCACTCACACTGTGCACTCACACTGTGCACCGACACTGGCACTGTGCATTTAGACTGTGCATAAACACTGTGCACCGACATTGGCACTGTGCACTCACAGTGTGCACTCACACTGTACACTGACACTGTACACCGACACTGCCACTGTGCATTCAGACTGTGCACAGACACTGTGCACCGACACTGGTACTGTGTACTCACACTGTGCACAGACACTGTGCACCGACACTGGCACTGTGCACTCACACTGTGCACAGACACTGTGCACCGACACTGGTACTGTGTACTCACACTGTGCACAGACACTGTGCACCGACACTGGCACTGTGCACTCACACTATGCACTCACACTGTGCACCGACACTGGCACTGTACATTTAGACTGTGCACTCACACTGTGCACTGACACTGGCACTGTGCACTCACACTGTGCACAGACACTGGCACTGTGCACTCACACTGTGCACAAACACTGTGCACCGACACTGGCACTGTGCATTTAGACTGTGCACAAACACTGTGCACCAACACTGTACACAGACACTGGCACTGTGCACTCACACTGTGCACTCACACTGTGCACCGACACTGGCACTGTGCATTTAGACTGTGCATAAACACTGTGCACCGACATTGGCACTGTGCACTCACAGTGTGCACTCACACTGTACACTGACACTGTACACCGACACTGCCACTGTGCATTCAGACTGTGCACAGACACTGTGCACCGACACTGGCACTGTGTACAAACACTGTGCACTGACACTGGCACTGTGCACTCACACTGTGCACAGACACTGTTCACCGACACTGGTACTGTGCACAGACACTGTGCACCGACACTGGCACTGTGCACTTACACTTTGCACAGACACTGTGCACCGACATTGGCACTGTGCATTTAGACTGTGCACAAACACTGTGCACCGACACTGGTACTGTGCACTCACACTGTGCACAGACACTGTGCACCGACACTGGCACTGTGCACTCACACTGTGCACAAACACTGTGCACAAACACTGTGCACTGTGCACTCACACTGTGCACAGACACTGTGCACCGACACTGGCACTGTGCACTTACACTGTGCACAAACACTGTGCACCGACACTGGCACTGTGCACTTACACTGTGCACTCACACTGTGCACCGACACTGGCACTGTGTACCCACACTGTGCGCAGACACTGTGCACCGACACTGGTACTGTGTACTCACACTGTGCACAGACACTGTGCACCGACACTGGCACTGTGCACTCACACTGTGCACAGACACTGTGCACCGACACTGGTACTGTGTACTCACACTGTGCACAGACACTGTGCACCGACACTGGCACTGTGCACTCACACTATGCACTCACACTGTGCACCGACACTGGCACTGTGCATTCACACTGTGCACCGACACTGGCACTGTGTACCCACACTGTGCGCTCACACTGTGCACAGACACTGGCACTATGTACTCACACTGTGCATTCACACTGTGCACCGACACTGGCACTGTGTACCCACACTGTGCACTCACACTGTGCACCGACACTGGCACTGTGCACCGACACTGTGCACCGACACTGGCATTGTGTACCCACACTGTGCGCTCACACTGTGCACAGACACTGGCACTATGTACTCACACTGTGCATTCACACTGTGCACCGACACTGCACCGACACTGGCACTGTGTACCCACACTGTGTACTCACACTGTGTACTCACACTGTGCATTCGCACTGTGCACTGATTCACATCTGTTAATGAGGGGCTTACCCAAATCACCCTTACCCTCAGCCATGTCAAACTTGGCAGCCTGTGGAAATCAAGCGTAAATGGGATTGGTTTATCAAGCATAATCAAACGTAAAGGGCTGGTTTAGCACAGTGGGCTAAACAGCTGGCTTGTAATGCAGAACAAGACCAGCAGCGCGGGTTCAATTCCTATACCAGCCTCCCCGAACAGGCGCCGGAATGTGGCGACGAGAGGCTTTTCACAGTAACTTCATTGAAGCCTACTCGTGACAATAAGCGATGATTATTATTATTATTATTGCTGTAAATTTCTAGAAGCCGAGTTAACTTTGCAGCCAGTATGGGGTGGGTTAAAATGACATTCCTCAAGACGTACAAAACAGCATGGGGCTAGATACAGAGTAAAGCTCCCTCTACACTCTCCCCATCAAACACTCCCAGGGCAGGTACAGCACAGGGTTAGATACAGAGTAAAGCTCCCTCTACACTGTCCCAATCAAACAGTCCCAGGACAGGCACAGCACAGGGTTACATACAGAGTAAAGCTCCCTCTACACTGTCCCCATCAAACAGTCCCAGGACAGGTACAGCATGGGGTTAGATACAGAGTAAAGCTCCCTCTACACTGTCCTCATCAAACACTCCCAGGACAGGTACAGCACGGGGTTAGATACAGAGTAAAGCTCCCTCTACACTGTCCCCATCAAACACTCCCAGGACAGGTACAGCACAGGGTTAGAGACAGAGTAAAGCTCCCTCTACACTGTCCCCATCAAACACTCCCAGGACAGGTACAGCACGGGGTTAGATACAGAGTAAAGCTCCCTCTACACTGTCCCCATCAAACACTCCCAGGACAGGTACAGCACGGGGTTAGATACAGAGTAAAGCTCCCTCTATACTGTCCCCATCAAACACTCCCAGGACAGGTACAGCACGGGGTTAGATACAGAGTAAAGCTCCTTCTACACTGTCCCCATCAAACATTCCCAGGACAGGTACAGCACGGGGTTAGATACAGAGTAAAGCTCCCTCTACACTGTCCCCATCAAACATTCCCAGGACAGGTACAGCACGGGGTTAGATACAGAGTAAAGCTCCCTCTACACTGTCCCCATCAAACACTCCCAGGACAGGTACAGCACGGGGTTAGATACAGAGTAACGCTCCCTCTATACTGTCCCCATCAAACACTCCCAGGACAGGTACAGCACGGGGTTAGATACAGAGTAAAGCTCCTTCTACACTGTCCCCATCAAACATTCCCAGGACAGGTACAGCACGGGGTTAGATACAGAGTAAAGCTCCCTCTACACTGTCCCCATCAAACACTCCCAGGACAGGTACAGCACAGGGTTAGAGACAGAGTAAAGCTCCCTCTACACTGTCCCCATCAAACACTCCCAGGACAGGTACAGCACGGGGTTAGATACAGAGTAAAGCTCCCTCTACACTGTCCCCATCAAACACTCCCAGGACAGGTACAGCACGGGGTTAGATACAGAGTAAAGCTCCCTCTATACTGTCCCCATCAAACACTCCCAGGACAGGTACAGCACGGGGTTAGATACAGAGTAAAGCTCCTTCTACACTGTCCCCATCAAACATTCCCAGGACAGGTACAGCACGGGGTTAGATACAGAGTAAAGCTCCCTCTACACTGTCCCCATCAAACATTCCCAGGACAGGTACAGCACGGGGTTAGATACAGAGTAAAGCTCCCTCTACACTGTCCCCATCAAACACTCCCAGGACAGGTACAGCACGGGTTAGATACAGAGTAAAGCTCCCTCTACACTGTCCCCATCAAACACTCCCAGGACAGGTACAGCACGGGTTAGATACAGAGTAAAGCTCCCTCTACACTGTCCCCATCAAACACTCCCAGGACAGGTACAGCACGGGTTAGATACAGAGTAAAGCTCCCTCTACACTGTCCCCATCAAACACTCCCAGGACAGGTACAGCACGGGTTAGATACAGAGTAAAGCTCCCTCTACACTGTCCCCATCAAACACTCCCAGGACAGGTACAGCACGGGTTAGATACAGAGTAAAGCTCCTTCTACACTGTCCCCATCAAACATTCCCAGGACAGGTACAGCACGGGGTTAGATACAGAGTAAAGCTCCCTCTACACTGTCCCCATCAAACATTCCCAGGACAGGTACAGCACGGGGTTAGATACAGAGTAAAGCTCCCTCTACACTGTCCCCATCAAACACTCCCAGGACAGGTACAGCACGGGTTAGATACAGAGTAAAGCTCCCTCTACACTGTCCCCATCAAACACTCCCAGGACAGGTACAGCACGGGTTAGATACAGAGTAAAGCTCCCTCTACACTGTCCCCATCAAACACTCCCAGGACAGGTACAGCACGGGTTAGATACAGAGTAAAGCTCCCTCTACACTGTCCCCATCAAACACTCCCAGGACAGGTACAGCACGGGTTAGATACAGAGTAAAGCTCCCTCTACACTGTCCCCATCAAACACTCCCAGGACAGGTACAGCACGGGGTTAGATACAGAGTAAAGCTCCCTCTACACTATCCCCATCAAACACTCCCAGGACAGGTACAGCACGGGTTAGATACAGAGTAAAGCTCACTCTACACTGTTCCATGGAAGAGTTTGCATCTAGGTTAGGCAGAAGTTCAGACCTGAGGAGAAAATAGAATGAGGGTCTCGAAGAAGCAGGGAGCACTTGTGGTGAACCACTGTAATAGGAGATGTAAGGTAGGACCTGCACTACACGTTCGCCGGTAGCTCCTGCCGGCTGGCTCCGCCCAGGGAGAACTGTATAAATACGCATGACCTCCAGTGCCCTGCCATTTCGCCAGCTGCAGCAGGAGGCCACGCATCTGACTGTAATAAATCACCAGTTGTACCCAACTTTAGTCTTTGTGCAATTGATCGTGCATCAATTTATTACAGTCAGATTTTCCACTGCAGCAGGACTCTGCTGTTACGGTAGTCTGTGTCCAATCCAGTGTGCTGTGTTTTTTTGCAGTCAGCAAGATCAATGGGTATCGTGCAGGTGTGGTCAATTGAGGATGGGAAATGCATCAGCATTTTTGTCCTTTTTATAAAGGTAAACAATCCCGTTTTCTATCTGTTTTGAAACTTTGCCTCAAAATACTGACACGCCTGTAGGGGGAAAACAGGGTGGGTTTTGTAATTGGATAGCTGTTTTAAACAGTGAGCTCAGTACGAAGGTCAGAATGCCTTCCTTCTGTGCTTTACTGTGAAACCCCACTGTTTCACCCAACTGGTTGTGCACCATTGTGTGGGCACATTACAGCATCGCCCAACTCTGGCACTATGGGCACACGCACATTACAGCATCGCCCAACTCTGGCACTATGAAAGCTATTCTTCACTCCTCGGTCCACAAGAACTGACCTGACCGATGCTGCACTGGACAGGCTCCTGTTTCCAGCAGACTTCCTTGATGGGGCAAATCTGCCACTGCGCCCCACTTAGTGTGGGCTTCAAATAGCAGATTAGGCCCCATTAACAATATATTTGACTATATAAATGCAAGTTGCTAACATAGAACATAGAACATAGAACATAGAAAATACAGCACAGAACAGGCCCTTCGGCCCACGATGTTGTGCCGAACCTTTGTCCTAGATTAATCATAGATTATCATTGAATTTACAGTGCAGAAGGAGGCCATTCGGCCCTTTGAGTCTGCACCGGCTCTTGGAAAGAGCACCCTACCCAAACTCAACACCAAACTCAACACCTCCACCCGCTAAGCCTGATCTTTGACCCTACACCGAGCCTGACAAGTGAGAACAGGTCAGAGGTCAGGAATCCTGCACCTCCCCCCCCCCCCCGCGCTCCCCGTTTCCCACTTGGCAGTTGCTCAGTAACATTCTTGACTCCAGCACAGGGAGACAGCACACCAGCATGGAGTGATGTGTCAGGCTGTCTGCCTGTCTTTCTAACTGTGGAATCCTACAACACTATTTCTTTGCTGATCTTCCTTTCTCCATTCCTCTGCTCCCCTAATGCCCCCCCCCCCGCCCCCCCCCCCCCCCCCCCCCCCCGCCCCAGGTACCCCTGAACAGCCGAGTCACCCACAGTGAACGGTGGCTTGGTACCCGACTGTACCCTCCAGAATAACCAGTGCCACAGCCGGTCTTCAGAACACAACAGCAGCCAGAGAGTGAGATGTACACCAGGGACTCACGCTCTCTCTGTCTGCTCCTCTTGTACTGCCGGCCTGTCACCCACTTCCTCGCCTGCCTGTTTTCGGGATCCTTAAGGGAGATGGGGTTCCCCACGGTAGGCTATTGCAAAAAATACGGAGGCTGGGGATCGAGGGTGATTTAGAGATGTGGATCAGAAATTGGCTAGCTGAAAGAAGACAGAGGGTGGTGGTTGATGGGAAATGTTCAGAATGGAGTACAGTCACAAGTGGAGTACAGCAAGGATCTGTTCTGGGGCCGTTGCTGTTTGTCATTTTTATCAATGACCTAGAGGAAGGCGCAGAAAGGTGGGTGAGTAAATTTGCAGACGATACTAAAGTCGGTGGTGTTGTCGATAGTGTGGAAGGATGTAGCAGGTTACAGAGGGATATAGATAAGCTGCAGAGCTGGGCTGAGAGGTGGCAAATGGAGTTTAATGTAGAGAAGTGTGAGGTGATTCACTTTGGAAGGAATAACAGGAATGTGGAATATTTGGCTAATGGTAAAGTTCTTGAAAGTGTGGATGAGCAGAGGGATCTAGGTGTCCATGTACATAGATCCCTGAAAGTTGCCACCCAGGTTGATAGGGTTGTGAAGAAGGCCTATGGAGTGTTGGCCTTTATTGGTAGAGGGATTGAGTTCCGGAGTCGGGAGGTCATGTTGCAGCTGTACAGAACTCTGGTACGGCCGCATTTGGAGTATTGCGTACAGTTCTGGTCACCGCATTATAGGAAGGACGTGGAGGCTTTGGAGCGGGTGCAGAGGAGATTTACCAGGATGTTGCCTGGTATGGAGGGAAAATCTTATGAGGAAAGGCTGATGGACTTGAGGTTGTTTTCGTTGGAGAGAAGAAGGTTAAGAGGAGACTTAATAGAGGCATACAAAATGATCAGGGGGTTGGATAGGGTGGACAGTGAGAGCCTTCTCCCGCGGATGGAGATGGCTGGCACGAGGGGACATAACTTTAAACTGAGGGGTAATAGATATAGGACAGAAGTCAGAGGTAGGTTCTTTACGCAAAGAGTAGTGAGGCCGTGGAATGCCCTACCTGCTACAGTAGTGAACTCGCCAACATTGAGGGCATGTAAAAGTTTATTGGATAAACATATGGATGATAATGGCATAGTGTAGGTTAGATGGCTTTTGTTTCGGTGCAACATCGTGGGCCGAAGGGCCTGTACTGCGCTGTATTGTTCTATGTTCTATGTTCTATGTAGGGGGAGCAGCCCCAAGTCGTGGTCCACATAGATACCAACGACATAGGTAGGAAAAGGGATGGGGATGTAAGGCAGGAATTCAGGGAGCTAGGGTGGAAACTTAGATCTCGGACAAACAGAGTTGTTATCTCTGGGTTTTTACCCGTGCCACGTGCTAGCGAGACGAGGAATAGGGAGAGAGAGCAGTTGAACACGTGGCTACAGGGATGGTGCAGGAGGGAGGGTTTCAGATTTCTGGATAATTGGGGCTCATTCTGGGGTCGGTGGGACCTCTACAAACGGGATGGTCTACACCTGGACCAGAGGGGTACCAATATTCTGGAGGGGAAATTTGCTAATGCTCTTCGGGAGGGTTTAAATTAGTTCAGCAGGGGCTTGGGAACCTGAGTTGTAGCTCCAGTATACAGGAGGTTGAGAGTAGTGAGGTCATGAGTAGGGTTTCAAAGTTGCAGGAGTGTACCGGCAGGCAGGAAGGTGGTTTAAAGTGTGTCTTCCTCAATGCCAGGAGCGTCCGGAATAAGGTGGGTGAACTTGCGGCATGGGTTGGTACCTGGGACTTCGATGTTGTGGCCATTTCGGAGACATGGATAGAGCAGGGACGGGAATGGTTGTTGCAGGTGCCGGGATTTAGATATTTCAGTAAGCTCAGGGAAGGTGGTAAAAGAGGGGGAGGGGTGGCATTGTTAGTCAAGGACAGTATTACGGTGGCAGAAAGGACGTTTGATGAGGACTCGTCTACTGAGGTAGTATGGGCTGAGGTTAGAAACAGGAAAGGGGAGGTCACCCTGTTAGGGGTTTTCTATAGGCCTCCGAAAAGTTCCAGAGATGTAGAGGAGAGGATTGCAAAGATGATTCTGGATCGGAGCGAAAGCAACAGGGTAGTTGTTATGGGGGACTTTAACTTTTCAAATACTGACTGGAAACGCTATAGTTAGAGTACATTAGATGGGTCCGTTTTTGTCCAATGTGTGCAGGAGGGTTTCCTGACACAGTATGTAGATAGGCCAACGAGAGGCGAGGCCATATTGGATTTGGTGCTGGGTAATGAACCAGGACAGGTGTTAGATTTGGAGGTAGGTGAGCACTTTGGTGATAGTGACCACAAGTCAATTACGTTTACTTTAGTGATGGAAAGGGATAGGTATATACCGCAGGGCTGGAGTTATATCTGGGGGAAAGGCAATTATGATGCGATGAGGCAAGACTTAGGATACAACGGATGGAGAGGAAAACTGCAGGGGATGGGCACAATGGAAATGTGGATCTTGTTCAAGGAACAGCTACTGCGTGTCCTTGATAAGTATGTACCTGTCAGGCAGGGAGGAAGTGGTTGAGCGAGGGAACCGTGGTTTACTAAAGCAGCCAAAACACTTGTCAAGAGGAAGAAGGAGACTTATGTAAAGATGAGACATGAAGGTTCAGTTAGGGCGCTCGAGAGTTACAAGTTAGCTAGGAAGGACCTAAAGAGAGAGCTACGAAGATCCAGGAGGGGACATGAGAAGTCTTTGGCAGGTAGGATCAAGGATAACCCTAAAGCTTTCTATAGATATGTCAGGAATAAAAGAATGACTTGGGTAAGAGTAAGGCCAGTCAAGGACAGTAGTGGGAAGTTGTGCTTGGAGTCCGAGGAGATAGGAGAGGTGCTAAATGAATATTTTTCGTCAGTATTCACACAGGAAAAAGACAATGTTGTTGAGGAGAATACTGAGATACAGGCTACTAGACTAGAAGAGCTTGAGGTTCATAAGGAGGAGGTGTTAGAAATTCTGGAAAGTGTGAAAATAGATAAGTCACCTGGGCCGGATGGGATTTATCCTAGGATTCTCTGGGAAGCTAGGGAGGGGATTGCGAGCCTTTGGCCTTGCTCTTTAAGTCATCTTTGTCTACAGGAATAGTGCCAGAAGACTGGAGATTAGCAAATATTGTGCCCTTGTTCAAGAAGGGGAGTAGAGATAACCCCGGTAACTATAGACCAGTGAGCCTTACTTCTGTTGTGGGAAAAATCTTGGAAAGGTTTATCAGAGATAGGATGTATAATCATCTGGAAAGGAATAATTTGATTAGAGATAGTCAACACGGTTTTGTGAAGGGTAGGTCGTGCCTCACAAACCTTATCGAGGTCTTTGAGAAGGTGACCAAACAGGTGGATGAGGGTAAAGCAGTTGATGTGGTGTATATGGATTTCAGTAAAGCGTTTGATAAGGTTCCCCCTGGTAGGCTACTGCAGAAAATATGGAAGCATGGGATTCAGGGTGATTTAGCAGTTTGGATCAGAAATTGGCTAGCTGGAAGAAGACAAAGGGTGGTGGTTGATGGGAAATGTTCTGACTGGAGTCCAGTTACTAGTGGTGTACCACAAGGATGTGTTTTGGGGCCACTGCTGTTTGTCATTTTTATAAATGACCTGGAGGAGGGCGTAGAAGGATGGGTGAGTAAATTTGCAGATGAGACTAAAGTCGGTGGAGTTGTGGACAGTGCAGAAGGATGTTACAAGTTACAGAGGGACATAGATAAGCTGCAGAGCTGGGCTGTGAGGTGGCAAATGGAGTTTAATGCAGAAAAGTGTGAGGTGATTCATTTTGGAAGGAATAACAGGAAGACTGAGTACTGGGATAATGGTAAGATTCTTGGCAGTGTGGATGAGCAGAGAGATTTCGGTGTCCATGTACATAGATCCCTGATAGTTGCCACCCAGGTTGAGAGGGTTGTTAAGAATGCGTACGGTGTGTTAGCTTTTATTGGCAGAGGGATTGAGTTTCGGAGCCATGAGGTCATGTTGCAGCTGTACAACACTCTGGTGCGGCCGCATTTGGAGTATTGCGTGCAATTCTGGTCGCCGCATTATCGGAAGGATGTGGAAGCATTGGAAAGGGAGCAGAGGAGGTTTACCAGAATGTTGCCTGGTATGGAGGGAAGATCTTATGAGGAAAGGCTGAGGGACTTGAGGCTGTTTTCATTAGAGAGAAGAAGGTTAAGAGGTGACTTAATTGAGGCATACAAGATGATCAGAGGATTAGATAGGGTGGACAGTGAGAGCCTTTTTCCTCGGATGGTGATGTCTAGCACGAGGGGACATAGCTTTAAATTGAGGGGAGATAGATATAAGACAGATGTCAGAGGTAGGTTCTTTACTCAGAGAGTAGTAAGGGCGTGGAATGCCCTGCCTGCAACAGTAGTGGACTCGCCAACACTAAGGACATTCAAATGGTCATTGGATAGACATATGGACGATAAGGGAATAGTGTAGATGGGCTTTAGAGTGGTTTCACAGGTCGGCGCAACATCGAGGGCCGAAGGGCTTGTACTGCGCTGTAATGTTCTATGTTCTATGCAGAGTGACCACCTCCAGAAAGGGGGCATTCACCTCGCACCCCCAGCCTCACGTACCCTCAGTGCAGTCAGACCAGTGACAGCTCAAACTCCGATATCTGAAGCTTCATCTCCTCCAGCCCCATCACTTCCTCACCTCGTGGTTGCCCAGGGCCGCGCTGTCTGCCACAACTTTACTGCATTCTTATCGAAAATGTACCAGACGGAAAACTGAATTACTCAGAACGTAGCCTATTTAGAACATAATGTGTAAAAAACTGACCAAACATAAAAGATCATCGGGTCAGAATTGTCTCTTGAACTGCTTCAACTGACAGAGTTAAGCCATCACCCGCCTTCTTCCAGGTCCCTCCTTGTTTTTAACTGAACATACCTGGAAACGACGGTCAGTCCTCGACTACTGCGGCTCAGCTGTGTGCGTGTCTGGGTCTCCTCCTGTCTCCTCTCTCCTGTCTCCTTTTTTCTGTCTCCTCTCTCCTGTCTCCTCTCTCCTGTCTCCTTTTCCTGTCTCCTGTCTCCTCTCTCCTGTCTCCCCTCTCCTGTCTCCTCTCTCCTGTCTCCCCTCTCCTGTCTCCTCTCTCCTGTCTCCTCTCTCCTGTCTCCCCTCTCCTGTCTCCTCTCTCCTGTCTCCTCTCTCCTGTCTCCTCTCTGCTGTCTCCTCTCTGCTGTCTCCTCTCTCCTGTCTCCTCTCTCCTGCCTCTTCTCTCCTGTCTCCTCTCTCCTGTCTCCCCTCTCCTGTCTCCTCTCTCCTGTCTCCTCTCTCCTGTCTCCCCTCTCCTGTCTCCCCTCTCCTGTCTCCCCTCTCCTGTCTCCTCTCTCCTGTCTCCCCTCTCCTGTCTCCCCTCTCCTGTCTCCTCTCTCCTGTCTCCTCTCTCCTGTCTCCTCTCTGCTGTCTCCTCTCTCCTGTCTCCTCTCTCCTGCCTCTTCTCTGCTGTCTCCTCTTTCCAGTCTCCTCTCTCCTGTCTCCTTTTTCCTGTCTCCTCTCTCCTGTCTCCTCTCTCCTGTCTCCCCTCTCCTGTCTCCCCTCTCCTGTCTCCTCTCTCCTGTCTCCCCTCTCCTGTCTCCTCTCTCCTGTCTCCTCTCTCCTGTCTCCTCTCTCCTGCCTCCTCTCTCCTGTCTCCTTTTCCTGTCTCCTGTCTCCTCTCCCCTGTCTCCTCTCTCCTGTCTCCTCTCTGCTGTCTCCTCTCTCCTGGCTCCTCTCTCCTGTCTCCTCTCTCCTGTGTCCTCTCTGCTGTTTCCTCTCTCTGTCTCATCTCTCCTGCCTCCTCTCTCCTGTCTCCTCTCTGCTGTCTCCTCTCTCCTGGCTCCTCTCTCCTGTCTCCTGTGTCCTCTCTGCTGTCTCCCCTCTCCTGTCTCCTCTCTCCTGTCTCCTTTTTCCTGTCTCCTCTCTCCTGTCTCCCCTCTCCTGTCTCCCCTCTCCTGTCTCCTCTCTCCTGTCTCCTCTCTCCTGTCTCCTCTCTGCTGTCTCCTCTCTCCTGTCTCCTCTCTCCTGCCTCTTCTCTGCTGTCTCCTCTCTCCTGTCTCCTCTCTCCTGTCTCCTCTCTCCTGTCTCAACTCTCCTGTCTCAACTCTCCTGTCTCAACTCTCCTGTCTCCCCTCTCCTGTCTCCTCTCTCCTGTCTCCTCAGCCCTGTCTCCTCTCTCCTGTCTCCTCTCTCCTGTCTCCTTTTCCTGTCTCCTGTCTCCTGTCTCCTCTCTCCTGTCTCCTCTCTCCTGTCTCCTCTCTCCTGTCTCCTCTCTCCTCGCTCCTCTCTCCTGTCTCCTCTCTCCTGTGTCCTCTCTGCTGTCTCCTCTCTCCTGTCTCATCTCTCCTGGCTCCTCTCTCCTGTCTCCTCTCTCCTGTCTCATCTCTCCTGTCTCCTCTCTCCTATCTCCTGTTTGCTGTCTCCTGTCTCCTCTCTCCTGTCTCCTGTCTCCTGTCTGCTGTCTCCTGTCTCCTCTCTCCTGTCTCCTCTCTGCTGTCTCCTGTCTCCTCTCTCCTGTCTGCTGTCTGCTGTCTGCTGTCTCCTGTCTCCTCTCTCCTGTCTCCCCTCTCCTGTCTCCCCTCTCCTGTCTCCCCTCTCCTGTCTCCTCTCTCCTGTCTCCTCTCTCCTGTCTCCTCTCTCCTGTCTCATCTCTCCTGTCTCCTCTCTCCTGTCTCCCCTCTCCTGTCTTCTCTCTCCTGTCTCCCCTCTCCTGTCTCCTCTCTACTGTCTCCTCTCTCCTGTCTCCTCTCTCCTGCCTCTTCTCTCCTGTCTCCTCTCTCCTGTCTCCTCTCTCCTGTGTCCTCTCTCCTGTGTCCTCTCTTCTGTCTCCTCTCTGCTGTCTCCTCTCTTCTGCATCCTCTCTCCTGTCTCCCCTCTCCTGTCTCCCCTCTCCTGTCTCCTCTCTCCTGTCTCCTGCCTCCTGCCTCCTCGCTCCTGTCTCCTCTCTGCTGTCTCCTCGCTCCTGTCTCCTCTCTGCTGTCTCCTGCTCTGCTCCCCCTGCCTGGGCGTCACTGGTCTAAAAGGGACCTCACTCTGAAGCGGGCTTTCCGCAAGTCTTCCCACCGCCTCCAGTTTCAAACTAGATCAAGGCAGGAATGCCGTGGGAAATCCCTGCTGCATTCAGCTGCACTATCCCTGGCTTCCTGGGCCAAGGGGGTGGTGGGGAAAGTTATAATAAATCCACTAGGAATCTGAAGTGCATCCTGTAACGACAGCAGTGATCATTTAAAATTAATTGAATTTACTTATTACTTTTTCAGATCACCGGAATGGTGTGCTGTCCCTCCTCCAACCACATTGCCGTGGGGACTGAAACTGGTCACATCTATTATATAAACCTGGTAAATGTGGATCACCCTCGCCTGGTCCATCAAGCCTATCTCCACAACATGCCAATACTCTACCTCAGGTAAGTACCTCGATCTCCACAACATGCCAATACTCTACCTCAGGTAAGTACCTCGATCTCCACAACATGCCAATACTCTACCTCAGGTAAGTACCTCGATCTCCACAACATGCCAATACTCTACCTCAGGTAAGTACCTCGATCTCCACAACATGCCAATACTCTACCTCAGGTAAGTACCTCGATCTCCACAACATGCCAGTACGCTACCTCAGGTAAGTACCTCGATCTCCACAACATGCCAATACTCTACCTCAGGTAAGTACCTCGATCTCCACAACATGCCAATACGCTACCTCAGGTAAGTACCTCGATCTCCACAACATGCCAGTACGCTACCTCAGGTAAGTACCTCGATCTCCACAACATGCCAATACGCTACCTCAGGTAAGTAAAGAGAGGGGGAGCAGTCAGAGAGAAATATGAAAAAATAGAAACAGAAGATAGGGGCATGAGGAGGCCTTTTGGCCCTTCGAGCCTGCTCCGCCATTCATCACCATCATGGCTGATCATCCAACTCAATAGCCTAATCCTGCTTTCTCCCCATAGCCTTTGATCCCATTCTCACCAAGTGCAATATCTACTTGCTTCTTGAAAACATACAACTTTTTGGTCTCAACTACTTCCTGTGGTAATGAATCCCACAGGGTCACCACTCTCTGGGTGAAGAAATATCTCCTCATCTCTGTCGTGAATGGTCTACACCGTTTCCTCAGACTGTGACCCTGGTTCTGGACACCCCCACCATCAGGAACATCCTTCCTGCATCTACCCCGTCCAGTCCTGTGAATTTTACAGGTTTCTATGAGATTCCCCCTCATTTCCCGGCTTGGGTCACTGTCTGTGCGGAGTCTGCACGTTCTACCCGTGTCTGCGTGGGTTTCCTCCGGGTGCTCCGCTTCCCTCCCACAAATCCTGACGGCACCGGTGTGATTTCCCTCGCCGACGGCACCGATGTGATTTCCCTCGCCGACGGCACCGGTCTGATTACCCTCGCCGACGGCACCGGTGTGATTTCCCTCGCCGACGGCACCGGTGTGATTTCCCTCGCCGACGGCACCGGTGTGATTACCCTCGCCGACGGCACCGGTGTGATTACCCTCGCCGACGGCACCGGTGTGATTTCCCTCGCCGACGGCACCGGTGTGATTTCCCTCGCCGACGGCACCGGTCTGATTACCCTCGCCGACGGCACCGGTCTGATTACCCTCGCCGACGGCACCGGTCTAATTACCCTCGCCGACGGCACCGGTCTAATTACCCTCGCCGAGGGCACCGGTGTGATTTTCCTCACCATTGGCACCGGTGTGATTACCCTCGCCGATGGCATGAGTGTGATTTCCCTTGCCGAGGGCACCGGTGTGATTACCCTCGCCGATGGCATGAGTGTGATTTCCCTTGCCGAGGGCACCGGTGTGATTTTCCTCGCCGAGGTCACCGGTGGGATTTTCCTCGCCGACGGCACCGGTGTGATTACCCTCGCCGATGGCATGAGTGTGATTTCCCTTGCCGACGGCACCGGTGTGATTTTCCTCGCCGACGGCACCGGTGGGATTTCCCTTGCCGACGGCACCAGTGGGATTTCCCTCACCGACGGCACCAGTGGGATTTCCCTTGCCGACGGCACCGGTGTGATTACCCTCGCTGACGGCACCAGTGGGATTTCCCTTGCCGACGGCACCGGTGTGATTTTCCTCGCCGACGGCACCGGTGGGATTTCCCTTGCCGACGGCACCAGTGGGATTTCCCTTGCCGACGGCACCAATGGGATTTCCCTCACCGACGGCACCAGTGGGATTTCCCTTGCCGACGGCACCGGTGGGATTTTCCTCGCCGACGGCACCAGTGGGATTTCCCTTGCCGACGGCACCGGTGGGATTTTCCTCGCCGACGGCACCAGTGGGATTTTCCTCGGCGACGGCACCAGTGGGATTTTCCTAGCCGACGGCACCGGTGGGATTTTCCTCGCCGACGGCACCATTTGGACTTTCCAGTTTGTGCGATTCTGCCAGATTTCTCACTGAAACTGACACTTTGTCTCAAACCCGAGGGACCTTGGTGTACATACAACCGTCCCTTAAGGTAACAGGGCAGGTGGATACAGTGGTCAAGATGGTATTTGAGATACTTGCCTTTTATTAGCCGATAACACCCCAATCTAATTACAATTAACCTATAATGGTAACACTCCTATCTAATTACAATTAATCTGTAATGATAACACTCCTATCTAATTACAATTAATATGTAATGATAACACCCCTATCTAATTACAATTAATATGTCATGATAACACTCTTATCTAATTACAATTAATATGACATGGTAACACTCCTCTCTAATTACAAATAATCTGTAACGATAACACTCCTATCCAATTCCAATTAATCTGTAATGATACAGCCCAATCTAATTACAATTAATCTGTAATGATAACACTCCTATCTACGTTTAATCTGTAACGATAACACTCCTATCTAATTACAAATAATCTGTAACGATAACACTCCTATCTAATTACAATTAATCTGTAATGATAACACTCCTATCTAATTACATTTAATCTGTAATGATAACACTCCTATCTAATTACAATTAATCTGTAACGATAACACTCCTATCTAATTACAATTAATTTGTAATGATAACACTCCTATCTAATTACAATTAATATGACATGATAACACTCCTATCTAATTACAATTAATCTGTAATGATAACACTCCTATCTAATTACAATTAATCTGTAATGATAACACCCCTATCTAATTACAATTAATATGTCATGATAACACTCTTATCTAATTACAATTAATATGACATGGTAACACTCCTCTCTAATTACAAATAATCTGTAACGATAACACTCCTATCTAATTACAATTAATCTGTAATGATAACACCCCTATCTAATTACAATTAATCTGTAATGATAATACCCCTATCTAATTACAATTAATCTGTAATGATAACACTCCTTTCTAATTACAATTAATATGTATTGACTGCACCCCTATCTAATTACAATTAATCTGTAATGATAACACTCCTATCTAATTACAATTAATCTGTAATGATACAGCCCTATCTAATTACAGTTAATCTATAATGATAACACCGCAATCTAATTACAATTAATCTGTAACGATAACGCCCCTATCTAATTACAATTAATCTGTAAATATAACACTCCTATCTAATTCCAATCAATCTGTAATGATACACCCCTATCTAATTACAATTAATCTGTAATGATACACCCCTATCTAATTACAATTAATCTGTAATGATAACACTCCTATCTAATTACAATTAATCTGTAATAATAACACTCCTATCTAATTACAATTAATCTGTAATGATACAGCCCTATCTAATTACAGATAATCTATAATGATAACACAGCTATCTAATTACAATTAATCTGTAACGATAACACTCCTATCTAATTACAACTAATCTGCAATGATAACACTCCTATCTAATTATAATTCATCTGAAATGATAACACCCCTATCTAATTACAATTAATCTGTAATGATATACCCCTATCTAATTACAATTAATCTATAATGATAACACTCCTATCTAATTACAATTAATCTGTAATGATAACACCCCTATCTAATTACAATTAATCTGTAATAATAACACTCCTATCTAATTATAATTAAGCTGTAATGATAACATTCCTATCTAATTACAATTGATTTGTAATGATAACACTCCTATCTAATTTCAATTAATCTGTAATGATAACATCTCTATCTAATTACAATTAACATGTCATGATAACACTCCTATCTAATTACAATTAATATGACATGGTGACACTCCTATCTAATTACAATTAATCTGTAATGATAACACTCCTATCTAATTCCAATTAATCTGTAATGATACACCCCTATCTAATTACAATTAATCTGTAATGATAACACTCCTATCTAATTCCAATTAATCTGTAATGATACACCCCTATCTAATTACAATTAATCTGTAATGATAACACTCCTATCTAATTATAATTAGTCTGTAATGATAACACCCCTATCTAATTACAATTAATCTGTAATGATACACCCCTATCTAATTACAATTAATCTGTAATGATACACCCCTATCTAATTACAATTAATCTGTAATGATAACACTCCTATCTACTTCCAATTAATCTGTAATGATAACACTCCTAACTAATTACAATTAATCTGTAATGAAACACCCCTATCTAATTACAATTAATCTGTAATGATAACACTCCTATCTAATTCCAATTAATCTGTAATGATACACCCCTATCTAATTACAATTAATCTGTAATGATACACCCATATCTAATTACAATTAATCTATAATGATAACACCCCTATCTAATTACAATTAATCTGTAATGATAACGCCCCTATCTAATTACAATTAATCTGTAATGATAACACTACTATCTAATTCCAATTAATCTGTAATGATACACCCCTATCTAATTACAATTAATCTATAGTGATAACACTCCTATCTAATTACAACTAATCTGTAATGATAACACTCCTATCTAATTATAATTCATCTGTAATGATAACACCCCTATCTAATTACAATTAATCTGTAATGATACACCCCTATCTATTTATAATTAATCTGTAACGGTAACACTCCTATCTAATTACAATTAATTTATAACGATAACACCCCTATCTAATTACAATTAATATGTAATGATAACACCCCCATCTAATTACAATTAATCTGTAATGATAACACTCCTTTCTAATTACAATTAATATGTATTGACTGCACCCCTATCTAATTACAATTAATCTGTAATGATACACCCCTATCTAATTACAATTAATCTGTAATGATAACACTCCTATCTAATTATAATTAATCTGTAATGATAACACCCCTATCTAATTACAATTAATCTGTAATGATACACCCCTATCTAATTACAATTAATCTGTAATGATAACACTCCTATCTAATTACAATTAATATGTAATGACTGCACCCCTATCTAATTACAATTAATCTGTAATGATAACGCCACTCTCTAATTACAATTAATCTGTAATGATAACACTCCTATCTAATTACAATTAATCTGTAATGATACAGCCCTATCTAATTACAGTTAATCTATAATGATAACACCCCTATCTAATTACAATTAATCTGTAATGATAACGCCCCGATCTAATTACAATTAATCTGTAATGATAACACTACTATCTAATTCCAATTAATCTGTAATGATACACCCCTATCTAATTACAATTAATCTATAATGATAACACTCCTATCTAATTACAACTAATCTGTAATGATAACACTCCTATCTAATTATAATTCATCTGTAATGATAACACCCCTATCTAATTACAATTAATCTGTAATGATACACCCCTATCTATTTACAATTGATCTGTAACGGTAACACTCCTATCTAATTACAATTAATCTGTAATGATAACACCCCTATCTAATTCCAATTAATCTGTAACGGTAACACTCCTATCTAATTACAATTAATTTATAACGATAACACCCCTATCTAATTACAATTAATATGTAATGACAACACCCCTATCTAATTACAATTAATCTGTAATGATAACACTCCTTTCTAATTACAATTAATATGTATTGATACACCCCTATCTAATTACAATTAATCTGTAATGATAACACTCCTATCTAATTATAATTAATCTGTAATGATAACACCCCTATCTAATTACAATTAATCTGTAATGATACACCCCTATCTAATTACAATTAATCTGTAATGATAGACCCCTATCTAATTACAATTAATCTGTAATGATAACACTCCTATCTACTTCCAATTAATCTGTAATGATAACACTCCTAACTAATTACAATTAATCTGTAATGAAACACCCCTATCTAATTACAATTAATCTGTAATGATAACACTCCTATCTAATTCCAATTAATCTGTAATGATACACCCCTATTTAATTACAATTAATCTGTAATGATACACCCATATCTAATTACAATTAATCTGTAATGATAACACTCCTATCTAATTCCAATTAATCTGTAATGATAACACTCCTATCTAATTACAATTAATCTGTAATGATAACACTCCTATGTAAGTACAATTAATCTGTAATGATACAGCCCTATCTAATTACAGTTAATCTATAATGATAACACCCCTATCTAATTACAATTAATCTGTAATGATAACGCCCCTATCTAATTACAATTAATCTGTAATGATAACACTACTATCTAATTCGAATTAATCTGTAATGATACACCCCTATCTAATTACAATTAATCTATAGTGATAACACTCCTATCTAATTACAACTAATCTGTAATGATAATACTCCTATCTAATTATAATTCATCTGTAATGATAACACCCCTATCTAATTACAATTAATCTGTAATGATACACCCCTATCTATTTATAATTAATCTGTAACGGTAACACTCCTATCTAATTACAATTAATCTGTAATGATAACACCCCTATCTAATTCCAATTAATCTGTATTGGTAACACTCCTATCTAATTACAATTAATTTATAACGATAACACCCCTATCTAATTACAATTAATATGTAATGATAACACCCCTATCTAATTACAATTAATCTGTAATGATAACACTCCTTTCTAATTACAATTAATATGTATTGACTGCACCCCTATCTAATTACAATTAATCTGTAATGATACACCCCTATCTAATTACAATTAATCTATAGTGATAACACTCCTATCTAATTACAACTAATCTGTAATGATAATACTCCTATCTAATTATAATTCATCTGTAATGATAACACCCCTATCTAATTACAATTAATCTGTAATGATACACCCCTATCTATTTATAATTAATCTGTAACGGTAACACTCCTATCTAATTACAATTAATCTGTAATGATAACACCCCTATCTAATTCCAATTAATCTGTATTGGTAACACTCCTATCTAATTACAATTAATTTATAACGATAACACCCCTATCTAATTACAATTAATATGTAATGATAACACCCCTATCTAATTACAATTAATCTGTAATGATAACACTCCTATCTAATTACAATTAATCTGTAATGATACACCCCTATCTAATTACAATTAATCTATAGTGATAACACTCCTATCTAATTACAACTAATCTGTAATGATAACACTCCTATCTAATTATAATTAATCTGTAATGATACACCCCTATCTAATTACAATTAATCTGTAATGATACACCCCTATCTAATTACAATTAATCTGTAATGATAACACTCCTATCTACTTCCAATTAATCTGTAATGATAACACTCCTAACTAATTACAATTAATCTGTAATGAAACACCCCCATCTAATTACAATTAATCTGTAATGATAACACTCCTATCTAATTCCAATTAATCTGTAATGATATACCCCTATCTAATTACAATTAATCTGTAATGATAACACTCCTATCTAATTATAATTAATCTGTAATGATACACCCCTATCTAATTACAATTAATCTGTAATGATACACCCCTATCTAATTACAATTAATCTGTAATGATAACACTCCTATCTACTTCCAATTAATCTGTAATGATAACACTCCTAACTAATTACAATTAATCTGTAATGAAACACCCCCATCTAATTACAATTAATCTGTAATGATAACACTCCTATCTAATTCCAATTAATCTGTAAATATAACACTCCTATCTAATTCCAATTAATCTGTAATGATACACCCCTATCTAATTACAATTAATCTGTAATGATACACCCATATCTAATTACAATTAATCTGTAATGATAACACTCCTATCTAATTACAATTAATCTGTAATGATAACACTCCTATCTAATTACAATTAATCTGTAATGATAACACCCCTATCTAATTACAATTAATCTGTAATGATAGCACTCCTATCTAATTACAATTAATCTGTAATGATACACCCATATCTAATTACAATTAATCTGTAATGATAACACTCCTATCTAATTACAATTAATCTGTAATGATACACCCCTATCTAATTACAATTAATCTGTAATGATAGCACTCCTATCTAATTACAATTAATCTGTAACGATAACACCCCTATCTAATTACAATGTCATGTGCAGTTTCCAATGTTCTGTTGATGTTATTTGTGATCTGTTAGATGTGACCACGCAGGACAGTACCTTGTTGCTGGATGCTCTGATGGACATCTATTCATTGTGAGTTGCCGACCCTCCAAGCAGTTTAAAGTCATTGGATACACAGGTAACCATTAAACAACTTTATCCTTTGCTCAACTCAGGCTCTGAAATGATCCAAAACACGACAGGTACAGCACGGGGTTAGATACAGAGTAAAGCTCCCTCTACCCTGCCTCCATCAAACACTCCCAGGACAGGTACAGCACGGGGTTAGATACAGAGTAAAGCTCCCTCTACCCTGCTTCCATCAAACACTCCCAGGACAGGTACAGCACAGGGTTAGATACAGAGTAAAGCTCCCTCTACCCTGCCTCCATCAAACATTCCCAGGACAGGTACAGCTCGGGGTTAGATATAGAGTAAAGCTCCCTCTACACTGTCCCCATCAAACACTCCCAGGACAGGTACAGCACGGGGTTAGATACAGAGTAAAGCTCCCTCTACCCTGTCTCCATCAAACACTCCCAGGACAGGTACAGCACGGGGTTAGATACAGAGTAAAGCTCCCTCTACCCTGTCTCCATCAAACACTCCCAGGACAGGTACAGCACGGGGTTAGATACAGAGTAAAGCTCCCTCTACCCTGTCTCCATCAAACACTCCCAGGACAGGTACAGCACGGGGTTAGATACAGAGTAAAGCTCCCTCTACACTGTCCCCATCAAACACTCCCAGAACAGGTACAGCACGGGGTTAGATACAGAGTAAACCTCCCTCTACACTGTCCCCATCAACCACTCCAGGGATAGTTACAGCACGGGGTTAGATATAGAGTAAAGCTCCCTGTACACTGTCCCCATCAAACACTCCCAGGACAGGTACCGCACGGGGTTAGATACAGAGTAAAGCTCCCTCTACACTGTCTCCATCAAACACTCCCAGGACAGGTACAGCACGGGGTTAGATACAGAGTAAAACTCCCTCTACACTGTCCCCATCAAACACTCCCAGGACAGGTACAGCACGGGGTTAGATACAGAGTAAAGCTCCCTCTACACTGTCCCCATCAAACACTCCCAGGACAGGTACAGCACGGGGTTAGATACAGAGTAAAGCTCCCTCTACACTGTCCCCATCAAACACTCCCAGGACAGGTACAGCACGGGGTTAGATACAGAGTAAAGCTCTCTCTACACTGTCCCCATCAAACACTCCCAGGACAGGTACAGCACAGGGTTAGATACAGAGTAAAGCTCCCTCTACACTGTCCCCATCAAACACTGCCAGGACAGGTACAGCACGGGGTTAGATACAGAGTAAAGCTCCCTCTACACTATCCCCATCAAACACTCCCAGGACAGGTATGAGGTGTTGGGTGCTCTAAGGTACAGATGAACCAACACGGTTGCGATTGGTACAACGCAGTTTTATTCCAACTTGTTATTTACAGATCTGTCTTGGTACTCAGCACGTGTTGACAGTGTGAGTCAGGTCCTGTCCTTGTCCTTGTCTCTAGATGGACTGTCCACCAGGTGTCGTGTTTCTTCTCTTATACTGTGTTTGCTCTTGTCTGTGATTGGCTGTCGTGTTATGTGTGCTAATTGGTCTGTTGGTCTATCATGATGTGTGTGTTTGAATATCATGACATCCTCCCTTTTTTACAAGATTATGTGCCTACGTGGTTATAAATATGAATGTGTCCTGAGTGCAGCTAAAGGTGTGTGTGCGTGATAGTTACAGCTTGTACATATGGCGTAACTATATACATGGGGCGATGTCAGGTGTGACATGCTAACGAGGTTGTACCATAACAAAAGGGTTGACTGCCTCAAGGGTGGGTCGAGAACCACCGGCTGAGGTGCGGCCTGGCCACGGGCGGCGACAGAAGGGGCATGGTCTGTGGCAGCTCCACGAAGTCACTATCAGGAACCCTTGGAGGACACGGCGTCTGTGTGTGGTTCCGTTGCGAGCGTGGAAGTAGGCGAAGGACTCGCCGATTGCGCCTACGCATGGATCCATCCGTCATGCGTACCAGGAATGAGCGCGGAGCCACACGTCGGAGAACTTCGGCAGGTGCTGACCAGCCACCGTTTGGTAGATGAATGCGGATATTGTCTCCAGGGGCCAGGGGGGAAAGATCAGTTGCCCTTGCGTCGTACGATCTCTTCTGGCGATCACGCTGCAGTTGCATCTTATGCAGTACCGGAGCATGGTCTGTTGTTGGTGCCAGTATGGAAGGCACAGTGGTTCTGAGGGTGCGACCCATCAGTAGCTGTGCTGGCGAGAGACCCGTGGCTAGCGGGGCCGAGCGATAGGCCAGCAGGGCGAGGTGAAAGTCCGATCCAGCAGCAGCAGCCTTGCAGAGGAGCCGCTTGGCAATGTGAACGCCCTTCTCCGCCTTTCCATTGGACTGGGGATGCAGAGGGCTGGACGTCACGTGTGTGAAGCCATACGAGGCGGCAAAGGACGACCATTCATGGCTGGCAAAACAAGGCCCATTGTCCGACATGACAGTCATCGGAATGCCGTGGCGAGCAAAGGTGTCTTTGCAGGCCCTGATGACAGCAGACGACGTCAGATCGTTTAGGGGTATGACTTCTGAGTAATTGGAAAAGTCGTCCACTATGATAACATAGTCCATGCCAAGCGCGTGAAACAGGTCGACACCCACCTTCGCCCAGGGGGATGTCACCAGCTCATGGGGCAGAAGCGTCTCAGGAGGTTGCGCCGGCTGAAACCTTTGGCAGGTTGTGCAGTTGAGCACCATGTTGGCAATATCGTCACTGATGCCCGGCCAGTATACCGCCTCTCGGGCCCTCCGTCTGCACTTCTCGACCCCCAAGTGGCCTTCGTGTATTTGATTGAGAACCAGCTGCTGCATACTGTGCGGAATGACGATCCTGTCTAGCTTCAGAAGGATCCCATCAATGATGGCTAGGTCGTCTCGTACATTGTAGAACTGCGGGCACTGCCCTTTGAGCCATCCTCCCGTCATGTGGCGCATCACTCGCTGTAAAAGACGGTCGGCCGCTGTCTCTCGGCGGATACGGGCCAGACTGGAGTCGTCAGCCGGCAGATTTGTCGCTGTCAAGGCCACCTGTGCCTCGACCTGACATACGAACCCCTCCGCATCTGGTGGCGTGCTCACTGCTCGGGATAGGGCGTCCGCCACGATGAGGTCCTTCCCTGGAGTGTAGACCAGTTGGAAGTCATACCTCCTGAGTTTAAGTAGGATGCGCTGGAGGCGAGGGGTCATCTCGTTCAGGTCCTTGTTTATTATGCTGACCAGGGGGCGATGGTCAGTTTCAACCGTGAATCGTGGAAGACCATATACATAATTGTGGAACTTGTCCAAACCAGTTAGCAAGCCCAGGCATTATTTTTCGATTTGCGCGTAGCGCTGCTCTGTGGGGGCCATAGCCCGTGATGCATAGGCAACGGGGGCCCATGATGACGTGTCATCCCTCTGCAGGAGCACTGCTCCAATGCCGGATTGGCTGGCATCAGTTGAGATTTTGGTGGGACGAGACGTGTCGAAGAACGCCAACACTGGTGCCGTGGTCAGTTTGTGTTTGAGCTTCTCCCATTCCAGCTGGTGTGTATGTTGCCACTGGAACTCTGTAGATTTCTTTACGAGATGGCGCAGAGCCGTTGTGTGGGAAGCAAGGTTGGGAATGAATTTCCCGAGGAAGTTGACCATGCCCAGGAATCGTAGGACAGTCTTCTTGTCGGCCGGCCGCGGCATGGCTGTGATGGCGCTCACCTTGTCTGCATCCAGACGGACCCCTGACCGGGAGATATGGCCCCCCAGGAACTTCAATTCGGTCTGGCCAAAGGCACACTTGGCTCGGTTGAGACGCAGGCCGTTTTCCCGTATGCGGGCAAAAACGCGTTGGAGACGATGTATGTGCTCCTGCGGTGTGGTGGACCAGATGATGACATCGTCCACATATACGCGCACCCCTTCGATGCCTTCCATCATCTGCTCCATGATTCTGTGGAAGACCTCGGATGCCGAGATGATGCCAAATGGCATCCGGTTGTAGCAGAACCTGCCGAAAGGGGTGTTGAAGGTACATAGCTTTCGGCTGGACGGGTCCAGTTGGATCTGCCAAAACCCTTTGGAAGCATCCAGTTTCGTGAATATCTTCGCTTGGGCCATTTCACTGGTGATCTCCTCCCGTTTTGGTATGGGATAATGTTCCCGCATAATGTTATTATTGAGGTCTTTGGGGTCTATACAGATACGGAGCTCGCCAGAGGGCTTCTTGACACACACCATGGAGCTGACCCATGGCGTGGGCTCCGTGACCCTGGATAGGACCCCTTGGTCTTGGAGATCCTGCAGCTGTAGCTTGAGGCGGTCTTTAAATGGCGCAGGAACCCTGCGAGGTGCGTGAACGACCGGGATGGCGTCCTGTTTGAGGCGAATTTGGTCTGTGTATGGCAGTGTTCCCATGCCTTCGAATGCCTCCTGGTTGTGGGCGAGGAGCAATTGGAGCTGTGCGTTGAACTCAGCATCCGGGAAGTCAGACGTGCCGTCTGGAGAGAGAGAGAGGATTCGTTGCACAAGGTGGAGAGCCTTACATGCCTGTGCGCCCAGCAAGGAGTCCTTCGATGAGCCAACTATCTCGAACGAGAGTGTGGCCGTGTGTGTTTTGTGTGTCACCTGGAGCTGGCAGGATCCCATGGCCGGGATAACGTTCCCGTTGTAGTCGACCATCTTGCACCGGGATGGCTGGATTGGTGGTCTGACCTTCATGGCAGAGAATGCTGACCATGCTATGAGGTTGGCAGATGCACCAGCGTCCAGGCGGAAAGTGATCGGCAATTGGTTGACCGCCAGGGTGGCACTCCATTCGTCGGCCGGATTGATGGTGTTGACCCGGTTCACATCAATGACCGAAACCCGGAAGGCATCTTGGTCATCTGTGTCATCGGGCTGGATGTCCTGATGTGGAGGCTGGATGGTTCGCACGTGTCTGCGAGGTTGTCGGAGATGTGGAGGATCCATCGGTTGAACCACTCGACAGTAGGCAGCGTAGTGGCCCATCTTGCCACAGCGTAGGCATTGTCGGGTTTTTGCAGGACATTGCCGTTTTAAATGTGCAGCTCCACAGTTGCCGCACGTCATGACGTCACGGCGTTCGTTACGCCACTGCGCATGCGCAGTTCGGTCTTGCATCGGGCGCGCCTGCGCAGTGCGTCCCTCGATGTTGCCGTTGGTTTTGGCGCACACAAGCACGGGAGACCGCGAAAAGCGCGGGAAACGGCCGCCCTCGTCCGGGCCGCGGGCCGGGAGAAACTCGATTGCCTGGATGTGTTCGGCCTCGTGGGCGGCCTGGCTTGCCTATTCGATCGCATGGGACCCCCTCCGTGCCGACTCGGTCGCCTGAAATTGGGCAAAGCGGCTGGTCGCATTTTCATGGAGGACACAGGCTTCCACCGCAGATGTTAAGGTCAGGCCTTGAATTTTTAGAAGCTGCTGGTGTAGGCCACTGGAGGCAACGCCAAAAACAATCTGGTCCCGGATCATGGACTCTGAGGTGTTGCCGTAACCGCAGGACTGCGCGAGTATGCGGAGGTGCGTCAGAAAGGGTTGAAAGAGCTCATCCTTACCTTGCAGGCGGTGCTGAAAGATATACCTTTCAAAACTTTCATTTACCTCAACGTTGAAGTGCTGGTCGAGCTTGAGGAGGACCGTGTCATACTTGGATTGGTTCTCGCCTTCCGCGAACACCAGTGAGTTGTGTACATCGATGGTGTGCTGACCTGCGGTGGTGAGGAGCATGGCAATCTTTGTCTCGTCCGAGGCACCCTGTTTTTCGTTGGCTCGCATGTACAGTTCAAATCGCTGCTTGAAGAGCTTCCAATTGGTGCCAAGGTTCCCAGCGACTTGCAACGGCTGCGGTTTGTTGGTGATGTCCATGGCTCAGGATGGCAGCTTTGCCGGCAGGTATCGATCCACTCACTGGTACCATGTGGTGTTGGGTGCTCTGAGGTACAGACGAACCAACACGGTTGCGATTGGTACAACAGTTTTATTCCAACTAGTTATTTACACATCTGTCTTGGTACTCAGCACGTGGTGACTGTGTGAGTGTCTTGTTAATCAGGTCCTGTCCTTGTCCTTGTCTCTAGATGGACTGTCCACCAGGTGTCGTGTTTCTTCTCTTATACTGTGTCTGCTCTTGTCTGTGATTGGCTGTCGTGTTATGTGTGCTAATTGGTCTGTTGGTCTATCATGATGTGTGTGTTTGAATATCATGACAAGGTACAGCACGGGGTTAGATACAGAGTAAAGCTCCCTCTACACTGCCCCCATCAAACACTCCCAGGACATGGTACAGCACGGGGTTAGATACAGAGTAAAGCTCCCTCTACACTGTCCCCATCAAACACTCCCAGGACAGGTACAGCACGGGGTTAGATACAGAGTAAAGCTCCCTCTACACTGTCCCCATCAAACACTCCCAGGACAGGTACAGCACGGGGTTAGATACAGAGTAAAACTCCCTCTCCACTGTCCCCATCAAACACTCCCAGGACAGGTACAGCACGGTGTTAGACACAGAGTAAAGTTCCCTCTCCACTGTCCCCATCAAACATTCCCAGGACTGGTACAGCACGGGGTTAGATACAGAGTAAAGCTCCCTCAACACTGTCCCCATCAAACACTCCCAGGACAGGTACAGCACGGGGTTAGATACAGAGTAAAGCTCCCTCTCCACTGTCCCCATCAAACACTCCCAGGACAGGTACAGCACGGTGTTAGATTCAGAGTAAAGCTCCCTGTACATTGTCCCCATCAAACGCTCCCAGGACAGGTATAGCACGGGGTTAGATTCAGAGTAAAGCTCCCTCTACATTGTCCCCATCAAACACTCCCAGGACAGGTACAGCACGGGGTTAGATACAGAGTAAAGCTCTCTCTACACTGTCCCCATCAAACACTCCCAGGACAGGTACAGCACGGGGTTACATACAGAGTAAAGCTCCCTCTACACTGTCCCCATCAAACACTCCCAGGACAGGTACAGCGTGGGGTTAGATACAGAGTAAAGCTCCCTCTACACTGTCCCCATCAAACACTCCCAGGACAGGTACAGCACGGGGTTAGATACAGAGTAAAGCTCCCTCTACACTGTCCCCATCAAACACTCCCAGGACAGGTACAGCACGGGGTTAGATACAGAGTAAAGCTCTCTCTACACTGTCCCCATCAAACTCTCCCAGGACTGGTACAGCACGGGGTTAGATACAGAGTAAAGCTCCCTCTACACTGTCCCCATCAAACACTCCCAGGACAGGTACAGCACGGGGTTAGATACAGAGTAAAGCTCCCTCTATACTGTCCCCATCAAACACTCCCAGGACAGGTACAGCACGGGGTTAGATACAGAGTAAAGCTCCCTCTACACTGTCCCCATCAAACACTCCCAGGACAGGTACAGCACGGGGTTAGATACAGAGTAAAGCTCTCTCTACACTGTCCCCATCAAACTCTCCCAGGACTGGTACAGCACGGGGTTAGATACAGAGTAAAACCTGCACCATTGTGTTCCTGTTGATTTTTCTTCCTTACTATGATATGGTTTCCTGGAACACTAATGGAGCATCGTGTCTCTGACTTCTACCTGTTTTCCTTGTTTTCTTGCCCAACAGAGGTAAAGGGTGAGACTCTGGATTGTTTTCTCGCATATCACATGTCAAAGAAGGTTGTGAATTGCCTGACGCTGACATGTCAAGTTGGAGACGAGAAATCTGAAGGAGGCACCCAGCTTGTGAAGTTTGATCTTGTTGGAGATCTCACATCAGGTAGGACGGATCCCAAGGCTTCCGACTCACCTGGGAATTAGCCAAAAATATCCTTCTGCAGTTATCCATTTGTTTTCTTCTGTCCTGAACTGGCTTCTAATCAGTGGGGATTGCTACCGTTATTGCCGCCACACTCAGAGAGTGTACAAGAGCATTGCATTCAGCATCCTACAAACATGTGAATTAGTAAATGGAGTTGGCCACTTGTCCCCTCGAATCTCCACTGCAATTCAATAAGATCCTGGCTGATTTAACTTTAATCTCAACTCCATAATCTCACTCCACTCCACCCCCCCCCCCCCCCAATGATAATTTGTCATTCTGTCACTTATTAAGAATCTATCGACCTCTCTAAAGTCTCAACTTCGCTGCCTTTTGAGGAAGAGAATTCCAAAGACTCACAACCCTCTGAGGGAGAAAAATGTCATCTCTGTCTCAACTAATTAGCTGTTGACTTTCACACAGTGATCCCTGCTTCTAGATTCTCCGACAAGCGGGAACACCCTCTCCACATCCAACCTGTCAACACCTGTCAGGATCCTAAGTCACCTCTTGCTCTTCTAAACACCAGCAGATACGAACCTCACCTGTCCAATATTTCCACATGAGACTACCCTCCCATTCCAGAGTTTATTCTTGAAACCTGAATTCAGTATGCCAAGTGTAGTCTCGTCAGTGCTCTCTGTAGTTGAAGCATAACCTCCCTACTTTTGTATTCAGTTCCCCTTGCTATTGTGTGAGAGCACCTTTAAGAAATGGGTGTTTATAAATGGGTATGTATATAAATATCTGTAGTGAGAGTACCTTTAAGAAATGGGTGTTTATTACTGCAGTGATGTCAGAGAGTGGGTGGAGCTGGGCTGTCTGTCAGCTTTTTACTTTCGCTTTAGGCTTTTTGCTGCAGGTTGGGTTTGGTTTCATTTTAGTTTTGGAGAAGCTGAAATCACATCAGGATGTGTGTGAATCTCTGCAAGCTTATGAATGTTCATTTGGGGTTTTGAAGCGGTAACTGCTCTCAATAGTGAATTTAAACCTGATCTTTGTGTTAAAAGGGTCTTTTGTCTTCTGAATATTGTTTGGGACGTTATTAAGCATTGCTTAGTGTTGTATTCTTTGTGGGTGGTATTTGAATTGATGGTTGCTAAGATGTTCACTGTATGTTTTAAAAAGGTTGACTTGAGTTCATAGAATAAACATTGTTTTGCTTTAAAAATTACTTTTCCATTTCTGCTGTACCACACCTGTAGAGTAGGCCGTGTGCTCCCCATACCACAATCTAGTAAAAGTTGTGGGTCAGGTGAACTCCATGATAGACTTTGGGGTTCTCTAAACCCTGGCCCATAACACTATAAACAATAACATTCTATTGGCTGTAAGATGTAGGGTTTCTCAAGGTATAAAACTCTTCTAATTAAAACAAACGCTAAGGTCCAAATTTCTAACACTAGGATCCTCAGTTGTGTTTGAGCTCCAAGATACGATTGACTAGTATTTGTGAATTAAGTAGATTTATTAAGTAAAATGTAAATATAATTAACAAAAAACAGTGAAGACAGACTGGATTCTGTATCCACAAGGACCCAGGATTCCTTGAATGCTGACAGCACAGACAAAGTTGGCTTTTCTCTGTCTCTGAATTAATGATGAACTGTGTCTCAGAGAGGTTTACTGTTGAAGCAACGGTAAAACTGAGTCAAGTGCACTAATTCTCCAACATTTATCCCCACAACTCGCGATCCAGCACTTCCTTTCTTTTGGAAATGGCCAAATTCAATCCCCCTATTGGCCACAGGACACAAATGATCTCATGTCGCCTTCCTTTGTAACGCCTGCTTCATGGGTTGTACACTGAGAATCAGTTCCATCAGTTACTTCCTTGGAGCCCAGAAGAATACATTCCACGACAAACAAATGGCATCTTTCCTCTTGATACCAAACTGATAAAGTCACATTCTCCTGTCAACATGTTTTAACCCAAGCCCCACACTAAAGCTATTAAAATCAACAGTTAAGGCCACTTCCGAACAGGCGCCGGAATGTGGCGACTAGGGGCTTTTCACAGTAACTTCATACTTGTGACAATAAAAGGTTATTAGAATTATTATTATAATTTCAAAGAATAAAGGTTTCCTACTGGTGTAGATCGATTCAAGCAATGCATAGTTTGGAGCTTTGGCATCAAACAAGTTTGTTTCTTCCTGTTCCCCCAATTACCTTGACTGCTAATTGCCTAACAGAAATTCAACCTATTCATTTTAAAAGTGGCAATCTCCAAAGTTCATAAACACTCGTCTACCCGAAACAAAACCCCTAGAAACAGCAAACAAAAACAGAAAATACTGGACAATCTCAGCATGCCTGACAGTGTCTATGGAGAGAGAAGGGAGCGAACCTTTCAAATCTGGATGACTCAAAGCTTTGACAAAGAGTCAAGATACCAGACAAATCTTTAAAATCCCTCACTTCAACTCCTAGCTGCTCGAGGAATTGTCAACAGTTTGTTCCCAAATCCACATTACTGCCGAAACATTATTCACTGAACAAGTTCACATTGTGTTCCTATTTCCGTTAGCATCTTCCCATGAAGATGTATACAAACCACTTGGTGAATAACCCTTCCTTGCCAAGTCATTAAAAGAATAAATTCACAAGTTAATAACTTCATCAAAGAAAATGCTGCAAATACTCAGCAGGTCAGGTAACATCTGTGAGAAATGTTTCATCAGAATCGATTGTTAACCCCAGGGTCAACGAGCAGTATTTAAGTTTGAATGGGAGGGTGTGAATGTTGAGCTGGGGGAAAGTGTAATTATCACAGTTATTCGGCACTGTTATAACCTGCCTACTTACCATTGGCTGGGGACTAATGACTATCCCACAATCCTGTGGGAGTATGAACTTCCCCAATGAGGGGGGCGGAGAAACCACTAGTAAACTCCTAGTATAAATAAGCTGGCCAGTTCAGGAACCAGGAGGAAGGAGAAGGTAGCAAGGGAAGTTACTGCAACTGTTATGTATATACGTTATAGTAAATAAATGTTATTATTTTGTATCCTTAAAACTCGTGCTGGATTCTTCGTGGCCCTCACAAAACTGGCGACGAAGGTTAAAGTGAATATCTGTCTACACTGCTGAAGCCACCTCCCTGGATTTTTGTTGGATACAGGTTGGAAATTGTTTTCTATTATACCATGCCTCTGTACGGACGTTTGGATGTTTTTGATGCTGCGCTGGAAAGCTGGAACCAGTACACGCAACGGATGCGTTACTATTTCCGGGCAAACAATATCACCGAAAACGAGCGCCAGGTGGTCATATTGCTCACCGCCTGCGGCCCGCATACGTTTGGGGTGATTAGGAGCCTTACGTACCCAGCTGCGCCGGACACCAAAACGTTTGATGAACTTGTGAATATAGTGGGGTAACACTTTAACCCAACCCCGTCTACGATAGTCCAGCGTTACCGGTTTAATACCGCTGAGAGGACCCCTGGAGAATCCCTTGCAGATTTTCTATCCAGGCTACGCAGGATTGCGGAGTACTGTGACTATGGTGAGACCTTGTCAGAAATGTTACGCGACCGTTTGGTTTGCGGTATTAACAATGCAGCCACCCAGAGAAAGTTGTTAGCGGAGCCAACATTGACTTTTCAACAGGCCATTCAAATAGTATTGTCCTGAGAGAGCGCAGAACGAGGAGTGCAGGAGCTACAGGGAATGGAAGTGCATGCCTTGGGGCGCAACCCTTTCCGTCCAGAAACGTCCCCCGCACTCCTGCGGTACCTTGGGCAAGGCAACGTCCGGACCGACGCCAGTGGCCATCGGACATTCCTCCCCGAAGGGAGCCTTCTCCAGAGCCAATGGATGAGGAGCCATGTCCGTGTCAGACTTGTAGGCGCCGACCCCGTCGCGGACGGCGGTCCTGGGGTCGTTAGTCGCCGTCGTTCCGACCGAAACTGGGACCAGCCCAGGGGCCGTAACTGGGGCCAGCCCAGAGGCCGTACCTTCCATGTGGATGAACCTGCGGCGACTACTCCTCAGGACGTGGAGACGGAGGACGACTGCCTGCAGCTGCATTGTGTGGCAGCTCCCCGCGTGGCCCCCATTAAGGTGACAGTACGGGTCAATGGCCACCCTCTTGAGACGGAGTTGGATACTGGCGCAGCGGTCTCCGTGATCGCCCAGAGGACATTCGACCGCATCAAGCAGGGTATACAGACCCTTACATTAACCTACTCACAGGCCAGGTTGGCCACCTACACGGGGGAACCACTGGACATTGCAGGAACTACAATGACCCCTGTTGTCTATGGACGCCAGGAGGGGCGTTTCCCACTTATCGTGGTGCGCGGCCATGGGCCCAGCCTGTTGGGTCGGGACTGGTTGCGCCATTTGCGGTTGCAATGGCAGCACATCCTCCAAACAGTTTCTGAAGGGTTGACTGAGGTGCTAGGACGATACCCAGATGTATTCCAGCCTGGTTTGGGAAAAATAAAAGGGGCCGTAGCCCGTATCCAAGTTGAACCAGGAGCCATGCCGGGCTATTTCCAGGCGCGCCCAGTGCCTTACGCCTTGCTCGAGAAGGTAGAAGGGGAGCTCACTCATTTGGAGAGTTTGGGTATTATCAGGCCCGTCCGTTTTGCTGACTGGGCAGCACCAATTGTACCTGTAATGAAGCCAGATGCCACAGTTCGCTTGTGTGGCGACTATAAACTTACAGTGAATACAGTTTCCCGACTCGACCGATACCCAATGCCTCGCATAGAGGATCTCTGGACGAAACTTGCAGGTGGACTCTCGTTCACAAAATTAGATATGAGTCACGCCTACCTGCAGTTGGAGCTGGACCCTGCCTCCCGACCATATGTAACGATTAATACACACCGGGGCCTGTATGAATATACACGGTTGCCCTTTGGAGTATCCTCTGCCTGCGCAATTTTTCAACGTGTTATGGAGGGCATTTTGAGAGGTTTACCATGTGTGGCTGTCTACCTAGATGACGTTTTGATTACAGGGACGTCGGAGCAAGAACATTTGGAAAATCTGGAGGCTGTCCTTAGTCGCCTTTCGGAGGCTGGAGTCCGTTTACGTCGCACAAAGTGCGTATTTCAGGCAAAGGAAGTAGTCTACCTAGGTTATCGGGTGGACCGCGAAGGTCTGCACCCCGTCGCAGAGAAGGTGCGTGCAATTCAACATGCCCCCACCCCGACTGACACTTTGCATCTTCGTTCTTTTCTCGGTCTCGTAAACTATTACTGGAAGTTCCTCCCCAATCTGGCAACTACGCTGGCCCCTTTGCACCTGCTGCTAAAGAAAAATCACACCTGGGTTTGGGGTCAGCCGCAAGAAACCGCTTTCCGGCGGGTAAAGCAACAATTGTCGTCGTCTGGGTTACTAACCCACTATGATCCGGGAAAGCCTTTGCTCGTCACATGTGATACATCCCCGTATGGTATTGGGGCCGTCCTGTCCCACAAGATGGAGAACGGGGCCGAGCGACCGATAGCTTTCGCCTCCCGCACATTGACTGCAGCGGAGAAAAAGTACGCGCAGATCGAGAAGGAGGGCCTGGCAGTGGTTTTTGCGGTGAAACGCTCCCACCAGTACGTGTACGGCCGCCATTTCACTATCGTGACTGATCATAAGCCCCTGCTGGGACTCTTCAGAGAGGATAAGCCAATACCGCCCATTGCTTCTGCACGGATCCAGCGCTGGGCTTTGTTGCTTGCTGCATACGAGTATTCTCTGGAGCACAAACCAGGTACGCAGATAGCAAATGCCGACGCACTGAGCCGATTGCCTTTATCGACCGGCCCCATGTTGACCCCCACGACCGGTGAGGTGGTTGCAACTCTAAATTTTATGGACACCTTGCCTGACACGGCATCACAGATCCGTGAGTGGACCCAGACGGAGCCAGTCCTGTCAAAGGTTCGGCACATAGTCCTGTATGGTGGGCAGCATAGACAGCTCCCAGGCGAGTTGCGGGCATTTTCCTCCAAGCTGTCAGAATTCAGCGTGGAAGACGGCATCCTCTTGTGGGGGACGTGTGTGATTGTCCCGGAAAAAGGCCAGGAGCTGATACTAAGGGACTTGCACAATGGGCATCCAGGCGTGACCAAAATGAAAATGTTGGCCCTGAGTTATGTCTGGTGGCCAGGCCTCGACACCGACATTGAGAAGGAGGCCCAAAACTGCTCCATTTGCCAGGAGCATCAGAAGCTTCCGCCGGCCGCGCCCCTACATCACTGGGAATGGCCAGGGCGGCCTTGGGCACGCTTGCATGCAGATTTCGCAGGCCCTTTTCAAGGATCCATGTTCCTTTTACTAATTGACGCCCAGTCCAAATGGCTAGAGGTACATAAGATGCAGGGGACAACGTCCTGCGCAACAATTGAAAAGATGCGTTTATCGTTTAGTACGCATGGCCTCCCCGAGGTGCTGGTCACGGATAACGGCACTCCATTCACGAGTGAGGAGTTTGCTAGGTTCACAAAGATGAATGGCATCCGCCATATCCGCACTGCCCCTTACCACCCGGCTTCAAATGGGTTGGCAGAGCGCGCAGTGCAGACATCCTAAAGAAGCAGTCTTCCGGATCAATGGACACGAGACTGGCTCGCTTTTTGTTTACGTACAGAACCACCCCCCATGCAGTGACTGGGGTAGCTCCCGCAGAACTCCTAATGGGCCGGAGACTTTGCACCCGCCTTAGTCTGGTTTTCCCGGACATTGGCGAAAATGTACGCCGCACACAAGAACGGCAGGGACCGGGATTTTCTCGGCATCGGCCGATTCGGCAGTTTGCGCCCGGTGACCCAGTGTTCGTTCGGAATTTTGCTGGTGGTGCCCAATGGGTTCCTGGTGTAATCTTTCGCCAAACGGGCCCTATATCTTACCAAGTGCAAGCCCAGGGTCGTCTCCAGCGAAAACATGTAGACCACGTCCGGTCCAGAAGATCATCCCCTCAAAAGATTCCCCGCCCCCGGAGCTCATTTCTACAGCCGCAGAGACCAGAGACAAGGGAAGGTAGTCCTCAAAATCTTCCTCTGGTGCCTCACTCAAAGCCTGCGCACGTCGCTACAGAACCAAATGGAGATAGAGACGCTGACATGACGGAGGCAGCAGACTCTGACTCCGAGATGGAGACACAGGACGCATCAGAGGGAGAATCCTCGGGTCCACGGGCCGTGGATGTACAACCGTTGCACCGTTCATCACGGAAGCGCCGGTCTCCGTCTCGTTACACGCCGCCTGATCCAGCGCCGCGTGCAAATGGCGTCCGACCTGCGGCCAAACGAGTTTGACGCCCTCCTTCGCCAGGGTCTTCGGTGGATTCCTTGGACTTTGGGGGGGAGGGATGTTATAACCTGCCTGGTTATCACATAGAAGACAGAGGGTGGTGGTGGATGGAAAATTTTCAGACTGGAGACCAGTTACCAGCGGTGTACCACAGGGATCAGTGCTGGGTCCTCTGCTATTTGTGATTTTTATCAATGACTTGGAGGAGGGGGCTGAAGGGTGGGTCAGTAAATTTGCTGATGACACCAAGATTGGTGGAGTAGTGGATGAGGTGGAGGGCTGTTGTAGGCTGCAAAGAGACATTGATAGGATGCAGAGCTGGGCCGAAAAATGTCAGATGGAGTTTAACCCTGATAAGTGTGAGGTGATTCATTTTGGTAGAAAAAATTTGAATGCGGATTACAGGGTCAATGGCAGGGTTCTGAGGAATGTGGAGGAACAGAGAGATCTTGGGGTTCATGTCCACAGATCTCTGAAGGTTGCCACTCAAGTGGATAGAGCCTTGAAGAAGGCGTATAGTGTGTTAGAGTTTATTATCAGGGGGCTTAAGTTTAAGAGCCGCGGGGTTATGCTGCAACTATACATGACCCTGGTGAGACCACATTTGGAGTATTGTGTGCAGTTCTGGTCACCTCACTATAGGAAGGATGTGGAAGCATTGGAAAGGGTGCAAAGGAGATTTACCAGGATGCTGCCTGGGTTGCAGGATAGGTCTTATGAGGAAAGGTTGAGGGAGCTAGGGCTTTTCTCTTTGGAGCGGAGGAGGATGAGAGGTGACCTAATAGAGGTTTATAAGATAATGAGGGGGATAGATAGAGTGGACGTTCAGAGACTATTTCCTCGGGTGGATGTAGCTGTTACAAGGGGGCTATAAGATTAACTATAAGATTCAGGGTGGGAGATATAGGAGGGATGTCCGAGGTAGGTTCTTTACTCAGAGTGGTTAGGATGTGGAATGGACTGCCTGCTGTGATAGTGGAGTCAGACACTTTAGGAACTTTCAAGGGGTTATTGGATAGGCACATGGAGCACAACAGAATGGCAGGGAGTGGGATAGCTTGATCTTGGTTTCGGACAATGCTCGGCACAACATCGAGGGCTGAAGGGCCTGTTCTGTGCTGTACTGTTCTATGTACTTACCATTGGCTGGGGACTAATGACTATCCCACAATCCTGTGGGAGTATGAGCTTCCCCAATGAGGGGGGTGGAGAAACCATTAGTAAACTCCTAGTATAAATAAAGCTGGCCAGTTCAGGAACCAGCAGGAAGGAGAAGGTAGCAAGGGAAGTTACTGCTACTGTTATGTTTCGTGGCCCTTACAAAACTGTCTCTGTCTCTCTCTCTCTCTCTGTCTCTCTCTCTCTGTCTCTCTGTCTCTCTCTCTCTCTCTCTCTCTCTGTCTGTTATAACCTGCCTACTTACCATTGGCTGGGGACTAATGACTATCCCACAATCCTATGGGAGTATGAGCTTCCCCAATGAGGGGGGCGGAGAAACTCCTAGTATAAATAAGCTGGCCAGTTCAGGAACCAGCAGGAAGGAGTGTGCAGCAAGGGAAGTTACTGCTACTGTTATGTATATATGTTATAGTAAATAAATGTTATTACTTTGTATCCTTAAAACTCGTGCTGGATTCTTCATGGCCCTCACAAAAGGCACTATCTGTCTGCTGATTACAAATGTAAAGTTATGCTCAGCGCCTGAGATTGTCGAGGTTAATTTTGGATTAAACTCTTTAAACAGCTGACAAATTAACATTAGTCAGTTTGTTGAATAGGTTAAAGTCCAAATGTATTTCCACCACATTTGCAACCTTCTGTTTGTGAGCTGATTAAGCAGAGCAAGATACTTGTCCTCAGTGTGGGGTGAGGGCTCCTGATACCCTCGTCACAAGTCAGTCCATACCTCAGAGATGATCAGGCGCGATTCATTCGGCACGTTTGGCAGAGAGTTTCGTGAAGGTCGCATTGTCCAGATCGCAGCCAGTGATCATCAGCACTTAGTGCCAAAAATGAGCCCTCACGAGCTTCTCGCCATCACTGGCTGTCACGCTGTCTGATCCGCCCAGTGCCTCAGCGTCTCACCGTTAACGAGCAGGAGCTGCTTTTAACGCTCCCTCACCACTCACTCCCAGTCAGCACACAAACATAGCAGCGCAGACCTGCTCCTCGCTTTGGGGATACCGACCTGGCCATAAGACATAGGAGCGGAAGTAAGGCCATTCGGCCCATCGAGTCCACTCCACCATTCAATCATGGCTGATTTCAACTCCAGGCCTCTTGATGTGAGACGGGACATCCTGTCCCCCCCGAGGGGGTCAGAGGACCAGCAGCAGGGTCAGCAATACCACCTGGGAGGCAGTGGCAGCGGCTGGCAGTGTGGGCAGTGTGACCAGGAGGACCAGCGTCAATGTCGGCAGAAGACCAACGACCTCCATCGAGCTGCAAGGGTAAATTACCACCTCCCTCCTGGCATCAAGCCCGCCTGTCACCCCTCAAATTCTGCCCCCCCCCCCACCCCCACTAACGATGAGCTGACACCTCGCACCCTCCCACATCCAATCTTCAAACTTGATCCTCAGAACTCCTTGGCAGCAACCTCCAGCACAACCCTTTCATGTCCAGGTGCGGTGCCCACACATGCCACCTGCTATAGACCCCCCTGATCCAACGGCTCACAATGTCCTCTCTTTGTCCCTGCAGGAGAAGATGGCTGGGATAGGGCCAAGCCAGGGGGAGCAAACCGAGAGATTCGAGTGCTAACACCGATGAGGAATGTGCAATGTTCTTGTCAGCCTGATTTATTACAAGAACATTTATAGCTAAAGTTATAAACGATTTATTAACATTAACTGTGGGTTGACTATATACAAGACAACAGCTGAAAAACAGTAAAAGCAACCTCTCTCTTCAACTTCCTCCAGCCAGTCCGAGGTCAACTGACTCTAACATTCACTTATGTACTAGTGAGACTCCTAGTGGTCAGTCGGTGAATTACAACACAGCCATGATATAATAATAATCTTTTATTGTCACAAGTAGGCTTCAATGAAGTTACTGTGAAAAGCCCCTAGTCGCCACATTCCGGCGCCTGTTCGGGGAGGCCGGTACGGGAATTGAACCCGTGCTGCTGGCCCTGTTCTGCATTACAAGCCAGCTGTTTAGCCCACTGAGATAACCAGCCCTATATCGCCACAGAATGGGCCCTGGAAATCGCCCGAGCAGAGAGCAGTCTCCGACAGCGAGGTAAGAATCAACTGCTCGTCATCCAGATCCCTGCCTCAAGTTCATGCCAGACAAAATTATCCTTCCCTCTCACTGACCACATGTCCATTGCCTGGCAGGACGATGAGGTCGGGCCCTCCGGAGTCATTGTCCGCCCACCCCACCCACCGCCACCCAAGAGAACACCCTGGAGGAGACCTCCGAGGGGACCATCGAGGCATCACAGCTGTCACCCACACATTCCAGCAGCGGGGACACACAACTCGGTGGGTGACAAAGTGGGCAGGCTTCTGGGGCACAACTGGTGAGCATCGCACAGTTGCTGAGGCACATCCGGTGGAGGCAGGAACACCCACAGGAGTCAGCGGCCGGAGGGCTGCTGGATCCCAGGACTCAGCCAGGTCCCAGCCAGTTGCCAAGCCTCTGGATAAGGTTATCCCAGAGCGGATACAGACGCTGGGACACGGCTGTGAGATTCAGGAGGGGACGCCAGCGACAGTCCAGCGAGTGCACAGCCGAGTGGAGGAGTCCCAAAGGCCACCGAGGCCAACACTGCTGGGTGGTGTCCGCAGTGGGGACCCTGGAGCATGACGTTCGCAACTTGAGTGGTGGGGTCCAGGGCAGGGCTCAGTCTGTGACGACCATGACTGAGGGCCTCGACATCATGTCCCAGTCGCTGAAGGACATGTCCCAGACACAGGTGGACATTGCTGAGGTACTGCAGAGCGTGGCCCAGTGACTGAGGAGTATCGCTGAGGGTGTCGACATCATGGTGCTGACAATGGGGAGGTGCCAGGACTGGCAGAGCCAGATTAATCCGAGGCTTCTGGATCTCATTCCAGCTGCCCCTCTGTCCCATGGTGTCCTCCAGGACCCTATGGGCACCGTCAGGGAGGAGGAAGTGCTGGAGGCCAACCTGGGCCCTGCCAACAAAGAGATTGCGGCTCCAGTTCTTCTGAATTCCGCCCCCCCCCCCCCCCCCCGCCCCGTCCTGACACTATCGCATCTCCAGGGCAGCGGGCAGAACAGGGTGGCCTGGCAGTGCCTGTGTTACCGGTACATCGGCCGGGGTCCTCTGGCTCCAGGCCCTCCAGAGGATGTCCGCCAAGGGCATCAAAGGCTACAGCGCGTGGAAATCAGCAAGCTGCCTCCACCTAGCAGTAGGCCACGAAAGATCAAGAAGAGTGAGGATCACTGAGTGGGCACTGGTAAAAAGAATAGTAATAGTCATAATAATCTTTATTGTCACAAGTAGGCTTACATTAACACTGCAATGAAGTTACTGTGAAAAGCCCCTAGTCGCCACATTCCGGCGCCTGTTCGGGTACACAGGGAGAATTCAGAATGTCCAATTCACCAACAGCACGTCTTTCGGGACTTGTGGGAGGAACCTGGAGCACCCGGAGGAAACCCACGCAGACACGGGGAGAACGTGCAGACTCCGCACAGACAGTGACCCAAGCCGGGAATCGAACCTGGGACCCTGGCGCTGTGAAGTCACAGTGCTAACCGCTGAGCTATCGTGCTGCTTATACTGATCAGAGGCGATTTCATCGAAACATATTGGGCAGGATTCTCCAACCCGCCACGCCAAAATCGAGCTTGGCGCAGGGGCAGAGAACAATATAGGGCGGGAACCCAAAACAGGCTCCCACACCGGCGCACGATTCTCCGGGTACAGGAGGATCCCCAGCAGTCGTGTGTGCGTGATCGATGCGGCGCCGGTGGGGGGCCGTTGAAAGCGGGCCCCACGGCGATTCTCCGCACTCGATGGGCCGAGTGCCCGAAGAGTTCCGCCGGCGTATTTCACATGTGGTTCCACCCAGCGGGACCTCGGCGTTTTGGCTGCGGGGGCTGTCATTATGGGGGGGTGGGAGGATCTGACTCTGGGAGCGGGGCCTCCACGTTGGCCAGGCCCACGATCGGGGGCTACCGATCGGCAGGCATGCTCGTTCCGGGGGGGGGCTATGTTCCTCCGCGCTGGGTCCCTGTAGGGCGGCACCATGTTGCGCGGGGGCCAGCGCGAAGACGGCCGCCGTGCATATGCGCAGACCCGTGTTAGCCACCGTGCACCTGCGCGGCCGGGCAGCTGTAACTGCAGGGCCCTGCCGGAAGCCGGAGCTGCGGAACACGCAGACCCCTTGAAGACGGAGAATCACCCCGGACTTTCTAGGAAAAAGTCTGGAGGGATTCCCATCTGTTTTCCGGCAGGCGTGGAGGCTTAGCTCGGGATTCCCTGATCCTGAGCTAAGTGTTGACGCCGTCGGAAACGCCGTCGCTTTTCTCGACGGTGTCAACATGGCCTCAGGATCAGCAATTCTGGCCCCTACAGGGGGCCAGCACGGCGCTGGAGCGGCCCTCGCTGCTCCAGCTGCTGATCCCGGTGTCGACTGGGCACCGTGGGGTCCGCACATGCACAGTGGCTCCCTTCTCCAGGCCGGCCCAAACGCAACATTGGATAGGGCTAAATGGGCCGGCGCGGAAGAAAGGAAATGAAATGAAATGAAAATCGCTTATTGTCACAAGTAGGCTTCAAATGAAGTTACTGTGAAAAGCCCCTAGTCGCCACATTCCGGCGCCTGTTCGGGGAGGCTGGTACGGGAATTGAACCGTGCTGCTGGCCTGCCTTGGTCTGCTTTCAAAGCCAGCGATTTAGCCCAGTGAGGCCCCCAGCTCGAGAGGTCGGACCGCCGAACGGTAGGCCTCGATCGCGGGCCAGGCCACAATGAAGGCCCTCCCTCATGGGTCGATCCCCCCAGTCCCCCTCCCGGCGGGACTCGGGTTTTTTGCGACGGCCGCTCGGCCCATCCGGCCGAGAATCGGTGGGGTGGCCACGTAGAACGGCCCCAATGGCGCGGATTCCCCGCTCTGCGAAGAATTGCGTCGGGCGACGTAGCACGATTCGCGCTGGTCGCGGGGATTCTCCTGCCTGGCCCTGGGCTGAGAGTGTCCCACCCTTAGTCCCCAGGAGGGAGAATCCCGCCCATAATATTCTGAGGGGACTTTATGGGGGAGATGTTAAAAAGTTGTTTCTCCTCGAGGGTGAATCGATTAGCAAGTGCATAGTTTTTAAATAAGTGGACTTCCATTAAGGATGGAAATTAGGAGTAATTGATTTTGTCAGAGAGTTTTCAATGTTTGCAATTCCCTGCCTCAGAGAGCAGCGCGACTGGGTCATTGAGCATATACAAGGCTGAGTGAGACAGATTTCTGATTTACAGAGGAGTGGTGGGTTGGTGGGGAAGCAGGAAAGTGTTGAAAGCCATGATCAGATCACCGATGGTCATATTGAATGGTGGAGCAGGTTTGCTGGGATGGGCTGACTGCTCCTGTATCCTGTGTTCTTGTATAAAGTACTAAAGGAATACCACAGCTTGTGACATTGTCTCTCAGGGTGTCAACTCAGGTTAGGAGAAAGCTGTTAGTAAAAGAAGACTGGAGAAATAGAGAGGCTGGTTCCTAAGCTCTGGAAACTCCCCCTTAAATCCTTCCACCTCTCTATCTCTTTTTCCCCTTTTAAGATGTTCATTTAAATCTCTTTGATTGGTGCATTCCCAGTGATTGACGCTATAGAAATTCAAGACGAAACGCAGACTGGGTGACCACTTTGCAGAACACCTCTGGTCCGTCCCCAAGCAGGACCCAGACGTTCCTGTTGCTGCCATTTTAACTCACTGTCCGGCTCTCACGCCCACATGTCCGTCCTTGGCCTGCTGCAATGTTCCAGTGAAGCCCAGCGCAAACAGGAGGAACAGCACCTCATCTTCTGATTAGGCACGTCACAGCCTTCCGGACTTAACATTGAGTTCAACAACTTCAGCCTGTGAACTCTCTCCTCCATCACATTTCTATCAATTTATCTTATTTCTTCCATTGGCCTGTTTTCCTCTCACCGTTGTTCCCCCCTCCCCTCCCCACACTCCGTCTGTTCCCTGTTTCTAATTGTCCTTTAACACACTGCTCACCTTTGTTCTGCCACTCACACATTCTAATCTTGTTATGAAATGAAATGAAATTTGCTTATTGTCACAAGTAGGCTTCAATGAAGTTACTGTGAAAAGCCCCTAGTCACCACATTCCGGCACCTGTTCGGGGAGGCTGGTACGGGAATTGAACCGTGCTGCTTTCAAAGCCAGCGATTTAGCCCAGTGAGCTAAACCAGCCCTGTGCCACTATCAGCCCCTTCTTAGCCTTAATCACCTCTATTAACATTCCTTTTGTCTTTCTGTCCACGACATCTCCACTTATCACCGGCCCCTAGCCAGCCCCACCGCTCCACGCACCCCCCTCACGACAGTATAAATCTGTCTCTATTTCCAGTTCTCTCCAGCTTCGACAAAGAGCCATTCAGACTCGAAACGTTCGCTCCCTCCTCTCTCCACAGACACTGTCAGACCTGCTGCAGTTTTCCAGTATTTTCTGTTTTTGTTTCCGATTCCAGTATACACAGTTATTTGCTTTTATATAAAATTCAAGTTCATTCAGCCGTACTTGGCTTGTGCCTGGCAATTGGGACTGGCTAGTATTAAAACATTCAATGTTACTTGGCTTGTACTGAATGATCTCCCAATGTTAATTTATTTCCCAGCTTCTCCTGCGACTATCGATCACCGTGGAATGATGAATAACGTTGCTATTCGGAAACAACACTGCCAGACCGAGATGCCTCTGACCTCTGCAGTCCTGGACACTGAGCAACACATCTATGCATACTGCACTCTGACACGGACCATCTATAAATACAAGATCATGAGGGTACCTGTGAGATGTATACCTGTTCTCTCATTCTCCCTGCTCTCTCCCTCTCTCTCTCCACTCTTGTCCTTGCTGTCCCCTAGTTTTGGTCCTATCGACTAATGGGAACAGCTTTTATCCAGTTGTTACCTAATCAAAGCTTTATCAAAGTTGAGCATAACCTCACTGTTTTTGTCCTCAATACCTCCATACATGAAGCTCAAGAGCCTATATTACTCTCAGTCTGACTTTCCACCTTCAAAGATATGTGTACCTGAACCCCCAGGTATCTCTGTCTCTCCACACAATGTACCAATATGTCTATGTTGCCTCTTCCTGCCCCTTCTTCCGAGATGCATTGCCTCAGGCATCTCTATTGTATTCCATCTGCCACTTCTCTGCCCATTGCGCTGGCCGATCTATTTCATGTTACAGTTAATTAGTATCAGAACTACTGTTGGCCACTCCAAAGTTCAATATCATTGACAGATTTTTACTCTGTTCCAATATCTTATTTATATATATCAAGAAAATCAGCAATCCTAATCCTTGGGGAACCTCACCGCCCACCATCGCCCAATCTCAAATAAAACCCTTTTATCAACGCGTTGTTTGTCCTGAAGGCATCTTTGTAAATCCAAGCTGACACTATCCTATTCCAGCAGCCTCAATTGTTTTTTAAAAGGGGCAATTTAGCGTGGCCAGTCCACCTACCCTGCACATCTTTGGGTTATGGGGGTGAGACCCACGCAGACACGGGGAGAATGTGCAAACTCCACACGGACAGTGTTCCTGGGCTGGGATTCGAACCCGGGACCTCGTCACCGTGAGGCAGCAGCGCTAACCACTGCGCCAACGTGCCACCCTGGAGGTGCTGTTTTGATGTAAGATGTTTACCTTTCTGTATACGATTTTGTTTTGGATTTCAGGTGGGCAGCTGATTTCAGTGTGGGTCAATCTACCATTTTCTGGGGAAAGGTGGGGGCGAGTAGGAAGGTGCTGGGATAGCTTCCTGGAAAACACACCCAGAGCATAGAACATAGAACAATACAGCGCAGTACAGGCCCTTCGGCCCACGATGTTGCACCGAAACAAAAGCCATCTAACCTACACTATGCCATTATCATCCATATGCTTATCCAATAAACTTTTAACTGCCCTCAATGTTGGTGAGTTCACTACTGTTGCCGGTAGGGCATTCCACGGCCTCACCACTCTTTGCGTAAAGAACCTACCTCTGACCTCTGTCCTATATCTATTACCCCTCAGTTTAAAGTTATGTCCCCTCGTGCCAGCCATTTCCATCCACGGGAGAAGGCTCTCACTGTCCACCCTATCTAACCCCCTGATCATTTTGTATGCCTCTATTAAGTCTCCTCTTAACCTTCTTCTCTCCAACGAAAACAACCTCAAGTCCTTCAGCCTTTCCTCATAAGATTTTCCCTCCATACCAGGCAACATCCTGGTAAATCTCCTCTGCACCCGCTCCAAAGCCATCACGTCCTTCCTATAATGCGGTGACCAGAACTGTACGCAATACTCCAAATGCGGCCGTACCAGAGTTTTGTACAGCTGCAACATGACCTCATGACTCCGGAACTCAATCCCTCTACCAATAAAGGCCAACACTCCATTGGCCTTCATCACAACCCTATCAACCTGGGTGGCAACTTTCAGGGATCTATGTACATGGACACCGAGATTCCTCTGCTCATCCACACTTCCAAGAACTTTACCATTAGCCAAATATTCCGCATTCCTGTTATTCCTTCCAAAGTGAATCACCTCACACTTCTCTATATTAAACTCCATTTGCCACCTCTCAGCCCAGCTCTGCAGCTTATCTATGTCCCTCTGTAACCTGCTACATCCTTCCACACTGTCGACAACACCACCGACTTTAGTGTCGTCTGCAAATTTACTCACCCACCCTTCTGCGCCCTCCTCTAGGTCTTTGATAAAAATGACAAACAGCAACGACCCCAGAACAGATCCTTGTGGTACGCCACTTGTAACTGAACTCCATTCTGAACATTTCCCATCAACCACCACCCTCTGTCTTCTTTCAGCTAGCCAATTTCTGATCCACATCTCTAAATCACCCTCAATCCCCAGCCTCTGTATTTTCTGCAATAGCCTACCGTGGGGAACCTCATCAAACGCTTTACTGAAATCCATATACACCACATCAACTGCTCTACCCTCGTCTACCTGTTCAGTCACCTTCTCAAAGAACTCGATAAGGTTTGTGAGGCATGACCTACCCTTCACAAAGCCATGCTGACTATCCCTGATCATATTATTCCTATCTAGATGATTATAAATCTTGTCTCTTATAATCCCCTCCAAGACTTTACCCACTACAGACGTGAGGCTCACCGGTCTATAGTTGCCGGGGTTGTCTCTACTCCCCTTTTTGAACAAAGGGACCACATTTGCTATCCTCCAGTCCTCTGGCACTATTCCTGTAGCCAATGATGACATAAAAATCAAAGCCAAAGGCCCAGCAATCTCTTCCCTGGCCTCCCAGAGAATCCTAGGATAAATCCCATCAGGCCCCGGGGACTTATCTATTTTCAGCCTGTCCAGAATTGCCAACACCTCTTCCCTACGTACCTCAATGCTATCTATTCTAATAGCCTGGGTCTCAGCATTCTCCCCCACATCATTATCTTTTTCCTGAGTGAATACTGACGAAAAATATTCATTTAGTATCTCGCCTATCTCTTCAGACTCCACACACAACTTCCAATCCCTGTCCTTGACTGGTCCTACTCTTACCCTAGTCATTCGCTTATTCCTGACATACCTATAGAAAGCTTTTGGGTTTTCCTTGATCCTACCTGCCAAATACTTCTCATGTCCCCTCCTTGCTCGTCTTAGCTCTCTCTTTCGATCCTTCCTCGCTACCTTGTAACTATCCATCGCCCCAACTGAAACTTCACACCTCATCTTCACATAGGCCTCCTTCTTCCTCTTAACAAGAGATTCCACTTCTTTGGTAAACCACGGTTCCCTCGCTCTACGCCTTCCTCCCTGCCTGACCGGTACGTACTTATCAAGAACACGCAGTAGCTGATCCTTGAACAAGCTCCACTTATCCAGTGTGCCCAACACGTGCAGCCTACTTCTCCAACCTATCCCCCCCAAGTCACGTCTATTGGCATCATAATTGCCCTTCCCCCAGCTATCACTCTTGCCCTGCGGGGTATACTTATCCCTTTCCATCACTAACGTAAACGTCACCGAATTGTGGTCACTGTCCCCAAAGTGCTCTCCTACCTCCAAATCCAACACCTGGCCTGGTTCATTACCCAAAACTAAATCCAACGTGGCCTTGCCTCTTGTTGGCCTGTCAACATATTGTGTCAGGAAACCCTCCTGCACACATTGTACAAAAAACGACCCATCTAATGTACTCGAACTATATCTTTTCCAGTCAATATTTGGAAAGTTAAAGTCTCCCATAATAACTACCCTGTTACTTTCGCTCTTATCCAGAATCATCTTCGCCATCCTTTCCTCTACATCCCTAGAACTATTTGGAGGCCTATAGAAAACTCCCAACAGGGTGACCTCTCCTTTCCTGTTTCTAACTTCAGCCCATACTACCTCGGAAGATGAGTCCCCATCTAGCATCCTCTCCGCCACCGTAATACTGCTCTTGACTAGCAGCGCCACACCTCCCCCTCTTTTGCCTCCTTCTCTGAGCTTACTAAAACACCTAAACCCCGGAACCTGCAACATCCATTCCTGTGCCTGCTCTATCCACGTCTCCGAAATGGCCACAACATCGAAGTCCCAGGTACCAACGCATGCTGCCAGTTCCCCTACCTTATTTCGTATACTCCTGGCATTGAGGTAGACACACTTCAAACCACCTACCTGAACACTGGCCCCCTCCTGCGACGTCAAATCTGTGCTCCTGACCTCTATACTCTCATTCTCCCGTACCCTAAAACTACAATCCAGGTTCCCATGCCCCTGCTGCATTAGTTTAAACCCCCCCAAAGAGCACTAACAAATCTCCCCCCCCAGGATATTTGTGCCCCTCAGGTTCAGATGTAGACCATCCTGTCTGTAGAGGTCCCACCTTCCCCAGAAAGAGCCCCAGTTATCCAGAAATCTGAATCCCTCCCGCCTGCACCATCCCTGTAGCCACGTGTTTAATTGCTCTCTCTCCCTATTCCTCATCTCACTATCACGTGGCACGGGCAACAACCCAGAGATAACAACTCTGTTTGTTCTAGTTCTGAGCTTCCATCCTAGCTCCCTGAAAGCCTGCCTGACATCCTTGTCCCCTTTCCTACCTATGTCGTTAGTGCCAATGTGGACCACGACTTGGGGCTGCTCCCCCTCTCCCTTAAGGACCCGGAAAACACGATCCGAGACATCACATATTTTATTATTGTTATTAATAATTTTTATTCTTTATTTTTTTTTATATATAAAATTTTTTTTTAAATTTAGTTGTTAGCCAGATCTTGGTAGAAAGTTAGAGGAATGGCAGGGAAGGGAGTGCAATGTCCCTCCTGCAGGATGTTTGAGGTGAGGGATGCCGTTAGTGTCCCTGCTGATTTTACCTGCAGGAAGTGCTGCCATCTCCAGCTCCTCCAAGACCGAGTTAGGGAACTGGAGCTGGAGTTGGAAGAACTTCGGATCATTCGGGAGGCAGAGGGGGTCATAGATAGCAGCTTCAGGGAATTAGTTACACCAAAGATTGGAGATAGATGGGTAACTGTAAGAGGGACGGGGAAAAAACAGTCAGTGCAGGGATCCCCTGCGGTCGTTCCCCTGAGAAACAAGTATACCGCTTTGGATACTTGTGGGGGGGACGATTTACCAGGGGTAAGCCATGGGGTACAGACCTCTGGCACAGAGTCTGTCCCTGTTGCTCAGAAGGGAAGGGGGGAGAGGAGCAGAGCATTAGTAATTGGGGACTCTATAGTCAGGGGCACAGATAGGAGATTTTGTGGGAGCGTGAGAGACTCACGTTTGGTATGTTGCCTCCCAGGTGCAAGGGTACGTGATGTCTCGGATCGTGTTTTCCGGGTCCTTAAGGGGGAGGGGGAGCAGCCCCAAGTCGTGGTCCACATTGGCACTAACGACATAGGTAGGAAAGGGGATAAGGATGTCAGGCAGGCTTTCAGGGAGCTAGGATGGAAGCTCAGAACTAGAACAAACAGAGTTGTTATCTCTGGGTTGTTGCCCGTGCCACGTGATAGTGAGATGAGGAATAGGGAGAGAGGGCAATTAAACACGTGGCTACAGGGATGGTGCAGGCGGGAGGGATTCAGATTTCTGGATAACTGGGGCGCTTTCTGGGGAAGGTGGGACCTCTACAGACAGGATGGTCTACATCTGAACCTGCGGGGCACAAATATCCTGGGGGGGAGATTTGTTAGTGCTCTTTGGGGGGGTTTAAACTAATGCAGCAGGGGCATGGGAACCTGGATTGTAGTTTTAGGGTAAGGGAGAATGAGAGTATAGAGGTCAGGAGCTCAGATTTGACGTCGGAGGAGGGGGCCAGTGTTCAGGTAGGTGGTTTGAAGTGTGTCTACTTCAATGCCAGGAGTATACGAAATAAGGTAGGGGAACTGGCAGCATGGGTTGGTACCTGGGACTTCGATGTTGTGGCCATTTCGGAGACGTGGATAGAGCAGGCACAGGAATGGATGTTGCAGGTTCCGGGGTTTAGGTGTTTTAGTAAGCTCAGGGAAGGAGGCAAAAGAGGGGGAGGTGTGGCGCTGCTAGTCAAGAGCAGTATTACGGTGGCGGAGAGGATGCTAGATGGGGACTCATCTTCCGAGGTAGTATGGGCTGAGGTTAGAAACAGGAAAGGAGAGGTCACCCTGTTGGGAGTTTTCTATCGGCCTCCAAATAGTTCTAGGGATGTAGAGGAAAGGATGGCGAAGATGATCCTGGATATGAGCGAAAGTAACAGGGTAGTTATTATGGGAGACTTTAACTTTCCAAATATTGACTGGAAAAGATATAGTTCGAGTACATTAGATGGGTCGTTTTTTGTTCAGTGTGTGCAGGAGGGTTTCCTGACACAGTTTGTTGACAGGCCAACAAGAGGTGAGGCCACATTGGATTTGGTTTTGGGTAATGAACCAGGCCAGGTGTTGGATTTGGAGGTAGGTGAGCACTTTGGGGACAGTGACCACAATTCGGTGACGTTTACGTTAAGGGTGGAAAGGGATAAGTATACACCGCAGGGCAAGAGTTATAGCTGGGGGAAGAGAAATTATGATGCCATTAGACGTGACTTGGGGGGGATAAGGTGGAGAAGTAGGCTGCAAGTTTTGGACACACTGGATAAGTGGAGCTTGTTCAAGGATCAGCTATTGCGTGTTCTTGATAAGTATGTACCGGTCAGGCAGGGAGGAAGGTGCCGAGCGAGGGAACCGTGGTTTACCAAAGAAGTGGAATCTCTTGTTAAGAGGAAGAAGGAGGCCTATGTGAAGATGAGGTGTGAAGTTTCAGTTGGGGCGATGGATAGTTACAAGGTAGCGAGGAAGGATCTAAAGAGAGAGCTAAGACGAGCAAGGAGGGGACATGAGAAGTATTTGGCAGGAAGGATCAAGGAAAACCCAAAAGCTTTCTATAGGTATGTCAGGAATAAGCGAATGACTAGGGACAGAGTAGGACCAGTCAAGGACAGGGATGGGAAGTTGTGTGTAGAGTCTGAAGAGATAGGCGAGATACTAAATGAATATTTTTCGTCAGTATTCACTCAGGAAAAAGATAATGTTGTGGAGGAGAATGCTGAGCTCCAGGTAAATAGATTAGATGGCATTGAGGTAAGTAGGGAAGAGGTGTTGGCAATTCTGGACAGGCTGAAAATAGATAAGTCCCCGGGGCCTGATGGGATTTATCCTAGGATTCTCTGGGAGGCCAGGGAAGAGATTGCTGGACCATTGGCTTTGATTTTTATGTCATCATTGGATACAGGAATAGTGCCAGAGGACTGGAGGATAGCAAATGTGGTCCCTTTGTTCAAAAAGGGGAGCAGAGACAACCCCGGCAACTATATACCGGTGAGCCTCACGTCTGTAGTGGGTAAAGTCTTGGAGGGCATTATAAGAGACAAGATTTATAATCATCTAGATAGGAATAATATGATCAGGGATAGTCAGCATGGCTTTGTGAAGGGTAGGTCATGCCTCACAAACCTTATCGAGTTCTTTGAGAAGGTGACTGAACAGGTAGACGAGGGTAGAGCAGTTGATGTGGTGTATATGGATTTCAGCAAAGCGTTTGATAAGGTTCCCCACGGTAGGCTATTGCAGAAAATACGGAGGCTGGGGATTGAGGGTGATTTAGAGATGTGGATCAGAAATTGGCTAGCTGAAAGAAGACAGAGGGTGGTGGTTGATGGGAAATGTTCAGAATGGAGTTCTGTCACAAGTGGAGTACCACAAGGATCTGTTCTGGGGCCGTTGCTGTTTGTCATTTTTATCAATGACCTAGAGGAAGGCGCAGAAGGGTGGGTGAGTAAATTTGCAGACGATACTAAAGTCGGTGGTGTTGTCGATAGTGAGGAAGGAAGTAGCAGGTTACAGAGGGATATAGATAAGCTGCAGTGCTGGGCTGAGAGGTGGCAAATGGAGTTTAATGTAGAGAAGTGTGAGGTGATTCACTTTGGAAGGAAAAACAGGAATGTGGAATATGTGGCTAATGGAAAAGTTCTTGAAAGTGTGGATGAGCAGAGGGATCTAGGTGTCCATGTACATAGATCCCTGAAAGTTGCCACCCAGGTTGATAGGGTGGTGAAGAAGGCCTATGGAGTGTTGGCCTTTATTGGTAGAGGGATTGAGTTCCGGAGTCAGGAGGTCATGTTGCAGCTGTACAGAACTCTGGTACGGCCGCATTTGGAGTATTGCGTACAGTTCTGGTCACCGCATTATAGGAAGGACGTGGAGGCTTTGGAACGGGTGCAGAGGAGATTTACCAGGATGTTGCCTGGTATGGAGGGAAAATCTTATGAGGAAAGGCTGATGGACTTGAGGTTGTTTTCGTTAGAGAGAAGAAGGTTAAGAGGAGACTTAGTAGAGGCATACAAAATGATCAGAGGGTTAGATAGGGTGGACAGTGAGAGCCTTCTCCCGCGGATGGAAATGGCTAGCACGAGGGGACATAGCCTTAAACTGAGGGGTAATAGATATAGGACAGAGGTCAGGGGTAGGTTCTTTACGCAAAGAGTAGTGAGGCCGTGGAATGCCCTACCTGCTACAGTAGTGAACTCGCCAACATTAAGGGCATTTAAAAGTTTATTGGATAAACATATGGATGATAATGGTATAGTGTAGGTTAGATGGCTTTTGTTTCGGTGCAACATCGTGGGCCGAAGGGCCTGTACTGCGCTGTATTGTTCTATGTTCTATGTTCTATGTTCTATCACGTACCCTTGCACCTGGGAGGCAACATGCCAAACGTGAGTCTCTCACGCTCCCACAAAATCTCCTATCTGTGCCCCTGACTATCGAGTCCCCAGGAGCTGAAAAGTCCAGCCCCCTCTCTTTTAACCACTGAAATGTCTTCCCAAATCAGTACTGGCAACTTTGACAAAGACTCACCCAGACCTGCTGAGATTGTCCAGGATTCTCTGTTTTCTCAATCCAGCTCCCTGTTTCTCTACTCTACTCTCTGAACACTGAACAAGGATGTACACCAACACCCGATGTGCACCATTTTTAACCCATGTTTCTGTTCCTGCTCCAACATCATATTCCCACATGACTATTTGTACTTGTTGTTCACCAAATTTATGTACCACACTTTGTGCACTTACATTACACAGGGCAGGGCCACCAACCTGCCTCACTCCCTCTCTCTTTCTCTCTCTCTCCAGGGTACATCAAATGATACATTTGGCTTGATCACCCAGACCAAGGTAGAGGGTCACCAGCTGGGTCCCGGATTCCTCTACATCTCTGCTAATCAGCAGTGTTTGGCTTCCATAGCCAAGGATGGATTCATTCAATTAAGAGATGTGACCAACCTGGTAAGGCCCTGCTTGAGGGAACACCCTCGGAATCACAATCCAGGGCTCATTGTAATCCGGGGCTCATTATAATCCGGGGCTCATTGTAATCCAGGGCTCATTGTAATCCGGGGCTCATTGTAATCCAGGGCTCATTGTAATCCGGGGCTCATTATATTCCGGGGCTCATTGTAATCCGGGGCTCATTGTAATCCGGGGCTCATTATATTCCGGGGCTCATTGTAATCCGGGGCTCATTGTAATCCAGGGCTCATTGTAATCCAGGGCTCATTGTAATCCGGGGCTCATTGTAATCCAGGGCTCATTGTAATCCGGGGCTCATTATATTCCGGGGCTCATTGTAATCCGGGGCTCATTGTAATCCGGGGCTCATTATATTCCGGGGCTCATTGTAATCCGGGGCTCATTGTAATCCAGGGCTCATTGTAATCCAGCGCTCATTATAATCCAGCGCTCATTATAATCCGGGGCTCATTATAATCCGGGGCTCATTGTAATCCAGGGCTCATTGTAATCCAGGGCTCATTGTAATCCGGGGCTCATTATAATCCGGGGCTCATTGTAATACGGGGCTCATTGTAATACGGGGCTCATTGTAATCCGGGGCTCATTATAATCTGGGGCTCATTATAATCCAGGGCTCATTGTAATCCAGGGCTCATTATAATCTGGGGCTCATTATAATCCAGGGCTCATTATATTCCAGGGCTCATTATAATCCAGGGATCATTATAATCCAGGGTTCATTATAATCCGGAGCTCATTATAATCCAGGGCTCATTATAATCCAGGGCTCATTATAATCCGGAGCTCATTATAATCCAGGGCTCATTATAATCCAGGGCTCATTATAATCCAGGGATCATTATAATCCAGCGCTCATTGTAATCCAGGGCTCATTGTAATCCAGGGCTCATTATAATCCAGCGCTCATTATAATCCGGGGCTCATTGTAATCCAGGGCTCATTGTAATCCAGGGCTCATTATAATCCAGGGCTCATTGTAATCCAGGGCTCATTATAATCCATGGCTCATTATAATCCAGCGCTCATTATAATCCAGGGATCATTATAATCCAGCGCTCATTATAATCCGGGGCTCATTATAATCCGGGGCTCATTATAATCCAGGGCTCATTATAATCCAGGGTTCATTATAATCCAGCGCTCATTATAATCCAGGGCTCATTATAATCCAGGGTTCATTATAATCCAGCGCTCATTATAATCCAGGGCTCATTATAATCCAGAGCTCATTATAATCCGGGGCTCATTATAATCCAGCACTCATTATAATCCAGCGCTCATTATAATCCGGGGCTCATTGTAATCCAGGGCTCATTGTAATCCAGGGCTCATTATAATCCGGGGCTCATTGTAATCCAGGGCTCATTGTAATCCAGGGCTCATTATAATCCGGGGCTCATTATAATCCAGGGCTCATTATAATCCGGGGCTCATTATAATCCAGCGCTCATTATAATCTGGGGCTCATTATAATCCAGGACTCGTTATAATCCAGTGCTCATTATAATCCAGGGCTCATTATAATCCAGGACTCGTTATAATCCAGCGCTCATTATAATCCAGGGCTCATTATAATCCAGTGCTCATTATAATCCAGCGCTCATTATAATCCAGCGCTCATTATAATCTGGGGCTCATTATAATCCAGGACTCGTTATAATCCAGTGCTCATTATAATCCAGGGCTCATTATAATCCAGGACTCGTTATAATCCAGGGCTCATTATAATCCAGTGCTTATTATAATCCAGCGCTCATTATAATCCAGCGCTCATTATAATCCAGGGCTCATTATAATCCAGGACTCATTATAATCCAGGGCTCATTATAATCCAGTGCTCATTATAATCCAGCGCTCATTATAATCCAGCGCTCATTATAATCTGGGGCTCATTATAATCCAGGACTCGTTATAATCCAGTGCTCATTATAATCCGGGGCTCATTATAATCCAGGGCTCATTATAATCTGGGGCTCATTATAATCCAGCGCTCATTATAATCTGGGGCTCATTATAATCCAGGACTCGTTATAATCCAGTGCTCATTATAATCCAGGGCTCATTATAATCCAGCGCTCATTATAATCCAGCGCTCATTATAATCCAGGACTCATTATAATCCAGGGCTCACTATAATCCAGGGCTCATTATAATCCAGCGCTGATTATAATCCAGGGCTCATTATAATCCAGGGCGCATTATAATCCAGGCCCCATTATAATCCAGCGCACCTTATAGTCCAGGGCTCATTATAATCCAGGCCTCATTATAATCCAGGGTTCATTATATTCCAGCGCTCATTATAATCCGGGGCTCATTATAATCCAGTGCTCATTATAATCCAGCGCATTATAGTCCAGGGCTCATTATAATCCAGGCCTCATTATAATCCAGGGCTCATTATAATCCAGGGCTCATTATAATCCAGGGCTCATTATAATCCAGGGCCCATTATAATCCAGTGCTCATTATAATCCAGGGCTCATTATAATCCAGGTCCCATTATAATCCAGGGCCCATTATAATCCACGGCCCATTATAATCCAGGGCCCATTATAATCCAGGGCTCATTATAATCCAGGGCTCATTATAATCCAGCGCTCATTATAATCCAGGTCCCATTATAATCCAGGGCCCATTATAATCCAGGGCTCATTATAATCCAGGACTCATTGTAATCCAGTGCTCATTGTAATCCAGCGCTCATTATAATCCCGGGCTCATTATAATCCAGGACTCATTATAATCCAGGGCCCATTATAATCCAGTGCTCATTATAATCCATGGCTCATTATAATCCAGGACTCATTATAATCCAGGGCTCATTATAATCCCGGGCTCATTATAATCCAGCGCTCATTATAATCCAGGTCCCATTATAATCCAGGGCCCATTATAATCCAGTGCTCATTATAATCCAGGGCTCATTATAATCCAGGACTCATTGTAATCCAGTGCTCATTGTAATCCAGCGCTCATTATAATCCAGGGCTCATTATAATCCAGGACTCATTATAATCCAGGGCCCATTATAATCCAGTGCTCATTATAATCCAGGGCTCATTATAATCCAGGACTCATTATAATCCAGTGCTCATTATAATCCAGGGCCCATTATAATCCAGGTCCCATTATAATCCAGTGCTCATTATAATCCAGGGCCCATTATAATCCAGGGCCCATTATAATCCAGTGCTCATTATAATCCAGTGCTCATTATAATCCAGGGCTCATTATAATCCAGGGCCCATTATAATCCAGGTCCCATTATAATCCAGGGCCCATTATAATCCAGGGCCCATTATAATCCAGTGCTCATTATAATCCAGGGCTCATTATAATCCAGGTCCCATTATAATCCAGGGCCCATTATAATCCAGTGCTCATTATAATCCAGGGCTCATTATAATCCAGGGCTCATTATAATCCCGGGCTCATTATAATCCAGGGCTCATTATAATCCCGGGCTCATTATAATCCAGGGCTCATTATAATCCAGCGCTCATTATAATCCAGGGCCCATTATAATCCAGTGCTCATTATAATCCAGGGCTCATTATAATCCAGGTCCCATTATAATCCAGAGCCCTTTATAATCCAGGGATCATTATAATCCAGGTCCCATTATAATCCAGGGCCCATTATAATCCAGGGCTCATTATAATCCAGTGTTCCTTATAGTCCAGGGCTCATTATAATCCAGAGCTCATGATAATCCAGCACTAATTATAATCCAGTGCTCATTATAATCCAGGCCTCATCATAATCCAGGGTTCATTATAATCCAGCGCTCATTATAATCACGGGCTCATTATAATCCAGTGCTCATTATAATCCAGGTCCCATTATAATCCAGGGCTCATTATAATCCAGCGCTCATTATAATCCAGGGCCCATTATAATCCAGGGCTCATTATAATCCAGCGCTCATTATAATCCAGTGCTCTTTATAGTCCAGGGCTCATTATAATCCAGTGCTCATTATAATCCAGCGCTCATTATAATCCAGTGCTCTTTATAGTCCAGGGCTCATTATAATCCAGTGCTCATTATAATCCAGTGCTCATTATAATCCAGGGCTCATTATCATCCAGGCCTCATTATAATCCAGGGCTCATTATAATCCAGCGCTCATTATAATCCAGTGCTCATTATAATCCAGGGCTCATTATCATCCAGGCCTCATTATAATCCAGGGTTCATTATAATCCAGGCCTCATTATAATCCAGGGCTCATTATAATCCAGGGCTCATTATCATCCAGGGCTCATTATAATCCAGCGCTCATTATAATCCCGGGCTCATTATAATCCAGGGTTTATTATAATCCATGGCTCATTATCATCCAGGGCTCATTATAATCCAGCGCTCATTATAACCCAGAGCTCATTATAATCCTGTGCTCATTATAATACAGGGCTCATTATAATCCAGGGCTCATTATAATCCAGTGCTCATTATAATCCAGTGCTCATTATAATCCAGTGCTCCTTATAGCCCAGGGCTCATTATCATCCAGGGCTCATTATAATCCAGGGTTCATTATAATCCAGCGCTCATTATAATCCAGGGCTCATTATAATCCAAGGCTCATTATAATCCAGCGCTCATTATAATCCAAGGCTCATTATAATCCAGGGCTCATTATAATCCAGCACTCATTATAATCCAGTGCTCCTATAGTCCAGGGCTCATTATCATTCAGGGCTCATTATAATCCAGGGTTCATTATAATCCAGCGCTCATTATAATCCAGCGCTCATTATAATCTGGGGCTCATTATAATCCAGGACTCGTTATAATCCAGTGCTCATTATAATCCAGGGCTCATTATAATCCAGGACTCGTTATAATCCAGGGCTCATTATAATCCAGTGCTTATTATAATCCAGCGCTCATTATAATCCAGCGCTCATTATAATCCAGGACTCATTATAATCCAGGGCTCATTATAATCCAGTGCTCATTATAATCCAGCGCTCATTATAATCCAGCGCTCATTATAATCTGGGGCTCATTATAATCCAGGACTCGTTATAATCCAGTGCTCATTATAATCCGGGGCTCATTATAATCCAGGGCTCATTATAATCCGGGGCTCATTATAATCCAGCGCTCATTATAATCTGGGGCTCATTATAATCCAGGACTCGTTATAATCCAGTGCTCATTATAATCCAGGGCTCATTATAATCCAGCGCTCATTATAATCCAGCGCTCATTATAATCCAGGACTCATTATAATCCAGGGCTCACTATAATCCAGGGCTCATTATAATCCAGCGCTGATTATAATCCAGGGCTCATTATAATCCAGGGCGCATTATAATCCAGGCCCCATTATAATCCAGCGCACCTTATAGTCCAGGGCTCATTATAATCCAGGCCTCATTATAATCCAGGGTTCATTATATTCCAGCGCTCATTATAATCCGGGGCTCATTATAATCCAGTGCTCATTATACTCCAGCGCATTATAGTCCAGGGCTCATTATAATCCAGGCCTCATTATAATCCAGGGCTCATTATAATCCAGGGCTCATTATAATCCAGGGCTCATTATAATCCAGGGCCCATTATAATCCAGTGCTCATTATAATCCAGGGCTCATTATAATCCAGGTCCCATTATAATCCAGGGCCCATTATAATCCAGGTCCCATTATAATCCAGAGCCCTTTATAATCCAGGGATCATTATAATCCAGGTCCCATTATAATCCAGGGCCCATTATAATCCAGGGCTCATTATAATCCAGTGTTCCTTATAGTCCAGGGCTCATTATAATCCAGAGCTCATGATAATCCAGCACTAATTATAATCCAGTGCTCATTATAATCCAGGCCTCATCATAATCCAGGGTTCATTATAATCCAGCGCTCATTATAATCACGGGCTCATTATAATCCAGTGCTCATTATAATCCAGGTCCCATTATAATCCAGGGCTCATTATAATCCAGCGCTCATTATAATCCAGGGCCCATTATAATCCAGGGCTCATTATAATCCAGCGCTCATTATAATCCAGTGCTCTTTATAGTCCAGGGCTCATTATAATCCAGTGCTCATTATAATCCAGCGCTCATTATAATCCAGTGCTCTTTATAGTCCAGGGCTCATTATAATCCAGTGCTCATTATAATCCAGTGCTCATTATAATCCAGGGCTCATTATCATCCAGGCCTCATTATAATCCAGGGCTCATTATAATCCAGCGCTCATTATAATCCAGTGCTCATTATAATCCAGGGCTCATTATCATCCAGGCCTCATTATAATCCAGGGTTCATTATAATCCAGGCCTCATTATAATCCAGGGCTCATTATAATCCAGGGCTCATTATCATCCAGGGCTCATTATAATCCAGCGCTCATTATAATCCCGGGCTCATTATAATCCAGGGTTTATTATAATCCATGGCTCATTATCATCCAGGGCTCATTATAATCCAGCGCTCATTATAACCCAGAGCTCATTATAATCCTGTGCTCATTATAATACAGGGCTCATTATAATCCAGGGCTCATTATAATCCAGTGCTCATTATAATCCAGTGCTCATTATAATCCAGTGCTCCTTATAGCCCAGGGCTCATTATCATCCAGGGCTCATTATAATCCAGGGTTCATTATAATCCAGCGCTCATTATAATCCAGGGCTCATTATAATCCAAGGCTCATTATAATCCAGCGCTCATTATAATCCAAGGCTCATTATAATCCAGGGCTCATTATAATCCAGCACTCATTATAATCCAGTGCTCCTATAGTCCAGGGCTCATTATCATTCAGGGCTCATTATAATCCAGGGTTCATTATAATCCAGCGCTCATTATAATCCAGCGCTCATTATAATCTGGGGCTCATTATAATCCAGGACTCGTTATAATCCAGTGCTCATTATAATCCAGGGCTCATTATAATCCAGGACTCGTTATAATCCAGGGCTCATTATAATCCAGTGCTTATTATAATCCAGCGCTCATTATAATCCAGCGCTCATTATAATCCAGGACTCATTATAATCCAGGGCTCATTATAATCCAGTGCTCATTATAATCCAGCGCTCATTATAATCCAGCGCTCATTATAATCTGGGGCTCATTATAATCCAGGACTCGTTATAATCCAGTGCTCATTATAATCCGGGGCTCATTATAATCCAGGGCTCATTATAATCCGGGGCTCATTATAATCCAGCGCTCATTATAATCTGGGGCTCATTATAATCCAGGACTCGTTATAATCCAGTGCTCATTATAATCCAGGGCTCATTATAATCCAGCGCTCATTATAATCCAGCGCTCATTATAATCCAGGACTCATTATAATCCAGGGCTCACTATAATCCAGGGCTCATTATAATCCAGCGCTGATTATAATCCAGGGCTCATTATAATCCAGGGCGCATTATAATCCAGGCCCCATTATAATCCAGCGCACCTTATAGTCCAGGACTCATTATAATCCAGGCCTCATTATAATCCAGGGTTCATTATATTCCAGCGCTCATTATAATCCGGGGCTCATTATAATCCAGTGCTCATTATACTCCAGCGCATTATAGTCCAGGGCTCATTATAATCCAGGCCTCATTATAATCCAGGGCTCATTATAATCCAGGGCTCATTATAATCCAGGGCTCATTATAATCCAGGGCCCATTATAATCCAGTGCTCATTATAATCCAGGGCTCATTATAATCCAGGTCCCATTATAATCCAGGGCCCATTATAATCCAGGGCCCATTATAATCCAGGGCCCATTATAATCCAGGGCTCATTATAATCCAGGGCTCATTATAATCCAGCGCTCATTATAATCCAGGTCCCATTATAATCCAGGGCCCATTATAATCCAGTGCTCATTATAATCCAGGGCTCATCATAATCCAGGACTCATTGTAATCCAGTGCTCATTGTAATCCAGCGCTCATTATAATCCAGGGCTCATTATAATCCAGGACTCATTATAATCCAGGGCCCATTATAATCCAGTGCTCATTATAATCCAGGGCTCATTATAATCCAGGACTCATTATAATCCAGTGCTCATTATAATCCAGGGCCCATTATAATCCAGGTCCCATTATAATCCAGTGCTCATTATAATCCAGGGCCCATTATAATCCAGGGCCCATTATAATCCAGTGCTCATTATAATCCAGTGCTCATTATAATCCAGGGCTCATTATAATCCAGGGCCCATTATAATCCAGGTCCCATTATAATCCAGGGCCCATTATAATCCAGGGCCCATTATAATCCAGTGCTCATTATAATCCAGGGCTCATTATAATCCAGGTCCCATTATAATCCAGGGCCCATTATAATCCAGTGCTCATTATAATCCAGGGCTCATTATAATCCAGGGCTCATTATAATCCCGGGCTCATTATAATCCAGGGCTCATTATAATCCCGGGCTCATTATAATCCAGGGCTCATTATAATCCAGCGCTCATTATAATCCAGGGCCCATTATAATCCAGTGCTCATTATAATCCAGGGCTCATTATAATCCAGGTCCCATTATAATCCAGAGCCCTTTATAATCCAGGGCTCATTATAATCCAGGTCCCATTATAATCCAGGGCCCATTATAATCCAGGGCTCATTATAATCCAGTGTTCCTTATAGTCCAGGGCTCATTATAATCCAGAGCTCATGATAATCCAGCACTAATTATAATCCAGTGCTCATTATAATCCAGGCCTCATCATAATCCAGGGTTCATTATAATCCAGCGCTCATTATAATCACGGGCTCATTATAATCCAGTGCTCATTATAATCCAGGTCCCATTATAATCCAGGGCTCATTATAATCCAGCGCTCATTATAATCCAGGGCCCATTATAATCCAGGGCTCATTATAATCCAGCGCTCATTATAATCCAGTGCTCTTTATAGTCCAGGGCTCATTATAATCCAGTGCTCATTATAATCCAGCGCTCATTATAATCCAGTGCTCTTTATAGTCCAGGGCTCATTATAATCCAGTGCTCATTATAATCCAGTGCTCATTATAATCCAGGGCTCATTATCATCCAGGCCTCATTATAATCCAGGGCTCATTATAATCCAGCGCTCATTATAATCCAGTGCTCATTATAATCCAGGGCTCATTATCATCCAGGCCTCATTATAATCCAGGGTTCATTATAATCCAGGCCTCATTATAATCCAGGGCTCATTATAATCCAGGGCTCATTATCATCCAGGGCTCATTATAATCCAGCGCTCATTATAATCCCGGGCTCATTATAATCCAGGGTTTATTATAATCCAGGGCTCATTATCATCCAGGGCTCATTATAATCCAGCGCTCATTATAACCCAGAGCTCATTATAATCCTGTGCTCATTATAATACAGGGCTCATTATAATCCAGGGCTCATTATAATCCAGTGCTCATTATAATCCAGTGCTCATTATAATCCAGTGCTCCTTATAGCCCAGGGCTCATTATCATCCAGGGCTCATTATAATCCAGGGTTCATTATAATCCAGCGCTCATTATAATCCAGGGCTCATTAAAATCCAAGGCTCATTATAATCCAGCGCTCATTATAATCCAAGGCTCATTATAATCCAGGGCTCATTATAATCCAGCACTCATTATAATCCAGTGCTCCTATAGTCCAGGGCTCATTATCATTCAGGGCTCATTATAATCCAGGGTTCATTATAATCCAGGGTTCATTATAATCCAGGGCTCATTATAATCCAGCGCTCATTATAATCCAGGGCGCATTATAATCCTGGGCCCATTAAAATCCAGGGCTCATTATAATCCAGCGCTCATTATAATCCAGGGCTCATTATAATCCTGGGCCCATTAAAATCCAGCGCTCATTATAATCCAGTGCTCATTATAATCCAGGGCGCATTATAATCCTGGGCCCATTAAAATCCAGGGCTCATTATAATCCAGCGCTCATTATAATCCAGGGCTCATTATAATCCAGTGTTCCTTATAGTCCAGGGCTCATTATAATCCAGAGCTCTTGATAATCCAGCACTAATTATAATCCAGTGCTCATTATAATCCAGGGCTCATTATAATCCAGTGCTCATTATAATCCAAGGCTCATTATAATCCAGGGCTCATTATAATCCAGTGCTCATTATAATCCAGGGCTCATTATAATCCGGGGCTCTTTATAATCCAGAGCTCATTATAATCCGGGGCTCATTATAATCCGGGGCTCATTATAATCCGGGGCTCATTATAATCCGGGGCTCTTTAGAGTCCAGGGCTCATTATAATCCAGTGCTCATTATAATCCAGCGCTCATTATAATCCAGTGCTCTTTATAGTCCAGGGCTCATTATAATCCAGTGCTCATTATAATCCAGTGCTCATTATAATCCAGGGCTCATTATCATCCAGGCCTCATTATAATCCAGGGCTCATTATAATCCAGCGCTCATTATAATCCAGTGCTCATTATAATCCAGGGCTCATTATCATCCAGGCCTCATTATAATCCAGGGTTCATTATAATCCAGGCCTCATTATAATCCAGGGCTCATTATAATCCAGGGCTCATTATCATCCAGGGCTCATTATAATCCAGCGCTCATTATAATCCCGGGCTCATTATAATCCAGGGTTTATTATAATCCAGGGCTCATTATCATCCAGGGCTCATTATAATCCAGCGCTCATTATAACCCAGAGCTCATTATAATCCTGTGCTCATTATAATACAGGGCTCATTATAATCCAGGGCTCATTATAATCCAGTGCTCATTATAATCCAGTGCTCATTATAATCCAGTGCTCCTTATAGCCCAGGGCTCATTATCATCCAGGGCTCATTATAATCCAGGGTTCATTATAATCCAGCGCTCATTATAATCCAGGGCTCATTATAATCCAAGGCTCATTATAATCCAGCGCTCATTATAATCCAAGGCTCATTATAATCCAGGGCTCATTATAATCCAGCACTCATTATAATCCAGTGCTCCTATAGTCCAGGGCTCATTATCATTCAGGGCTCATTATAATCCAGGGTTCATTATAATCCAGGGTTCATTATAATCCAGGGCTCATTATAATCCAGCGCTCATTATAATCCAGGGCGCATTATAATCCTGGGCCCATTAAAATCCAGGGCTCATTATAATCCAGCGCTCATTATAATCCAGGGCTCATTATAATCCTGGGCCCATTAAAATCCAGCGCTCATTATAATCCAGTGCTCATTATAATCCAGGGCGCATTATAATCCTGGGCCCATTAAAATCCAGGGCTCATTATAATCCAGCGCTCATTATAATCCAGGGCTCATTATAATCCTGGGCCCATTATAATCCAGGGCTCATTATAATCCAGCGCTCATTATAAACCAGGGCTCATTATAATCCAGGGTGCATTATAATCCAGGGCTCATTATAATCCAGTGCTCATTATAATCCAAGGCTCATTATAATCCAGGGCTCATTATAATCCAGTGCTCATTATAATCCAGGGCTCATTATAATCCGGGGCTCATTATAATCCAGAGCTCATTATAATCCGGGGCTCATAATAATCCGGGGCTCATTATAATCCGGGGCTCATTATAATCCGGGGCTCATTATAATCCAGGGCTCATTATAATCCAGAGCTCATTATAATCCTGGGCCCATTAAAATCCAGGGCTCATTATAATCCAGCGCTCATTATAATCCTGGGCCCATTAAAATCCAGGGCTCATTATAATCCAGCGCTCATTATAATCCAGGGCTCATTATAATCCAGGGCGCATTATAATCCTGGGCCCATTATAATCCAGGGCTCATTATAATCCAGCGCTCATTATAATCCAGGGCTCATTATAATCCAGGGCTCATTATAATCCAGGGCTCATTATAATCCAGCGCTCATTATAATCCTGGGCCCATTATAACACAGGGCTCAGTATAATCCAGCGCTCATTATAATCCAGGGCTCATTATAATCCAGGGCTCATTATAATCCAGGGCTCATTAATATCCAGCGCTCATTATAATCCAGGGCTCATTATAATCCAGTGCTCATTATAATCCAGCGCTCATTATAATCCTGGGCCCATTAAAATCCAGCGCTCATTATAATCCAGGGCTCATTATAATCCAGCGCTCATTATAATCCAGGGCTCATTATAATCCAGCGCCCATTATAATCCAGGGTTCATTATAATCCAGGGCTCATTATAATCCAGGGCTCATTATAATCCAGCGCTCATTATAATCCAGGGCTCATTATAATCCAGGGCTCATTATAATCCAGGGCTCATTATAATCCAGCGCTCATTATAATCCAGGGCCCATTATAACCCAGGGCTCATTATAATCCAGCGCTCATTATAATCCTGGGCCCATTATAATCCAGGGCTCATTATAATCCAGTGCTCATTATAATCCAGGGCCCATTATAACCCAGGGCTCATTATAATCCAGCGGTCATTATAATCCTGGGCCCATTATAATCCAGGGCTCATTATAATCCAGGGCCCATTATAATCCAGGGCTCATTATAATCCAGTGCTCATTATAATCCTGGGCCCATTATAATCCAGGGCTCATTATAATCCAGCGCTCATTATAATCCTGGGCCCATTAAAATCCAGCGCTCATTATAATCCAGCGCTCATTATAATCCGGGGCTCATTATAATCCAGGGCTCATTATAATCCAGGGCCCATTATAACCCAGGGCTCATTATAATCCAGTGCTCATTATAATCCAGGGCTCATTATAATCCAGGGCTCATTATAATCCAGCGCTCATTATAATCCAGGGTTCATTATAATCCAGGGCTCATTATAATCCAGGGCTCATTATAATCCAGGGTTCATTATAATCCAGCGCTCATTATAATCCAGCGCTCATTATAATCCAGCGCTCATGATAATCCAGGGCCCATTAAAATCCAGCGCCCATTAAAATCCAGCGCTCATTATAATCCAGAGCTCATTCAGATCTAGACTGGAATTCTCTGGCCGTTTGTTGGTGGTGGGATTCTCTGGTTCTGCCAGCAGTGCACCCCTGCTGCGTGCGGCGACTTCAATCAGAAATCCCATTGACAGCGGCGGGAGCAGACACTCCCTCCATTAGCGAAAGCGCGCTGCCTCTCGCTGCCAAGGAACACGTGGTACAGGAACACAATTCTACAGAGATTCCATGACAATACATGTTTTAATCTACCCCTCCACTACCTACTCCATCTCCTTCCACCCCTCTTTGAGTCACCTCGAGTGTTGGATTGAATCAGTGTAAATCCCACACTCTGCAAACATCTCGGTGTATTTAGCACAGCCTGATTCATCATTGCCCTAACCAATGATGAGCACAGCGATAGACAGGACAGCATCGTCAATCTACTCAAACTGACAAAGACATGGAAGCTGAGGTTTCACACAAAGAAGCACAAAGTGATGTGTTGGTGGAAACAAGGAGGGGAATCAATATAAAATAAACAATACACCTCTGTCAGAGCAGAAAGAACTGGGAGTATAGGTACACAAATCTTAGAAGATGGCAGTATAATTTGAGAAGCTGTTAAACTGTTTCGTCATCACCGGAGGGCGGCACGGTGGGGCAGTGGTTAGCACTGCTGCCTCACGGCGCCGAGGACCTGGGTTCGATCCCAACCCTGGGTCACTGTCCGTGTAGAGTTTGCACTTTCCACCTGTGTCTGTGTGGGTCTCACCCCCACAACCCAAAATTGGGCAGGACAGGTGGATTGGCCACGCTAAATTGCCCCTTAATTGTAAAAAAAATAATTGGGTATTCTAAATTGTTTTTAAAAGAGTCATCAACAGGGACACTGAGCACAATTTGGGGGCCACATTTCGGAAATGTATCACAAGCTTGAAGAGGGTGCAGTGAAATTTACTGGAATGGTACCAGCGATGAGGGATTTTAGTTACGTAGAGAGACTGGAGAAGATGATACTCCACCTTAGAGGAGGGAAAGTTAAGGGAGATTTAATAGAGATGTTCAAATCACGAGGGGTTTGATAGATCATTTTTGAGAAACTGCTTGCACCGGTGCAGGAGGGTCGATAACCAGGGACACAGGTTGAAGGTCATTGGTAAAAGGAGCAGAGGTGAAGTCACGGGCAGGATTCTCCGGCCAGGTCCAACCGGAGGTCAGTGGAGTTCTCCGTTGTATGCGGTGCGCCCGTGCCATTCCTGCGGTGGGCAGGGCGGGAGAATCCAGCCCCATGTCTTTACAGCGAGTTGATGTGCAGCCTGAACGGGCGGTGGAAGCAGATTAATTTGTAACGTTCAAAATGGAATTTGGATGCAGTTCAAACAAAGTAAAGACGAGGTTATGAGCAGGAGAGTGAGGGCAATTAGACAGCTCTACAATCACGTGTACCACACACAGATCCCTGAGTGTTCGCTCTGGGGGCCTCTGATGCACTGGCTAGTGGGGTACCGCAATGATCAGTACTTGGGCCCCGGCTGTTCACAATATATATCAATGATTTGGATGTGGCGACCAAATGTAACATTTCCAAGTTCGCGACTGATAGAAAGCTGGGCGGGAATGTACATTTTGAGGATGATGTAAAGTTACTACGGGAGGATTTGCAGGGACTGATTTAGCACAGGGCTAAATCGCTGGCTTTTAAAGCAGACCAAGGCAGGCCAGTAGCACGGTTCAATTCCCGTACCAGCCTCCCTGAACAGGCGCCAGAATGTGGTGACTAGGGGCTTTTCACAGTAACTTCATTTGAAGCTTACTTGTGACAATAAGCGATTTTCATTTCATTTCATTTGGAGGGACTGAGTGAGTGGGCAAGAACATGGATGGAATATAATGTGTAAAAATGTGAATAATCCACCTTGGCAGAAGGAACAGATTTGCAGAGTATACCTGAATGGTAAGAAATTAGAAAATGTAGATGTACAAAGGGACCTGGGTGTCCATGTTCATAAATCAGTGAAGGCTGACATGAAGGTGGAGCAAGCTATTAGGAAGGTTAATAGAATGTTAGCCTTTATTAAGAGGATTTGAGTGCAGTATTGGTGACTTGCTTCATTGTATAGAAGCTTGGTTAGACCGCAACTGGAGTGCTGTGTGCAGTTCTAGTCTCCTTACTTCGGAGAAGACATATTGTCATGGAGAAAGCGTAACGAAGGTTCACCAGACTTGTTCCGGGGATGGTGGGACTGTCTTATGAAGAGAGATGGGCAAACTGGGCCTGTATTCTCTAGAGTTTCGAAGAATGAGAGATGATCTCATTGAAACCTGCAAAATATTTGAAGCAATGGACAGGGTAGAAGCAGGTACGATGTTTCTCTTGGTAGGGGAGCCTAGAACCAGGAGGCACAATGGCAAAATCAGGGGGAAGCCACTTAGGACCGAGATGAGGAGATGTTTCTTTACACGGAGGGTTGAAAATTTTTAGAATTCCCTATCCCAGAGGCTGTGGAAGCTCAGCCATTGAGTATGTTTAAGGTAGAGATTGTTACATTTCTGATTAACAATAAAGTAAAGGATTATGGGAATGGTGTGTGTAAAAGGAACTAAAGTGTCCGATTAGCAATGGTTGTATTGAATGGCGGAGCAGGCTCGATGGGCTGAATGGTCTACTTCTGTTCCTTTGCTACCTATTGCTGGTTACCCTCTCCCACACACACTTACACAGACACAAAGCTTTGGGATGATGCCAACATCTGACATTGGTTGATGTTTGAGTTTCAATGAATTACTGTCACCTTTGGAATTTTCTCAGGAACACTGGGAATCAAACTAAACACCTGACTGTTTCCAATCTGCAGAGTTTGCACTTTGAAGCTCAGTGTCATTCATATCAGTCAGGAGGAGTAAAATCAGTCGCACTGTCATTGGACTGTCAGCTTATCCTCACCACTGGAGTCCACGATGGTACGTTAGTCTGTAATACAGAACGGTAAGCATCTTCATTCGATCATAGAATCATAGAATTTACAGTGCAGAAGGAGGCCATTCAGCCCATCGAGTCTGCACCGACTCTCTGAAAAAACATTACACCCAAGCTCAGTCCCTCGCCCTATCCCAATGGCCCCTTAACCAAACCTACACATTTTTTTGGACACTAAGGGGCAATTTATCATGGCCAATCCTCCTAGCCTGCACATCTTTGGACTGTGGGAGGAAACCGGAGCACCCGGAGGAAACCCACGCACACACGGGGGAAAGTGCAAATCCACACTGTTACTTGAGGCCGGAGTTGAACCGGGTCCCTGGCGCTGTGAGACAGCAGTGCCAACCACTGTGCCATTGTGCTGCCCCAATCCTACATCAAAACAGCACCACTCGGGTGGCACGGTGGCACAGTGATTAGCACTGCTGCCTCACGGCGCTGAGGACCCGGGTTCGATTCTAGCCCCGGGTCACTGTCCATATGGAGTTTGCACATTTTCCCTGTGTGCTTGGGTCTCACCCCCAGAATCCAAAGCGAAGTACAGGGTAGGTTAGTTGGCCACGCTAAATTGCCCCTTACTCTAAATTTATTTTTAAAAATAGCACCTCCAACCTGTTCCACTATTCAGTTAGAACTTGAGTGGAAGGACCTGCAGTACTTTACACAATTGATTTATAGCAATTAATTTCTGATCAATAGACACATTTAAGAGATTTATAGATTTCTGATTGACAATAACGTAAAGAGTTATGTGGGGATAGTGGGTAATTAATTATCTTATCGTGAAGATGTCCCTCGGTAGCAGCATCCAGGGTACAATTGAATTTTATATTCAGTTTGAGGGAGAGAGGAGTGGGTCTTAGGCTATGTTGTTAAACTTAAATTAGGGCAAGGTTGAGGGCCCGAAAGCTGAACTGAAATGAATTGGCAAATTTGTTTAATCTCGATGCAGGGGCAATATTTAAGGGGATGTTTCAGAATGGAGTTACAATCCCAGTTGATGTTACAACTGAACAGGAAAATCCCAAAATGGAATCCTGGTTCAAAGCATGGGGCAACAGAGTCGCAGGACCACGAATTAATTCTAACAAGAAAACAACATTTATTCATTTGGATTATTTTATATTATTTTACAGTCCTCGGTATCTTGACGGGAATTGGATATAAAATTACGGATGTTATGCTTCAATTGTACAGAGTATTGCTGACACCGCCGGAGGGATTCTCCGATGACGAGTCCGGGTGTCCGCGACAGACGCCGGCAGCATCGACTCAGGCCCCGAGAAACGCAGTGGGGGTGGCGCCAGAGCAGCGCCGTCATCGCACGACGCCCAGATGACGCCGCGCTGCATCATTTAATGTGCGCGATCCGCGGAGAGGCCCCGACACAGAGAGATGGCTGTGTCCCGCTGTGCCGCTCCCAGGTCCCGGGACAATGACCTGGAGGCATTTCTGGGCGCAGTTGAAGAGCGGGGGGCAATCCTGTGCCCAAGACGTGGCCACCGGTACCCGGGCAGCACATTCAGGCGCAACTACCGTTAGGTGGGCATCGCCATCAGTGCTGTGCCCCCCCCCCCCCCCCCGGCTCTGGAAGAAGCCGGAAGAGGCTCCACGACCTCACGAGGGCAGCCAGGGTAAGTACCGCGAGAGTTCCCCCGGGCCCCCCCCCCCCCACGTGTCACGCGCACCCCCGTCCCCCGCCCACGCAGGAGGGGGGGGCACCATGTTCCACCCGACCCACATGGGCACCATACCCCCCTTGCGAGCCGCCATGGCCTGGTGCCCAGTGCCCCCCCCCCCCAGTCATAATGTTGCCAACATCTGCGCGTCTTGCTGCTGACCGCCACCCCCCCACCCCCCCACCCCCCCGCAGGACAAGATGGCCCACAACCATCGTGAGCGTACAAGAACCTGTGCTGCACCCCCTCACCATCCATGAGCAGAGGGCTCTGGACCTCGCTGGGGGAGCCGCCACCCGGGAGGTAGCGCCGTGCCAGATCGGCGGCCCTGGACCAAGGAGACTCCCCTGCCTGGCTACACCCCCTCAGCCCCTCACCTCCCCCACCCCCCCTCACACAGCCCCCCCTCACACTGCCCCCTCCACTCCCTAACCCCCCCTCACTCTCCACCCCCTCACACTGCCCCCTCCACCCCTCACACCCGACTCCGCGTGTCTAACGATACAATCTTTATTGTGTATTCCAGGGCCAGCAGCCGATCGACCTGGAACATCTTGGAGAAGCCCCCGCCGTCCAGGTCCAAGTTCATCCGCCCACAGGGACGCACGCCAAGGAGGGGAAGGAATACGGGCAGGAGGGCCCTCTTCTGAGGCCGGGGCACAGGAAGCGGACGCATAGAGGATGGACAGTCAAGACACTGATGGCCATGAGAGAGGCCGGAGAGCCAGGACAATGACGGACAGAGGACGGGGACTCTGGACAGTGACGCACAGAGGACGGGGACTCTGGACAGTGACGCACAGAGGACGGGGACTCTGGACAGTGACGTACAGAGGACGGGGACTCTGGAAAGTGACGCACAGAGGACGGCCAGACGGATGATGGACAGACCGGACAGGGCACCTCACATGGGCCGGGGCCAACGTCCATCGGTCCAAGGCTCGACCCAGGAGACCCCAGACATGGGGTTCGATGAGGACATGGACCTTGCGTCACTGCTGTCACCCACACCCCCCACCATCGCAGATAAATTCACCTCGGTTGGGCACATTAGTGATGAGGCTTCTGGGACACTGACTGGTGCGCACCAAACAGCCTAACCGGTACAGCAGGTGGAGGTAGGAGCAGCCGAGGGGCTGGACGGTCGGAGGGCAGCCCAGCCCCAGCACCCAGGTTCCTGGACTTACCAGACCCACCCACAGGCCCGATGCGTTTAGAAACCCAGGGAGTGGACAACGGGATGACGGCCGCCTTACAGCATCTGCAGACGCAGGTGGAGGAATCCATCCGCGTCCAGGAGCCGGGACTGGTGCCGGTCATGGCTGCCACCCAGGCCGACACCGCACGGGTGGCGCCCGCGGTGGAATAATGGGGCAACGGTTTCGGCCATGGGTCAGGTTCTGCAAGGTGTGGGGCTTCATGTGCAGGCATCATCCGTGTCCCTCTCACAGGCAGCCATGTCCCAGAGCCAGCTGGACATTACCGCCACGCTCCGGGGTCTGGCCGAGTCTCAGCAGACCATCGCTGAGAGCATCCCGGAACACTCGGACTCCCCCCGTTCCGTCCCTGGTGCATCTGCTGGGCAGCGGGCAGAGCAGGGTGGCACCATGCCATCCAGCACGCCCGCCGAGCAGCCTGGCCCATCCAAGCCGGGCCGCCCCAGGAAACGCGCGCCGACGGGGAGCCACGTTGCAGGGCAGGAGTCTCAGCAGTCCCCACTCCTGCTGTACCGCCTGGGGAAACACCAAGGCGAAGTGGTAGGGCCCGTAAGGCAAAGACGTTAGACACGTAGTAAGGTGCCCGAGTGGCGCTGGGGTCGAAGTTCGGTACACCGGTGAGGCCGGTTGTGCGTCCCCCCACTCCCCCAACACCCCGTCGTCCTCGGCAAACCGACGCCAGCTACCCCACATGGCCACGTGATGGAGTGTCCGAGACGCACACAGGAACCACCCAGGTGGAGGGTGTAGCTGTGGCCATGAGTCAGACATTGTCTAACGATCCGGAGCTCACAGCTCATCGCAGAGCGGGTTGGCATCATTCAACATGGCACTGATCACACCCGCTGACACAAGCAACTGTGCGAGACCACCCCGCTGTGCCGCAGGTGCTGTGAAAGTGGTGGTGTGGGAGCTCGGGTTGTCGGATGATGCGGGAGGTGGGGGTGCTGGGTAGTGGGTTTGGGCGGAACGGTGGTGCAAGTGCCCGTGCTCAGCTGTGCCCTCCCCCTAGTGTGTGAAAGGTGCGGCGATCAACGCCTCGCCAAGACGGTGGCGGCGTGCAGCCTCCCGGCCATACCAGGCCCCATGTCGTGTCTGTGCCTGGCCGCCCCCTCCCCATCCTCCTCCTCCTCCTCATGTGCAGATGCGTCGCCCTCATCGGGCTCCCCCTGTGCCTCCTCCTCCAGGACATCGCCCCTCTGCTGGGCTGTGTTGTGCAGGATGCAGCAGACAACATCGATGCGGCCGACCCTCTCTGAATGGTACTGGGGGGCCCCTCCAGAGCAGTCCAGGCACCTGAAGCGCATCTTCAAGAGGCCGAAGCACCTCTCCACAACACCCCCGGTTGCTGCATGGGCCTCATTGTCGCGGGTCTCCGCGTTGGTCTGTGGCCTCCGTATAGGCGTCATCAGCCACGACCGCAAGGGGTAACCCCTGTTGCCCAGCAACCAGCCCTCAGCCGGGGGGAGGGTGTCCCTCGAACATGGCAGGGATGTAACTTTGCGCCAGTATAAATGCATCATACACACTGCTGGGGTACTGGGCCCACACATGCATGATCTGCATACGGTGGTCGCAGGCCACCTGAATGTTCATGGAGTCGGTCCCCTTTCTGTTCATGAACACTTCCCTGTTCTCTGATGGTGGACGCAAGGCAATGTGGCCCATCAATCATCCCCTGGACCATTGGTATCCTGGCCACGGAGGCGAATCCTGCTGCCCGGGCATGCTGGTGTGTGACGTCCACTGGAAACTGGATGTACCAGTCGGCGATGGCTGTGGGATATCGGACCCATCCCCGCTCAGCGCCTGGAAAGACTCTGTCGCGTAGACGTTGAGGGCTACCGTCATCTTGATGGTCGCCGGGATAGCATGCCCTCCCCCCGTTCCACATGGTGCCAGGTGTGCCATGACGTGACATATATGTGCGACGGTCTCCCTACTCATTCAGAGTCTCCTCCTGCATGTCCTGTCCGGCAGGTCCTCGAACGACATGCGGTGACGGTACACTCGAGGCCTCATGGGGCGCCTCCGGCGCCTTGGCACCATCATCTGCTCCTCCTCCTCCCCCTGCGCCCCATCAAGATCAGAATCCTCGTCCTGTACATCCCCGGCGATGTGGTGGTCATCGTCCCCTTCGCCTCCTCCTGCACCTGTCGAGCGGGCGGGGCTGCAGCTGCAGGTGGCACGGGGCCCTCTGCAGCCAGTCCCTCTGCTGCAGCTGCTCCGAGCCGCCTGCGTCGCGCTGCCGAAGGGCCACTTGCAGGGCAGCGGCTCCCACCACGGCGGCAAACATCGCTGGCTGGTGCCCAAACGTGACGCTCTGCAGGGGGGGGGGAGATACAACATGTTTAACGATGGCGCTTTGACACCTCGACAGCCAGGTGCCATGGGATACGTGTGTTCCCCGGTTGCCTGGTCTCGCTACAGACTCGCAGGCACCCTGACCCCTCCCCACAGTCTCCGTCCACCGCCCAGTTTACCCCGCCCCTCCTCATTGGGCCACCGTGGGCTGGCCATGCTCTCACGGGGACTGGGTGTTGGGGCTCCTGTGTGGGGGGGGGGGGGGGGGGGGGGTCGCGCGGGACGGCCATCAGCACGACCTCAACTTGCGAGCGTGTCTTCGCCACCATCCTGCCATGGCAGGCCGCGGAAAACCCTCCCCTCCCCGGAACAGGGAGGCCCCCTGCTCCGACCCCCCCTCCCGGACATGACTGCACTCTTCCCCCCCTCCTCCTCCCACCCCGTCTCCCTCCCCGAGCACGGCAGCACCCTTCCCCAAAACCCTTCCCCCCGCCAGCACTGGCCGTGCTGCCTCCGAGAACGCCGGCCGCTCACCTCCTCACTCCGCTTTATTTAGCAGGCGGGAACGGCGACGGCGTGACCCTCGGGACCTCGGCCCATCCGGGCCGCTGAGTAGCGGGGGGCCCAGAGAATCGCCACACTTAGCACCTTGGGCGATTCTCCGGCAGGCGGGGAGCCGAGCTGGATGGCAGCATTCTCGCCGGTTGGGAGAACGGTGGGACGCCGACGAACCGGCGTCGCGCGAAAAACCGGCGCGATCGGCAATTCTCCCAAACGGCGCGGCACGGGAGAATCCCGCCTAGAAGCTTTACAGTGCAGAAGGAGGCCATTCAGCCCATCGAGTCTGCACCGGCTGTCTAAAGAGCACTCTATCTCGGCCCGCTCCAGCGCCCTATCCCTGTAAACCCACCCAACCTAAGGGGAAAATTATCATGTCCAATCCACCTAACCTGCACACCTTTGGACTGTGGGAGGAAACCGGAGCACCCGGAGGAAACCCACGCAGACGGGGAGAATGTGCAGACTCCGCACAGACAGTGACCCAAGCCGGGAATCGAACCTGGGACCCTGGCACCGTGAAGCAACAGTGCTAACCACGGTGCCACTGGAGTTTAGAAGAGTAAGACGCAATTTGATTGAAACAGAATCTGAGGGGTTTTGACAGGGTGGCTGTGGAGGGGATGTTTCCTCCTGTGGGAGAATCTAGAACGAGGGGTCACTGTTTAAAAATAAGGGCCAGCCTGTTTAAAATGGTGATGAGGCGAAAGTCTTTTCTCTCGCAGGACGGTGAGCCTCTGGAACTCTCTGAAAGTTTGTGGAAGCAGAACGTTTGAATATTTAAGGCCGAGGTGGATTGAGGTGGTAAACAAGTGGGTGAAAGGTTATGGAGTGGGGAGAGGGGGTGAGGCGGGATGTGGATTGGAGATTATTATCCGATCAGCCATGACTTTATTGACTAGCGGAGCAGGCTCGAGGGGCTGAATGGCCTCCTCCAGCTCAAAGAGGTGGGCAGCAACGCTGGGGGTCGGGGAATAAGCGATTATTCTTATCATCTCCGGCAGCTGTTGAAGGCAGACTGTGGGTAAAGGAGTTTATTAAGTGTGGAATATGGTGGGCACCTGAGCATCCTGCCAGTCTCGACCCCCCTCCTGCACCCCAGTCTCGCCCCCCCCCGCACCCCAGTCTTAACCCCCCCACTCCAGTCTCGCACCACCCTCCCGCATCCCAGTCTCGCACCCCCCCCTCCCCACCCCAGTCTCAACCACCCCTCCCGCACCCCAGTCTCGCCCCCCCCCGCACCCCAGTCTCAACACCCCCACCCCAGTCTCGCACCCCCCTCCCGCACCCCAGTCTCGCCCCCCCCGCACCCCAGTCTCAACCCCCCCACCCCAGTCTCGCACCCCCCTCCCGCACCCCAGTCTCGCCCCCCCTCCCCACCCCAGTCTCAACCCCCCCTCCCCACCCCAGTCTCAACCCCCCCTCCCGCACCCCAGTCTCGCCCCCCCCGCACCCCAGTCTCAACCCCCCCACCCCAGTCTCGCACCCCCCTCCCGCACCCCAGTCTCGCACCCCCCCCCCACCCCAGTCTCAACCCCCCCTCCCGCACCCCAGTCTCGCCTCCCCCGCACCCCAGTCTCAACCCCCCCACCCCAGTCTCGCACCCCCCTCCCGCACCCCAGTCTCGCACCCCCCTCCCCACCCCAGTCTCAACCCCCCCTCCCGCACCCCTGTCCCGCCCCCCCGCACCCCAGTCTCGCCCCCCCACCCCAGTCTCGCACCCCCCCTCCCCACCCCAGTCTCAACCCCCCTCCCGCACCCCAGTCTCGCCCCCCCCGCACCCCAGTCTCAACCCCCCCCACCCCAGTCTCGCACCCCCCTCCCGCACCCCAGTCTCGCACCCCCTTCCCGCACCCCAGTCTCAACCCCCCTCCCGCACCCCAGTCTCGTCCCCCCCGCACCCCAGTCTCAACCCCCCCACCCCAGTCTCGCACCCCCTTCCCGCACCCCAGTCTCGCACCCCCCTCCCGCACCCCAGTCTCGCACCGCCCTCCCCCACCCCAGTCTCAACTCCCCCCCTCCCGCACCCCAGTCTCGCACCCCCCTCCCCACCCCAGTCTCAACTCCCCCCCTCCCGCACCCCAGTCTCGCCCCCCCGCACCCCAGTCTCGCACCGCCCTCCCCCACCCCAGTCTCGCCCCCCCCCGCACCCCAGTCTCGCACCCCCCGCACCCCAGTCTCGCACCACCCTCCCCCACCCCAGTCTCGCCCCCCCCGCACCCCAGTCTCGCCCCCCCCCGCACCCCAGTCTCAACCCCCGCACCCCAGTCTCGCCCCCCACCTCCCGCACCCCAGTCTCGCCCTCCCTCCCCCACCCCAGTCTCGCCCCCCCCGCACCCCAGTCTCGCCCCCCCGCACCCCAGTCTCAGCCCCCGCACCCCAGTCTCGCCCCCCACCTCCCGCACCCCAGTCTCGCCCCCCCCGCACCCCAGTCTCGCCCCCCCGCACCCCAGTCTCGCCCCCCCGCACCCCAGTCTCGCACCCCCCCTCCCACCCCAGTCTCAACTCCCCCCCTCCCGCACCCCAGTCTCGCCCCCCCGCACCCCAGTCTCGCACCCCCCCTCCCACCCCAGTCTCAACTCCCCCCCTCCCGCACCCCAGTCTCGCCCCCCCCGCACCCCAGTCTCAACCCCCCACCCCAGTCTCAACCCCCCCACCCCAGTCTCAACCCCCCACCCCAGTCTCGCACCCCCCTTCCGCACCACAGTCTCGCCCCCCCGCACCCCAGTCTCAACCCCCGCACCCCAGTCTCGCACCCCCCTCCCGCACCCCCCCTTCCCCACCCCAGTCTCAACCCCCCCTCCCGCACCCCAGTCTCGCCCCCCCTGCACCCCAGTCTCAACCCCCCCACCCCAGTCTCGCCCCCCCCGCACCCCAGTCTCGCCCCCCCCCGCACCCCAGTCTCAACCCCCCCACCCCAGTCTCGCACCCCCCTCCCCACCCCAGTCTCAACTCCCCCCCTCCCGCACCCCAGTCTCGCCCCCCCCTCCCCCACCCCAGTCTCGCCCCCCCCTCCCCCCCCCCCCCCCCCCCCCCCCCCGCCCACTCTCTTTGAAGTGTCCTTATTTTATTTCTGTAGACTTGGTGACTCTGCCTCCCTGATTGTCTGCTTTGCTCCCACTGCATCCACCTCGGGGAACCACTATTCGTATCATTAAAGCAAACGAGGGACCTGTGCATGCGGCACGTTAATGTGACGCAAGGCCCAATGGGAGACTGGCTTTGGGCCTCCCAGTCTGGGCACACTCATAGGTCTCTCTGATCAGCCAGAAACAGGCCAGACTCACATTTATTGACACTCCTGCTTTCAAACTCCAGTTTATACGGCTTTCTGAGCTAATGTAAACACAGGACACAATATTCTCCAGTACTTTAATGATGCGGTTGGAGGACCTGGGCATGTTAATCAGCAACAAAGGCTTTCAGAGGCAACTCCACTGAATCAGTTCAGTAGATCAAAAAAATGTGGGAGTCGAGTAAACCAGCTTGTCCCAAATGACCCAACCTTTTGTACTGAGAATCTGAGTTATACAGTATTTGCCCTCCCTGGCCCCAGGAAATTTGGGGCCATTCCTTCCTGGAAATTGCAGAGTTCCTCACTTTCAGAAGTCTTCTCTTTTATAATTTATGTTTATGGAATTTACAGCAAAGAATCAGGACATGCAACCCACACAAACCTGCTCCAATTCCTCTTTAACTCACCCTTCAGCATATCCCTTTATGCTTTATTCAGCTTTCCCTTAATTGTACCTATACTATTCACCTCCACCTCTGAGGTAACAAGTTCCACATTCTCAGTACCCTCTGCGTAAACATGTTTCTCCCCCATTCCGACATTAAAGATTTCCAGCCTGTTTATTCTTTCCGGATCAGTGTACTCTCTTGGTTCTGACACTCCTGTCTCCCTCTTCTGCTTCACTGATGATGAGTTGAATTTGTTTAGTGTCGACACAGGAGGGTCGGAACGGTCCAAGTTGGTGCTGGATTACAATCGTTCAATGACCTCCATGCTGGATCAAAACTGTGCAACAGAGGACAAAGTGCTGATGATGTTGGAACAACAAACCGGGCTTTACAACTCAAAGGATGTGTTGGTGAGGAATGGTTTCGAGTTTAATGAGGCACCATTGTCATTCATACAGTGATATGCATTGTCGCGCTAATATTCAGGTTTGACAGCCTATTTACAACAAAAACAATCATGTGTATTTGTTCAGCATTTTTAATGTTGTAAATGTCCAATCTACCTCCCCAGAGCATAAATGAGACCAAATTAGCCATTAAGGAGATATTAGGACAGGTGACCACCAATAGGTGCAGCGACTAAAGTTAAAGATTCATGTGAACCATTTCGGACAGAGATAAGGAGACATTTCTTCACCAAAGAGTGGTGAGCTTGTGGAATTCATTCCCACAGGAAGTAGTTGATGCTAAAACTGAATATATTCAAGAGGCGGCTGGATATAGCACTTGGGGAGAATGGGATCAAAGGCTATGGGGAGAAAGCAGGATGAGGCTATTGAGTTGGATGATCAGCCATGATGGTGATGAATGGCGGAGCAGGCTCGAAGGGCCAAAAGGCCTCCCCTGCTCCTATCTTCTATGTATCTATGTGTGAGCAGCAACAGTGGAGCCAGAGATCTGAGCCGGTTCTGGGGAGGAGGAGATGGCAGAGATAGGGAGTAGAAAGATCACAAGAGGTAGTTGGAGGAGGATACTCGTATCAAACACAATAAGCTGTATTAGAAATCCAAGTTAAATCCAGAAAATGGCAAGCAGGGCTGCTGGTAAAAGCTGCCGAGAGTTTGGTTGGGGAGCAGATTTTGATGAAAGGTCCATACCTCGAACACCAGGGGTGAGGCCGGTCTTCCCCAGTGTGTCAACTTTTTAAAAATGGATTGCTGGAATGTGGGGGTCGCTGGTTAAGCCAGCATTTATTGTCCATCCCTAATTGTCCTTCAGAAGGAGCTGACAGACCATTTGCTCCACACCCGATTTCCATTCATTGAGTTGAGTTTGTTATGACCAGGTGAGAACGGATTATTGACTCCTCTTTATTTAGCCTCCTTTTTGTTCACAATAAAGGTTTAAATGTCTTTTTTCACAAGGATATGCTTTTTTCTAAATCCAAATATACGGAGCCAATTGAAAAAGCTCTTCTGAGAGTCATAGAGTCCACAGCACAGAAACGTCCCTTCTGCCCATCGTGTCAGTGCTGGTCTAAACAACCACCTAAGTACTCTAATCCCATTTCCCAGCTCTTGGCCCATAGCCGTGTCTGCCCTGGGATCGCAGGCGCACATCTAAATACTCCTTAAATGTTATGAGGGTCTCTGCCTCCACCCCCCCTTGCAGGCAGCGAGTTCCAGACTCCCACCCCCCTCTGGGTGAAAAGGCTTTTCCTCACATCCCCTCTAACCCTCCTGCCCCTCACCTTAAATCTGTTCCCCCTGGTCATTGATCCCTCCACCAAGGGGAAAGGTTTCTTCCTGTCTGCTCTATCTATGCCCCTCATAATTTTACACACCTCTATCCTGTCCCTCCTCAGTCTCCTCTGCTCCAAGGAAAACAATCCCAGTCTATCCAATCTCTCTTCACAGCTAAAACTCTCCAGCCCAGGCAACATGCTGGTAAATCTCCTCTGCGCCCTTTCCAGTGGCTATCACATCCTCTCCTGTAATGTGGATTCCAGAACGGTACACAATACTCTAGCTGTGACCTAACCAACGTTTTATACAGTTCCAGCATAACCTCCCTGCCCTTAAACTCTATGCCTCAGCTGATAAAGGCAAATATCTCAAATGCCTTCTTAACCACTGTATCCACCTGCTCTGCTACCTTAAGGGACGGGTGTACACCAAGGTCCCTCTGATCCTCGGTACTTCCCAGGGTTCTGCCATTCATCATGTATTCCCTTGTCTTGTTTATGCCCAAGTGCATCACCTCACATTTATCTGGATTGAATTGCATTTGCCTCTGACCAGCCCGTCTATATCCTCATGTAATCTAAGGCTCTCCTCCTCACTATTTACCACCCCACCAATTTTTGTATCATCCACAAACTTACTGATCAACCCTCCTACATTCATGTCTGAATCATTTATATAAACCACAAACAACAAAGGCCACAACACTGATCCCTGCGGGACCCCACTGGACACAGGCTTCCAGTCAGAAAAACACCCCTCACCCATCACCCTCTGCTTCCTGCCACTCAGCCAATTCTGGATCTAATTTGTCAAATTTCCTTGGATTCCATGGGCTCGTACCTTCGCTGTCAGTCTCCCACGTGGGACCTTAACAAGAGCCTTGCTGAAGACCAAGTAGACCACGTCAAATACATTGCCCTCATCTATACACCTGGTCACCTCTTCGTAAAACTCAATCAAGTTGGTCAGACATGACCTCCCCTTAACAAACCCATGCTGACTGTTCCTGATTAATCCCTGCCTGTCCAAACGCAGATTAATTCTGTCTCTCAGAATTGGCTCCCTAAATTTGGTTTGCAAGACTTCATTTCTTTTTTTGTCTATCTCATTGGTGCCATTATGGAACACAATGTCTGTTTTCCCTCCCCTTCAGTATGCCCTACAGCTGTTCAGTGACATTCCTGACCATGGTACCAGGGAAGCAACACACCATCCTGGAGTCTCTTTTGAGGCCACAGAAATGCCTGCTGCTCCTCTTACAATTGAACTGTAGCTCTGCTGTTCTTCCTCCTCCATCTTATGCCAGTCATAGAATCCCTACAATGCAGAAGGAGGCCATTCAGCCCATTGAGTCTGAACCAGCCCTTTGAAAGAGCACCCTACCTGGGTCCATGCCCCCACCCTATCCCCGTAACCCCGTAACTACACCTAACCTTTTGGATGCGAAGGGGTAATTCAGCATGGCAGATGGTACCACTGCGTTCCCCTGCACTGTCATCTCACCCAACAGTGTCCAAAGAGTCAAAGAAAGAACAAATTGGTTAATACATTTGTTTCAAAATGGAGAGAGCCAAACTTTCAGCTTGTTTTCTCTGCTGAAAACCTGTTTGCAATCTCTCTGCAGTGTCTGCTGTCTGTCTTGAAATACTTTGCCCATTGTGTATTTCCAAGTGTCTTTGGGTCAGTCTATCTGTGGCAGCCATTGTTTCAATATCTAACACTTTGGAAAATCGAAAAATCAGATTTTCAGAAATAATGGGGTATAATGGGCCTTGTGACGTTGACAGAGTGTAAAATGGGTTCTTGGTTCACTATAGTGCCCTTTGCTGCTACTCATCGTGCACAGTTACACACCCCCCCCCCGCCCCCCCCCCCCCCCCCCCCTCCAGCTGTCTGCTGCCATATGCTTATCAGCCTGTTGTCTATCCAACAGTTACTGATTTAGATTTATTTAACACCATTGAACACACTTCTGCTGCAATTCAAGTCTTGACTTCAGCGTCCACTCAACCTGCTTCATGTGCAAATGTAAACTGCCCGGCCCAGGAGAGTCCCCCAATATGTCAGTGTCTGTCCTCAGCTTGAAATTACAGATCCCATGGCAGGCAGTATTTGGAGAGAAAATGGTATCTTGACCTATGATCTGGCAATTAACACTACCAGGTAAAAAATAGATTAATTATTCATTCACTCATGGTTTTCCTGGGCAAACCGTTGTGGTAGTCACCACTAGCTGTATTATATGTATTACGGTAAGACACATATACTAAAGGTACATGGGTAAATCCCTGCCTGCTGGCTCCGCCCAGTAGGCGGAGTATAAATGTGTGTGCCCGCCGGTGCTGCAGCCATTCTGGTTCCAGCTACAGGAGGCACAACATCTTTGCTCAATAAAGCCTCGATTATTCCACTACTCTCGTCTTTGTGGTAATTGATAGCGCATCAACCGTGTGCCACAGTTACAATGAAAATAAACAAAGAACAAAGAAAATTACAGCACAGGAACAGGCCCTTCAGCCCTCCCAGCCTGCCCCGATCCAGATCCTTTATCTAAACCTGTCGCCTATTTTCCAAGCATCTACTTCCCTCTGTTCCCCGCCCGTTCATATATCTGTCTGGATGCATCTTCAATTACGCTATCGTGCCCGCCTCTACCACCTCCACTGGCAAAGCGTTCCAGGCACCCACCACCCTCTGCGTAAAAAACTTTCCACGCAGCATCTATACCCTGGGATATTTAGTTGCCAGTCTTGCCCTTCCCTCAACCAAGTCTCAGGAAGACCAATAACATCATATTCCCAGGTACTAATCCAAGCCCTACGTTTATCTGCCTTACCTGCTACACTTCTCGCATTGAAACAAATGCACCTCAGACCACCTGTCCCTTTGCGTTTATCATCTCGTACCAGCCTCCCCGAACAGGCGCTGGAATGTGGCAACTAGGGGCTTTTCATTGAAGCCTACTTGTGACAATAAGCATTTTCATTTCATTTATGGCAGCACAGTAGCATTGTAGATAGCACAATTGCTTCACAGCTCCAGGGTCCCAGGTTCGATTCAGGCTTGGGTCACTGTCTGTGCGGAGCCTGCACATCCTCCCCGTGTCTGCGTGGGTTTCCTCCGGGTGCTCCGTTTCCTCCCACAGTCCAAAGATGTGCAGGTTAGGTGGATTGGCCATGATAAATTGCCCTTAGTGTCCAAAATTGCCCTTAATGTTGGGTGGGATTACTGGGTTATGGGGATAGGGTGGAGGTGTTGACCTTGGGTGGTGTGCTCTTTCCAAGAGCCGGTGCAGACTTGATGGGCTGAATGGCCTCCTTCTGCGCTGTAAATTCTATGATAATCTATGATTTCATTTCATTTCTTCCCTGTCTACTCTTCCCCTTAGTCACATTGAGTTTATTATCTAGTACCTTACTGGCTTTAGTTGCTGCCTCTTTACTGACCTCGAACTTCCTAATCTGGTTCCCATCCCCCTGCCACATTAGTTTAATACCTCCCCAACAGTGTTAGCAAAAGCACCCCCTAGGACATTGGTTCCAGTCCTGCCCGATTTGTAATAGTCCCACTGCCCCCAGAACCGGTTCCAATGTCCCAAAAATCTGAACCCCCCCCCTCCTGCACCATCTCTCAAGCCACGTATTCATTCTGACTGTTCTTGAATTTCTACTCTGACTGTCTTGTGGCACTGGCAGCAATCCTGAGATTACTACCTTTGAGGTCCTACTTTTTAACTTATCTCCTAACTCCCTAAATTCTGATTGTAGGACCTCTTCCCGTTTTTTACCCATATCGTTGGTGCCTATATGCACCACGACAACTGGCTGTTCACCCTCCCCCTTCAGTATGTCCTGCAGCCGATCTGAGACATCCCTGACCCGTGCACCCGGGAGGCAACATACCATTCGGGAGTCTCGTTTTCGACCACAGAAACGCCTGCCTACTCCCCTTACGATTGAATCTCCTATGACTATAGCCCTGCCAGTCTTTTTCCCGCCCTTCTGTGCTGCAGAGCCAGCCATGGTGCCATGAGCCTGGCTACTACTGCCTTCCCCTGGTGAGTCATCTCCCCCAACAGTATCCAAAACGGTATACCTGTTTTGGAGGGAGATGACCGCAGGGGACACCTGCACTGCCTTCCTGCTCTTTCTCTGCCTTTTGGTCACCCATTCCCTGTCTCCCTCACCAATCCTAATCTGCGGTGTGACCAACTCACTGAACGTGCTATCCACGACCTCCTCGGCATCGCGGATGCTCCAAAGTGAGTCCATCCGCAGCTCCAGAGCCGTCATGCGGTCTAACAGGAGCTGCAGCTGGACACACTTCCCGCACATGAAGGAGTCAGGGGCATCGGCCGTGTCCCTGAACTCCCACATTGAGCACGAGGAGCATAACACGAGTCTGGGATCTCCTGACATTTTTACACTCCCAACAAATAGGCAATTTAATGTCTAGAAAGCCCTTTTAAAATTCTTACAGAAGGAAAAGAGAACAGCCCACACATATATGACGGCCACAGCCTCAGGTCAATCTGGAGGTTTTTCGAATTGTTTCCCGGGTGTGGGTGTCACTGGCAACTCAGTATTTTTTGCCCGTACCTAATTGCCCTTGGACCGAGTGTCTTTGTCGGTCATTGCAGAGGGCAACTGAGAGTCAACCAGAGTGTTGTGAGTCCGGACTAGACTGGAAAAGGAAATTGATTCTTGATAAACCACGGGGTGAGAGGTTATTGGGGGAGGCGTCAGGATCACAATGAATTGAGTGGCCACTGTGGCTCCTGATTCGCTCGTTCTTGTGTTGGTCAGGATGATGGATTTCCTTCCCTGAGGGACATCGGTGAACCCGATGATATTTAGAACAAATAATTTCATGGTCTTCATTCCTGAGGCCAGCTTTCAATTCTGGGTTTTATTCATTTAATTTATTTTCCAGGGAATTTTTAAATCCTTGTTACCTGAGATTAGCCATGATCTCTGGCCCCACTAATCTATTGTTGTTACCACTAGATCACATTTAAAGCCATTGATGTTCTTTAAAGTGTTGTTTCTGTTGAAACATGATGTGGAGATACCGGCGTTGGACTGGGGTGAGCACAGTAAGAAGTCTTACAACACCAGGTTAAAGTCCAACAGGTTTGTTTCAAACACTAGCTTTCGGAGCACTGCTCCTTCCTCAGGTGAATGAAGAGGTAGATTGGAACATGGCAGTACACAGCAAGCTCTCACAGGTAGCAACAAGGTAACCAATTGGCTAATCTATTCCTTCTCACTAATGTTGGTTCAGAAGATGAAAAGCAGTACTGGATATAAATGTATGTTTGCTGGGTGTCTTTTGTGTTAGTGGGGACAGCCCGTTTGAGTGCAACAGCTTCTAAACCTTTTCCCTGTAATTTAGCCAGTCTCATCAGATGCTTCCTACCTCACACCTGGGACATACTCTGTCAGCTCTCAGAGCAATCAAAGCATCAGCAGCTCCATCAGGAGCTTCTACAATGTCGATGTCGGCGTATCCTCAGAATCAACCTGGCTGGAAACAAAGTTGGCAGAAGTAAGTTCTGGGTTTAGTGGTCAAACTAAGCTCATTTCTACCTGTTCAGGTGAAGGAGGAGATCCAAAAGGCCTTCTTTATCTAAACCAATCCTCTGTTTAGGAACATTCTGTAAGAATGAAATGATGCAGAAATGTGCCCAATAGTGGGAGGGCCAGCAGCTGGTGTTTCTGACTAGCTGTTTACCAGACTGCGCCAGTGCCACCTGGAGCGGGCCAATTCGATAGCAAACTGATTTGTGCCTGCCGCAAATCTCAATTTTTGCCTTTCCCGCTATTTAACCACCGCACTCAGATCCACACCGGGCACGATGCACCCAGCAGATCTGTACAAACCCGCCAGTGGGGCAATGTAAAATTCTGCCCCAGCATTTTATTTCTAGGTTGTTTCTTTGAAAAAAAGATTTCCAAATCTCAAAGTGTCCTGGTGGATTTGAACGCACATCGACTGGATTGTTCATCCTGGACTCTGGTTTACTATCTTTACACTACCATAGCCACGGGGGGGAAGGACAAGAGATCGTATTACTGTTATGATATGGTATTTGCTAATTGCCGGGATGATCGAATCCCAAAGGGAAACTCGGACAACTATCACAACGATTTGCAATTTGTATTTTGTTCCGAGAGTGTACAAGTATATAAGTCACGGGTCAAAAATTCCATAAGAGTGGGTGGACTGTGGTACAGTGGCTAGCACTGCGATGCTGAGGTCCCAGGTTCGAATCCCGGCCCCGGGTCACTGTCCGTGTGGAGTTTGTACATTCTCCCCATGTCTGCGTGGGTCTCACCCCCACAACCCAAAGATGTGCAGGGTAGGTGGATTGGCCACGCTAAAATTGCCCCTTATTTGGAAAAAAAATAATAATTGGGTACGCAAAATCTTTTTTAAAATTAAATTTAAAAAAAAAATTCCAATAGCACTTTTGGAAATGTTTAATTATTAAATTAATACATTTATTAACAAACGAAAACTTAAACACACAAGGTTACATTTACACCCATTAAGAATTAGTCTGACAAACATTTCCCCAAAAGATTTCCATTTAGTTATACTCACAAATAATCATACCCTTTTAGGCAACAACCCCTATGAACATTTAATCTATAAAAATGTCAGTTGCTATCGGGGAGGTATTTCACAAAGCTTCCCTTGCCTTCTCACTCAGCAGTCCAAGGCTTTCAACGGAACCCTGTTTTCTGGAACAAACAGTCACACCTCTGGGGTTTCTGGAGATGGCTCCCTTTGCTTCTTTCACAGATTTTCCTTGGCACAGCATGCTTTTCAGGCTCTCATATGGCCACTTCTCCTAACACAGCTTTTAATCTTTCCTCAAATATATTTCTTCTCTTTCATCTTTAAACCCATTATTCTTACCCTTCTTTGAAAGTTAGCTTTCCTAGAACATAAAAACCTTTCATGTTTCATAATGGCAACTACATTTGGGTAAAATAAATGTAATAACTTTGCTTTATTCATTTATGATCTGTGCCAGTTGTAAATTTCCCTTATATTTCACTTTGAAATTGAACAGGTAAAATCCAAATCCTCACTTATCTCCTAATGCAAATTTCTACTCAGGTTTATTTACTTGTAACCCAGCTTAGCTTGGTCATCTCCACTTCAAAGCCTGTCTTTACATTTAGCCCTTTTGATGACTTAAACCTTCCAGCCTAACTATCTTCAGCTTAATTAAACTAGTCTCTCGCACACACACAAACACACACGCACACCCCCCCCCTCCCCTCAGTGTAGCACAGTAATATGGAAAAATAATATTTCTTCACTTTACACAAGCATTGGATGTTGAACACTCTGGGACATTGTACAAGTTATCAGCGTGAGGTTCTTGGGGGCTGGTTAGAAATGGATGAGGATGTGATTATTAAACTGTGTTTTTCCAGGCAATTGAGAAGGATAATCGCAAGCATTCAGAAGCTAAAGCTAAACTGAAACACGGAATCAAAAAGCTTCGTGGAACGGTGAGGAACTTACACATTCATGTTGGAGCTTTGAACTAATTTGCGTTTAATTCTTTATATTTGATATCCACAAAAACAGCCACGAAGTGCAGCTACTTTGGAGGCCGGCATGCAAAAGCTTCCTCGGTGTGACCCGGAGCAGAATCTGTGCCGCCCTCTTCACTCAAAGTGTTGTGAATTTTTGGAATCTTCTGCCCAGGCAGCTGTGGGTGATCAGTCACAGAATATATTCAAAACTCAGATAGACTTTTGAACACCAAGAGAATATAGTGATTGGAAGGGAGAGTGAAGTGTGGTGTTGGGTGCTCTGGTGCACAGATGAGCCAACACAGTTGTATGTGGTACAACTCTATTTTATTATAACTCTTATAATACAGTTCGTTCTGGATACTCTGCACGTGCTGTCTCCCTGAGTGTGTTTGGTAACAGATGTGTCCTGGTTCTCCTCTGCAGCTAATACTGACCACCGGGGGTCGTGTCTGTGCTTTTATATCTTTCTGTCATTGGTTGTGGTGTTGTGTGTTCTGATTTGTCTGTTGGTGTGTCTATCATGATGTGTGTGTTTGAATATCATGACATCCCCCCTTTTTACAAAGATATGTGCCTACGTGGTTATAAATATAATTGTGTCGTGAGTGCATCGAAGAGTGTGTGTGTGTGTTATGTACAGCGTGTGTATATGACGTAACTATTTACATGGGGCGATGTCGGGTGCGTCACACTAACAAGGTTGTACCATAACAAAACTTGGATGCGAGAGAAAAAAAAAACTTGAACATTGGTCTGGTCAGACGATATCTGGAACAATAAACAACAACAGGTTATAATACAGAAGTGTTTGACTTTTTGAACGTATGAACAGCGTTATAAGTCCAGTCTAATGGGTGACCGCCTCAAGAATGGGCTGGTCCTCAAGCCGGTTCAGCTGTGGAGATTTGGGGTCACGCTGGTTCACCTTGGACTGTTGGAGGTGATGCTGTTGCCGAAGTCTCTACTTTACCATTTGTTGTACTTCGTGCAGTGCTTGGTTTTTTCATTCGTGCAAATATAACATTCAACATCTTTGTTAGTGGTGCCTTGGGTGTGGTTTGGTTCTGGTGGCGATGGAAGGGGCATGATCCGTGGCATCTCCACGAAGTCATCCTTGGGAACCAGTGGAGGAGCCGGCGTGTGCGTACGGTTCAGTTGCGAGCGTGGAAGGCGGCGCAAAGCTCGCTGATTGCGCCTACGCACCAATCCATCCGCCCTGCATGCCAGGAACAAGGTGGAGTCTTTTTCTTTTTATGTTTGTGGTGGACGGCATCTTGTAGCCGATAGGTCGTTGCCATCGAAGTAGCACCATCACTAATATCATGCAAGGCGATGACTGTGCCAGATGTGGAAGTTGGCCGAGACCGTGTACGCTGGTTCCGGCCACCTGCTGTGCCGGAAGGGCGACTCCGCAGAGAAACGTCGAAGCATGTCGCCTTGGAGAGAGAATTGTTGCTCGCATCAACGTCTGGCGATGGCGCGAATTGGTGTGTCCATCTTGGACCGCCGGTGCTGGTTGCCACTGCCGACCCAGTGGGACTGCCACGCGAGCCATTCCCTGTCGCCGTGGCATCCGCCGTCACCCTGAGCGTGCCATCACCGAGGCCGCGACACCGCCCGTCCGGAGCAAGGTCTGGCGTGCGCGAATCAGAGTCGGCGCTTGGCTGCTCCCCATCTGGAGTCCGGTCTGCCTTCCGTCGATGCCCCCCGTCCGGAGTCCCAACAGGTTCACTGGAGGCAGCCGAGATTCCCTGAAGCTGCACTTCTGGAGTCGGAACATGCAGGAATGCACCAACCAGTGGAGAGGGTCGAGCCATCGAGGGTGGAAGCAGTGCGCTGCCACCGCAGTCGTCAGTGGTCCCACCGTGATCGTCGAGTGCCTCGGTACGCACTAGGCGAGGTCTGTCACCTTGCACCTTTTGCATGGGAAGTGGGATGCTGTCGTCACTCGTCTCACATCCCGTGGATAGATCCTCATTAGCAGTTTGCTGTTCACTAGGGTTGGGTAAATTGTCAGAGTTTTCATCTGGTGGTGCACACCATGTCGGTGGACTGTCATTGTCTTGCCGTTGTCCTTCATTTGGGCTTTTCTTCTTTGGAATTTTAAATCTTCCCCCAGACATTGCAGAACCTTGTTTATTACCCCCAAATTCTCCCATAGGTATGGTCTCGAATATAGGATCCAATGTTTCTATCGACATTGTACTATTTTCCAAAGAACATTCCGTTTCACTTTTCTTCTCAGGTGCCTCATATGTATCTTTGTCTAATGTACATGCCTTCATGGTCTCTGGGTCTGATTTTGCTGGGACTGGCATGGTCACAGTCTCTCTTTTACTGTTCTCAATTGCCCACATTATACTCCCCATACATAACTGCTTAATCACTGGGGTTAGTGTGGTACAATGGATAATCGGGTCGACCTTATCTGCATCTTCACCATTAGTGGAAAGCACACTTGGTTCACTTGAAACTGCTGTGGGTTTTAAATTCGTTATCTGGCTACTCGATGTCGGTGTCCTCAGGATTCTTGCTCCAATGTTCTGCTCAATAATCAGTGGAGCGTGTATAGGTTCAATGCAATTAATGTTCCCCTCAAGGTTTGAAGAGTCATTACTGACTAACTGCTGGTCTCCGAAGTTGGGATTTTGCGGTGTTGTGTTGAAGGGAGACATTTGTCCCTGCTGTAGATATGATTCAGGTTGTGTTATTTCCATTACCTGAGGATCAATGTCTTGTCCATTTTTTCGATCCGTACTAAAACACTGGCAATTCCCAGTCTGCTCCTTGCAAGTTAAACATTCAATTAATTTCGTTAGCACATCCTCAGCATCCTTCTGTGGCCGTGCAGCATTATTAATCTCTGTTCGGCTATAATGATCCTGAAGGTCAGCGCATAAACCTTTTTTCTTCGGGCTTGGACGAGGCGATTCCTTTGGCTTGTCTTCAGTTGGGCTTGAACAGTCTTCAGCGCTGTGCCCTTCATTGTAGCATGAGAGACCGTCATGTTCATGCTGCTGTGTAGTGGAGCATGGTAGGCTGTTATAGCCTTCTTGCTGTTCACGTGAGCATGGCAGACTTGCATCGTCTGCCGCTGGTTGGTCAGGAGAGGTTGCTAGACCCTCATGGTCTTGTTCCTGCAAGGACTGCGCTCTGGAGTCTTGCGTTCCTTCCATCGTGGAGTCCGTCCACGAGCTCTCTGTGGAGGCTTGTGACACTGGAGTCACTTCTTGTTCGTGCAAGGACTGCGCTCTGGAGTCTTGCGTTGCTTCTATCGTGGAGGCTGTCCACGAGCTCTCTGTGGAGGCTTGTGACACTGGAGTCACTTCTTGTTCGTGCAAGGACTGCGCTCTGGAGTCTTGCGTTGCTTCTATCGTGGAGGCTGTCCACGAGCTCTCTGTGGAGGCTTGTGACACTGGAGTCACTTCTTGTTCGTGCAAGGACTGCGCTCTGGAGTCTTGCGTTGCCTCTATCGTGGAGGCTGTCCACGAGCTCTCTGTGGAGGCTTGTGACACTGGAGTCACTTCTTGTCCGTGCAAGGACTGCGCTCTGGAGTCTTGCATTTCTGCAATTGTGGAGTCTGTCCACGAGCTTGCTGTGGAAGCTTGTGACACTGGAGTCACTTCTGGTTCATGCGAGGACTGCACTCTGGAGTCTTGCATGTCTTCTTTCATAGAGTCGGGAACGTTGAGCGGGACGTGGACCACGCTCTGTGTGGCAGCAGGGCACTCTCCGTGTGCTTGCACCGCTCCCTGTCTGTTAATGTCAGGCTGCAGCATCATCCGGTACTGATAAGTTGGAACGTCATATCTGCTGGATTGAAGATCCTCAAATCCGAAAAATGAATCCGCATCTGCGTCGGATTCAATGTGGGGGCCGCCAATGTGCAACACGAAAGGTTCGTCCGAGTCATAGTCATATAGGACCACGGAGCTATCATTGGGCTCGCGAGGTCCGGAAACACTGTAAAGATCGTCATCGAAGTATTCAAGGTCGGAATCATCGGCTTGTGCGTAGGTAACTGCTTGTCGGAGGGTTCTTCGGAGGTCAAATTCATCTCCTGGGTCAATTTGCGGCACTGTGCTGTCACTCCAGGTGAGGGAAGGTTGTTTTACAGCTTTAACAGATTTTTGTTTTTTTGATTTGGGACGTTTCCCTTTTAAATTGGATTTGGGACATTTCCCTTTTAAATTGGTGCAGTCTGGGGCCTCTAACATCCTGACGCTCGGTATGTAGCACGTAGGAAGCGACTGCGCATGCTCAGATCGCTGTTCCTTTACCGATGGCCGTTTTCTTGACTGCGCATGCGCAGCATCTCGCGCATGCGCAAACGAAACTTCCGGTTCTGCGCACTGCTCGCGCAACTGTGCTAGCGTGATACCTTCAGCAAGATGGCCGCCGACCTCGACCCAGCCTTCTCTCAGGCCCGGGATTTTGGCTTCTGGGAATTCGGGCTCCGGGATCCCAGCCACGAGGTGAGTACTGCAGCTTTTCTTACCTTTATTTGCCGATTGGATTGCGTTTTCTTCACAGTACTTGGAGAATTTGTCCAGGACTGCCTGGTAATCGTACCTTTGCTGCCTCCTGAAGAACCTGAACCTTGTGAATATTTCTCTTGCCCTTGCACCGGCGATGGTGAGGAGAAATTCAATTTTTTCGCTATCATCCAGGTCTTGGAGTTCAGCTGCCACCAGGAACAATTCGAACATTTGCCGGAATCGCCGCCAGTTTTCGCGGAGATCGCCGTAGCACTGGAGCGGCTGCGGAACCGGGAGCTCTATCATTTTGCCTGGGCACTGCTGGTTGTCTGTGTACACTGAGGTATGCCGGCAGGTATCGATCCACTCCTGTACCATGTGGTGTTGGGTGCTCTGGTGCACAGATGAGCCAAAACAGTTGTATGTGGTACAACTCTATTTTATTATAACTCTTATAATACAGTTCGTTCTGGATACTCTGCACGTGCTGTCTCCCTGAGTGTGTTTGGTAACAGATGTGTCCTGGTTCTCCTCTGCAGCTAATACTGACCACCGGGGGTCGTGTCTGTGCTTTTATATCTTTCTGTCATTGGTTGTGGTGTTGTGTGTTCTGATTTGTCTGTTGGTGTGTCTATCATGATGTGTGTGTTTGAATATCATGACATAAAGTTGATTAGAATGATGGTATTTGATTGGCAGAGCATGTTTAATGGGTGTCAAGCTTACTCTTACTCCTACTCCTACAAGATAATGGAATTGCTGTGAGTATTTGAAGGATTTTGGCCAGCAGTCGATTTCCCCATTGCCATTCGGATACACCTTTCAAGTCCTTGGTGTCCAATCAGATATCTAGGCTTTAGTGCAAATTTTAAAAATTAATTTGCGAGATGTCGGTGTCACTGGCTACCCCAGCATATATTGCCACGCCTAATTGCTGTTGGGAAGGTGATGGTGAACTGTGTTCCTGAACCACTGAAATCCTGCGGTGTAGGTGCACCCACAGTGCTGTTAGGGAGGGAGCTCCAGGATGTTGCTGCAGCGACAGTGAAGGAACGGCCGATATATTTCCAAGTCAGGGTGGTGAGTGAGTAATACAGATTTAATGTGAATATCCTTGATTCAGATTTTAAATGTTTTCGTTGCCATTGCAAAGTCTTTGCCTTCGATTCCTCTCTTGCCCACTGTGGGCCAATAGCTGTCTGGCCCTGGTCATGGCGTACATCAGGACACAGTGCTGAAATCTCTGTCTTCACTTACATGATAGATCTGTCAGAACTGCCTGTCAATGATACTCTTGAAGCAGCCAGTTTGTAGCTGTGTCCAAGGTGAGCTCTCATTTCCAGGCACTTTTTCAGCCGTTACTGGAGAGAACAGTCTGACGATCTTGTTGATGCATTAGGGACCTGATTACTGACCAAACTTTCTGAATGGGAAGCCATCGAAGCTGATGCACCAATTTCAAATCGGGAAGCAGAATGACACTGGATACCAGTGGGACGGGTGTTATACTCACTAACTCTCTCTTTCATTTTCCTTAGATAAAGAGGATGATGTTGGAAAATGAGACTGTACCTGTGATTGAGCGATTAGATAAACATGAATTTAACCTTGATCTGAAGGAACAGAAACGGCTGCATGGTGAGGGAGAGGAAAAGGTGGCCAAGGTGTGTCTCAAAGGCTAGGAGATCTGCTCAGATTTTAACATAGAGAACGTTGTTGTAGTGACACTGAATGGATAAGGTCAAATAATCTGATCAGTATTTGCTTCTTGATTTGAAATCTTTGTTGACAGTGTGTTAATAACCTCACTTCACACATAAGGTGGCTTTGATGTGTTTCCACATTGAAACCCAGGCGGACTTCCTGGACAGCAGTGGGTTATTGTCTTGGGAAATTCCACAACAAATTGTGGTCTTTGCAAAGATTGATTGTGCCTTCAATCTGTGATTCTAATATTTTCTAACTTCCATTTGGCATCCTCCTCACCTCACCTCGTGACTCACTTGGTATGAAGGACATAATATGATTGCGAGCTGTGTGTTTGCTGCAAAGGGGGAATCTGTTTCCCTCGACTGAATCTTCATTTAATAGTGAGAAGTCTTACAACAGGTTAAAATCCAACAGGTTTGTTTGGAATCACTAGCTTTCGGAGCCCAGCTCCTTCATCAGGTGAGTCTGCAAGGTTTTCATCCACTCACCTGATGAAGGAGCAGTGGCCCGAAAGCTAGTGATTCCAAACAAACCTGTTGGACTTTAACCTGGCGTTGTGAGACGCGTCACTGTGCCCACCCCAGTCCAACGCCAGCATCTCCACCTCATGGTGACCATTTAATGTCCAACAAGGAACAAGTTTGAAATATTTAAACCTGTATTCTTTCTGATTTTCACGAGTAAGACCATTATGAATTGTAATTACTGCATAACCCTTTATTACAGAAACATTTGGTGAAATTCAGCAATTTGTTTATGCATTCATTGGATGTGCGCATCACTGGCAAGGACAGCATTTATTGGCCATCTCTAATTGTCCTTGAGCAGGTGAACCACCTTCTTTGAACCACTGCAGTCCCTGAGATGAAGACATTCCCACAGTGCTGTCAGGTCGAGTATTCCAGAACTTTGAGCTTGTGACGATGAAAGAACACAGATATATTTCCAAGTCCGGATGGTATTTGGTAGAGAATGAGGAATGGCAATGTGCCTGCTGCCCTTTTTTATGTGACTTATTCATCAGGGATAATTATCAGTAATCCACTTGAAGTTATTGCAATAGAAACTTAAGCCTGAAAAGTATACATTACAGCAGAAGTTAAATTAAAAACTAAGTGAAGGGTTATATGCAATAATGATCTCATCTCTGAGTTTTGTATGTCTGATTATTTGAGTTGCGTATAGAGTTATGTGATCAATGGGCTCTGAAATGTACAAGTTAGATGTGTCTATTTGCAGTGAAGGAACGGCCAATATATTTCCAAGTCAGGATGGTGAGTGGGTATTCAGATTTAATGTGAATATCCCTGATTCAGATTTTAAATGTTTTAGTTGCCAGATGGTTACATGTGTTGAGAATGAGAGATTTTATGATCCATTGAAGGACTGTTAACATTTAAAAGTCCAAATAACTTGTTTTAACCAATAGAACTACGCCACAAGATTTAACATTTTTTTAACAAAACACAAATTTGATTGGGTAGAAAAGACTTGTAAAAAGAAGCATTATTAACTTTCCAACATGGTTTATAACTATGCATGTTGTGCACTCAGGTGTACATCTTCCGCCAAGAATTCTCTCCAAAGACAAATCAATCTGAAAGTTACTAATTTCTGTAGCGACCATCCATCAGTATAGATGGTGCTCTGGAGAATTCTCCTCATTTACCATAACTTGATTTTCAATACTTCCAAACTAATTACTTTCTTTTGCAAAAGGACACTGTGAGGCCCACTGTAGATTCTCCCACTAGCTTCAAGCTGGACAATTTTACAGCTTGTGTTCTCTCACAGCCTCAACCATTAAGCATCAACCATGTTAGTTTTTTTACTCTGATTACAATGCAGGTCTATCTAACTAATTTACTCTGGCTAACTTCCTTTAGTGAGCTGCAAACTGCACCAGTTCAAGCTGCAGCTAAATGCCTCTCTCAGCAAGGCCCAGATCAATTGAAACCAGGGAACTTTCCTGGTTTCATCCATCTCCATAACAATGTAGCATGCTCTGGGATGTCCTTAAACTGACCTTTAGGTTAATTATCGCTCATTGACAATTTTGTCTTTGATTGGATGAAGTAAATGAGTTTTACAAGCTATCAGAACATATTGATTGCTCAACTAATTTAACTCCACTTTCCAAAACAAAAGCTCCACTCTGGACTGCTGTTATTACAAGCTTTGCAGATATCGTGAGCTGGATTCTTCGTTTCAGCGGCTAACTGTTGGCGCCAGCGGAGCAGGTGTGGTCTTTGACGATCCAAAAATCATCGTGAAACCCACACCGATTCTGGTACCGGTGAGCGCCAGCACCGGCGTTGGGTGAAACTCCCGCCTTCAGCACCAAAAATGGCTGGGACCCGGGCTGCGCATGCTCACGGTTGACGACCTACAGTGGTCGCGCCGTACAACATGGCGCCGGCCCTGTGCAGACCCAACCCGCCATCCGTGACCCCATAGCCCACCCCCTGGTCACCCCCTGGCCACTCCCCACCAGTGCCCCCAGCCCTCGCAGAAACCCCCTCAGCCAGCGGCACGGCTCCCGGCCGAGTGTGGCAGCACTGGATACGGTCCGCAGCCGACAAGCCGGGTTCCCACACGGCTGAGACCACACGTGTCCCATCGGGGGCGGAGCATCGCGGGAGGGACGGCCGATGACGCACCAACCGCATTGCAACGACATGCCCGCGTGACATGATGCCATTTCGGAGGGGGCGGAGCATGTCTGATCAGCATCAACCCAGCGCCGGCCCCGATTTGGGGGTCGCAGCCCATTCTCTCGGCCAATCACTGAACATGATTTTGATGTCGGGAACGGAGAATCTCGTCCCATGTCTTCAGCTGCAGGGAGGTCAGAAACATGTCCGGAGACAGAGTAAGAGAATGTTTAACTTGCTCTGCTGTTTGCACCATCTTTAAGGTGAAAAGTACAAATGTTGGAGTGACAACACATTTGAATGTTCTGAGCTGGAACTCTTTACTGACTGGTCCAAATATTCAATAAATCTCGGGCTGTGATCTGTCACTTTCATCCTTCGCTTGCTTCTGTCACCACCTATCAAAGTTTCCTCTGAATTTGGAGATACCATCAGCTACCCTCTTTCCTGTCCCTCTAAATCACACTATCACTGCGTCCGGCCCCTGGTTAAAGTGTCAGCAGATCGAGAAGTTAGAAAATTGTTTAGCTCTCTCCTTACGATGGAAGTCCTGCATCATTGGGTAGGTTTGCATGGCTTCCCTGGGTGAGTAGCATTTCCAACGCTCTGGAAACTTCAGCAGGGATGGATGAAACTGCCACTGCCACTTTGCAGTGACCCCTGCACAACGGAAAATTCTGATGACCCGTTCACTGAGTGAAGTCTACTTCATGCCCATAGGTTCGTGAGACAATTGAGATGGAAAACATTGCAAACCAGTACCTTTGTGAGGTGATAAAGAGAGAATGCTGGAACAATATGGCTGTGAAGGGTCGAACGTTGGAGGTAATGGACTGAAACTCAGCAGTTAATTGTTTTAAAGCTGTAGGGTCAGGGTTCAAATTGAGCCCAGGCCGCAGGAAGGAAGGGTTAGAGTAACGGGGAGAAGGACTCAGCTTGGAGCATCACGGTACCAGAAGGCTTTTCGCTATCTCTGAAGTTCTTTGTATCTCTCCAGGCCTTCTTTTCAGGACTGGCGGTGACCAATTACCCAATGAGAGAACGCAGTGGCCAGGAGTTGGAGCTTCTCAGGAAGATCACGCAGCAGAGGACAATTGAACTGATTGACCTGAAGGTATTCTTCCCGTTCGCCAGTGAGATTTAACCAAGTGTTGAGCTCGCTGAAAGTAAGATATGCCAGTCAGCTCGGAGATTGTAACATGGTGCTTTATATTTGGTAACACTTGTAGCACAAGCTGACCTGGAGGTCCTCGGTTTCAGAGACATAACACTTACAGAATGTCCAGAGAGAGCCTCCAAATATTGTAACTGCAGCTTAGAACATAATTATATGAAAGATAAACACAGCAAGAGAGATATAGGGGCACGGTTCTCCCAGCCCCGCGCCAGGCTGGAGAATCAGCGCAACTGCGCTTCGACGCCCCTGAACCCCCACGCCACGTTGCGAAGGGGCCGGCGCGCTGAAGAAGTCCCCCGCGCATGCGCAGGTTGGCGCGGCGCCCATTTGGCATCGGGAAGGGAGGCTGGAGCGGAGTGAACCACTGCAGCGCCGTGCTGGCCCCCTGTGGGGGACAGAATCATTCGTCCCCGTGCCCGTTCCCGCCGTCGTGAAACGCGACGGCATTCACGACAGCGCAAACACTTCGTCTCCATTTTGGGGAATCGCCCCCATAGAAGTATGTTGTTTAGAATACACAGTCTCGATTCTCCCAATAACTTTATTTTAATCTTTCCACGTGTCACCGGAAAGCCCGGTATTTATTGCCACCTCTAATTGCCTTCAAGAGGGTAGAGGTGAGCTGCCGGGCGCCTTGAACTGCTACAGCTGTAGGTACATCCAAGGTGCTGCTAGAGCAGGCTTTCCAGGGTTTTGACACAGCAACAGTGCAGGAATGGTGAGTGGTTTGGAGGGAACTTGCTATTGGTCGTGTTTCCATATGTCTGCTGCCCTTGTCCTTCTAAGTTGTAGCGCGGGTTTGGAAGATGCTGCCGAAGGAAGCTTGGGGAGTTGTTGCAGTGCATCTTGTACTTGGTACACACGGCTGCCACTGTGCATCAGTAGTGGAGGGCGTTAACGTTTAAAGGGATCGATTGGGGTGCCAATCAAGTGGGCTGCTTTGTCCTGAATAGTGTTGAGATTCTTGAGTGTTGTCAGAACCGCACTCATCCAGGAAAGTGGAGAGTATTCCATCACATTCCTTACTTATATCTTGTAAATGGTGAACAGGCTTTGGGGAGTTGGGAAGCGAGTTACTTGGGACAGAATTGCCAGCTAGTGGGGTTACATGGCTGTCATGGTGGAACAGCTCATTAGTGTAACGCTGAATGGTTGGGTGTAGGGTTTATGTCTCTGATTGTCACAGAGACACAGAGAGAGCAGAGTCTTCCTGATTGAGATAAAAGGATCACTTCCAGCCAGTATCACACACTGAAGGGTTCCTCTAGTGCACAATGCCTGGTAATGTGTCAAATGCCTGTCTTTAGAGCCAGTGAGGAGCTACTGGCAGAGGTGAGGAGGAGGTGAGGAGGAGGTGAGGAGGAGATGGGTTAAGTTGCGAAGCATCAACACTCAATGATGGAAAAAGTGGATTGAGACTAATCGGGCTTCATTCCTCTCTGAACTTCCAGGCTCGGAAAGACATTGTTGAGACCCCACCTAAGAAAGATGAGAAGGAGGATGAGGAGGCAGAGGATGAAGACTCGAAGGAGGAAGAGAACACAGCTTTGAAAGGCAGCCTGAGCTGTCAGTACGGTGTGGTAAATCGTTACTTATACAAACAGTTAGATCTGCACACAAAGGATGAAAAGATTAATCAGATCATCCTGTTACAGGTGAGAAAACCATGTTCAATATATTTAAACACAAAACTCCTGCTAGAACAGCCTTGTGCAACCTTTTTGCGTGGGTGGGGCACATCTCCCACACTCGCTGAAGGGGCCGATGAGTAGACTTCAGAAAAATACATCAATTTCAAAAAGTGGTTGACTCTGATGAAGAGAAACAACTTGCTGATCACATATAAAACTTAATCTTTTTAAAATGAGTAATAAAAATAATCATGAGAGTGTAAAAGAGTGTGTGTGTCTCTGACTCATTCCTAATCTCGGTGTGTTCACTCACTCCCCCACCCCCACTGTGACAATGGGTCAGGGTCTTGTCACCACCCCCTGGTACGCTGTCAATTCCAGCCTCACCTGCCCCAGAGACACAACACAGGGGGAGTTAGATTTATATTAATGCCGTCCGTGCCTTCGGTTGAGTTCCGTTGACCACAGACACCGGGTTTGTAAATGTAAACACAAGCAACCGATTATTATTCACAGTGATTGTAATTAAATAGACAAAAAATACAATTGACTATCCACTGTACCCAGCCCCCTCCCCAACTCTCTATACACACACTCACTCACAGACACACGCGCACACACGCACACGCACACACACTCACACACACATGCACTCACACTCACTCACACACACACACACTCACACGCAGGCACACTCACACGCAGGCACACTCACACACTCACTCACACACACACACACACACACACGCACTCACACTCACTCACACACACTCACAGACACACACACACACTCACACGCAGGCACACTCACACACTCACACTCACTCACACACACACACGCACTCACACTCACTCACACTCACTCACACACACTCACAGACACACACGCACACTCACACTCACTCACACTCACTCACACACACTCACAGACACACACACACACTCACACTCACGCACTCACACTCACTCACACACACTCACACGCAGGCACACTCACACGCAGGCACACTCACACACATGCACACACACACACTCACACACACACGCAGGCACACTCACACACTCACACACATGCACGCACACACACACGCACTCACACACACTCACAGACACACACTCACACTCACACGCACTCACGCGCACTCACACTCACTCACACACACTCACACACACACACGCAGGCACACTCACACACAGGCACACTCACACACTCACACACACATGCACTCACACTCACTCACACACACTCACACACACACACACTCACACTCACACGCAGGCACACTCACACGCAGGCACACTCACACACTCACTCACACACACACACACACACACGCGCACTCACACTCACTCACACACACTCACAGACACACACACACACTCACACGCAGGCACACTCACTCACACACACTCACAGACACACACACACACTCACACGCAGGCACACTCACACACTCACACTCACTCACACACACACTCACACTCACTCACACTCACTCACACACACTCACAGACACACACGCACACTCACACTCACGCGCACTCACACTCACTCACACACACTCACAGACACACACACACACTCACACTCACGCACTCACACTCACTCACACACACTCACACTCACACTCACACGCAGGCACACTCACACACTCACACACATGCACACACACACACTCACACACACACGCAGGCACACTCACACACTCACACACATGCACGCACACACACACGCACTCACACACACTCACAGACACACACTCACACTCACACGCACTCACGCGCACTCACACTCACTCACACACACTCACACACACACACGCAGGCACACTCACACACAGGCACACTCACACACTCACACACACACGCACTCACACTCACTCACACACACTCACAGACACACACACACACTCACACTCACGCGCACTCACACTCACACACAGACGCAGACACACTCACACACACAAACATACTGACAACAAACCGAGAGGGAAAGGGTGATTGAGAGGTAAAGAAAATATAATAAAATAACAGGATAAGGATCTCTGATTCAGACGGGTGTTAGTTTCTTTCTCAGGGTTGGGCCTACAGTTGGGTTCTTCCTTTTGCTTCAGTTTGTGATGATCGTCACTGCAGCCTCACAGAGACAGCAGGAAACCAGCAGAGACAGGGAGAAACATGGCTCCTCTTCCTTCCCGGGTCTAGAGGCTTCTGGCAGGTTCTCTCTGAAAATAACACCTGGCAGGAACCCATTGCTGACAGTTGTCAGTCAGAACACTGTTCCTGACCAACCCACAGGCTGCCAGTTAGCCAATCGAACTGACTTCCTCCAAAACTGGTTCCTAAAATTCACTGGCCGGGATTCTCTCCCCCAAGCCCCACATCGCGCTCTCTCCCCCAGGCTCAGCAGCACCTTCTCTCCCCCAGGCCCAGCAGCACCTTCTCTCCCCCCGGCCCCTCATCACACTCTCTCCTCCAGGCCCCACATCACGCTCTCTCCCCCAGGCCCCGCAGCACCTTCGCTCCCCCAGGCCCCGCAGCACCTTCTCTACCCCAGGCCCAGCAGCACCTTCTCTCCCAAGGCCCAGCAACGCCAACTCTCTCCCAGGCCCAGCAACACCTTCTCTCCCCCAGGCCCCATAGCACCTTCGCTACCCCAGACCCCACATCACGCTCTCTCCCCAAGGCCCAGCAACACCTTCTCTCCCCCAGGCCCCGCAGCACCTTCTCTCCCCCAGGCCCCACACCACTCTCTCTCCCCCAGGCCCCACATCACGCTCTCTCCCCCCGGCCCCACATCACGCTCTCTCCCCCAGGCCCAGCAACACCTTCTCACCCCCAGGCCCCACAGGATCTTCTCTCCTACAGGCCCAGCAACACCTCTCTCCCCCAGGCCCCATAGCACCTTCGCTACCCCAGACCCCACATCACGCTCTCTCCCCCAGGCCCAGCAACACCTTCTCTCCCCCAGGCCCCGCAGCACCTTCTCTCCCCCAGGCCCCACACCACTCTCTCTCCCCCAGGCCCCACATCACGCTCTCTCCCCCCGGCCCCACATCACGCTCTCTCCCCCAGGCCCAGCAACACCTTCTCACCCCCAGGCCCCACAGGATCTTCTCTCCTACAGGCCTCGCAGCACCTTCTCTCCCCCAGGCCCCGCAGCACCTTCGCTACCCCAGACCCCACATCACGCTCTCTCCCCCAGGCCTCACAGGATCTTCTCTCCCCCAGGCCCAGCAACGCCATCTCTCCCCCAGGCCCCACAGCACCTTCTCACCCCCAGGCCCCACAGGATCTTCTCTCCCCCAGGCCTCGCAGCACCTTCTCTCCCCCAGGCTCCGCAGCACCTTCTCACCCCCAGGCCCCGCAGCACCTACTCTCCCCCAGGCCCCACAGGATCTTCTCTCCCCCAGGCCCCGCAGCACCTTCTCTCCCCCCGGCCCCGCAGCACCTTCTCTCCCCCAGGCCTCGCAGCACCTTCTCTCCCCCAGGCCCCACATCACACTCTCTCCCCCAGGCCCCACATCACGCTCTCTCCCCCTGGCCCCACAGCACCTTTGCTCCCCCCGGCCCCACAGCACCTTCTCTCCCCCAGACCCCGCAGCACCTTCTCTACCCCAGGCCCCTCATCATACTCTCTCCCCAAGGCCCCACAGCACCTTTTCTCCACCAGGCCCCACAGCACCTTCTCTCCCCCAGGCCCCGTAGCACTTTCTCTACCCCAGGCCCCTCATCATACTCTCTCCCCCTGGCCCCACAGCACCTTCTCTACCCCAGGCCCCTCATCATACTCTCTCCCCAAGGCCCCACAGCACCTTCTCTCCCCCAGGCCCCGTAGCACTTTCTCTCCCCCAGGCCCCGTAGCACTTTCTCTACCCCAGGCCCCTCATCATACTCTCTCCCCAAGGCCCCACAGCACCTTCTCTCCCCCAGGCCCCGTAGCACTTTCTCTCCCCCAGGCCCCGTAGCACTTTCTCTACCCCAGGCCCCTCATCATACTCTCTCCCCCTGGCCCCACAGCACCTTCTCTCCCCCAGGCCCCTCATCATACTCTCTCCCCCTGGCCCCACAGCACCTTCTCTCCCCCAGGCCCCACATCACGCTCCCTTCCCCAGGCCCCACATTGCGCTCTCTCCCCCAGGCCCCACATCACACTGTCTCCCCCAGGCCCCACATTACGCTCTCTCCCCCAGGCCCCACATCACGCTCCCTCCCCCCGGCCCCACATCGCGCTCTCTCCCCCAGGCCTCACAGCACCTTCGCTCCCCCAGGCCCCACATCACGCTCCCTCGCCCCGGCCCCACATCACGTTCACTCTCCAAGGCCCCGCAGCACCTTCGCTCCCCCAGGCCCCGCAGCACCTTCTCTCCCCCAGGCCCCACATCACGCTCTCTCCCCCAGGCCCAACATCACGCTCTCTCTCCCAGGCCCCACATCATGCTCTCTCCCCCAGGCCCCACATCGCGCTCTCTCCCCCCGGCCCCACAGCACCTTCTCTCCTCCAGGCCCCACAGCACCTTCTCTACCCCAGGCCCCTCATCATACTCTCTCCCCCAGGCCCCACAGCACCTTCTCTCCCCCAGGCCCCGCAGCACCTTCTCTCCCCCTGGCCCCACGTCACGCTCTCTGCCCCAGGCCCCACATCACGCTCCCTCCCCCAGGCCCCACATCACGCTGTCTCCCCCAGGCCCCACATCACGCTGTCTCCCCCAGGCCCCACATTACGCTCTCTCCCCCAGGCCCCACATCACGCTCCCTCCCCCCGGCCCCACATCGCGCTCCCTCCCCCCGGCCCCACATCGCCCTCTCTCCCCCAGGCCTCAAAGCACCTTCGCACCCCCAGGCCCCACATCACGTTCACTCCCCCAGGCCCCATAGCACCTTCGCTCCCTCAGGCCCCGCAGCACCTTCTCTCCCCCAGGCCCCGCAGCACCTTCTCTCCCCCAGGCCCAGCAATGCCATCTCTCCCCCAGGCCCAGCAACACCTTCTCTCCCCCAGGCCCCGCAGCACCTTCTCTCCCCCAGGTCCCGCAGCACCTTCTCTCCCCCAGGCCCCACAGCACCTTCTCTCCCCCAGGCCCCACATCACTCTCTCTCCCCCAGGCCCCACATCACGCTCTCTCCCCCCGGCCCCACTTCACGCTGTCTCTCCCAGGCCCCACAGCACCTTCTCTCCCCCAGGCCCCACAGCACCTTCGCTCCCCCAGGCCCCACATCACGCTCTCTCCCCCAGGCCTCACAGCACCTTCGCTCCCACAGGCCCGTCAGCACCTTCTCTCCCACAGGCCCCACAGCACCTTCTCTCCCCCAGGCTCCACATCACGCTTGCTTCCCCAGGCCCAACATCGCGCTCTCTCCCCCGGCCCCACATCACGCTCTCTCCCCCTCAGGCCCCACATCACGCTCTCGCCCCCAGGCCCCACAGCACCTTCTCTCCCCCCGGCCCCACATCACGCTCCGTCCCCCCGGCCCCACATCGCGATCTCTCCCCCCGGCCACAATCACGCTCTCTCCCCCCGGCCCCTCATCATACTCTCTCCCCCAGGCCCCACAGCACCTTCTCTCCCCCAGGCCCCGCAGCACCTTCTCTCCCCCTGGCCCCACATCGCGCTCTCTCCCCCCGGCCCCATATCACGCTCTCTCCCACCGGCCCCACATCAAGATCTCTCCCCCCGGCCCCACATCGCGCTCTCTCCCCCCGGCCCCACATCGCGCTCTCTCCCCCCGGCCCCATATCACGCTCTCTCCCCCCGGCCCCTCATCATACTCTCTCCCCCAGGCCCCACAGCACCTTCTCTCCCCCAGGCCCCGCAGCACTTTCTCTCCCCCAGGCCCCACATCACGATCTCTCCCCCCGGCCCCACATCGCGCTCTCTCCCCCCGGCCCCACATCGCGCTCCCTCCCCCCGGCCCCACATCACGCTCTCTCCCCCAGGCCCCACATCACGATCCCTCCCCCCGGCCCCACATCGCGCTCCCTCCCCCCGGCCCCACATCGCGCTCTCTCCCCCAGGCCCCACATCGCGCTCTCACCCCATGGCCCCACATCGCGCTCTCTCCCCCCGGCCCCACATCGCGCTCCCTCCCCCCGGCCCCACATCACGCTCTCTCCCCCAGGCCCCACATCACGATCTCTCCCCCCGGCCCCACATCACGCTCTCTCCCCCAGGCCCCACATCGCGCTCCCTCCCCCCGGCCCCACATCAAGCTCTCTCCCCCAGGCCGCACATCAAGATCTCTCCCCCCGGCCCCACATCGCGCTCTCTCCCCCCGGCCCCACATCGTGCTCTCTCCCCCGGCCCCACATCACGCTCTCACCCCCAGGCTCCACACCGCGATCTCTCCCCCAGGCCCCACATCAAGATCTCTCCCCCCGGCCCCACATCGCGCTCTCTCCCCCAGGCCCCACATCACGCTCTCACCCCATGTCCCTACATCGCGCTCTCACCCCTTGGCCCCACATCGCGCTCCCTCCCCCCGGCCCCACATCACACTCTCTCCCCCAGGCCCCTCATCACGCTCCCTCCCCCCGGCCCCACATCACGCTCTCACCCCCTGGCCCCACATCGCGCTCTATCCCCCCTGCCCCACATCGCGCTCTCTCCCCCAGGCCCCACATCGCGATCTCTCCCCCCGGCCCCACATCACGCTTTCTCCCCCCGGCCCCACATCGCGCTCTCTCCCCCCGGCCCCACATCACGCTCTCTCCCCCCGGCCCCACATCACGATCTCTCCCCCCGGCCCCACATCACGACCTCTCCCCCCGGCCCCACATCACGCTCTATCCCCCCTGCCGCACATCACGCTCCCTCCCCCCGGCCCCACATCACGCTCCCTCCCCCAGGCCCCACATCACGATCATCAGGTTAAATTCCAGCCTTGCGTCACTGTCTGTGAGGAGTCTGCACGTCCTCCCCGTGTGTGCGTGGGTTTCCTCCGGGTGCTCCGGTTTCCTCCCACAGTACAAAGACGTGCAGGTTAGGTGGATTGGCCGTGATAAATTGCCCCTTAGTGTCTAGGGATTTCCAGGTTAGATTCCGGTATAGAGTGGGGGAGAAGGGAAGTGAAACTGGGTGGGATGCTACTTCAGAGGGTCGATGCAGACTCGATGGGCCGAATGGCCTCCTTCTGTGGTGTCGGGATTGTATGATTCTCTGAGAAGAGAAATTGCTCTCAGAGACTACTTCCTCGGGTGGATGTAGCTGTTACAAGGGGGCATAATTATAAGGTTTAGGGTGGGAAATATAGGAGGAATGTCCGAGGTAGGTTCTTTACTCAGAGAGTGGTTAGGGTGTGGAATGGACTGTCTGCTGTGATAGTGGAGTCGGACACTTTCGGAACTTTCAAGCGGTTATTGGATAGGCACATGGAGCACACCAGAATGACAGGGAGTGGGACAGCTTGATCTTGGTTTCGGACAATGCTCGGCACAACATCGAGGGCCGAAGGGCCTGTTCTGTGCTGTACTGGTCTGTGTTCTGTGTTCTGTGTTCTGTGTTCTGTGTTGTGTGTTGTGTGTTCTATGTTGTGTGTTCTATGTTCTATGTTGTATGTTCTGTGTTCTAGGTTCTAGGTTCTGTGTTGTGTGTTGTGTGTTGTGTGTTGTGTGTTGTGTGTTGTGTGTTGTGTGTTGTGTGTTGTGTGTTGTGTGTTGTGTGTTGTGTGTTGTGTGTTGTGTGTTGTGTGTTGTGTGTTGTGTGTTGTGTGTTGTGTGTTGTGTGTTGTGTGTTCTGTGTTCTGTGTTGTGTGTTGTGTGTTGTGTGTTCTGTGTTCTGTGTTCTGTGTTCTGTGTTCTATGCTCCTCATCTCGGTGTTAAGTGGGTGACCCGTTACTCTGAGATTAACAGATGTGCTGCTGATTCACTGAGTCTACAACAAGCCATGTGGCCAATCCAGGTTCCAAACCAAACTTCACCCTTTCTCCATACCTAGGAACAGCCTGTTCCTGCTCATCACCAAAGCCACGGTTTCTGATCCACCCTTTGCTAATGAGAAAGAAACCTGACATTTCATTGTTCATTTTCTGGTTTTAAGGATGTGATTTACAACATAAAAACCACATTCAACAAGGAGTTTGATGCAACCTATAAGCAGAAAGAAGTGGAGATTGCCCGGGTGAAGGACAGAACTACGAGGATTAAAGAAATCTTGCAGCAGTTGGATATGTACGAGGAGGTGTGGTTGCCTACGATGAGTAACAAGGAGATGCCCGAGCGAGAGTTTGAAGTCCAGGATTCTGAGGTAACATCTGGACTGGAGTAGAACTAAACCACATCTTTAATTCACGCCATATCATTAGAATCATGGAAGGTTTATGTCATGAAACGAGGCCATTGGCCCATCGTGTCTGCTGGCTGAACAAAAGAGCCCCATCCCAATCCCACTTTCCAGCGCTTGCTCCATAACCCTGCCGGTTACAACATCTGAGGCACAAATCCAGGCCCCTTTCCAATGAGCTGAGGGTGTTGTGATCCCAAAGTGGATCTGGCTCAAAAAACGGGGGTGAGATTCTCCGTTAGCCGACTCCAAAATCGGGGGAACCTGGCGTGTGGGCTGCTGCGAGCGAGACAGCGCCCAGCATCGCCGACAGCCGTGCCGCTGGCTGAGGGGCTTCTGCCAGGGCCGGGGGGAGTAGTGGGGAGTGGCCAGGGGGTGGGCTGTGGGGTCGGGGTGGACGGCTACGCAACACCATTACCGCAGCCGGCAAGGCAGCCATGCAGCTGCGCTGACAGCCCCGCTGGAGACCTGGGCGATATAGGTGACTCCCCCGGGCTGAGAGAAATGTTCCTTCTTTAGCCTCCTAAAACCAACTGCTTCTGGCAGAGTTGTGAGAGTTGCCCTCTCTCTCACTACCTATCTCGAACTGCAATCAAATTTGCTAAACTTTTTGTGAGGGCCACAAAGAATCCAGCACGAGTTTTAAGGATACAAAGAAATAACATTTATTTACAATAAAATAGAAATACAACAGCAGCAGCAACTTCGCTTGCTGCTCACTCCTTCCTGCTGGCTCCAAACTGGCCAGCTTTATTTATACAGGGAGTCTGCTAATGGTTTCTCCGCCCCCCTCATTGGGGAAGCTCATACTCCCACAGGATTGTGGGATTGTCATTAGTCCCCAGCCAATGGTAAGCAGGCAGGTTATAACAAAACTAAAACATAAACACTTCTCTACCTTTCAAGGCCCTGGTGGCTAAGCAACCACTGCATGTTTAATTAGTCTTCATGCTGTAGCCCTCTCTAAGCACAATAGAATCACTGTTGGAATTGAAACCGACTCCCACACATACAAACATTTTTGTCCAACATAAATCTAACTGTAAGTTTTACTCTTCAAGGCACAGAAATGTTAAATTAAACCCACTAAAAACTGAACCTTATTTCTAATATTTACCAAAACAAATATAAATCCCGGAAAACTAATTTTGTTGTCCTAACAAGGGTTTGTATAATACCCTTTCAGGCAGTGAGTTCCAGACCCCAGAACCCACTGGGTGAAAAGGTGTTTCCACATCTCCCCTCAAATCTTTCTACTTTAAGTCTAAGTCACCGACCTCTCTGCTAAAGTAAACAGGCCCTTCCCATCCTCGATCCAGGCCCCTCACAATTTCCTGCATCTCAATCTAATCTCCCCTCAGCCTGCTCTGCTCCAGGGAGAACTACCCCAGTCTGTCCAATCTTTCCTCATAGCTGCAATTTTCCAGTCCTGGCCACGCCCTCACTAATCTCCTCTGGACCCTCTCCTTTCAGCAATGAGGTGGTCAGAACTGCACACAATACTCTCGCTGTGGCCTAACCGACGTTTTATTCCAACATAACCTCCCTCCTCTTAAACCCTGTGCCTTGGCTAATAAAGGAATTCCATTTACCATCTCATCAACCTGACCTGTCACCGTCAGGGATCTGTGGACATTCACTCCAATGTCCCCCACTTCCTCTACGCCTCTCAGTATCCTCCCATTTATTGTGTATTCCTTCGTCTTGTCTGACCTCCCGAAATTCACCACCTCACACTTCTCTGGGTTGAGTTTTGCCACTTCTCTGCCCACCTGACCAGTCCATTGATATATTCCTGCTATCGCCCTCGCTATCATCCACACAGCTCATTTCTGTGTTGCCTGCAAACGTCTGGATCATTCTCCACACATTTACATCCGAATCACTAAAACCTACCACAAAAAGCAGCGGATGGCGTACTGGGCCCTGCGGAACCCCACTGAAAACAGCCTTCCAGTCATAAAAACATCCAAATACAATTACCCTTTGCTTCCTGCCACTCGGCCAATTCTAAATCCAGCTCATCCTGAATACATTCCCCTGGATCCCACAGACCTTTATTCACCTCGTCTGCCATTTACGGCCTTGACAGAAGGCTTGCTAAAATCCATGTGCACCACATCAACAACATCGCCCTCATCAACCCTCCGTGTTACTTCCTCACAAAATTGAATCAAATCATTCAGACATTTTCCTCGTGTTTCCTCGCTTGCGCAGTATGTGCAGCCAATCAGGGCAGTACCTGGACAGGTGCGGTCCTGACAGAGGACCACCTTGCAACACAATTCCTTTAGTGATTGACTCACAGAATGCCAGCTTAACTTATCTTTCCACCTAGACCTCCGTCTGCAATCTTTTTTGATCACTAGCACCCTTGAAGGGATAGTTACGGAGAAACTATTTTCTCTGGAGGTGGGAGGTGAGGTTGGGGGTGGGGGGGGGGGGGGGGGGGAGTCTGGAACAAGGGGGTCTAGCCATAAAGTTAGAGTCAGGCTGTTCCGGGTGATGTCAGGCTGGATTTCTTCACACAACGGCACGATTCAATTCCCGTACCAGCCTCCCCGAACAGGTGCCGGAATGTGGCGACTAGGGGCTTTTCACAGTAACTTCATTTGAGGCCTACTTGTGACAATAAGCGATTTTCATTTCATTTCATTTCACAAGAGCAGAAATCTCTCTCCAAAGAACCTGTTGAAACTAGGTGGGGGTTGCAAGGGTCTAAATTGAAAATGTCAAAACTTTTATTGTTATTCGGTTATTTGTTAAGGGTATTAAAGTTTATAGAACCAAAGCAGTCAATTGGAGAATGATACCGATAAGCCACAAGGTAATTTATTGGCAGAATCGGTCTGTGGCTGAATGGCTTCCTCCTGTTTCTGTGTTTCGGACTATATACCACTTCTGTACAACACCTTGCCTCAACACGCCCTGGGGTGGGCGGAGGTGTGGGAAGGGGTTGCTCAGTGATGTCCTGGGTCCTGACGCATATTCTGCTCTCCCCTTTGGCATTGCTGCTACATTGACCTGCATCAATATCAGTTACAGGTTGTCAGAGCCGTCGGTTACCACCTTCTCTTCTCTGTGATAACCTCGCTTGCTCAGGTTTCTTGCCACTGGCTGGGTTTTAAGATGTAAGTGTCAGCCCCCGCGTGCTTCGTGTCAGCCCCCGCGTGCTTCGTGTCAGCCCCCGCGTGCTTCGTTCACGTGACCAGGTTTTAAATTAATCTGACCTCATTCACTAACTCTTCCTCCCTTTACCTTCAGATCACAGCAGAACGCTACCTCACACCAGAGCAAAAACGGAAGCTGGAGGAGGAGTACAATCTTGAACAGCTGAGGTTACTGGCTGCCAAGGTACCGGACAAAATTGGTGTGTTTGGGAAGGTGAAGGGGGTTTAATATCCACTGCAAAGTCAATCCAGTCCTTTTAGTCACTGTGTGTGGTACAAGTACAGGTTCTGAGATCGGCACACACACACACACACACACAGACCGTACAGGGGCTGACACTGAGACACACACAGACCGTACAGGAGCTGCCACTGAGACACACGCACACACACACACACACACAGACCGTACAGGAGCTGACACTGAGACACACACACACAGACCGTACAGGAGCTGACACTGAGACACACACACACACACACACACACACACACACAGACACACACACACACACACACAGACTGTAGGGAGCTGACACTGAGACACACACACACACACACACACACACAGACTGTAGGGAGCTGACACTGAGACACACACACACACACACACACAGACTGTAGGGAGCTGACACTGAGACACACCAACACACAGACCGTACAGTGAACGTTTTTGCCTCGCTTCCCTTTACAGTAGTCTATGGCTTGGTGAAATTATTTCTATTGTAATATAAATCTATTTGAAAAAACCTGTGCATTTGGGTGTGAGAGCTGCTCCGAACTTCATGGAAACCTGCTAAATGATCGTGGATGTGAATCCCACTTTTGATGCTTGCTGCTATATTTACCCAACCTACTGCCTGATTCTCTGGTTGTTCGAATCAGTAATCCTGTCACATCACAGCCTCGGTGAACCTCAATAACAGATGCATGATAAAAACTGAACTGCCTCAGCTCACTTGGGTGGTGTTGCTTTGTTTACGGGATGCTGCTCACTCCCACAGGAACGGTGACACTGGCTCTGAGATTGTTGTTTCACTCTGTTCCCAGGCTGACAATTGGAGAGAGCGCGCTCTGAAAGATATGATGGGGGGTGTGCTGGAGACCAAGAAGTCGGACATTCTGAAAATGGTGAGAGAGACAGCCGATCACAGATATTGCTGCATTTACTGTGTATAAAGGAGAGCCCCAATATTCACTCTCATACACTGGGTCCCGAACCTCCCACCGTACCCAGGCGATGGCTCTGGATTGTGTAGCCAGCACAGTTGGTACGATTTCGCAGGCCAGATTCACCCCCACCATCTGGCCTGCAAAATCCTACCAACTGTCCTGGCTTGACACAATTCACACCTCTTTAACCTGGGGTTACCCCATCTCTGGATCTGTAAAGATTTAATCACCTGCTAATGCTCACATTCCAAGCATTGTTTGGCATCTTTGAATCTGTCTATATATATGTTTCTGGAACATACCTCTTTATTCACCTGAGGAAGGAGCAGCGCTCCGAAAGCTAGTGACATCGAAACAAACCTGTTGGACTTTAACCTGGTGTTGTAAGACTTCTCACTGTACTACAATTTATGTCAGCGGCAACAAACCGGAGAAGCACTCACTGAAGTCATAGAACGCTCACAGTGCAGAAGGAGGCCATTCGGCCCACAGACTTATCACCGACCCTTGGAAAGATCAACCTACCTAGACCCTATCCCCACCCTATCCCCATAACCCCATAACCCCACCTAAACCTTTGGTCACTAAGGGCAATTTATCATGGCCAATCCACCTAACCTGCACATCTTTGGACTGTGGGAGGAAACCGGAGCCCCCGGAGGAATTTGCTCAGCAGGGGTAATGTTGAAACCGGAGCCCCCGGAGGAATTTGCTCAGCAGGGGTAATGTTGAAACCGGAACCCCCGGAGGAATTTGCCCAGCAGGGGTAATGTTGAAACCGGAGCCCCCGGAGGAATTTGCCCAGCGGGGGTAATGTTGAAACCGGAGCCCCCGGAGGAATTTGCTCAGCAGGGGTAATGTTGAAACCGGAGCCCCCGGAGGAATTTGCTCAGCAGGGGTAATGTTGAAACCGGAGCCCCCGGAGGAATTTGCCCAGCAGGGGTAATTTTGAAACCGGAGCCCCCGGAGGAATTTGCCCAGCGGGGGTAATGTTGAAACCGGAGCCCACGGAGGAATTTGCCCAGCGGGGGTAATGTTGAAACCGGAGCCCCCGGAGGAATTTGCCCAGCGGGGGTAATTTTGAAACCGGAGCCCCCGGAGGAATTTGCCCAGCGGGGGTAATGTTGAAACCGGAGCCCCCGGAGGAATTTGCCCAGCGGGGGTAATGTTGAAACCGGAGCCCACGGAGGAATTTGCCCAGCGGGGGTAATGTTGAAACCGGAGCCCCCGGAGGAATTTGCCCAGCGGGGGTAATGTTACTCTGGCTTCTCCATTTGGGTTATTTTCTCAAAAGCCTTATCATCGAATTTTGGGAGGGCCTGTCGAAACTTAAACATACCGGCACTGGGTTCTGTCCTAGGATGAAGCACCCCTCGACATTTGCCGGGCAGCCTAGTTTCTAGTGCCTGAAACTGGAGGCATTTCTCTAATTCCAACTTCCTCATTTCCATCGCCATTTCCTTTTCTTTTCACTATCTCTCTCTTTCCTCCCGACCTTTTTTGTCCTCGCTCTATTTTTGTATTTTCCCACCTCCTCATTTCCATCTCCATTTATTTTTGCTTCATTTCCATTTTTTATTTATTTTGCACATTTCTGATTATTTCACACCTTCAGTACTGACCCTCTGACAGTGCGGCACTCCCTCAGTACTGACCCTCTGACAGTGCGGCACTCCCTCAGTACTGACCCTCTGACAGTGCAGCACTCCCTCAGTACTGTCCCTCTGACAGTGCAGCACTCCCTCAGTACTGTCCCTCTGACAGTGCAGCACTCCCTCAGTACTGACCCTCTGACAGTGCAGCACTCCCTCAGTACTGACCCTCTGACAGTGCAGCACTCCCTCAGTACTGACCCTCTGACAGTGCAGCACTCCCTCAGTACTGACCCTCTGACAGTGCAGCACTCCCTCAGTACTGACCCTCTGACAGTGCGGCACTCCCTCAGTACTGACCCTCTGACAGTGCAGCACTCCCTCAGTACTGACCCTCTGACAATGCGGCACTCCCTCAGTACTGACCCTCTGACAGTGCAGCACTCCCTCAGTACTGACCCTCTGACAGTGCAGCACTCCCTCAGTACTGACCCTCTGACAGTGCAGCACTCCCTCAGTACTGACCCTCTGACAGTGCAGCACTCCCTCAGTACTGACCCTCTGACAGTGCAGCACTCCCTCAGTACTGACCCTCTGACAGTGCGGCACTCCCTCAGTACTGACCCTCTGACAGTGCAGCACTCCCTCAGTACTGACCCTCTGACAATGCGGCACTCCCTCAGTACTGACCCTCTGACAGTGCAGCACTCCCTCAGTACTGACCCTCTGACAGTGCGGCACTCCCTCAGTACTGACCCTCTGACAGTGCGGCACTCCCTCAGTACTGACCCCATGACAGTGCTGCACTCCCTCAGTACTGACCCTCTGACAGTGCAGCACTCCCTCAGACCTGACCCCATGACAGTGCGGTACTCCCTCAGTACTGACCCCATGACAGTGCGGCACTCCCTCAGTACTGACCCTCTGACAGTGCAGCACTCCCTCAGTACTGACCCTCTGACCGTGCAGCACTCCCTCAGTACTGACCCTCTGACAGTGCGGCACTCCCTCAGTACTGACCCTCTGACAGTGCAGCACTCCCTCAGTACTGACCATCTGACAGTTCAGCTGTCCGTCAGTACTGACCCTCTGACAGAGTGGCGCTCCATCAGTACTGACCCTATGACAGTGCAGCACTCCCTCACTACTGACCCTCTGACAGTGTAGCACTCCCTCTGTTCTGAACCTCTGACAGTGCAGCACTCCCTCAGCAATGTCCCTCTGACAGTGCAGCACTCCCTCAGTACTGACCCTCTGACAGTGCAGCACTCCCCCAGTACTGTCCCTCTGACAGTGCAGCACTCCCCCAGTCCTGACCCTCTGACAGTGCAGCACTCCCTCAGTACTGACCCTCTGACAGTGCAGCTCTCCCTCAGTACTGAACCTCTGACAGTGCGGCACTCCCTCAGTACTGACCTTCTGACAGTGCGGCACTCCCTCAGTACTGACCGTATTACAGTGCAGCACTCCTCAGTACTGACCCTCTGACAGTGCAGCTCTCCCTCAGTACTGAACCTCTGACAGTGCGGCACTCCCTCAGTACTGACCCTCTGACAGTGCGGCACTCCCTCAGTATTGACCCTCTGACAGTGTGGCGCTCCCTCAGTACTGACCCTCTGACAGTGCAGCACTCCCTCAGCACTGACACTCTGACAGTGCGGCGCTCCCTCAGTACTGACCCTCTGAAAGTGCAGCACTCCCTCTGTTCTGAACCTCTGACAGTGCAGCACTCCCTCAGTACTGACCCTCTGACAGTGCAGCACTCCCTCAGTACTGACCCTCTGACAGTGCAGCACTCCCCCAGTACTGACCCTCTGACAGTGCAGCACTCCCTCAGTACTGACCCTCTGACAGTGCAGCACTCCCCCAGTACTGACCCTCTGACAGTGCAGCACTCCCTCAGTACTGACCCTATGACAATGCAGCACTCCCTCAGTACTGACCCTCTGACAGTGCAGCACTCCCCCAGTACTGACCCTCTGACAGTGCAGCACTCCCTCAGTACTGACCCTCTGACAGTGCAGCACTCCCTCAGTACTGACCCTCTGACAGTGCAGCACTCCCTCAGCACTGACCCTCTGACAGTGCAGCACTCCCTCAGTACTGACCCTCTGACAGTCCGGCACTCCCTCAGTACTGACCCTCTGACATTGCAGCACTCCCTCAGTACTGACCCTCTGACAGTGCAGCACTCCCTCAGTACTGACCCTCTGACAGTGCGTCTCTCCCCCAGTACTGACCCTCTGACAGTGCAGCACTCCCTCAGTACTGACCCTCTGACAGTGCAGCGCTCCCTCAGTACTGACCCTCTGACAGTACAGCACTCCCTCAGTACTGACCCTCTGACAGTGCGTCTCTCCCCCAGTACTGACCCTCTGACAGTGCAGCTCTCCCACAGTACTGAACCTCTGACAGTGCGGCACTCCCTCAGTCCTGACCTTCTGACAGTGCGGCACTCCCTCAGTACTGACCCTCTGATAGTGCGGCACTCCCTCAGTACTGACCCTCTGACAGTGCAGCATTGCCTCAGTACTGATCCTCTGACAGTGCAGCACTCTCTCAGTACTGACCCTCTGACAGTGCGGCACTCCCTCAGTACTGACTCTCTGACAGTGCAGCACTCCCTCAGTACTGACCCTCTGACAGTGCAGCACTCCCTCAGTACTGATCCTCTGACAGTGCGCCACTCCCTCAGTACTGACCCTCTGACCGTGCTGCACTCCCTCAGCACTGACCCTCTGGCAGTGCAGCACTCCCTCAGTACTGACCCTCTGACAGTGCGGCACTCCCTCGGTACTGACCCTCTGACAGTGCAGCACTCCGTCAGTACTGACCCTCTGACAGTGCGGCACTCCCTCAGTACTGACCCTCTGACAGTGCAGCACTCCGTCAGTACTGACCCTCTGACAGTGCAGCATTCCCTCAGTGCTGACCCTCTGACAGTGCGGCACTCCCTCATTACTGATTCTCTGACTGTGCTGCACTTCCTCAGTACTGACCCTCTGACAGTGCTGCACTGCTCGGCACTCCACTGTCATGTAGAAGGTTTAAGACATGGCAGGAGATCTCAGACCCGTGTCTTGCTCCTCGTGTGTGATGTGGGAGCTCAGGGACACGTCCACTGTCCCTGGCTCCTTCACGTGCAAGAAGTGTGTCCAGTTGCAGCTCCTGTTCGACCGCTTGACGGCTCTGGAGCTGCGGATGGACTCACTTTGGAGCATCCGCGATGCTGAGGACGTCGTGGATAGCACGTTTAGCGAGTTGGTGACACCGCAGGTGAAAGGTACTGAGGGAGATAGTAAATGGGTGACCAAAAGACAGAGCAAGAGTAGGAAGGCAGTGCAGGTGTCCTCTGCGGTCATCTCCCTGCAAAACAGATATACCGCTTTGGATACTGTTGAGGGAGATGACTCACCAGGGGAAGGCAGCAGCAGCCAGGTTCATGGCACCGTGGCTGGCTCTGCTGCGCAGCTGGGCAGGAAGAAGAATGGCAGGGCTATAGTGATAGGGGACTCAATTGTAAGGGGAATAGACAGGCGGTTCTGCGGACGCAATCGAGACTCCAGGATGGTATGTTGCCTCCCTGGCTCAAGCGTCAAGGATGTCTCGGAGCGGCTGCAGGACATTCTGGGGGGGGAGGGTGAACAGCCAGCTGTCGTGGTGCACATAGGCACCAACGATATAGATAAAACACGGGACGAGGTCCTGCAAGCTGAATTTAGGGAGCTAGGAGTTAAACTAAAAAGTAGGACCTCAAAGGTAGTAATCTCAGGATTGCTACCAGTGCCACGAGCTAGTCAGAGTAGGAATGTCAGGATAGATAGGATGAATGCGTGGCTCGAGAGATGGTGCAAGAGGGAGGGATTTAAATTCCTGGGACATTGGAACCGGTCCTGGGGGAGGTGGGACAGTACAAACCGGACGGTCTGCACCTGGGCAGGACTGGAACCGATGTCCTAGGGGGGGTGTTTGCTAGAGCTGATGGGGAGAGTCTAAACTAATGTGGCAGGGGGATGGGGACCGATGCAGGAAGTTGGAAGGTAGTAAAACAGGGACAGAAATAAAAGGCAGTAAGGGGGAAAGTGTAAGGCAGAGAAGCCATAGTCAAAAATCAAAAAGGGCGACAGTACAAGGCACAGTGACTGAGGGGAGCTCAGTGAATAGGACCAGGAATTCTAAAAGAAATTAAACAGGAAGTGAAAACATTAATGGTAAGCGACGCGGCAGGTTGTTACAGGAAGATATGGATTCAACGACAAGGAAAATTAGGAGAGAGGTTAAGAGGAAATATAATTTAGGAGAGGTTACTGATCGAGGTGTTAAGATTCAGAACAGAGGTAAAAAAGCCAACATAAGTGTACTTTACCTGAATGCTCGTAGTATTCGGAATAAGGTAAATGAGTTGATGGCGCAAATCATCGTGAATGACTATGATTTAGTGGCCATTACTGAAACATGGTTAAAGGATGGTCACGACTGGGAGTTAAATATCCGAGGGTATCAAACTATTCGGAAGGACAGAGTGGATGGTAAGGGAGGTGCTGTAGCTCTGTTATTTAAGGATGACATCCGGGCAACAGAAAGGGATGACATCGGTGCTATGGAGGATAAGGTTGAATCCATTTGGGTGGAAATCAGGGATAGTAAGGTGAAAAAGTCACTGATAGGAGTAATCTATAGGCCACCAAATAGTAACATTATGGTGGGGCAGGCAATAAACAAAGAAATAACAGATGCATGTAGAAATGGTACAGCAGTTATCATGGGGGATTTTAATCTACATGTTGATTGGTTTAACCAGGTCGGTCAAGGCAGCCTTGAGGAGGAGTTTATAGAATGTATCCGCGATAGTTTCCTAGAACAGTATCTAGGAAGAACACGTGGCTACAGGGATGGTGCAGGCGGGAGGGTTTCAGATTTTTGGATAACTGGGGCTCTTTCTGGGGAAGGTGGGACCTCTACAGACAGGATGGTCTACATCTGAACCTGAGGGACACAAATATCCTGGGGGGGAGATTTGTTAGTGCTCTTTGGGGGGGTTTAAACTAATGCAGCAGGGGCATGGGAACCTGGATTGTAGTTTTAGGGTAAGGGAGAATGAGAGTATAGAGGTCAGGAGCACTGATTTGACGTCGCAGGAGGGGGCCAGCGTTCAGGTAGGTGGTTTGAAGTGTGTCTACTTCAATGCCAGGAGTATACGAAACAAGGTAGGGGAACTGGCAGCGTGGGTTGGTACCTGGGACTTCGATGTTGTGGCCATTTCGGAGACATGGATAGAGCAGGGACAGGAATGGATGTTGCAGGTTCCGGGGTTTAGGTGTTTTAGTAAGCTCAGAGAAGGAGGCAAAAGAGGGGGAGGTGTGGCGCTGCTAGTCAAGAGCAGTATTACGGTGGCGGAGAGGATGCTAGATGGGGACTCTTCTTCCGAGGTAGTATTGGCTGAAGTTAGAAACAGGAAAGGAGAGGTCACCCTGTTGGGAGTTTTTTATAGGCCTCCTAATAGTTCTAGGGATGTAGAGGAAAGGATGGCGAAGATGATTCTGGATATGAGCGAAAGTAACAGGGTAGTGATTATGGGAGACTTTAACTTTCCAAATATTGACTGGAAAATATATAGTTTGAGTACAATAGATGGGTCGTTTTTTGTACAGTGTGTGCAGGAGGGTTTCCTGAAACAATATGTTGACAGGCCAACAAGAGGCGAGGCCACGTTGGATTTGGTTTTGGGTAATGAACCAGGCCAGGTGTTGGATTTGGAGGTAGGAGAGCACTTTGGGGACAGTGACCACAATTCGGTGACGTTTACGTTAATGATGGAAAGGGATAAGTATACACCGCAGGGCAAGAGTTATAGCTGGGGGAAGGGCAATTATGATGCCATTAGACGTGACTTGGGGGGGATAAGGTGGAGAAGTAGGCTGCAAGTGTTGGGCACACTGGATAAGTGGGGCTTGTTCAAGGATCAGCTACTGCGTGTTCTTGATAAGTATGTACCGGTCAGACAGGGAGGAAGGCGTCGAGCGAGGGAACCGTGGTTTACCAAGGAAGTGGAATCTCTTGTTAAGAGGAAGAAGGAGACCTATGTGAAGATGAAGTGTGAAGTTTCGGTTAGGGCGATGGATAGTTACAAGGTAGCGAGGAAGGATCTAAAGAGAGAGCTAAGACGAGCAAGGAGGGGACATGAGAAGTATTTGGCAGGAAGGATCAAGGAAAACCCAAAAGCTTTCTATAGGTATGTCAGGAATAAGCGAATGACTAGGGAAAGAGTAGGACCAGTCAAGGACAGGGATGGGAAATTGTGTGTGGAGTCTGAAGAGATAGGCGAGATACTAAATGAATATTTTTCGTCAGTATTCACTCAGGAAAAAGATAATGTTGTGGAGGAGAATGCTGAGCCCCAGGCTAATAGAATAGATGGCATTGAGGTACGTAGGGAAGAGGTGTTGGCAATTCTGGACAGGCTGAAAATAGATAAGTCCCCGGGACCTGATGGGATTTATCCTAGGATTCTATGGGAGGCCAGGGAAGAGATTGCTGGACCTTTGGCTTTGATTTTTATGTCATCATTGGCTACAGGAATAGTGCCAGAGGACTGGAGGACAGCAAATGTGGTCCCTTTGTTCAAAAAGGGGAGCAGAGACAACCCCGGCAACTATAGACCGGTGAGCCTCACGTCTGTAGTGGGTAAAGTCTTGGAGGGGACTATAAGGGACAAGATTTATAATCATCTAGATAGGAATAATATGATCAGGGATAGTCAGCATGGCTTTGTGAAGGGTAGGTCATGCCTCACAAACCTTATTGAGTTCTTTGAGAAGGTGACTGAACAGGTAGACGAGGGTAGAGCAGTTGATGTGGTGTATATGGATTTCAGCAAAGCGTTTGATAAGGTTCCCCACGGTAGGCTATTGCAAAAAATACGGAGGCTGGGGATTGAGGGTGATTTAGAGATGTGGATCAGAAATTGGCTAGCTGAAAGAAGACAGAGGGTGGTGGTTGATGGGAAATGTTCAGAATGGAGTACAGTCACAAGTGGAGTACCACAAGGATCTGTTCTGGGGCCGTTGCTGTTTGTCATTTTTATCAATGACCTAGAGGAAGGCGCAGAAGGGTGGGTGAGTAAATTTGCAGACGATACTAAAGTCGGTGGTGTTGTCGATAGTGTGGAAGGATGTAGCAGGTTACAGAGGGATATAGATAAGCTGCAGAGCTGGGCTGAGAGGTGGCAAATGGAGTTTAATGTAGAGAAGTGTGAGGTGATTCACTTTGGAAGGAATAACAGGAATGCGGAATATTTGGCTAATGGTAAAGTTCTTGAAAGTGTGGATGAGCAGAGGGATCTAGGTGTCCATGTACATAGATCCCTGAAAGTTGCCACCCAGGTTGATAGGGTTGTGAAGAAGGCCTATGGAGTGTTGGCCTTTATTGGTAGAGGGATTGAGTTCCGGAGTCGGGAGGTCATGTTGCAGCTGTACAGAACTCTGGTACGGCCGCATTTGGAGTATTGCGTACAGTTCTGGTCACCGCATTATAGGAAGGACGTGGAGGCTTTGGAGCGGGTGCAGAGGAGATTTACCAGGATGTTGCCTGGTATGGAGGGAAAATCTTATGAGGAAAGGCTGACGGACTTGAGGTTGTTTTCGTTGGAGAGAAGAAGGTTAAGAGGAGACTTAATAGAGGCATACAAAATGATCAGGGGGTTGGATAGGGTGGACAGTGAGAGACTTCTCCCGCGGATGGATATGGCTGGCACGAGGGGACATAACTTTAAACTGAGGGGTAATAGATATAGGACAGAGGTCAGAGGTAGGTTCTTTACGCAAAGAGTAGTGAGGCCGTGGAATGCCCTACCTGCTACAGTAGTGAACTCGCCAACATTGAGGGCATTTAAAAGTTTATTGGATAAACATATGGATGATAATGGCATAGTGTAGGTTAGATGGCTTTTGTTTCGGTGCAACATCGTGGGCCGAAGGGCCTGTACTGCGCTGTATTGTTCTATGTTCTATGTTCTATGTAACAGTATGTAATGGAACCTACGAGGGAACAAGCGGTCCTAGATCTGGTCCTGTGTAATGAGACAGGATTGATTCAGGATCTCATAGTTAAGGATCCTCTCGGAAGGAGCGATCACAATATGGTAGAATTTAAAATACAGATGGAGGGTGAGAAGGTAAAATCAAGCACTCGTGTTTTGTGCTTAAACAAAGGAGTTTACAATGGGATGAGAGAAGAACTAGCTAAGGTAGACTGGGAGCAAAGACTTTATAGTGAAACAGTTGAGGAACAGTGGAGAACCTTCCAAGTGATTTTTCACAGTGCTCAGCAAAGGTTGATACCAACAAAAAGGAAGGACGGTAAAAAGAGGGAAAATCGACCGTGGATATCTAAGGAAATAAGGGAGAGTATCAAATTGAAGGAAAAAACATACAAAGTAGCAAAGATCAGTGGGAGACTAGAGGACTGGGAAATCTTTAGGGGGCAACAGAAAGCTACTAAAAAAGCTATAAAGAAGAGTAAGATAGATTATGATAGTAAACCTGCTCAGAATATAAAAACAGATAGTAAAAGTTTCTACAAATACATAAAACAAAAAAGAGTGGCTAAGGTAAATATTGGTCCTTTAGAGGATGAGAAGGGAGATTTAATAATGGGAGATGAGGAAATGGCTGAGGAACTGAACAGGTTTTTTGCGTCGGTCTTCACAGTGGAAGACACAAATAACATGCCAGTGACTGATAGAAATGAGGCTATGACAGGTGAGAACCTTGAGAGGATTGTTATCACCAAGGAGGTAGTGATGGACAAGCTAATGGGGCTAAAGGTAGACAAGTCTCCTGGCCCTGATGGAATGCATCCCAGAGTGCTAAAAGAGATGGCTAGGGAAATTGCAAATGCACTAGTGATAATTTACCAAAATTCACTAGACTCTGGGGTGGTCCCGGCGGATTGGAAATTAGCAAACGTGACACCACTGTTTAAAAAAGGAGGTAGGCAGAAAGTGGGTAATTATAGGCCAGTGAGCTTAACTTCGGTAGTAGGGAAGATGCTGGAATCTATCATCAAGGAAGAAATATCGAGGCATCTGGATGGAAATTGTCCCATTGGGCAGATGCAGCATGGGTTCATAAAGGGCAGGTCGTGCCTAACTAATTTAGTGGAATTTTTTGAGGACATTAACAGTGCGGTAGATAACGGGGAGCCAATGGATGTGGTATATCTGGATTTCCAGAAAGCCTTTGACAAGGTGCCACACAAAAGGTTGTTGCATAAGATAAAGATGCATGGCATTCAGGGGAAAGTAGTAGCATGGATAGAGGATTGGTTAATTAATAGAAAGCAAAGAGTGGGGATTAATGGGTGTTTCTCTGGTTGGCAATCAGTAGCTAGTGGTGTCCCTCAGGGATCAGTATGGGGCCCACAACTGTTCACAATTTACATAGATGATTTGGAGTTGGGGACCAAGGGCAATGTGTCCAAGTTTGCAGAAGACACTAAGATAAGTGGTAAAGCAAAAAGTGCAGAGGATACTGGAAGTCTGCAGAGGGATTTGGATAGGCTAAGTGAGTGGGCTAGGGTCTGGCAGATGGAATACAATGTTGACAAATGTGAGGTTATCCATTTTGGTAGGAATAACAGCAAAAGGGATTATTATTTAAATGATAAAATATTAAAACATGCTGCTGTACAGAGAGACCTGGGTGTGCTAGTGCATGAGTCGCAAAAAGTTGGTTTACAGGTGCAAGAGGTGATTAAGAAGGCAAATGGAATTTTGTCCTTCATTGCTAGAGGGATAGAGTTTAAGACTAGGGAGGTTCTGCTGCAATTGTATAAGGTGTTAGTGAGACCACACCTGGAGTATTGTGTTCAGTTTTGGTCTCCTTACTTGAGAAAGGACGTACTGGCACTGGAGGGTGTGCAGAGGAGATTCACTAGGTTAATCTCAGAGCTGAAGGGGTTGGATTACGAGGAGAAGATGAGTAGACTGGGACTGTACTCGTTGGAATTTAGAAGGATGTGGGGGGATCTTATAGAAACATATAAGATTATGAAGGGAATAGATAGGATAGATGCGGGCAGGTTGTTTCCACTGGCGGGTGAAAGCAGAACTAGGGGGCATAGCCTCAAAATAAGGGGAAGTAGATTTAGGACTGAGTTTAGGAGGAACTTCTTCACCCAAAGGGTTGTGAATCTATGAAATTCCTTGCCCAGTGAAGCAGTAGAGGCTCCTTCATTAAATGTTTTTAAGATAAAGATAGATAGTTTTTTGAAGAATAAAGGGATTAAGGGTTATGGTGTTCGGGCCGGAAAGTGGAGCTGAGTCCACAAAAGATCAGCCATGATCTCATTGAATGGTGGAGCAGGCTCGAGGGGCCAGATGGCCGACTCCTGCTCCTAGTCCTTATGTTCTTATGTTTACCTAGTTATTGAGTTTCTGGACTGGGTCTTGCAGAATCACCGGGCGGGATTCTCCGAAATGGAGGCAGAGTGTCGGCACTGTCGTGAACGCCATCGCGTGTCACGATGGTGCGAAACAGGTGCGGGCACAGCCGATTCTGGCCCCACAGGGGCCAGCACGGCGCTGGAACGGTTCCCGTCGTTCCATCCTCCCTTCCTGGCGCCAAATGAGCACCGCACCAACCCGCGCATGCGCGGGGGACTTCCTCAACGTGCCAGCCCCGACGCAACATGGCGCAGGGGTTCAGGGGCCGGCTGCGTAACAAAATAGGGCCGGGGCTGGAGTGGTCGGCTCACCGATCGGTGGGCCCCGATCGTGGGCCAGACCCCATCGGAGGCCCCCCCCCCCGGTGAAGGAGCCCCCCTACCTCCCCACAGGCCGCTCCCCCGACCCCGGCGGTACTCTGCCGCTTCTGTGTGGCCGCTCGGCCCATCGAGGCTGGAGAATCAGCGTCCCGGCCATGGGCAGCGGTCCGCTCCTCGGAGAATCGCGTGCCGGCGTCGGGTCAGCGGTCCGCTCCTCGGAGAATCGCGTGCCGGCGTCGGGGCAGCGGTCCGCTCCTCGGAGAATCGCGTGCCGGCGTCGGGGCAGCGGTCCGCTCCTCGGAGAATCGCGTGCCGGCGTCGGGGCAGTGTGGCGCGGTTGCGGCGATCCTCCGACCCAGCACGGGGCTCGGAGATTCCCGCCCATATTATCCCTACCGTGCAGAAGGAGGCCATTCGACCGATCGAGTCTGCACCAACCCTCACCGAGGCCCACTTCCTGTTACCCTACCTGTCCTTTCAGTCATTAAGGGGCAATTTATCATGGTCAATCGACCTAAGCTGCACATCTTTGGACCCGGAGCACCTAACCCACACAGACACAGGGAGAACATGCAGACTCCGCACAGACTGTGACCCAAACCGGGAATCGAACCCGGGACCCTGGCGCTGTGAGGCAGCAGCACTAGCCACCGTGGGTCTTGAATCAGAATCCAGGGTACTATCCACTGAGCCATGTCTGACACTTGCGCGAAAGGTGAACCAGTGCAGCCGGTATTTTCCGTGTGCGCTTGTGAAGTCGTAATCCAGCTGGACATTTTCACTGAATAATTGTTGTTTATTTTGCTGGTTCCCTTCAGGAAATTGCTTTACCATCCTTCATGGATAAGCCTGAATATGAATGGAATGAGGAGCAGGTGAAACTAGCTAAAGAATATGCAATCAAGGAGCAGGAACTAAATGAAGAGAAGGACAAATACCGGAAGGTAAAGAAGGCCCAGGTGGTTTTGGAAAGTTAGAGCAGTTACAGGAATGCTGGCCTGGCCCAGGGATTTAATTCCAGGCGTGTTCAGTCTCTCTAAGCTGGCATTTTCTGTCAGAGCTGTGGGGCTGAGGCAGCACTTTCAGCATTCCTGTAGCATCTGTAACCGAGTAAAATACCCCGAGGAGTTTCACTGCTCCGTTACAGAACAAAGTTCAGTCGTGAGCCACGGCGGCAGATATTTGGACAGATGATCAATCACTTGGTCAACAGGCTGGTCTTCAGGAGCAGCTTCCAAAGAGAGAAAGACAGAAATGGAGAGGTTCTGGATGGGAATCCTTGAGCTAACGACCCAGGCATCTGACCAACTACTTGCTGACTTTGATCAGAGACAAAGATTGGGTAGTTGGTGAAAACAAAAGGGGTCATGGGTTGGATTTTTTGAGATGTAAATTGCACGTTTGAAAGGGGGAGGAAATGTTCGCCGAGTAGAAAAATGATTAACAATAATGTTTAACACAGAGAAGAGTATTTGCTAGTCAGTAGTTTTGAGGGAATAGGGTTCGGGAGCAGGAGGTGAAGTCCCGGGTGTTTGACAGCATAATAGATAGCAAAATGGCTGAGGTTATTCAGGAAGGCCCTGCCTTCTCAACCCTGCCCCTCGCCCAAGGGGTGGTGATCCTCAGGTTAAATCACCACCTGTCAGAGCTCTCCCCTTCAAAGGAGAAAGCAACCTCGGGTCATAGAACATAGAACGATACAGCGCAGTACAGGCCCTTCCATCTGGGACTGTGGTGACTTTACTAGATAGCAAAATAGAGAACGATGTGAGGTGAGGACCAGGGAAAAGCTGATTATTGGCCGGGTAGGTTAGGGGAGGACTGGAAAACAGTAGAGACAGCTGACGGGATAGTTTAAACCCGAGTGAGTCCCTGAGTTCCTTACATTTTCCCAAATGCTGGTGAGTATTACAGGTGGACTGAACACCCAAGCTCAAACTTGGAGTAGGATGCGTGCGAATCAGCTAGAACCCAGGCCCTAAACCAGTCCGTGCTGCTGGTGTGTGTGGGTTTGTTTCAGTCTGTACCCGTGTGTATAGGTTTGCGTGTCTGTGTGTTTGTATTGCTTTGATTTATGACTTTATCCAGCTAAGGCAGTTGTTTTCTCACCTGTTTTACAGACACTGGAGTCAGAGCTGAAGAAGTTGCAGAGTTCAATTACAGAAACCGCGAGCAACTTCGACGACATAATGAACAAACTGTTTGAAAAGAAAGTGAGAACTGAAATGATAATTTATCAGGTAAATCCTCACAAACATCAAATTCTGACCAACCAGTGCTGTACCTGTGCTGGGAGTATTTGATGGGGACAGTGTAGAGGGAGCTTTACTCTGTAACTAACCCCGTGCTGTACCTGTGCTGGGGGTGTTTGATGGGGACAGTGTAGAGGGAGCGTTACTCTGTATCTAACCCCGTGCTGTACCTGTCCTGGGAGTGTTTGATGGGGACAGTGTAGAGGGAGCTTTACTCTGTAACTAACCCCGTGCTGTACCTGTGCTGGGGGTGTTTGATGGGGACAGTGTAGAGGGAGCTTTACTCTGTATCTAACCCCGTGCTGTACCTGTGCTGGGAGTGTTTGATGGGGACAGTGTAGAGGGAGCTTTACTCTGTATCTAACCCCGTGCTGTACCTGTGCTGGGAGTGTTTGATGGGGACAGTGTAGAGGGAGCTTTACTCTGTATCTAACCCCGTGCTGTACCTGTGCTGGGAGTGTTTGATGGGGACAGTGTAGAGGGAGCTTTACTCTGTATCTAACCCCGTGCTGTACCTGTCCTGGGCGTGTTTGATGGGGACAGTGTAGAGGGAGCTTTACTCTGTATCTAACCCCACGCTGTACCTGTCCTGGGAGTGTTTGATGGGGACAGTGTAGAGGGAGCTTTACTCTGTATCTAACCCCACGCTGTACCTGTCCTGGGAGTGTTTGATGGGGACAGTGTACAAAGAACAAACAAAGAACAAAGAAATGTACAGCACAGGAACAGGCCCTTCGGCCCTCCAAGCCCGCGCCGACCATACTGCCCGACTAAACTACAATCTTCTACACTTCCTGGGTCCGTATCCTTCTATTCCCATCCTATTCATATATTTGTCAAGATGCCCCTTAAATGTCCCTATCGTCCCTGCTTCCACTACCTCCTCCGGTAGCGAGTTCCAGGCACCCACTACCCTCTGCGTAAAAAACTTGCCTCGTACATCTACTCTAAACCTTGCCCCTCTCACCTTAAACCTATGCCCCCTAGTAATTGACCCCTCTACCCTGGGGAAAAGCCTCTGACTATCCACTCTGTCTATGCCCCTCATAATTTTGTAGACCTCTATCAGGTCGCCCCTCAACCTCCTTCGTTCCAGAGAGAACAAACCGAGTTTATTCAATCGCTCCTCATAGCTTATGCCCTCCATACCAGGCAACATTCTGGTAAATCTCTTCTGCACCCTCTCTAAAGCCTCCACATCCTTCTGGTAGTGTGGCGACCAGAATTGAACACTATACTCCAAGTGTGGCCTAACTAAGGTCCTATACAGCTGCAACATGACTTGCCAATTCTTATACTCAATGCCCCGTCCAATGAAGGCAAGCATGCCGTATGCCTTCTTGACTACCTTCTCCACCTGTGTTGCCCCTTTCAATGACCTGTGGACCTGTACTCCTAGATCTCTTTGACTTTCAATACTCTTGAGGGTTCTACCATTTACTGTATATTCCCTACCTGCATTAGCCCTTCCAAAATGCATTACCTCACATTTGTCCGGATTAAACTCCATCTGCCATCTCTCCGCCCAAGTCTCCAGACAATCTAAATCCTGCTGTATCCTCAGACAGTCCTCATCGCTATCCGCAATTCCACCAACCTTTGTGTCGTCTGCAAACTTACTAATCAGACCAGTTACATTTTCCTCCAAATCATTTATATATACTACAAACAGCAAAGGTCCCAGCACTGATCCCTGTGGAACACCACTGGTCACAGCCCTCCAATTAGAAAAGCATCCCTCCATTGCTACCCTCTGCCTTCTATGGCCTAGCCAGTTCTGAATCCACCTTGCCAGCTCACCCCTGATCCCGTGTGACTTCACCTTTTGTACTAGTCTACCATGAGGGACCTTGTCAAAGGCCTTACTGAAGTCCATGTAGACAACATCCACTGCCCTACCTGCATCAATCATCTTAGTGACCTCCTCGAAAAACTCTATCAAGTTAGTGAGACACGACCTCCCCTTCACAAAACCGTGCTGCCTCTCACTAATACGTCCATTTGCTTCCAAATGGGAGTAGATCCTGTCTCGAAGAATTCTCTCCAGTAATTTCCCTACCACTGAAGTAAGGCTCACCGGCCTGTAGTTCCCGGGATTATCCTTGCTACCCTTCTTAAACAGAGGAACAACATTGGCTATTCTCCAGTCCTCCGGGACATCCCCTGTAGAGGAGCTTTACTCTGTATCTAACCCCGTGCTGTACCTGTCCTGGGAGTGTTTGATGGGGACAGTGTAGAGGGAGCTTTACTCTGTATCTAACCCCGTGCTGTACCTGTCCTGGGAGTGTTTGATGGGGACAGTGTAGAGGGAGCTTTACTCTGTATCTAACCCCGTGCTGTACCTGTCCTGGGAGTGTTTGATGAGGACAGTGTAGAGGGAGCTTTACTCTGTGTGGTAGTATGCATTAGGGGTCATGTGGGACTGTGAAGCCGTGTTGTCATTGGCTGACAGATCCCGGGTCCTGGTTGGCTGTTGATCTCTAGCTCCGCCCTGAAGGCGGAGTATAAGAACCAGGAATTCTCCCCGCAGCTCCAGTCTGTTGCTGAACTGCGGGGAACGAGTCACGCTTAATAAAGCCTCGTCGACTTCACCTCTATTCGTCTCTCGGGAGTCTTTGTGCGCTACAATTTATTAAGCGTGCTTAAAGGACTATGGAGCTCAGGATCGTCCCGGAATGCCTGAGGATCAGCCCCCATGCAGTGAACTCAGCAGCAGTTTTTAAACACTGGCAGACTTGTTTCGAAGCATACCTCCGAACGGCCCCCGGCCGGGTCACAGAAGACCAGAAACTGCAGGTCCTGCACTCGAGGGTAAGTCCGGAAATTTTCCCTCTCATCGAAGACGCAGAGGATTTCCAGACGGCGTTCGCAGCACTAAAGAGCATCTATGTTCGCCCAGTGAACCAGATCTACGCACGCTACCAACTCGCAACGAGACGGCAAAGTCCCGGAGAATCGCTAGATGAATTCTACGCCGCGCTGCTAATTTTGGGACGGGCCTGCAGCTGCCCGCCGGTAAACGCGATTGAACACACGGACATGTTAATTCGCGATGCGTTCGTGGCTGGTATGAACTCTCCCCAAATCCGCCAAATACTTTTAGAAAAAGAGTCGCTAGGACTCTCAGAGGCACGGGCCCTTGCAGCCTCCCTAGATGTGGCCGCGCAAAACGCCCGCGCCTACGGCCCCGACCGCGCGGCAGCCCCTTGGGCTCCGTGAACCCCCGTCGCGACAAATCCCCCCCCCCACCACAGGCTTGCGCGGTTCAGACGCCAAGTCGTCCCGGGGGAGCCCGCTGCTATTTCTGCGGCCAGGCGAAACACCCCCGGCAGCGCTGCCCGGCCCGCGCAGCGATTTGCAAGAGCTGCGGGAAAAAGGGCCATTTCCCGGCTGTGTGCCGGTCCCGGGGGGTCGCCGCTGTCCCCGGAGAAGAAGGAGTCCTGCGCGTTTCAAACGCTCCCCAACCCCCCCAGCGCCCCATGTGCGACCCGCAGGCGCCGCCATTTTGGGACCCGGCCACCACGAGGGGAGGAGGGGCGCCGCCATCTTGGGACCCCCCAGCCCTGCGCGACGCATGGGGCGGCCATTTTGTCCACCCCCGCCGCCATCTTGTGACCCCCCAGCCATGTGCGATGCATGGGGGCGGCCATTTTGTTCACCCCCGCCGCCATCTTGGACGGCAACAATGGACCCCAGCATCGACGGCTCCACGGGGTTCGAGGAAGACGCTGAAGCACTACGACCACGTCTGGCCTCAATGACGCTGGACCAAGCACGGCCCCGGACGCTCCAGATGACGACAACAACGGTGCTGATCAATGGACACGAGACACCATGCCTGGTCGACTCCGGGAGCACAGAAAGCTTCATCCACCCCGACACGGTAAGACGCTGTTTTTTGACCATCCGTCCCAGTGCGCAAAAGATTTCCCTAGCTGCAGGATCCCACTCCGTACAGATCAAAGGCTTCTGCATAGTGACCCTAACGGTGCAAGGGAGGGAGTTTAAAAACTACAGGCTCTACGTCCTTCCCCAACTCTGCGCGCCCACATTACTGGGATTAGACTTCCAGTGCAACCTGCAGAGCCTAACTTTCCAATTCGGCGGCCCAATACCCCCACTCACTATCTGCGGCCTCGCAACCCTCAAGGTTGAGCCCCCATCCTTGTTTGCAAACCTCACCCCGGATTGCAAACCCGTCGCCACTAGGAGCAGACGGTACAGCGCCCAGGACCGGACATTTATTCGGTCCGAAGTCCAGAGGCTGCTGAAGGAAGGCATAATCCAGGCCAGCAATAGTCCCTGGAGAGCACAGGTGGTAGTAGTAAAGACCGGGGAGAAGCAAAGGATGGTCATAGACTATAGCCAGACCATCAACAGGTACACACAGCTGGATGCGTACCCTCTCCCCCGCATATCCGACATGGTCAATCAGATTGCCCAATATAAGGTCTTCTCCACCGTGGACCTCAAGTCCGCCTACCATCAGCTCCCCATCCGCCCAAGTGACCGCAAGTACACAGCCTTCGAGGCAGACGGGCGATTATACCACTTCCTAAGGGTCCCATTTGGCGTCACAAACGGGGTCTCGGTCTTCCAAAGGGAGATGGACCAAATGGTTGATCAACACGGGTTGCAGGCCACGTTCCCGTATCTCGACAACGTGACCATCTGCAGCCACGATCAGCAGGACCACGACGCCAACCTCCAAAAATTCCTCCATACCGCTAAAGCCTTGAACCTCACATACAACGAGGACAAGTGCGTTTTTAGCACAAACCGGCTAGCCATCTTGGGATATGTAGTGCGCAATGGGATAATAGGCCCCGACCCCGAACGCATGCGCCCCCTCATGGAATTTCCCCTCCCTCACTGCTCAAAAGCCCTAAAACGCTGCTTGGGGTTCTTTTCATACTACGCCCAGTGGGTCCCCCAGTACGCAGACAAGGCCCACCCCCTAATACAGACCACGACTTTCCCTCTGTCGACAGAGGCTTGCCAGGCCTTCAGCCGCATCAAAGCGGATATCGCAAAGGCCACGATGCGCGCCATCGACGAGTCCCTCCCCTTCCAGGTCGAGAGCGACGCCTCCGACGTAGCTCCAGCGGCCACCCTTAACCAAGCGGGCAGGCCCGTGGCCTTTTTCTCCCGAACCCTCCACGCCTCAGAAATCCGCCACTCCTCAGTGGAAAAGGAAGCCCAAGCCATAGTGGAAGCTGTGCGACATTGGAGGCATTACCTGGCCGGCAGGAGATTCACTCTCCTCACTGACCAACGGTCGGTAGCTTTCATGTTCGATAATGCACAGCGGGGCAAAATTAAAAATGACAAGATCTTAAGGTGGAGGATCGAGCTCTCCACCTTCAACTACGAGATCTTGTACCGTCCCGGAAAGCTGAACGAGCCGTCCGATGCCCTATCCCGCGGCACATGTGCCAACGCACAAATTAACCGTCTCCAAACCCTCCACGAGGACCTCTGCCACCCGGGGGTCACTCGGTTCTACCATTTTATAAAGTCCCGCAACCTCCCCTACTCTGTGGAGGAGGTCCGTACAGTCACCAGGAACTGCCACATCTGCGCAGAGTGCAAACCGCATTTTTTCAGGCCGGATAGTGCGCACCTGATCAAGGCTTCCCGTCCCTTTGAACGCCTCAGTCTGGATTTCAAAGGGCCCCTCCCCTCCACCGACCGCAACACATACTTCCTGAACGTGGTGGACGAGTACTCCCGTTTCCCCTTCGCCATCCCCTGCCCTGACATAACAGCGGCCACAGTCATTAAAGCCCTTAGCACCATATTCACACTGTTCGGTTGCCCCGCATACGTCCATAGCGACAGGGGGTCCTCCTTCATGAGTGACGAGCTGCGCCAGTTCCTGCTCAGCAAGGGTATAGCCTCGAGCAGGACGACCAGCTACAACCCCCGGGGGAACGGGCAAGTAGAGAGGGAGAACGGCACGGTCTGGAAGACCGTCCTACTGGCCCTACGGTCCAGGGATCTCCCAGTTTCACGGTGGCAGGAGGTCCTCCCGGACGCCCTCCACTCCATCCGGTCGCTGCTGTGTACCACCACTAATCAAACGTCCCATGAGCGCCACCTTGTCTTCCCCAGGAAGTCCTCCTCTGGAACGTCGCTGCCGACCTGGCTGGCGGCCCCAGGACCCATCTTGCTCCGGAAACATGTGCGGGCGCACAAGTCGGACCCGTTGGTCGAGAGGGTTCACCTCCTCCACGCGAACCCGCAGTACGCCTACGTGGAGTACCCCGACGGCCGACAGGACACGGTCTCCCTGCGAGATCTGGCGCCCGCCGGCAACACACACACCCCCTCGACACCAATCACCCCCTCCCTGCCAACGGCGCACCCCGCGACAGCCCCCTTCCCGGGAGGATCGGTCCTCCTCCCAGGTCCGACCAGAAGTGAAGCTGAAGCGGAAACTGTAAAGCTCCCGGAGGCGACAACATTGGAACAAGCACCACCACCACCGGGGCTGAGGCGATCGACAAGGACGACCAGACCGCCCGCCTGACTCGTGGCATCGGTGTAACACTAGAATGTTGTGGACTTTAACAAGAATGTTTTTTTTTCCTTTTCCCTCTTACGAATACTGTAAATAGTTCAAAACAAAAAAAACCCTGTACATAGCCCAGTGTAGGGCACTGTAATGACACGCAAAAGTTTTTTTTCCTCCCAGGACCAGCCTTGTAAACCCCTACCACCATGCGAAGCACCACCCCGCCGGGTTCATTTTTAACAAGGGGTGAATGTGGTAGTATGCATTAGGTGTCATGTGGGACTGTGAAGCCGTGATGTCATTGGCTGACAGATCCCGGGTCCTGGTTGGCTGTTGATCTCTAGCTCCGCCCTGAAGGCGGAGTATAAGAACCAGGAATTCTCCCGCAGCTTCAGTCTGTTGCTGAACTACGGGGAACGAGTCACGCTTAATAAAGCCTCATCGACTTCACTTCTATTCGTCTCTCGGGAGTCTTTGTGCGCTACACTCTGTATCTAACCCCACGCTGTACCTGTCCTGGGAGTGTTTGATGGAGACAGTGTAGAGGGAGCTTTACTCTGTATCTAACCCCGTGCTGTACCTGTGCTGGGAGTATTTGATGGGGACAGTGTAGAGGGAGCTTTCCTCTGTATCTAACCCCGTGCTGTACCTGTCCTGGGAGTGTTTGATGGGGACAGTGTAGAGGGAGCTTTCCTCTGTATCTAACCCCATGCTGTACCTGTCCTGGGAGTGTTTGATGGGGACAGTGTAGAGGGAGCTTTACTCTGTATCTAACCCCGTGCTGTACCTGTCCTGGGAGTGTTTGATGGGGACAGTGTAGAGGGAGCTTTACTCTGTACCTAACCCCGTGCTGTACCTGTCCTGGGAGTGTTTGATGGGGGCAGTGTAGAGGGAGCTTTACTCTGTATCTAACCCCACGCTGTACCTGTCCTGGGAGTGTTTGATGGGACTGTATAGAGGGAGCTTTACTCTGTATCTAACCCCGTGCTGTTCCTGTCCTGGGAGTGTTTGATGGGGACAGTGTAGAGGGAGCTTTACTCTGTATCTAACCCCGTGCTGTACCTGTCCTGGGAGTGTTTGATGGGGACAGTGAAGAGGGAGCTATACTCTGTTTCTAACCCCGTGCTGTACCTGTCCTGGGAGTGTTTGATGGGGACAGTGTAGAGGGTGCATTACTCTGTATCTAACCCCGTGCTGTACCTGTCCTGGGAGTGTTTGATGGGGAGAGTGTAGAGGGAGCTTTACTCTGTTTCTAACCCAGTGTTGTACCTGTTGTGGGAGTGTTTCAAAGAACAGAGGGAGTTTTATGTTAATTTTATACTGGGCAGCATGGTAGCACAGCAGTTAGCACTGTTGCTTCACAACGCCAGGGTCCCGGGTTCGATTCCCCGCTGGGTCACTGTCTGTGTGGAGTCTGCACGTTCTCCCAGTGTCTGCGTGGGTTTCCTCCGGGTGCTCCGGTTTCATCCCACAAGTCCCGAAAGATGTGATGTTAGGTGAATTGGACATTCTGAATTCTCCCTCTGTGTACCCGAACAGGAGCCGGAATGTGGCAACTAGGGGATTTTCACAGTAACTTCATTGCAGTGTTAATGCAAGCCTACTTGTGACAATAAAGATTATTATTATTATAAATAAAGCTCGAGTACATACAGGTGAAGGGCATTGATTGGATGACTGCTTGTGCCCATTGAGATGATGAGGAGGGAGTAGAGTTAACAGGTCCTGATTATGTAATGCTTCACTCTCTGAATAAGTCTGAAACTGAATAAACATTGGCATCTGGTTCTCTCCTTCACCAATTGGCTATCGGAGGTTTGACACTCTACAGAGTGGTTCTCCTCAAGCCTGTGTAAGGTCAACTGTTGTCCTTTCTGAAGGCTAAGCTTGAAATGATGGAGTGATGCCATGGGGAGCATCTTGACCCTTTCTGGATCACAGGTGATATTGCTACTAAGTGCCGCTGGTTATGGTCAGCAATATTCCCTCTCATTGTAGATATAGAAATGATTTTGTGTGGGACTGACTGACTCTTTACCCACAGGAGGAGTTGAAGATCTGCAACCTGGCCTTCTCATTGCGGATAGAAGAAGAGATACAAAACAGAGACGCTCAACTCAACTACCTACTCACAGAACAGAAGGAGTTTTTGGTACAATACATGAATAGAGATAGATCCACTATCAGTGCATCGTTAATTGTTTCACAGAGTGACCAACTGGCCCAGAATTACATGGTCATCCTATGATTTAGCTGATTGTCCTCCGTTCTAAGACAATTGTCCCGCCGTGTGACCACAGGCAGCCACGCGTTGCCAGGGAGGCACGGCCACCATCTCAAATGGAGCAAGGGGCAGCCACACTGGGCCAGGAATCTGGGGACGAAGGTTCACTGGGGCATCTGCCACTGGGCAGGAGGGAGAGCTTGGCGGAAATCAAGATAATAATAGTCTTACAAACATCTCCTCATATTCAACAATTTATAAAATGTATTGTGAATGTTGTGCAGTCCTGTTTAGCTTGCGACCCGTGCACCGATACCTTACACCAGGGGTCTTGCAATGACTCCTGGACTGCAAGGTCAGTGGGCATTTGAGCTAATAATAATCAAGCAGAGTGGACACATTTTACAAGATGCATAGATAGGCGCATTGTCAGTGCGAGGTCAGCTCTTTGATATAATTTAGCTGGGCAGCTCATCGTGTTCACCAGCGCTGACCCTGAGCTCCTCATCGTGTTCACCAACGCTGACCCTGAGCTGTTCGTGTTCACCAGCGCTGACCCTGAGCTCCTCATCGTGTTCACCAGCACTGACCCTGAGCTCCTCATCGTGTTCACCAGCACTGACCCTGAGCTCATAGCGTTCACCAGCGCTGACCCTGATCTCCTCATCGTGTTCACCAGCGCTGACCCTGATCTCCTCATCGTGTTCACTAGCGCTGACCCTGAGCTCATCATGTCCACCAGCGCTGACAATGAGCTCCTCATCGTGTTCACCAGCGCTGACCCTGAGCTCCTCATCGTGTTCACCAGCGCTGACCCTGAGCTCCTCATCGTGTTCACCAGTGCTGACCCTGAGCTCCTCATCGTGTTCACCAGCGCTGACCCTGAGCTCATAGCGTTCACCAGCGCTGACCCTGAGCTCATCGTGTTCACCAGCGCTGACCCTGAGCTCCTCATCGTGTTCACCAGCGCTGACCCTGAGCTCCTCATCGTGTTCACCAGCGCTGACCCTGAGCTCATAGCGTTCACCAGCGCTGACCCTGAGCTCATCGTGTTCACCAGCGCTGACCCTGAGCTCCTCATCGTGTTCACCAGCCCTGACCCTGAGCTCATCGTGTTCACCAGCGCTGACCCTGAGCTCATCGTGTTCACCAGCACTGACCCTGAGCTCCTCATCGTGTTCACCAGCTCTGACCCTGAGCTCCTCATCGTGTTCACCAGCGCTGACTCGGAGCTCCTCATCGTGTTCACCAGCGCTGACCCTGAGCTCCTCATCGTGTTCACCAGCGCTGACCCTGAGCTCCTCATCGTGTTCACCAGCCCTGACCCTGAGCTCCTCATCGTGTTCACCAGCGCTGACCCTGAGCTCCTCATCGTGTTCACCAGTGCTGACCCTGAGCTCCTCATCGTGTTCACCAGCGCTGACCCTGAGCTCATAGCGTTCACCAGCGCTGACCCTGAGCTCATCGTGTTCACCAGCGCTGACCCTGAGCTCCTCATCGTGTTCACCAGCCCTGACCCTGAGCTCATCGTGTTCACCAGCGCTGACCCTGAGCTCATAGCGTTCACCAGCACTGACCCTGAGCTCCTCATCGTGTTCACCAGCTCTGACCCTGAGCTCCTCATCGTGTTCACCAGCGCTGACTCGGAGCTGTTCGTGTTCACCAGCGCTGACCCTGAGGTCCTCATCGTGTTCACCAGTTCTGACCGTGCTCCTCATCGTGATCACCAGCTCTGACCCTGAGCTCCTCATCGTGATCACCAGCTCTGACCCTGAGCTCCTCATCGTGTTCACCAGCGCTGACCGTGAGCTGTTCGTGTTCACCAGCGCTGACCCTGAGCTCATCGTGTTCACCAGCGCTGACCCCGAGCTCCTCATCGTGTTCACCAGCGCTGACCCTGAGCTGTTCGTGTTCACCAACGCTGACCCTGAGCTCATCGTGTTCACCAGCGCTGACCCGGAGCTCCTCATCGTGTTCACCAGCGCTGACCCGGAGCTCCTCATAGTGTTCACCAGCACTGACACTGAGCTCCTCATCGTGTTCACCAGCGCTGACTCTGAGCTCCTCATCGTGTTCACCAGCGCTGACCCTGACCTCCTCATCGTGTTCACCAGTGCTGACCCTGAGATCCTCATCGTGTTCACCAGCGCTGACCCTGAGCTCATAGCGTTCACCAGCGCTGACCCTGAGCTCATCGTGTTCACCAGCGCTGACCCTGAGCTCATAGCGTTCACCAGCGCTGACCCTGAGCTCCTCATCGTGTTCACCAGCACTGACCCTGATCTCCTCATCGTGTTCACCAGCACTGACCCTGAGCTGTTCGTGTTCACCAGCGCTGACCCTGAGCTCCTCATCGTGTTCACCAGCGCTGACCCTGAGCTCCTCATCATGTTCACCAGCACTGACCCTGAGCTCCTCATCGTGTTCACCAGTGCTGACCCTGAGCTCCTCATCGTGTTCATCAGCTCTGACCCTGAGCTCCTCATCGTGTTCACCAGCGCTGACCCTGAGCTCCTCATCGTGTTCACCAGCGCTGACCCTGAGCTCCTCATCGTGTTCACCAGCGCTGACCCTGAGCTCCTCATCGTGTTCACCGCGCTGACCCTGAGCTCCTCATCGTGATCACCAGTTCTGACCGAGCTCCTCATCGTGATCACCAGCTCTGACCCTGAGTTCCTCATCGTGTTCACCAGTGCTGACCCTGAGCTCCTCATCGTGTTCACCAGCGCTGACCCTGAGCTGTTCGTGTTCACCACCGCTGACCCTGAGCTCCTCATCGTGTTCACCAGCGCTGACCGTGAGCTGTTCGTGTTCACCAGCGCTGACCTTGAGCTCATCGTGTTCACCAGCGCTGACCCCGAGCTCCTCATCGTGTTCACCAGCGCTGACCCTGAGTTGTTCGTGTTCACCAACGCTGACCCTGAGCTCATCGTGTTCACCAGTGCTGACCCTGAGCTCCTCATCAGGTTCACCAGCGCTGACCCGGAGCTCCTCATCGTGTTCACCAGCGCTAACCCTGAGCTCCTCATCGTGTTCACCAGCGCTGACCCTGAGCTCCTCATCGTGTTCACCAGCTCTGACCCTGAGTTCCTCATCGTGTTCACCAGCGCTGACCCTGAGCTCATCATGTTCACCAGCGCTGACCCTGAGCTCCTCATCGTGTTCACCAGCGCTGACCCGGAGCTCCTCATCGTGTTCACCAGCGCTGACCCTGAGCTCCTCATCGTGTTCACCAGCGCTGACCCTGAGCTCCTCATCGTGTTCACCAGCGCTGACCCTGAGCTCCTCATCGTGTTCACCAACGCTGACCCTGAGCTCCTCATCGTGTTCACCAGCGCTGACCCTGAGCTCCTCATCGTGTTCACCAGCGCTGACCCTGAGCTCCTCATCGTGTTCACCAGCGCTGACCCTGAGCTCCTCATCGTGTTCACCAGCGCTGACCCTGAGCTCCCCATCGTGTTCACCAGCGCTGACCCTGAGCTCCTCATCGTGTTCACCAGCGCTGACCCTGAGCTCATCGTGTTCACCAGCGCTGACCCTGAGCTCCTCATCGTGTTCACCAGCGCTGACCCTGAGCTCCCCATCGTGTTCACCAGCGCTGACCCTGAGCTCCTCATCGTGTTCACCAACGCTGACCCTGAGCTGTTCGTTTTCACCAGCGCTGACCCTGAGCTCCTCATCGTGTTCACCAGCTCTGACCCTGAGCTCCTCATAGTGTTCACCAGCGCTGACCCTGAGCTCATCGTGTTCACCAGCTCTGACCCTGAGCTCATCGTGTTCACCAGCTCTGACCCTGAGCTCATCGTGTTCACCAACGCTGGCCCTGAGCTCCTCATAGTGTTCACCAGCGCTGACCCTGAGCTCATCGTGTTCACCAGCTGTGACCCTGAGCTCATCGTGTTCACTAGCGCTGACCCTGAGCTCCTCATCGTGTTCACCAGCGCTGACCCTGAGCTCCTCATCGTGTTCACCAGCGCTGACCCTGAGCTCCTCATCGTGTTCACCAGCGCTGACCCTGAGCTCCTCATCGTGTTCACCAGCGCTGACCCGGAGCTCATCGTGTTCACTAGCGCTGACCCTGAGCTCCTCATCGTGTTCACCAGCGCTGACCCTGAGCTCCTCATCGTGTTCACCAGCGCTGACCCTGAGCTCCTCATCGTGCTCAACAGCGCTGACCCTGTTCCCTTCCTTCCGACAGGCTTCAAAATCTCAGATGACGCAGAATACGAAGCTGATGGTGGACCGATTCCGAGAAACCTACGATGATCTTGTGGCCGAAGACAGAGTAAAATATGTTGTATTTCTTGTCTTGCTAGGAATAAACTGGGATTAGAGAGCGGACTGGGATTAGAGAACGGACATCACTGAGATTAGAGGGTGGACATCACTGGGTTAGAGAGCGGATATCACTGGGATTAGAGACCGGACATCACTGTGATTAGAGAGCGGACTGGGTTAAGAGAACGGACATCACTGGGATTGGAGAGCGGGCATCACTGGGATTAGAGAGCGGGCATCACTGGGATTAGAGAGCAGACTGGAATTAGAGAATGGACGTCACTGGTATTAGAGAGCAGACTGGGATTAGACAGCAGACATCACTGGGATTAGAGAGAGGACATCACTGGCATTAGAGAGCAGACTGGGATTAGAGAATGGACGTCACTGGGATTAGAGAGCAGACTGGGATTAGAGAGCGGACATCACTTGGATTAGAGAGCGGACATGACTGGGATTAGAGAGCAGACTGGGATTAGAGAATGGACGTCACTGGGATTAGAGAGCGGACATCACTGGGATTAGAGCGCAGACTGGGATTAGAGAATGGACGTCACGGATTAGAGAGCAGACTGGGATTAGAGAGTGTACATCACTGGGATTGGAGAGCGGAACATCACTGTGATTAGAGAGCGGACTGGGATTAGAGAACGGACATCACTGAGATTAGAGAGCTGTCTGGGATTAGAGAATGGCGTCACTGGGATTAGAGAGCGGCCAGGGATTAGAGAACTGACATCACTGGGATTAGAGAGCGGGCATCACTGGGATTAGAGAGAGGACATCACTGGTATTAGAGAGCGGGCATCACTGGGATTAGAGAGAGTACATCACTGGGATTAGAGAGCAGACTGAGATTAGAGAATGGACGTCACTGGGATTAGAGAGCAGACTGGGATTAGAGAACGGACATCACTGGGATTGGAGAGCGGAACATCACTGGGATTAGAGAGCGGACATCACTGGGATCAGACAACGGACATCACTGGGATTAGAGAGCGGGCATCACTGGGATTAGAGAGCAGATTGGGATTAGAGAGCGGGCATCACTGGGATTAGAGAGAGGACATCGCTGGGATTAGAGAGCAGATTGGGATTAGAGAATGGACGTCACTGGTATTAGAGAGCAGACTGGGATTAGAGAGCGGACATCACTGGGATTGGAGAGCGGAACATCACTGTGATTAGAGAGCGGACTGGGATTAGAGAACGGACACCACTGGGATCAGACAACGGACATCACTGGGATTAGAGAGCAGATTGGGATTAGAGAGCGGACATCACTGGGCTTAGAGAGCGGACATCACTGGGACCAGGCAACAGACATCACTGGGAATAGAGAGCGGACTGGGATTAGAGAACGGACATCACTGGGATTAGAGAGAGGACATCACTGGGATTAGAGAGCAGATTGGGATTAGAGAGCGGACATCACTGGGATCAGACAACGGATATCACGGATTAGAGAGCGGACTGTGATTAGAGAACGGACATCACTGGGATGAGAGAGAGGACATCACTGGGATTAGAGAGCGGACTGGGATTAGAGAACGGACATCAGTGGGATTAGAGAGAGGCCATCACTGGGATTAGAGAGCGGACAGGGATTAGAGAACGGACATCACTGGTATTAAGAGCGGGCATCACTGGGATTAGAGAGAGGACATCACTGGGATTAGAGAGCAGATTGGCGTTAGAGAATGGACGTCACTGGGATTAGAGAGTGGACATCACTGGGATTAGAGAGCGGACTGGGATTAGAGAATGGACATCACTGGGATTAGAGAGAGGACATCACTGGGATTAGAGAGCGGACTGGGATTAGAGAACGGACATCAGTGGGATTAGAGAGAGGACATCACTGGGATTAGAGAGCAGATTGGGTTTAGAGAGCGGACATCACTGGGATTAGACAACGGACATCACGGATTAGAGAGCGGACTGTGATTAGAGAGAGGACATCACTGGGATTAGAGAGCAGATTGGGATTAGAGAATGGACGTCACTGGTATTAGAGAGCAGACTGGGATTAGAGAGCGGACATCACTGGGGTTGGAGAGTGGAACATCACTGTGATTAGAGAGCAGACTGGGGTTAGAGAACGGACATCACTGGGATTAGAGTGCGGACATCACTGGGATTAGAGAGCGGACTGTGATTAGAGAACGGACATCACTGGTATTAGAGAGCGGACATCACTGGGATCAGACAATGGACATCACTGGGATTAGAGAGCGGACTGGGATTAGAGAACGGACATCACTGGGATTAGAGAGAGGACATCACTGGGATTAGAGAGCGGACTGGGATTAGAGAACGGACATCAGTGGGACTAGAGAGAGGACATCACTGGGATCAGAGAGCGGACAGGGATTAGAGAACGGACATCACTGGGATAGAGAGCGGCCATCACTGGGATTAGAGAGAGGACATCACTGGGATTAGAGAGAGGACATCACTGGGATTAGAGAGCAGACTGGGATTAGAGAATTGACGTCACTGGCATTAGAGAACAGACTGGGATTAGACAACGGACATCACTGGGATTAGAGAGCGGGATTCACTGGGATTAGAGAGTGGACTGGGATTAGAGAACGGACATCACTGGGATTAGAGAGCGGACATCACTGGGATCAGTCAACGGACATCACTGGGATTAGAGAGTGGATTGGGATTAGAGAATAGACGTCGCTGGTATTAGAGAGCAGACTGGGATTAGACAGCAGACAGCACTGGGATTAGAGAGCGGACAGCACTGGGATTGGAGAGCGGACTGGGATTAGAGAACGGACATCACTGGGATTAGAGAGTGGACTGGGATTAGAGAACGGACATCAGTGGGATTAGAGAGCGAGGACATCACTGGGATTAGAGAGCGGGCATCACTGGGATTAGAGAATGGACGTCACGGATTAGAGAGCAGACTGGGATTAGAGAGTGTATATCACTGGGATTGGAGAGCGGAACATCACTGTGATTAGAGAGCGGACTGGGATTAGAGAACGGACATCACTGAGATTAGAGAGCTGTCTGGGATTAGAGAATGGCGTCACTGGGATTAGAGAGCGGACAGGGATTAGAGAACTGACATCACTGGGATTAGAGAGCGGGCATCACTGGGATTAGAGCGAGGACATCACTGGTATTAGAGAGCGGGCATCACTGGGATTAGAGAGAGTACATCACTGGGATTAGAGAGCAGACTGAGATTAGAGAATGGACGTCACTGGGATTAGAGAGCAGACTGGGATTAGAGAACGGACATCACTGGGATTGGAGAGCGGAACATCACTGGGATTAGAGAGCGGACATCACTGGGATCAGACAACGGACATCACTGGGATTAGAGAGCGGGCATCACTGGGATTAGAGAGCAGATGGGGATTAGAGAGCGGGCATCACTGGGATTAGAGAGAGGACATCGCTGGGATTAGAGAGCAGATTGGGATTAGAGAATGGACGTCACTGGTATTAGAGAGCAGACTGGGATTAGAGAGCGGACATCACTGGGATTGGAGAGCGGAACATCACTGTGATTAGAGAGCGGACTGGGATTAGAGAACGGACACCACTGGGATCAGACAACGGACATCACTGGGATTAGAGAGCAGATTGGGATTAGAGAGCGGACATCACTGGGCTTAGAGAGCGGACATCACTGGGATCAGGCAACAGACATCACTGGGATTAGAGAGCGGACTGGGACTGGAGAACGGACATCACTGGGATTAGAGAGAGGACATCACTGGGATTAGAGAGCAGATTGGGATTAGAGAGCGGACATCACTGGGATCAGACAACGGATATCACGGATTAGAGAGCGGACTGTGATTAGAGAACGGACATCACGGGGATGAGAGAGAGGACATCACTGGGATTAGAGAGCGGACTGGGATTAGAGAACGGACATCAGTGGGATTAGAGAGAGGCCATCACTGGGATTAGAGAGCGGACAGGGATTAGAGAACGGACATCACTGGTATTAAGAGCGGGCATCACTGGGATTAGAGAGAGGACATCACTGGGATTAGAGAGCAGATTGGCGTTAGAGAATGGACGTCACTGGGATTAGAGAGTGGACATCACTGGGATTAGAGAGCGGACTGGGATTAGAGAATGGACATCACTGGGATTAGAGAGAGGACATCACTGGGATTAGAGAGCGGACTGGGATTAGAGAACGGACATCAGTGGGATTAGAGAGAGGACATCACTGGGATTAGAGAGCAGATTGGGTTTAGAGAGCGGACATCACTGGGATTAGACAACGGACATCACGGATTAGAGAGCGGACTGTGATTAGAGAACGGACATCACTGGGATTAGAGAGAGGACATCACTGGGATTAGAGAGCAGATTGGGATTAGAGAGCGGACATCACTGGGATTAGAGAGCGGACATCACTGGGATCAGACAACGGACATCACGGATTAGAGAGCAGATTGGGATTAGAGAGAGGACATCGCTGGGATTAGAGAGCAGATTGGGATTAGAGAATGGACGTCACTGGGATAGAGAGCGGGCATCACTGGGATTAGAGAGAGGACATCACTGGGATCAGACAACGGACATCACTGGGATCAGAGAGCGGACATCACTGGGATTAGAGAGCGGACATCACTGGGATCAGACAACGGACATTACTGGGATTAGAGAGCGGACATCACTGGGATTAGAGAGCGGACTAGGATTAGAGAACGGACATCACTGGGATTAGAGATCGGACATCACTGGGATCAGACAACGGACATCACTGGGATTAGAGAGCGGACTGGGATTAGAGAGCGGGCATCACTGGGATTAGAGAATTGACGTCACTGGCATTAGAGAGCAGACTGGGATTAGAGAACGGACATCACTGGGATTAGAGAGCGGGATTCACTGGGATTAGAGAGTGGAATGGGATTAGAGAACGGACATCACTGGGATTAGAGAGCGGACATCACTGGGATCAGTCAACGGACATCACTGGGATTAGAGAGTGGATTGGGATTAGAGAATAGACGTCACTGGTATTAGAGAGCAGACTAGGATTAGAAAGCAGACAGCACTGGGATTAGAGAGCGGACAGCACTGGGATTGGAGAGCGGACTGGGATTAGAGAACGGACATCACTGGGATTAGAGAGTGGACTGGGATTAGAGAACGGACATCACTGGGATTAGAGAGCAGACTGGGATTACAGAACGGACATCAGTGGGATTAGAGAGCGAGGACATCACTGGGATTAGAGAGCGGGCATCACTGGGATTAGAGAGCGGGCATCACTGGGATTAGAGAGCGGGCATCACTGGGATTAGAGAGCAGATTGGGATTAGAGAGCAGACATCACTGGGATTAGAGAGAGGACATCACTGGGATTAGAGAGCAGATTGGGATTAGAGAATGGACGTCACTGGTATTAGAGAGCAGACTGGGATTAGAGAGCGGACATCACTGGGATTGGAGAGTGGAACATCACTGTGATTAGAGAGCGTACTGGGGTTAGAGAACGGACATCACTGGGATTAGAGAGCGGACTGGGATTAGAGAACGGACATCACTGGGATTAGAGAGCGGACTGGGATTAGAGAACGGACATCACTGGGATTAGAGAGAGAGGACATCACTTGGATTAGAGAGTAGATTGGCATTAGAGAGCGGACATCACTGGGATCAGACAACGGACATCACTGGGATTAGAGAGCGGACTGGGATTAGAGAACGGACATCACTGGGATTAGAAAGAGGACATCACTGGGATTAGATAGCGGACTGGGATTAGAGAACGGACATCAGTGGGATTAGAGAGAGGGCATCACTGGGATCAGAGAGCGGACAGGGATTAGAGAACGGACATCACTGGGATAGAGAGCGGCCATCACTGGGATTAGAGAGCGGACATCACTGGGATTAGCGAGCGGACATCACTGGGATCAGACAACGGACATCACTGGGATTAGAGAGCGGACTGGGATTAGAGAACGGACATCACTGGGATTAGAAAGAGGACATCACTGGGATTAGATAGCGGACTGGGATTAGAGAACGGACATCAGTGGGATTAGAGAGAGGGCATCACTGGGATCAGAGAGCGGACAGGGATTAGAGAACGGACATCACTGGGATAGAGAGCGGCCATCACTGGGATTAGAGAGAGGACATCACTGGGATTAGAGAGCAGAGTGGCGTTAGAGAATGGACGTTACTGGGATTAGAGAGCAGACTGGGATTAGAGAGCAGACTGGGATTAGAGAGCGGACATCACTGGGATTAGAGAGCGGACTGGGATTAGAGAATGGACATCACTGGGATTAGAGAGAGGACATCACTGGGATTAGAGAGCGGACTGGGATTAGAGAACGGACATCAGTGGGATTAGAGAGAGGACATCTCTGGGATTAGAGAATTGACGTCACTGGTATTAGAGAGCAGACTGGGATTAGAGAACGGACATCACTGAGATTAGAGAGAGGACATCACTGGGATTAGAGAGCGGGATTCACTGGGATTAGAGAGTGGACTGGGATTAGAGAACGGACATCACTGGGATTAGAGAGCGGACATCACTGGGATCAGACAACGGACATCACTGGGATTAGAGAGTGGACTGGGATTAGAGAATGGACGTCACTGGTATTAGAGAGCAGACTGGGATTAGACAGCAGACATCACTGGGATTAGAGAGCGGACAGCACTGCGATTGGAGAGCGGACTGGGATTAGAGAACGGACATCACTGGGATTAGAGAGTGGACTGGGATTAGAGAACGGACATCACTGGGATTAGAGAGCAGACTGGTATTAGAGAACGGACATCAGTGGGATTAGAGAGCGAGGACATCACTGGGATTAGAGAGCGGGCATCACTGGGATTAGAGAGCGGGCATCACTGGGATTAGAGAGAGGACATCACTGGGATTAGAGAGCAGAGTGGGATTAGAGAATGGACGTCACTGGTATTAGAGAGCAGACTGGGATTAGAGAGCGGACATCACTGGGATTAGAGAGCGGACTGGGATTAGAGAACGGACATCGCTGGGATTAGAGAGTGGACATCACTGGGATCAGACAACGGACATCACTGGGATTAGAGAGCGGACTGGGATTAGAGAACGGACATCACTGGTATTAAGAGCGGGCATCACTGGGATTAGAGAGAGGACATCACTGGGATTAGAGAGCAGATTGGCGTTAGAGAATGGACGTCACTGGGATTAGAGAGTGGACATCACTGGGATTAGAGAGCGGACTGGGATTAGAGAATGGACATCACTGGGATTAGAGAGAGGACATCACTGGGATTAGAGAGCGGACTGGGATTAGAGAACGGACATCAGTGGGATTAGAGAGAGGACATCACTGGGATTAGAGAGCAGATTGGGTTTAGAGAGCGGACATCACTGGGATTAGACAACGGACATCACGGATTAGAGAGCGGACTGTGATTAGAGAACGGACATCACTGGGATTAGAGAGAGGACATCACTGGGATTAGAGAGCAGATTGGGATTAGAGAGCGGACATCACTGGGATTAGAGAGCGGACATCACTGGGATCAGACAACGGACATCACGGATTAGAGAGCAGATTGGGATTAGAGAGAGGACATCGCTGGGATTAGAGAGCAGATTGGGATTAGAGAATGGACGTCACTGGGATAGAGAGCGGGCATCACTGGGATTAGAGAGAGGACATCACTGGGATCAGACAACGGACATCACTGGGATCAGAGAGCGGACATCACTGGGATTAGAGAGCGGACATCACTGGGATCAGACAACGGACATTACTGGGATTAGAGAGCGGACATCACTGGGATTAGAGAGCGGACTAGGATTAGAGAACGGACATCACTGGGATTAGAGATCGGACATCACTGGGATCAGACAACGGACATCACTGGGATTAGAGAGCGGACTGGGATTAGAGAGCGGGCATCACTGGGATTAGAGAATTGACGTCACTGGCATTAGAGAGCAGACTGGGATTAGAGAACGGACATCACTGGGATTAGAGAGCGGGATTCACTGGGATTAGAGAGTGGAATGGGATTAGAGAACGGACATCACTGGGATTAGAGAGCGGACATCACTGGGATCAGTCAACGGACATCACTGGGATTAGAGAGTGGATTGGGATTAGAGAATAGACGTCACTGGTATTAGAGAGCAGACTAGGATTAGAAAGCAGACAGCACTGGGATTAGAGAGCGGACAGCACTGGGATTGGAGAGCGGACTGGGATTAGAGAACGGACATCACTGGGATTAGAGAGTGGACTGGGATTAGAGAACGGACATCACTGGGATTAGAGAGCAGACTGGGATTACAGAACGGACATCAGTGGGATTAGAGAGCGAGGACATCACTGGGATTAGAGAGCGGGCATCACTGGGATTAGAGAGCGGGCATCACTGGGATTAGAGAGCAGATTGGGATTAGAGAGCAGACATCACTGGGATTAGAGAGAGGACATCACTGGGATTAGAGAGCAGATTGGGATTAGAGAATGGACGTCACTGGTATTAGAGAGCAGACTGGGATTAGAGAGCGGACATCACTGGGATTGGAGAGTGGAACATCACTGTGATTAGAGAGCGTACTGGGGTTAGAGAACGGACATCACTGGGATTAGAGAGCGGACTGGGATTAGAGAACGGACATCACTGGGATTAGAGAGCGGACTGGGATTAGAGAACGGACATCACTGGGATTAGAGAGAGAGGACATCACTTGGATTAGAGAGTAGATTGGCATTAGAGAGCGGACATCACTGGGATCAGACAACGGACATCACTGGGATTAGAGAGCGGACTGGGATTAGAGAACGGACATCACTGGGATTAGAAAGAGGACATCACTGGGATTAGATAGCGGACTGGGATTAGAGAACGGACATCAGTGGGATTAGAGAGAGGGCATCACTGGGATCAGAGAGCGGACAGGGATTAGAGAACGGACATCACTGGGATAGAGAGCGGCCATCACTGGGATTAGAGAGCGGACATCACTGGGATTAGCGAGCGGACATCACTGGGATCAGACAACGGACATCACTGGGATTAGAGAGCGGACTGGGATTAGAGAACGGACATCACTGGGATTAGAAAGAGGACATCACTGGGATTAGATAGCGGACTGGGATTAGAGAACGGACATCAGTGGGATTAGAGAGAGGGCATCACTGGGATCAGAGAGCGGACAGGGATTAGAGAACGGACATCACTGGGATAGAGAGCGGCCATCACTGGGATTAGAGAGAGGACATCACTGGGATTAGAGAGCAGAGTGGCGTTAGAGAATGGACGTTACTGGGATTAGAGAGCAGACTGGGATTAGAGAGCAGACTGGGATTAGAGAGCGGACATCACTGGGATTAGAGAGCGGACTGGGATTAGAGAATGGACATCACTGGGATTTGAGAGAGGACATCACTGGGATTAGAGAGCGGACTGGGATTAGAGAACGGACATCAGTGGGATTAGAGAGAGGACATCTCTGGGATTAGAGAATTGACGTCACTGGTATTAGAGAGCAGACTGGGATTAGAGAACGGACATCACTGAGATTAGAGAGAGGACATCACTGGGATTAGAGAGCGGGATTCACTGGGATTAGAGAGTGGACTGGGATTAGAGAACGGACATCACTGGGATTAGAGAGCGGACATCACTGGGATCAGACAACGGACATCACTGGGATTAGAGAGTGGACTGGGATTAGAGAATGGACGTCACTGGTATTAGAGAGCAGACTGGGATTAGACAGCAGACATCACTGGGATTAGAGAGCGGACAGCACTGCGATTGGAGAGCGGACTGGGATTAGAGAACGGACATCACTGGGATTAGAGAGTGGACTGGGATTAGAGAACGGACATCACTGGGATTAGAGAGCAGACTGGTATTAGAGAACGGACATCAGTGGGATTAGAGAGCGAGGACATCACTGGGATTAGAGAGCGGGCATCACTGGGATTAGAGAGCGGGCATCACTGGGATTAGAGAGAGGACATCACTGGGATTAGAGAGCAGAGTGGGATTAGAGAATGGACGTCACTGGTATTAGAGAGCAGACTGGGATTAGAGAGCGGACATCACTGGGATTAGAGAGCGGACTGGGATTAGAGAACGGACATCGCTGGGATTAGAGAGTGGACATCACTGGGATCAGACAACGGACATCATTGGGATTAGAGAGCGGACTGGGATTAGAGAACGGACATCACTGGGATTAGAGAGAGGATATCACTGGGATTAGAGAGCGGACTGGGATTAGAGAACGGACATCACTTGGATTAGAGAGAGGACATCACTGGGATTAGAGAGCGGACATTACTGGGATTAGAGAGCGGACTGGGATTAGAGAATGGACATCACTGGGATTAGAGAGTGGACTGGGATTAGAGAACGGACATCACTGGGATTAGAGAGCAGACTGGGATTAGAGAACGGACATCAGTGGGATTGGAGAGCGGAACATCACTGTGATTAGAGAGCGGACTGGGATTAGAGAACGGACATCACTGGGATTAGAGAGCGGACATCACTGGGATCAGACAACGGACATCACTGGGATTAGAGAGCGGGCATCACTGGGATTAGAGAGCAGATTGGGATTAGAGAGAGGGCATCACTGGGATTAGAGAGAGGACATCGCTGGGATTAGAGAGCGGACTGGGATTAGAGAACGGACATCACTGGGATTAGAGAGCGGACATCACTGGGATCAGACAACGGACATCACTGGGATTAGAGAGCGGACTGGGATTAGAGAATGGACATCACTGGGATTAGAGAGAGGACATCACTGGGATTAGAGAGCGGACTGGGATTAGAGAGCGGACATCACTGGGATCAGACAACGGACATCACTGGGATTAGAGAGCGGACTGGGATTAGAGAATGGACATCACTGGGATTAGAGAGCGGACATCACTGGGATTAGCGAGCGGACATCACTGGGATCAGACAACGGACATCACTGGGATTAGAGAGCGGACTGGGATTAGAGAACGGACATCACTGGGATTAGAAAGAGGACATCACTGGGATTAGATAGCGGACTGGGATTAGAGAACGGACATCAGTGGGATTAGAGAGAGGGCATCACTGGGATCAGAGAGCGGACAGGGATTAGAGAACGGACATCACTGGGATAGAGAGCGGCCATCACTGGGATTAGAGAGAGGACATCACTGGGATTAGAGAGCAGAGTGGCGTTAGAGAATGGACGTTACTGGGATTAGAGAGCAGACTGGGATTAGAGAGCAGACTGGGATTAGAGAGCGGACATCACTGGGATTAGAGAGCGGACTGGGATTAGAGAATGGACATCACTGGGATTAGAGAGAGGACATCACTGGGATTAGAGAGCGGACTGGGATTAGAGAACGGACATCAGTGGGATTAGAGAGAGGACATCTCTGGGATTAGAGAATTGACGTCACTGGTATTAGAGAGCAGACTGGGATTAGAGAACGGACATCACTGAGATTAGAGAGGGGACATCACTGGGATTAGAGAGCGGGATTCACTGGGATTAGAGAGTGGACTGGGATTAGAGAACGGACATCACTGGGATTAGAGAGCGGACATCACTGGGATCAGACAACGGACATCACTGGGATTAGAGAGTGGACTGGGATTAGAGAATGGACGTCACTGGTATTAGAGAGCAGACTGGGATTAGACAGCAGACATCACTGGGATTAGAGAGCGGACAGCACTGCGATTGGAGAGCGGACTGGGATTAGAGAACGGACATCACTGGGATTAGAGAGTGGACTGGGATTAGAGAACGGACATCACTGGGATTAGAGAGCAGACTGGTATTAGAGAACGGACATCAGTGGGATTAGAGAGCGAGGACATCACTGGGATTAGAGAGCGGGCATCACTGGGATTAGAGAGCGGGCATCACTGGGATTAGAGAGAGGACATCACTGGGATTAGAGAGCAGAGTGGGATTAGAGAATGGACGTCACTGGTATTAGAGAGCAGACTGGGATTAGAGAGCGGACATCACTGGGATTAGAGAGCGGACTGGGATTAGAGAACGGACATCGCTGGGATTAGAGAGTGGACATCACTGGGATCAGACAACGGACATCACTGGGATTAGAGAGCGGACTGGGATTAGAGAACGGACATCACTGCGATTAGAGAGAGGACATCACTGGGATTAGAGAGCGGACTGGGATTAGAGAACGGACATCACTTGGATTAGAGAGAGGACATCACTGGGATTAGAGAGCGGACATTACTGGGATTAGAGAGCGGACTGGGATTAGAGAATGGACATCACTGGGATTAGAGAGCGGACTGGGATTAGAGAACGGACATCACTGGGATTAGAGAGCAGACTGGGATTAGAGAACGGACATCAGTGGGATTGGAGAGCGGAACATCACTGTGATTAGAGAGCGGACTGGGATTAGAGAACGGACATCACTGGGATTAGAGAGCGGACATCACTGGGATCAGACAACGGACATCACTGGGATTAGAGAGCGGGCATCACTGGGATTAGAGAGCAGATTGGGATTAGAGAGCGGGCATCACTGGGATTAGAGAGAGGACATCGCTGGGATTAGAGAGCGGACTGGGATTAGAGAACGGACATCACTGGGATTAGAGAGCGGACATCACTGGGATCAGACAACGGACATCACTGGGATTAGAGAGCGGACTGGGATTAGAGAATGGACATCACTGGGATTAGAGAGAGGACATCACTGGGATTAGAGAGCGGACTGGGATTAGAGAACGGACATCACTTGGATTAGAGAGAGGACATCACTGGGATTAAAGAGCGGACATCACTGGGATTAGAGAGAGGACATCACTGGGATTAGAGAGCGGACTGGGATTAGAGAACGGACATCACTGGGATTAGAGAGCGGACTGGGATTAGAGAACGGACATCACTGGGATTAGAGAGCAGACTGGGATTAGAGAACGGACATCAGTGGGATTGGAGAGTGGAACATCACTGTGATTAGATAGCGGACTGGGATTAGAGAACGGACATCACTGGGATTAGAGAGCGGACATCACTGGGATCAGACAACGGACATCAGTGGGATTAGAGAGAGGACATCACTGGGATTAGAGAGCAGATTGGGTTTAGAGAGCGGACATCACTGGGATTAGACAACGGACATCACGGATTAGAGAGCGGACTGTGATTAGAGAACGGACATCACTGGGATTAGAGAGAGGACATCACTGGGATTAGCGAGCAGATTGGGATTAGAGAGCGGACATCACTGGGATTAGAGAGCGGACATCACTGGGATCAGACAACGGACATCACGGATTAGAGAGCAGATTGGGATTAGAGAGCGGACATCACTGGGATTAGAGAGAGGACATCGCTGGGATTAGAGAGCAGATTGGGATTAGAGAATGGACGTCACTGGTATTAGAGAGCAGACTGGGATTAGAGAGCGGACATCACTGGGATTGGAGAGCGGAACATCACTGTGATTAGAGAGCGGACTGGGATTAGAGAACGGACACCACTGGGATCAGACAACGGACATCACTGGGATTAGAGAGCAGATTGGGATTAGAGAGCGGACATCACTAGGATTAGAGAGCGGACATCACTGGGATCAGGCAACAGATATCACTGGGATTAGAGAGCGGACTGGGATTAGAGAACGGACATCACTGGGATTAGAGAGAGGACATCACTGGGATTAGAGATCAGATTGGGATTAGAGAGCGGACATCACTGGGATTAGAGAGCGGACATCACTGGGATTAGACAACGGATATCACGGATTAGAGAGCGGACTGTGATTAGAGAACGGACATCACTGGGATTAGAGAGAGGACATCACTGAGATTAGAGAGCGGACTGGGATTAGAGAACGGACATCAGTGGGATTAGAGAGAGGCCATCACTGGGATTAGAGAGCGGACAGGGATTAGAGAACGGACATCACTGGTATTAAGAGCGGGCATCACTGGGATTAGAGAGAGGACATCACTGGGATTAGAGAGCAGATTGGCGTTAGAGAATGGACGTCACTGGGATTAGAGAGCGGACATCACTGGGATTAGAGAGCGGACTGGGATTAGAGAATGGACATCACTGGGATTAGAGAGAGGACATCACTGGGATTAGAGAGCGGACTGGGATTAGAGAACGGACATCAGTGGTATGAGAGAGAGGACATCACTGGGATTAGAGAGCAGATTGGGTTTAGAGAGCGGACATCACTGGGATTAGACAACAGACATCACGGATTAGAGAGCAGATTGGGATTAGAGAGCGGACATCACTGGGCTTAGAGAGAGGACATCACTGGGATAAGAGAGCAGATTGGGATTAGAGAATGGACGTCACTGGGATAGAGAGCGGGCATCACTGGGATTAGAGAGAGGACATCACTGGGATCAGACAACGGACATCACTGGGATCAGAGAGCGGACATCGCTGGGATTAGAGAGCGGACATCACTGGGATCAGACAACGGACATCACTGGGATTAGAGAGCGGACATCACTGGGATTAGAGAGCGGACTAGGATTAGAGAACGGACATCACTGGGATTAGAGATCGGACATCACTGGGATCAGACAACGGACATCACTGGGATTAGAGAGCGGACTGGGATTAGAGAGCGGGCATCACTGGGATTAGAGAATTGACGTCACTGGCATTAGAGAACAGACTGGGATTAGACAACGGACATCACTGGGATTAGAGAGCGGGATTCACTGGGATTAGAGAGTGGACTGGGATTAGAGAACGGACATCACTGGGATTAGAGAGCGGACATCACTGGGATCAGTCAACGGACATCACTGGGATTAGAGAGTGGATTGGGATTAGAGAATAGACGTCACTGGTATTAGAGAGCAGACTGGGATTAGACAGCAGACAGCACTGGGATTAGAGAGCGGACAGCACTGGGATTGGAGAGCGGACTGGGATTAGAGAACGGACATCACTGGGATTAGAGAGTGGACTGGGATTAGAGAACGGACATCAGTGGGATTAGAGAGCGAGGACATCACTGGGATTAGAGAGCGGGCATCACTGGGATTAGAGAGCGGGCATCACTGGGATTAGAGAGCAGATTGGGATTAGAGAGCAGACGTCACTGGGATTAGAGAGAGGACATCACTGGGATTAGAGAGCAGATTGGGATTAGAGAATGGACGTCACTGGTATTAGAGAGCAGACTGGGATTAGAGAGCGGACATCACTGGGATTGGAGAGTGGAACATCACTGTGATTAGAGAGCGTACTGGGGTTAGAGAACGAACATCACTGGGATTAGAGAGCGGACATCACTGGGATTAGAGAGCGGACTGGGATTAGAGAACGGACATCACTGGGATTAGAGAGCGGACTGGGATTAGAGAACGGACATCACTGGGATTAGAGAGAGAGGACATCACTGGGATTAGAGAGTAGATTGGCATTAGAGAGCGGACATCACTGGGATTAGCGAGCGGACAACACTGGGATCAGACAACGGACATCACTGGGATTAGAGAGCGGACTGGGATTAGAGAACGGACATCACTGGGATTAGAGAGAGGACATCACTGGGATCAGAGAGCGGACAGGGATTAGAGAACGGACATCACTGGGATAGAGAGCGGCCATCACTGGGATTAGAGAGAGGACATCACTGGGATTAGCGAGCAGAGTGGCGTTAGAGAATGGACGTTACTGGGATTAGAGAGCAGACTGGGATTAGAGAGCGGACATCACTGGGATTAGAGAGCAGACTGGGATTAGAGAATGGACATCACTGGGATTAGAGAGAGGACATCACTGGGATTAGAGAGCGGACTGGGATTAGAGAACGGACATCAGTGGGATTAGAGAGAGGACATCTCTGGGATTAGAGAATTGACGTCACTGGTATTAGAGAGCAGACTGGGATTAGAGAGCGGACATCGCTGGGATCAGACAACGGACATCACTGGGATTAGAGAGTGGACTGGGATTAGAGAATGGACGTCACTGGTATTAGAGAGCAGACTGGGATTAGACAGCAGACATCACTGGGATTAGAGAGCGGACAGCACTGCGATTGGAGAGCGGACTGGGATTAGAGAACGGACATCACTGGGATTAGAGAGTGAACTGGGATTAGAGAACGGACATCACTGGGATTAGAGAGCAGACTGGGATTAGAGAACGGACATCAGTGGGATTAGAGAGCGAGGACATCACTGGGATTAGAGAGCGGGCATCACTGGGATTAGAGAGCGGGCATCACTGGGATTAGAGAGAGGACATCACTGGGATTAGAGAGCAGATTGGGATTAGAGAATGGACGTCACTGGTATTAGAGAGCAGACTGGGATTAGAGAGCGGACATCACTGGGGTTGGAGAGTGGAACATCACTGTGATTAGAGAGCAGACTGGGGTTAGAGAACGGACATCACTGGGATTAGAGTGCGGACATCACTGGGATCAGACAATGGACATCACTGGGATTAGAGAGCGGACTGGGATTAGAGAACGGACATCACTGGGATTAGAGAGAGGACATCACTGGGATTAGCGAGCAGATTGGGATTAGAGAGCGGACATCACTGGGATTAGAGAGCGGACATCACTGGGATCAGACAACGGACATCACGGATTAGAGAGCAGATTGGGATTAGAGAGCGGACATCACTGGGATTAGAGAGAGGACATCGCTGGGATTAGAGAGCAGATTGGGATTAGAGAATGGACGTCACTGGTATTAGAGAGCAGACTGGGATTAGAGAGCGGACATCACTGGGATTGGAGAGCGGAACATCACTGTGATTAGAGAGCGGACTGGGATTAGAGAACGGACACCACTGGGATCAGACAACGGACATCACTGGGATTAGAGAGCAGATTGGGATTAGAGAGCGGACATCACTAGGATTAGAGAGCGGACATCACTGGGATCAGGCAACAGATATCACTGGGATTAGAGAGCGGACTGGGATTAGAGAACGGACATCACTGGGATTAGAGAGAGGACATCACTGGGATTAGAGATCAGATTGGGATTAGAGAGCGGACATCACTGGGATTAGAGAGCGGACATCACTGGGATTAGACAACGGATATCACGGATTAGAGAGCGGACTGTGATTAGAGAACGGACATCACTGGGATTAGAGAGAGGACATCACTGAGATTAGAGAGCGGACTGGGATTAGAGAACGGACATCAGTGGGATTAGAGAGAGGCCATCACTGGGATTAGAGAGCGGACAGGGATTAGAGAACGGACATCACTGGTATTAAGAGCGGGCATCACTGGGATTAGAGAGAGGACATCACTGGGATTAGAGAGCAGATTGGCGTTAGAGAATGGACGTCACTGGGATTAGAGAGCGGACATCACTGGGATTAGAGAGCGGACTGGGATTAGAGAATGGACATCACTGGGATTAGAGAGAGGACATCACTGGGATTAGAGAGCGGACTGGGATTAGAGAACGGACATCAGTGGTATTAGAGAGAGGACATCACTGGGATTAGAGAGCAGATTGGGTTTAGAGAGCGGACATCACTGGGATTAGACAACAGACATCACGGATTAGAGAGCAGATTGGGATTAGTGAGCGGACATCACTGGGCTTAGAGAGAGGACATCACTGGGATAAGAGAGCAGATTGGGATTAGAGAATGGACGTCACTGGGATAGAGAGCGGGCATCACTGGGATTAGAGAGAGGACATCACTGGGATCAGACAACGGACATCACTGGGATCAGAGAGCGGACATCGCTGGGATTAGAGAGCGGACATCACTGGGATCAGACAACGGACATCACTGGGATTAGAGAGCGGACATCACTGGGATTAGAGAGCGGACTAGGATTAGAGAACGGACATCACTGGGATTAGAGATCGGACATCACTGGGATCAGACAACGGACATCACTGGGATTAGAGAGCGGACTGGGATTAGAGAGCGGGCATCACTGGGATTAGAGAATTGACGTCACTGGCATTAGAGAACAGACTGGGATTAGGCAACGGACATCACTGGGATTAGAGAGCGGGATTCACTGGGATTAGAGAGTGGACTGGGATTAGAGAACGGACATCACTGGGATTAGAGAGCGGACATCACTGGGATCAGTCAACGGACATCACTGGGATTAGAGAGTGGATTGGGATTAGAGAATAGACGTCACTGGTATTAGAGAGCAGACTGGGATTAGACAGCAGACAGCACTGGGATTAGAGAGCGGACAGCACTGGGATTGGAGAGCGGACTGGGATTAGAGAACGGACATCACTGGGATTAGAGAGTGGACTGGGATTAGAGAACGGACATCAGTGGGATTTGAGAGCGAGGACATCACTGGGATTAGAGAGCGGGCATCACTGGGATTAGAGAGCGGGCATCACTGGGATTAGAGAGCAGATTGGGATTAGAGAGCAGACGTCACTGGGATTAGAGAGAGGACATCACTGGGATTAGAGAGCAGATTGGGATTAGAGAATGGACGTCACTGGTATTAGAGAGCAGACTGGGATTAGAGAGCGGACATCACTGGGATTGGAGAGTGGAACATCACTGTGATTAGAGAGCGTACTGGGGTTAGAGAACGAACATCACTGGGATTAGAGAGCGGACATCACTGGGATTAGAGAGCGGACTGGGATTAGAGAACGGACATCACTGGGATTAGAGAGCGGACTGGGATTAGAGAACGGACATCACTGGGATTAGAGAGAGAGGACATCACTGGGATTAGAGAGTAGATTGGCATTAGAGAGCGGACATCACTGGGATTAGCGAGCGGACAACACTGGGATCAGACAACGGACATCACTGGGATTAGAGAGCGGACTGGGATTAGAGAACGGACATCACTGGGATTAGAGAGAGGACATCACTGGGATCAGAGAGCGGACAGGGATTAGAGAACGGACATCACTGGGATAGAGAGCGGCCATCACTGGGATTAGAGAGAGGACATCACTGGGATTAGCGAGCAGAGTGGCGTTAGAGAATGGACGTTACTGGGATTAGAGAGCAGACTGGGATTAGAGAGCGGACATCGCTGGGATCAGACAACGGACATCACTGGGATTAGAGAGTGGACTGGGATTAGAGAATGGACGTCACTGGTATTAGAGAGCAGACTGGGATTAGACAGCAGACATCACTGGGATTAGAGAGCGGACAGCACTGCGATTGGAGAGCGGACTGGGATTAGAGAACGGACATCACTGGGATTAGAGAGTGAACTGGGATTAGAGAACGGACATCACTGGGATTAGAGAGCAGACTGGGATTAGAGAACGGACATCAGTGGGATTAGAGAGCGAGGACATCACTGGGATTAGAGAGCGGGCATCACTGGGATTAGAGAGCGGGCATCACTGGGATTAGAGAGAGGACATCACTGGGATTAGAGAGCAGATTGGGATTAGAGAATGGACGTCACTGGTATTAGAGAGCAGACTGGGATTAGAGAGCGGACATCACTGGGGTTGGAGAGTGGAACATCACTGTGATTAGAGAGCAGACTGGGGTTAGAGAACGGACATCACTGGGATTAGAGTGCGGACATCACTGGGATTAGAGAGCGGACTGTGATTAGAGAACGGACATCACTGGTATTAGAGAGCGGACATCACTGGGATCAGACAATGGACATCACTGGGATTAGAGAGCGGACTGGGATTAGAGAACGGACATCACTGGGATTAGAGAGAGGACATCACTGGGATTAGAGAGCGGACTGGGATTAGAGAACGGACATCAGTGGGACTAGAGAGAGGACATCACTGGGATCAGAGAGCGGACAGGGATTAGAGAACGGACATCACTGGGATAGAGAGCGGCCATCACTGGGATTAGAGAGAGGACATCACTGGGATTAGAGAGAGGACATCACTGGGATTAGAGAGCAGACTGGGATTAGAGAGCGGACATCACTGGGATTAGAGAGTGGACTGGAATTAGAGAATGGACATCACTGGGATTAGAGAGAGGACATCACTGGGATTAGAGAGCGGACTGGGATTAGAGAATGGACATCAGTTGCATTAGAGAGAGGACATCTCTGGGATTAGAGAGAGGACATCACTGGGATTAGAGAGCGGACTGGGATTCGAGAACGGATATCACTGGGATAGAGAGCGGACATCACTGGGATTAGAGAGAGGACATCACTGGGATTAGAGAGCAGATTGGTATTAGAGAGCGGACTTCACTGGGATTAGAGAGCGGACTGGGATTAGAGAACGGACATCACTGGGATTAGAGAGAGGACATCACTTGGATTAGAGAGCGGACTGGGATTAGAGAACGGACATCACATGGATAGAGAGCGGGCATCACTGGGATTAGAGAGAGGACATCACTGGGATTAGAGAGCAGATTGGCATTAGAGAATGGACGTCACTGGGATTAGAGAGCAGACTGGGATTAGAAAGCGGACATCACTGGGATTAGAGAGCAGACTGGGATTAGATAATGGACATAACTGGGATTAGACAGAGGACATCACTGGGATTAGAGAGCGGACTGGGATTAGAGAACGGACATCAGGGGATTAGAGAGAGGACATCACTGGGATTAGAGAGCGGGCTGGGATTAGAGAACGGACATCACTGGGATAGAGAGCGGATATCACTGGGATTAGAGAGAGGACATCACTGGGATTAGAGGGCAGATTGGGATTAGAAAATGGACGTCACTGGGATTAGAGTGCAGACTGGGATTAGAGAACGGACATCACTGGGATTGGAGAGCGGACATCACTGGGATCAGACAACGGACATCACTGGGATTAGAGAGCGGACTGGGATTAGAGAACGGACATCACTGGGCTAGAGAGCGGGCATCACTGGGATTAGAGAGAGGACATCACTGGGATCAGAGAGCGGACATCACTGGGATCAGAGAGCGGACATCACTGGGATCAGAGAGCGGACATCACTGGGATCAGAGAGCGGACATCACTGGGATTAGAGAGCGGACATCACTGGGATTAGAGAGCGGACATCACTGGGATCAGACAACGGACATCACTGGGATTAGAGAGCGGACTAGGATTAGAGAGCGGACATCACTGGTATCAGACAACGGACATCACTGGGATTAGAGAGCGGACTGGGATTAGAGAACGGACATCACTGGGATTAGAGAATTGACATCACTGGTATTAGAGAGCAGACTGGGATTAGAGAACGGACATCACTTGGATTAGAGAGAGGACATCACTGGGATTAGAGAGCGTGATTCACTGGGATTAGAGAGTGGACTGGGATTAGAGAACGGACATCACTGGGATTAGAGAGCGGACATCACTGGGATCAGACAACGGACATCACTGGGATTAGAGAATGGACTGGGATTAGAGAACGGACGTCACTGGTATTAGAGAGCAGACTGGGATTAGACAGCAGACATCACTGGGATTAGAGAGCGGACAGCACTGGGATTGGAGAGCGGACATCACTGGGATTAGAGAGTTGACTGGGATTAGAGAACGGACATCACTGGGATTAGAGAGTGGACTGGGATTAGAGAACGGACATCACTGGGATCATGGAGCAGACATCACTGGGTCAAGGGAGGGCATGTACCATTGTGGTTCAGGGTCCTTAATTGTGTGTTTATTCAGGTGCAAACTCACTGTGCAGTTGGGTTGACAATGGTGTCACGATGATGTTATCTGCGAGGTTATCCCAACATGGAACACCGGTTCATGGGGGTGTTTAGTTTTGGTTTGGTGTGAGGAGACAAGTGAAATCCCAGTGAGAATAAACAGCCCAGTCACATTGTCATAATTATTGAAGACTATTTATTAAAGTAAAGAAAAGACAAAAAGACAGGTCTACTCTACTCTCAGACAATTACACATATGAATTACTAAACACACCCACAGTTTATGTAGAATATACACCTTATTCCAAAATATATCTATGATACCTGAACCCCAAACAATGTCCAAATTAAATAACCAGTGTCTAGCTTTCACACATACAGGGATGATGCTCATGTCTGGGAAACATCTTTTCCTGATCCAGCGCAGATATTTACAACTGCGTTACGAAGGTTTTCTGCACTGCCTTGGCACTGGACTTGGCAGCGTGTTTGATGTAAACTTGACCTTTCGGCTGTTGCTGGAAAACTTGGCCAGAGGATTGTTGACTGGAAGCTGATCTGTCTGCTTTCTGAGACTGCTGGATGTCAACTGCCTGCCCGCTCACTGACCATCAGACCATAAGATATAGGAGCAGAATTAGGCCACTCGGCCCATCGAGTCTGCTCCGCCATCCAATCATGGCTGATATTTTCTCATCCCCATTCTCCTGCCTTCTCCCCATAACCCCTGATCCCCTTATTAATCAAGAACCTATCTATCTCTGTCTTAAAGACACTCAGTGATTTGGCCTCCACAGCCTTCTGCGGCAAAGAGTTCCACAGATTCACCCCCCTCTGGCTGAAGGAATTCCTCCTCATCTCTGTTTTAAAGGATCGACCCTTTAGTCTGAGATTGTGTCCTCTGGTTCTAGTTTTTCTGACAAGTGGAAACATCCTCTCCACGTCCACTCTATCCAGGCCTCGCAGTATCTTGTAAGTTTCAATAAAATCCCCCTCATCCTTCTAAACTCCAATTGGTACAGACCCAGAGTCCTCAACCGTTCGTCATATGACAAGCTCTTCATTCCAGGGATCATTCTTGTGAATCTCCTCTGGACCCTTTCCAAGGCCCTAGCACATCCTTCCTTAGCTACGGGGCCCAGAACTGCTCACAATACTCCAAATGGGGTCTGACCAGAGCCTTATACAGCCTCAGAAGTACATCTCTGGTCATCTAGCTCTCTCGACATGAAAGCTAACATTGCATTCTAAACCTGCATGTTAACCTTAAGAGAATCGTGAACAAGGACTCCCAGGTCCCTTTGTGCTTCTGATTTCCTAAGCATTTCTCCATTTAGAAAATAGTCTATGCCTCCATTCCTCCTTCCAAAGTGCATAACCTCACACTTTTACACATTGTATTCCATCTGCCACTTCATTGCCCACTCTCCTAGCCTGTCCAAGTCCTTCTGCAGCTCCCTTGCTTCCTCAATGCTACCTGTCCTTCTACAGATCTTTGTATCATCTGCAAACTTAGCAACAGAGCCTTCAGTTCCTTCTTCCAGATCATTAATGTATATTGTGAAAAGTTGTGATCTGACACAGACCCCTGAGGCACACCACTAGTCACCGGCTGCCACCCTGAAAAAGACCCCTTTATCCCCACTCTCTGCCTTCTGCCAGTCAGCCAATCCTCTATCCATGCCAGGATCTTACCCTGAACACCATGGGCTCTTAACTTATTTAATAGTCTCCTATGCGGCACCTTGTCAAAGGCCTTCTGGAAATCTAAATAAATCAAATCAACTGGTTCTCCTTTGTCTAACTTCCTTGTTACCTCCTCAAAGAACTCTAACAGATTTGTCAGACACGACCTCCCTTTGACAAAGCTGTGCTGACTCAGTCCTATTTTACCATGCACTTCCAAGTACTCCGCAATCTCATCTTTAATAATGGACCCTAAAATCTTACCAATGACCGAAGTCAGGCTTCTGCCTCCCTCCCTTCTTAAACTGCGCTGTTACATTAGCCATTTTCCAGCACACTGGAACCCTTCCTGCCTCCAGTGATTCCTGAAAGATCACCACCAATGTCTCCTCAATCTCCTTAGCTTTTTCTTTTAGAACCCTGGGGTGTAGTCCATCCGATCCAGGTGATTTATCCACCTTCAGACCTTTCAGTTTCCCCAGAACCTTCTCCTTAGTAATGGTCACTGCATTCACCTCTGCCCCCTGGTTCTCCTGGAGCTCGGGCATCCCACTGGTGTCTTCCACCGTGAAGACTGATGTAAAGTACATATTCAGTTTCTCTGCCATTTCTTTGTTTCCTATTATTACTTCTCCAGCTACATTTTCCAGTGGTCTAATATCTATTTTTGCCTATCTCTTACCTTTTCTATATTGAAAAAACTCTTCCTATCTTCTTTTATATTACAAGCTAGCACTCATTTCATCTTCTCTTCCTTATTCCTTTTTTAGTTGTCCTCTACTCACTTTCAAAGGCTTCCCAATACTCTGTCTTTCCACTCTGTCTTTCCTGGAGAGGAAATTGCTGAGGTCTTGACAGAAATCTTTGGATCCTCACTGTCTTCAGATGATGTCCCGGAGGACTGGAGAATAGCCAATGTTGTTCCTCTGTTTAAGAAGGGTAGCAAAGATAATCCAGGGAACTACAGGCCGGTGAGCCTTACTTCAGTGGTAGGGAAATTACTGGAGAGAATTCTTCGAGACAGGATCTACTCCCATTTGGAAGCAAATGGACGTATTAGTGAGAGGCAGCACGGTTTTGTGAAGGGGAGGTCGTGTCTCACTAACTTGATAGAGTTTTTCGAGGAGGTCACTAAGATGATTGATGCAGGTAGGGCAGTGGATGTTGTCTATATGGACTTCAGTAAGGCCTTTGACAAGGTCCCTCATGGTAGACTAGTACAAAAGGTGAAGTCACACGGGATCAGGGGTGAGCTGGCAAGGTGGATACAGAACTGGCTAGGTCATAGAAGGCAGAGAGTAGCAATGAAAGGATGCTTTTCTAATTGGAGGGCTGTGACCAGTGGTGTTCCACAGGGATCAGTGCTGGGACCTTTGCTCTTTGTAGTATATATAAATGATTTGGAGGAAAATGTAACTGGTCTGATTAGTAAGTTTGCAGACGTCACAAAGGTTGGTGGAATTGCGGATAGGGATGAGGACTGTCAGAGGATACAGCAGGATTTAGATTGTTTGGAGACTTGGGCGGAGAGATGGCAGATGGAGTTTAATCCGGACAAATGTGAGGTAATGCATTTTGGAAGGTCTAATGCAGGTAGGGAATATACAGTGAATGGTCGAACCCTCAAGAGTATTGAAAGTGAAAGAGATCTAGGAGTACAGGTCCACAGGTCACTGAAAGGGGCAATACAGGTGGAGAAGGTAGTCAAGAAGGCATACGGCATGCTTGCCTTCATTGGCCGGGGCATTGAGTATAAGAATTGGCAAGTCATGTTGCAGCTGTATAGAACCTTAGTTAAGCCACACTTGGAGTATAGTGTTCAATTCTGGTCGCCACACTACCAGAAGGATATGGAGGCTTTAGAGAGGGTGCAGAAGAGATTTACCAGAATGTTGCCTGGTATGGAGGGCATTAGCTATGAAGAGCGGTTGAATAAACTCGGTTTGTTCTCACTGGAACGAAGAAGGTTGAGGGGCGACCTGATAGAGGTCTACAAAATTATGAGGGGCATAGACAGAGTGGATAGTCAGAGGCTTTTCCCCGGGGTAGAGGGGTCAATTACTAGGGGGCATAGGTTTAAGGTGAGAAGGGCAAGGTTTAGAGTAGATGTACGAGGCAAGTTTTTTTTACACAGAGGGTAGTGGGTGCCTGGAACTCGCTACCGGAGGAGGTGGTGGAAGCAGGGACGATAGTGACATTTAAGGGACACCTTGGCAAATACATGAATAGGATGGGAATAGAGGGATACAGACCCAGGAAGTGTAGAAGATTGTAGTTTAGTCGGGCAGCATGGTCGGCACGGGCTTAGAGGGCCGAAGGGCCTGTTCCTGTGCTGTACATTTCTTTGTTCTTTGTTTGTTTTGTAATCCTCGCCACTTTGTATGCTTTTTCTTTTGCTTTTATGCTGTCCTTGACTTCCCTCTTCAACCATGGATGCCTCGTCCTCGCCTTACCATGTTTCCTCCTTGGGATGAATTTCAGTTGTGACTCCCGAATAAACCCCCAAACCTCCTGCCATTGCTGTTCCACTGTCTTCCCTGCTAGGCTCCTTTTCCAATCAACTCTGGGCAGCTCCTCCCTCATGTCTTTGTAGTTCCCCTTATTTAATTGTAATACCTTTACATCTGATTCCAGCTTCTCCCTCTCAAACCGCAGGGTAAATTCTATCATATCGTGGTCACTGCTCCCTCAGGGTTCATTCACCTTAAGTTCCCGAATCAAGTCTGCCTCATTACACATCCCCAAATCCAGAATTGCCTGTTCCCTAGTCGGCCCTGTCACAAGCTGCTCCAAAAAAACATCTCTTAGACATTCCCCAAATTCCTTTTCTTGGGATCCAATACCACCCTGATTTTCCCAGTCCACCTGCATATTGAAGTCCCCCATGATTATTGTGATATTGCCTTTTTTACAGCCTTTTCTATCTCCTGATTTATTTTCTGCCCCCATCCGGACTACTGCTAGGGGGCCTGTACATAACTCCCATCCGGGTCTTTTTACTTTTGCGATTCCTTAACTCTATTCACAGAGATTCTAGGCCTTCTGATCCTATATTGTTCCTTGCTATCGATTTAACTTCATTCCTGACTAACAATGCAACCCCGCCCCCTTTGCCCATCTGCCTGTCCTTTCAATAGGACACATATCCTTTGATATTTAGATCCCAGCCCTGATCCCCTTGCAGCCACGTCTCTGTGATGCCCACAACATCGTACCGGCCATTTTCAATGTGCGCAACAAGCTTGTGTATATACCTTGCTCCGTATCCTGCGTGCATTTAGGTCCAACACCCTCAATCCTGCATTGACCATCTCCCTTCTCACACTTGTCACCTTTTCTGCTCTTCCTGAGGGTGATGTTGTTCTCTTATTTTTGTTCTCTATTTCCCTTTCAGTTATTACACCTTCTAAGCTAACCCCCTGGTCCCCCCCCCACCCCCCTCCCCCAACCATACTAGTTTAAATCCTCCCGAGTGACCAAACCTTCCAGCCAGGATATTGTTGCCCCTCCAGTTTAGGTGTAACCCATCCTTCTTGTACATGTCACACCTGCCCCGGAAGAGATACCAATAGTCCAGAAACCTTAAACCCAACCTCTGTCACCACCGGTTTAGCCACGTGTTTAGCTGCACGATCCTCATATTTGAGTCACTCACCTGATGAAGGAGCTACGCACCGAAAGCTAGTGATTCCAAATAAACCTGTTGGACATTAACCTGGTGTAAGACCTCTTACTGTGCCCTCCCCAGTCCAACGCCGGCATCTCCACATCAAGGCAGATTCATGACAGTGAACAGTACCAAGTTCTGATCAGAATCACTGAGCCAATTACAGTAACTCAAAAGCTGCAGAAACCTAGTTTAATTTCAAAGAACAAAGAACAATACAGCACAGGGACAGGCCCTTCGGCCCTCCAAGCCTATACCGGTCATAATTCCAACCTTTTGTAAAACCCTCAGCACTTCCTAGTGCCGTATCCCTCTATACCCGTCCTGTCCATGTGTTTGTTGAGATGCCTTTTGAACACCGTTAATGTATCTGCTTCCACAACCTCCCCTGGCAACGCGTTCCAGGCACCCACCACCCTCTGCGTAAAGAACCTGCCTCGCACATCTCCTCTAAACTGTGCCCAACGGACCTTAAACCTATGCCCCCTGGTGACTGACCCCTCCACCCTGGGAAAGAGTCCCTTCCCATCCACTCTATTCATGCCCCTCATAATCCTGTAGACCTCTATCAGGTCACCCCTCAACCTCCGTCTTTCGAATGAAAACAGTCCGAGTCTATTCAGCCTCTCTACATAGCTAACACCCTCCAGACCAGGCAACATCCTGGTAAACCTCCTCTGCACCCTCTCCAAAGCCTCCACATCCTTCTGGTAGTGTGGCGACCAGAATTGTGCGCAATATTCCAAGTGCGGCCGTACCAAGGTTCTATATAACTGTAGCCTGACTTGCCAGTTTTTATATTCAATGCCTCGTCCAATGAAGGCAAACATTCCATGTGCTTTCTTGACTATCTTGTCCACTTGTGTTGCCACCTTCAAAGATCTGTGGACCTGCGTGCCCAGATCTCTCTGACTTTCTATATTCCGAAGAGTTTTGCCATTTACAGTATATTTTCCCTCTATGTCAGACCTACCAAAATGCATTACCTCACATTTGTCCGGATTAAACTCTATTTGCCGTTTCTCTGCCCAAGTTTAATGTCCTGCTGTATCCTCTGACAATCCTCTACACTATTTGTCACTCCACCAACCTTGGTGTCATCCGCGAACTTACTAATCTGATCGGCTACATTTTCCTCCAAATCGTTTATGTATATTACAAACAACAGAGGCCCCAGCACCGATCCCTGTGGAACACCACTAGTCACAACCTTCCATTCAGAAAAACACCCATCTACTGCTACCCTTTGCCTTCTGTGACCGAGCCAGTTCTGTATCCATCTTACCACCTCACCTCTGATCCCGTGTGACTTCACTTTTTGTACCAGTCTGCCATGAGGCACCTTATCAAAGGCTTTACTGAAGTCCATGTAAACAACATCCACCGCCCTCCCCATATCAATCATCTTTGTCACCTCCTCAAAAAACTCGATCAAGTTAGTGAGACACGACCTGCCATTCACAAAACCATGCTGTCTATCGCTAATGAGTCCATTTGTTTCCAAATGGGTAGAAATCCTGTCGCTGAGAATTCTTTCCAATAATCTACCTACTACCGATGTGAGGCTGACCGGCGGCTCTTTGAATCTGCGATGCTGCCTGTGGGGCCCTCTGCCCTGTCTGCTGTAGCTTTCTCTGTAACGTCTGTTTCTCTCTTTCTCTTCAGCTCTATGATCGTGGATTCAGGAAGGAGTTTTATGATGTCTCGAGTTCAATGGTTGACCAACTTTATAAACTGTACAAACGCAGGCCCAAGTGAGTACTCCCACACACAGCAACACTGCCGAATACTCCCCACACACAGCAACACTGCCGAATACTCCCCACACACAGCAACACTGCCGAATACTCCCCACACACAGCAACACTGCCGAATACTCCCCACACACAGCAACACTGCCGAATACTCCCCACACACAGCAACACTGCCGAATACTCCCCACACACAGCAACACTGCCGAATACTCCCCACACACAGCAACACTGCCGAGTACTCCCCACACACAGCAACACTGCTGAGTACTCCCCACACACACAGCAACACTGCTGAGTACTCCCCACACACACAGCAACACTGCCGAATACTCCCCACACACACAGCAACACTGCCGAATACTCCCCACACACACAGCAACACTGCCGAATACTCCCCACACACAGCAACACTGCTGTGTACTCCCCACACACAGCAACACTGCCGAATACTCCCCACACACAGCAACACTGCCGAATACTCCCCACACACAGCAACACTGCCGAGTACTCCCCACACACAGCAACACTGCTGAGTACTCCCCACACACACAGCAACACTGCTGAGTACTCCCCACACACACAGCAACACTGCCGAATACTCCCCACACACACAGCAACACTGCCGAATACTCCCCACACACACAGCAACACTGCCGAATACTCCCCACACACAGCAACACTGCTGTGTACTCCCCACACACAGCAACACTGCCGAATACTCCCCACACACAGCAACACTGCCGAATACTCCCCACACACAGCAACACTGCCGAATACTCCCCACACACAGCAACACTGCCGAGTACTCCCCACACACAGCAACACTGCCGAGTACTCCCCACACACAGCAACACTGCCGAATACTCCCCACACACAGCAACACTGCCGAATACTCCCCACACACAGCAACACTGCCGAATACTCCCCACACACAGCAACACTGCCGAATACTCCCCACACACAGCAACACTGCCGAATACTCCCCACACACAGCAACACTGCCGAATACTCCCCACACACAGCAACACTGCTGAGTACTCCCCACACACAGCAACACTGCCGAATACTCCCCACACACACAGCAACACTGCCGAATACTCCCCACACACAGCAACACTACACAACACCAAGTGGGTGTTTGATATGATACCTGCAGACCAGTCAGATCAAACAGTTCTTCTGTCAGACTTCACATTCCCTGTGAATTTATTCTTGGGACAGTGGTGTTGTGGGATTCTATTCCATGTGTGGATTCCACTCCTTTTGGGATATGTTCTGTAATAATCCACAGGAGGCAGGGGTTGCATCACCACACCAGTATTTATTTGCAACAACTTCTAGACAAGAGCAGCTCCAAACCGTGCTGCTCGCATTCCAGTCAACTTAAGACGGCCTCACAAAGCCTACACAGGTGCTTATATGGGCCCCTCAATGAGCTATCATTGAGGGAGCTCATACTCCAATTGGCCAACCAATAATGCCAATTGGAGGTCATTACATGTTCCCTGTGTTTGTGTGAATGGGAGCTGCAGTTTTCACCTGTTACCCGAGGATCTAAAGTACATTTTCTGTTTCTGTATAGGGTAACCCTCAAAGTGATGCAAGTGACAAAGGGCAACCCTTTTGAGGAGAATTTGCAATCAGTTGAGGAAGACTACGACCACTTTCTCACTGCCATGGAGGAGTTAGACTCTCTCAGCTTTAAGCCTGAAAATTTGGTGCCAGCCGTGTGGAGTCACTTCTGTGATAGTCGAAGAAAGAAAATAGAGAGTGAACAGCAGGTAAGCAAGGAATTGTTCTGTGCGGACTTTGTTCAGCTATTGATGGGTCGTCCAGTTTGGGACTTCAGTGATGCCGAATATTCGGGTTGACTGAATTCCCAATGAGAGGCCTCGTACACCTGGAGGTGACTGAGTATGTCAGATGAACACTCTCGCCAGGGAATAGAATCCCCAGCCCAGGACCATCCAGCTGTGCAATCCCCAGCCCAGGACCATCCAGCTGAACAATCCCCAGCCCAGGACCATCCATCTGAACAATCCCCAGCCCAGGGCCATCCAGCTGTGCAATCCCCAGCCCAGGACCATCCAGCTGTGCAATCCCCAGCCCAGGACCATCCAGCTGAACAATCCCCAGCCCAGGACCATCCATCTGAACAATCCCCAGCCCAGGGCCATCCAGCTGTGCAATCCCTAGCCCAGGACCATCCAGCTGTGCAATCCCCAGCCCAGGACCATCCAGCTGTGCAATCCCCAGCCCAGGGCCATCCAGCTGAACATATACAGCACAGGACCCTCCAGCTGTGCAATCCCCAGCCCAGGGCCATCGAGCTGAACAATCCCCAGCCCAGGACCATCCAGCTGTGCAATCCTCAGCCCAGGACCATCCAGCTGTGCAATCCTCAGCCCAGGACCATCCAGCTGAGCAATCCCCAGCCCAGGGCCATCCAGCTGTGCAATCCCCAGCCCAGGACCATCCAGCTGAACAATCCCCAGCCCAGGACCATCCAGCTGTGCAATCCCCAGCCCAGGACCATCCAGCTGAACAATCCCCAGCCCAGGACCATCCAGCTGAACAATCCCCAGCCCAGGACCATCCAGCTGAACAATCCCCAGCCCAGGACCATCCAGCTGAACAATCCTCAGCCCAGGACCATCCAGCTGTGCAATCTCCAGCCCAGGACCATCCAGCTGTGCAATCCCCAGCCCAGGACCATCCAGCTGAACAATCCCCAGCCCAGGACCATCCAGCTGAACAATCCCCAGCCCAGGGCCATCCAGCTGTGCAATCCCCAGCCCAGGACCATCCAGCTGTGCAATCCCCAGCCCAGGACCATCCAGCTGTGCAATCCCCAGCCCAGGGCCATCCAGCTGTGCAATCCCCAGCCCAGGGCCATCCAGCTGAACAATCCCCAGCCCAGGACCATCCAGCTGAACAATCCCCAGCCCAGGGCCATCCAGCTGTGCAATCCCCAGCCCAGGGCCATCCAGCTGTGCAATCCCCAGCCCAGGGCCATCCAGCTGAACAATCCCCAGCCCAGGGCCATCCAGCTGTGCAATCCCCAGCCCAGGGCCATCCAGCTGAGCAGATACAGCCCAGGACCATCCAGCTGTGCAATCCCCAGCCCAGGACCATCCAGCTGAGCAGATACAGCTGACACTATTGTGGATATGTTCAGACTCGGGTGCAGCACCAATTCACAAGAATGATCAGGAATAAAGACAGACTCAGCTTGTATTGTCTTGGGGGGTGGGAGATTAGGCTGGTTGCTAGGAGATGATGGGGAAATGGAAGGTTAAGGGGGTGAGATAATGGAGGTGTTTAAGATGATAAAATGGATAGAAAGACACTATTTCCTCTGGTGGGCGAGTCCAGTACAAAGAGGCGAGGGAGAATTGTGAGATTGCGATTTCTGTTCTTGGGGGTGTGTTTGCTAGTGCAGTTGGGGAGGGTTTAAACTAATGTGGCAGGGGGATGGGAACCGATGTAGGAAGTCAGTGGGGACAGAAACAAAAGGCAGGAAGGGAGAGTGTGTAAAGCATGACCTGAGAAAGCAGGGCAGAGAGCAAGGAAGGTCTACATTAAACTGCATTTATTTCAATGCAAGGGGCCTGACGGGCAAAGCGGATGAACTCAGGGCATGGACGGGCACATGGGACTGGGATATTATAGCTATGACTGAAACATGGCTAAGGGAGGGGCAGGACTGGCAGCTCAATGTTCCGGGGTACAGATGCTATAGAAAGGATAGAACAGGAGGTAAGAGAGGAGGGGGGGTGGCGTTTTTGATTAGGGAGAACATCACGGCAGTACTTAGAGGGGATATATCCGAGGGTTCGCCCACTGAGTCTATATGGGTGGAACTGAAAAATAAGAAGGGAGAGATCACCTTGGTAGGACTGTACTACAGGCCCCCAAATAGTCAGCGGGAAATTGAGGAGCAAATATGTAAGGAGATTACAGATAGCTGCAAGAATAATAGGGTGGTAGTAGTAGGGGACTTTAACTTTCCCAACATTGACTGGGACAGCCATAGCATTAGGGGCTTGGATGGAGGGAAATTTGTTGAGTGTATTCAGGAGGAATTTCTCATTCAGTATGTGGATGGACCGACTAGAGAGGGGGCAAAACTTGACCTTGTCTTGGGAAATAAGGAAGGGCAAGTGACAGAATTGCTAGTGAGAGATCACTTTGGGACAAGTGACCATAACTCCATTAGTTTTAAGATAGCTATGGAGAATGATAGGTCTGGCCCAAGAGTTAAAATTCTTAATTGGGGCAAGGCCAATTTTGATGGTATCAGACAGGAACTTGCAGAGGTAGATTGGGGGAGACTGTTGGCAGGCAAATGGACGGCTGGTAAATGGGAGGCTTTTAAAAATGTGTTAACCAGGGTGCAGGGTAAGCACATTCCCTTTAGAGTGAAGGGTAAGGCTGGTAGAAGTAGGGAACCCTGGATGACTCGAGATATTGAGACTCTGGTCAAAAAGAAGAAGGAGGCATATGACGTACATAAACAACTGGGATCAAGTGGATCCCTTGAAGAGTATAGAGATTGTCGAAATAGAGTTAAGAGGGAAATCAGGAGGGCAAAAAGGGGACATGAAATTGCTTTGGCAAATAATGCAAGGGAGAATCCAAAGAGATTCTACAGATACATAAAGGGGAAAAGAGTAACTAGGGACAGAGTAGGGCCTCTTAAGGATCAACAAGGACATCTATGTGCAGAGCCACAAGAGTTGGGTGAGATCCTGAATGAATATTTCTCATCGGTATTCACGGTGGAGAAAGGCATGGATGTTAGGAAACTAAGGGAAATAAATAGTGATGTCTTGAGTAGTGTGCATATTACAGAGGAGGAGGTGCTGGAAGTCTTAAAGCGCATCAAGGTAGATAAATCCCCGGGACCTGATGAAATGTATCCCAGGGTGTTGTGGGAGGCTAGGGAGGAAATTGCGGGTTCCCTAACAGAGATATTTGAATCATCAGCAGCCACAGGTGAGGTGCCTGAAGATTGGAGAGTGGCGAATGTTGTGCCCTTGTTTAAGAAGGGCAGCAGGGAAAAGCCTGGGAACTACAGACCGGTGAGCCTAACGTCTGTAGTAGGTAAGTTGCTAGAAGGTATTCTGAGAGACAGGATCTACAAGCATTTAGAGAGGCAAGGACTGATTCGGGGCAGTCAGCATGGCTTTGTGCGTGGAAAATCATGTCTCACAAATTTGATTGAGTTTTTTGAGGGGGTGACCAAGAAGGTAGATGAGGGCAGTGCAGTAGACGTTGTCTACATGGACTTTAGCAAAGCCTTTGACAAGGTACCGCATGGTAGGTTGTTGCAGAAGGTTAAAGCTCACGGGATCCAGGGTGAGGTTGCCAATTGGATTCAAAATTGGCTGGACGACAGAAGGCAGAGGGGTGGTTGTAGAGGGTTGTTTTTCAAACTGGAGGCCTGTGACCAATGGTGTGCCTCAGGGATCGGTGCTGGGTCCACTGTTATTTGTGATTTATATTAATGATTTGGATGAGAATTTAGGAGGCATGGTTAGTAAGTTTGCAGATGACACCAAGATTGGTGGCACAGTGGATAGTGAAGAAGGTTATCTAGGATTGCAACGGGATCTTGATCAATTAGGCCAGTGGGCCGACGAATGGCAGATGGAGTTTAATTTAGATAAATGTGAGGTGATGCATTTTGGCAGATTGAATCAGGCCAGGACCTACTCAGTTAATGGTATGGCGTTGGGGAGAGTTATAGAACAAAGAGATCTAGGAGTACAGGTTCATAGCTCCTTGAAGGTGGAGTCGCAGGTGGACAGGGTGGTGAAGAAGGCATTTGGCATGCTTGGTTTCATTGGTCAGAACATTGAATACAGGAGTTGGGACGTCTTGTTGAAGTTGTACAAGACATTGGTACGGCCACACTTGGAATACTGTGTGCAGTTCTGGTCACCCTATTATAGGAAGGATATTATTAAACTGGAAAGAGTGCAGAAAAGATTTACTAGGATGTTGCCGGGACTTGATGGTTTGAGTTATAAGGAGAGGCTGGATAGACTGGGACTTTTTTCCTTGGAGCGTTGGAGGCTTAGGGGTGATCTTATAGAGGTCTATAAAATAATGAGGGGCATAGATAAGGTAGATAGTCAACATCTTTTCCCAAAGGTAGGGGAGTCTAAAACTAGAGGGCATAGGTTTAAGGTGAGAGGGGAGAGATTCTGAAGGGCCCAGAGGGGCAATTTCTTCATTCAGAGGGTAGTGAGTGTCTGGAATGGGCTGCCAGAGGTAGTAGTAGAGGCGGGTACAATTGTGTCTTTTAAAAAACATTTAGATAGTTACATGGGTAAGATGGGTATAGAGGGTTATGGGCCAAGTGCGGGCAATTGGGACTAGCTTAATGGTAAAAACTGGGCGGCATGGACTGGTTGGGCCGAAGGGCCTGTTTCCATGCTGTAAACTTCTATGATTCTATGATTCTATGTTGTGTGAGGATTACAGAACCAGGTAAATGGAGTTGATCTGACTGAATAGCATAAGAACATAAGAACTAGGAACAGGAGTAGGCCATCTGGCCCCTCGATCCTGCTCCGCCATTCAATGAGATCATGGCTGATCTTTGTGGACTCAGCTCCACTCTCCGGCCCGAAAACCATATCCCCGAATCCCTTTATTCTTTAGAAAGGTATCTATCTTTTTCTTAAAAACGTTTAAAGAAGGAGCCTCAACTGCTTCACTGGGCAAGGAATTCCAGAGATTCACAACCCTTTGGGTGAAGAAGTTCCTCCTAAACTCGGTCCTAAATCTAATTCCCCTTATTTTGAGGCTATGCCCCCTAGTTCTGCTTTCCCCGACCAGTGGAAACAACCTGCCCACATCTATCCTATCTATTCCCTTCATAATTTTATATCTTTCAATAAGATCCCCCCGCATCCTTCTAAACTCCAATGAGTACAGTCCCAGTCTACTCAACCTCTCGTCATAATCTAATCCCCTCAACTCTGGGATCAACCTAGTGAATCTCCTCTGCACTCCCTCCAGTGCCAATATGTCCTTTCTCAGGTAAGGAGACCAAAACTGAACACAATACTCCAGATGTGGCCTCACCAACACCTTATACAATTGCAGCAGAACCTCCCTAGTCTTGAACTCCATCCCTCTAGCAATGAAAGACAAAACTCGATTAGCCTTCTTAATCACCTGTTGCACCTGCACACCAACTTTTTGTGACTCGTGCACCAGCACACCCAGGTCTCTCTGCACAGCAGCATGTTTTAACATCTTATCGTTTAAATAATAATCCATTCTGCTGTTATTCCTCCCAAAATGGATAGATCACACTTGGCAACATTGAATTCCATCTGCCAGACCCTAGCCCATTCACCTAACCTATCCAAATCCTTCTGCAGACTTCCGGTATCCTCTGCACTTTTTGCTTTACCACTCATCTTAGTGTCGTCTGCAAACTTTGCCACATTGCACTTGGTCCCCAACTCCAAATCGTCTATGTAAATTGTGAACAACTGCGGGCCCAACACTGATCCTTGAGGGACCCCACTAGTTACAGGTTGCCAACCAGAGAAACGCCCATTTATCCCCACTCTCTGCTTTCTGTTTGTTAACCAATCCTCTACCCATGCTACCACTTTACCCTCAATGCCATGCATCTTTAGTTTATGCAGCAACCTTTTGTGTGGCACCTTGTCAAAAGCTTTCTGGAAATCCAGATATACCACATCCATTGGCTCTCCGTTATCTACTGCACTGGTAACGTCCTCAAAAAATTCTACCAAATTAGTCAGACACGACCTACCCTTTATGAACCCATGCTGCGTCTGCCTAATGGGACAATTTCCCTCCAGGTGCCCCGTTATTTCCTCCTTAATGATAGATTCCAGCATTTTCCCTACAACCGAAGTTAAGCTTACCGGCCTATAATTACCTGCTTTCTGCCGACCTCCTTTTTTAAACAGTGGTGTCACGTTTGCTACTTTCCAATCCTCTGGGACCGCCCCAGAGTCTAGTGAATTTTGATAAATTATCACTAGTGCGTTTACAATTTCCCTAGCCATCTCTTTTAACACTCTGGGATGCATCCCATCAGGGCCAGGAGACTTGTCTACCTTTAGCCCCATTAGCTTGCCCAATACTGCCTCCTTAGTGATTACAATCATCTCAAGGTCCTCACCTATCTTATCTTTATTTCCATCAGTCACTGGCATGTTATTTGTGTCCTGCACTGTGAAGACTGACCCAAAAAACCTGTTCAGCTCCTCAGCCATTTCCTCATCTCCTATTATTAAATCTCCCTTCTCATCTTCCAAAGGACCAATATTTACCTTAGCCACTCTTTTTTGTCTTATATATTTGTAGAAGCTTTTACTATCTGCTTTTATGTTCTGAGCAAGTTTACTTTCATAGTCTACCTTACTCTTCTTTATAGCTTTTTTGGAAGCTTTCTGTTGTCCCCTAAAGACTTCCCAGTCCTCTAGTCTCCCACTAATTTTTGCCACTTTGTATGTTTTTTCCTTTAATTTGATACTCTCCCTCACCTCCTTCGATATCCACCGTCGATTTTTCCCCTTTCTACCATCTTTCTTTTTTGTCGGTATGAACCTTTCCTGAACACTGTGAAAGATCGCTCGGAAGGTTCTCCACTGTTCCTCAACTGCTTCACCATGAAGTCTTTGCTCCCAGTCTACCTTAGCTAGTTCTTCTCTCATCCCATTGTAATCGCCTTTGTTTAAGCACAAAACGCTAGTGTTTGATTTTACCTTGTCATCCTCCAACTGTATTTTAAATTCCACCATATTGTGGTCGCTCCTTCCAAGAGGATCCCGAACTATGAGATCATTAATCAATCCTGCCTCATTACACAGGACCAGATCTAGGACCGCTTGTTCCCTTGTAGGTTCCATTACATACTGTTCCAGGAAATTATCCCGGACACATTCTATAAACTCCTCCTCAAGGCTGCCTTTACCAACCTTGTTAAACCAATCGACATGCAGATTAAAATCTCCCATGATAACCGCTGTACCATTTCTACATGCATCCGTTATTTCTTTGCTTATTGCCTGCCCTACCATCCTGTTACTATTTGGTGGCCTATAGACTACTCCTATCAGTGACCTTTTTGCCTTACTATTCCTGATTTCCACCCAAATTGATTCAACCTTGTCCTCCATAGCACCAATATCATCCCTTACTATTGCCCGGATGCCATCCTTAAACAACAAAGCTACACCACCGCCCTTACCGTCCATTCTATCCTTTCGTATAGTCTGATACCCTTGGATATTTAACTCCCAGTCGTGACCATCTTTTAACCATGTTTCAGTAATGGCCACTAAATCATAGTCATTCACGGTGATTTGCGCCATCAACTCATTTACCTTATTCCATATACTACGAGCATTCAGGTAAAGTACACTTATGCTGTTTTTTATGTCTTTGTTATGAATCCTAACACCTTGATCAGTAACTTTTCGCAATTTATTTTTCCTCTTACCCTTTCTCCTAATTTTCCTTGTCTTTGAACCCATATCTCTACATAATAACCTGTCACGTAAATTGCTGCCTTGATCTCCATTAACCATTATACTGTCCATAGCTTTACACTTCCCTTCCCCCCAACTTGCTAGTTTAAAGTCCTTGTGACCAACCTATTTATCCTATTCGCTAGAACACTGGTCCCAGAATGGTTCAGGTGAAGACCGTCCCAACGGTACAGGTCCCTCCTGCCCCAGTACTGATGCCAATGCCCCATGAAATGGAATCCCTCTTTCCCGCACCACTCCTTTAGCCACGTGTTAACTTCCCTAATTTTCTCAACCCTATGCCAATTGGCACGTGGCTCGGGTAGTAATCCAGAGATTATAACCCTGGAGGACCTGTTCTTTAATTTAGTCCCTCGTGTTTGATAATCCCCAAACAGGTCCTCTTTCCTAGTCTTACCTATGTTGTTAGTCCCAACGTGGACCACAACAACTGGATCCTCCCCCTCCCTCTCCAAAATCCTTTCAAGCTGATCAGAGATGTCCCTCACCCTGGCACCGGGCAGGCAACATACCAAGGCGGGACTCTCGATCTGGCTTACAAAGGATGCCATCAACCCCCCTAATTATAGAATCCCCTACAACTACCACTTGTCTTTTTGCTCCCCCCTCTTGAATGGCTTCCTGTACCACGGTGCAGTGGTCAGTCAACGCATCCTCCCTACAGCCCTCTTCCTCATCCACACAGGGAGCAAGTACCTCATACCTGTTGGACAAGGTCAAGGGCTGAGGCTCCTCAACTCCTAAACTCAAGATCCCCCTACCTGCCTCCCTTGCAGTCTCACCACTCTGTCCCTGACCACTGACCGAATTAACAGTACTTATTCTACCGGGTGTGACTGCTTCCTGAAACAAAGCGTCCAGGTAATTTTCCCCCTCCCTGACGTGCCGCAGTGTGTGCAGCTCGGTCTCCAGCTCATCAATTCTGAGCCGAAGTTCCTCGAGCAGCCAACACTTGCTGCAGATGTGGTCACTGACGGTCTCAATGGGATCCACCAGTTCCATCATCATACAGCAACAGCAGAACAGGCTGGAGGGGCTAAATGGATCCTCTGTGTTTCTCTGCCCGCTCCTGTGTTGTTTCACAGAATTCCCTGAGAAAAATTACCATTCCATCGCTCACTGCGGCTTGTCTACAGATTCTGGAGTTAGGAGCTGGAGGTAAGGCAGTACGTTGGCTCAGTGGTTAGCACTGCTGCCTCACGGTGCCGAGGACCCGGGTTCGATCCCGGCCCTGGGTCACTGTCTGTCTGGAGTTTGTACATTCTCCCCAACAATCCAAAAGATGTGTAGGGTAGGTGGATTGGTCACACTAAATTGGGGAAAAAACAATTGGGTCCTCTAAATTTATTTTCGTAAATTGAAGCATAGCAGGGTCAATACAAGAGAACAATTTGCTTGTAGGTAATGGGACTACTCTGTCAGCCTGTGCTATCATCTAGTCAGGACCCTGTCAGTCACACGCAGAAGGTGCAATGATGACTGTGCAAACATAGAGCTGCCTGTGAGTGACAAGTGCTAATGTTGGTTTTCTCACTGCCTCAATGAGCTCAGTAGAACACCAACAGATTAAAGGCACAACACAAGCAGTTTCCCCTGAACCACAGGTATCCGTGGTGCTCAATCCTCGTTTTACCTTTCACCAAAGTCTAAGGTTGTTGTGTAGCACATCCCAGGTCCTCCGCTGTTTCCTGCAGTCTCTGGAACTGGTTGCTCTTATTGCCTTGGGGATAATCACTCGCTCTGCTCCTTTTCAGGTGAAAGTAAAATCGGTGATTCTGGCAGAGATGCAGATGTTTCTTCAAAGAAGAATGGAGGAGGATGAACATAGCGCGCAGTACATCAACAACCTTAGCCAAGAACTCAACAAGTCAGTCCCACTTTACAGCCAGCAATTGGCATCAGGGTTGTTTCCATCAAAGAGCTGCCCAATGTTGGAGTAGTACTCTCTGAGTTAGGAGGCCGCGGTTACAAGTCCCACTCTTCACATTTGAACCTATGATTTAGGTTGACACTTTAGCGCAGTGAGAGAGTGAGGATGAGATGTTAACCCAAGGTCCCATCTACTCGCTCAGGTGGGTGTAAAATATCCCATGGCCACTATTTGAAAACAGGGCCAATTTATTCCCCAACCCATAACACTGAGAGGAATAGCTGGGTAATTATCATGTTGTTGTTTGTGGGATCTTGCTGTGTGCACATTGGCTGCTGCATTTCCTTCATTACAACAGTAACTACACTTCAGAAGTGTTTCATTGTCTGTAAAGAGCTTTGACACTTGCTGAGGTGAGGAATGGCGCTGTAGAAATGCAAGTACATTCTTTTATTGTGGGGAAAGTTCCTTGAAGGGTAACCTTTTGTTCTAATAGCCAAGTGTTTAAGTTGTGTTCTCTCTACCCTCACCCTGTGAACAGTCTGCGGGAGGTCAAAGCACAGCTCCAGCTGAATCTGATGGTGCAACTTGTATTAAAACAAGGGCAGGTGGAGGTACAGAGCAGCGACTTCACCCCTGACTATTCCAATTCCATTCTCCTGCACAAGGGTGTCGTGGAGGATCTGAACAGCACTATTCAGGTAACTAACCAGTTTTGCTCTTGATGGAGCGTTCCAAGTTCCATCAAACATGACAGTGGCACTTACTCACTTCCCTGTTCACTGACGCTCAGTTTGGGTTCCGCCAGGGTCACTCAGCTCCTGATCTCATTACAGCCTTGGTCCAAACATGGACAAAAGAGCTGAATTGCAGGGGTGACGTGAGAGTGACTGCCCTCGGCATCAAGGCAGCATTTGACCGAGTGTGGCATCAAGGAGCCCGAGCTAAACTGGAGTCAATGGGAATCAGGGGGGAAACTCTCCGCTGGTTGGACTCAGACCCGGCACAAAGGAAGATGGTTGTGGTAGTTGGAGGTCAATCATCTCAGCTCCAGGACATCACTGCAGGGGTTCCTCAGAGTACTCTCCTAGTCCCAACCATCTTTGGCTGCTTTATCAATGACCTTCTTCCACCATAAGGTCAGAAGTGGGAATGTTTGCGGATGACTGCACAATGTTCAGCACCATTCGCGACTCCTCAGATCATGAAGCAGTCCGTGTCCAAATGGAGCAAGACCAGGACAATATCCAGGGTCACAAGTGACAAGTTACATTCATGCCACACAATTGCCAGGCAATGACCATCTCCAGTAAGAAAGAATCAAACGATCGCCCCTTGACGTTCAATAGCATTACCATCGCTGAATCCTCCACAATCAACATCCTGGGGGTTACCATTGTCATGTGAGAGTACCTTTAAGAAAAGGGCGTTTATAAATGGGTGTGGATATAAGTATCTGTAGTGAGAGTACCTTTAAGAAATGGGTGTTTATTACTGCAGTGATGTCAGAGAGTGGGTGGAGCTGGGCTGTCTGTCAGCTTTTTACTTTCGCTTTAGGCTTTTTGCTGCAGGGTGTGTTTTAGTTTCGTTTTCAGTGCTGGATAGCTGCAGTCACAGCCAGAAGGTGTATGAATCTCTCTCTGTAATCTATAGACTGTAAATCGATCCTGGTGATTTAAAATTAATAACAGTCGTGACTTTAACCTGATGTGCTTCTGGTAAAAGATGTTTTAAGTCTGATGGGTGTTAAAAGGAAAGCTTAAAGGATTACTTAGTGTTGTATTCTTTGGGGGTTGTATTTGAATTGATGGTTGCTAAGATGTTCACTGTATGTTTTAAAAAGGTTAACTTGAGTTCATAGAATAAACATTGTTTTGCTTTAAAAAACATTTTTCCATTTCTGCTCTACCACACCTGTAGAGTGGGCCGTGTGCTCCCCATACCACTAGTAAAAGTTGTGGGGCAGGTGAACTCCAGGATACACTTTGGGGTTCTCTAAACCCTGGCCCATAACACCATTGATCAGAAACTGAACTGGACTAGTCACCTAGTGTGGCTACTAGGGCAGATCAAAGGTTAGGACTCCTGCGGCGAATAATTCACCTCCTGACCCCCCAAAGCCTGTCCGCCATCTACGAGGCACAAGTCAGGAGTGTGATGGAATACTCTCCACTTACCTGGATGAGCGCAGCTCCAACAACACTCAAGAAGCTCAACACCACCCAGGACAAAGCAGCCCCGCTTGATTGCTCCTCCTTCCACAAACATTCAAACCCTCCACCAGCGATGAGCAGTAGCAGCCGTGTGTACCATCTACACCAGGCACTGCAGGAACTCACCACGGTTCCTTAGGCAGCACCTTCCAAACCCACGACCACTACCATCTAGAAGGACAAGAGCAGCAGATACCTGGGAACCCCACCACCTGGAGGTTCCCCTCCAAGTCACTCACCACCCTGACTAGGAAATATATCGCCGTTCCTTCACTGTCGCTGGGACAAAATCCTGGAACTCCTCCCTAACAGCACAGTGTGTGTACCTACACATGAAAGACTGCCGTGGTTTAAGAAGGCAACTGACCACCACCTTCTGAAGGGCAACTGGGGATGGGAAATAAATGCTGACCTAACCAGCGACGCCCACATCCCGTAAATGAATTTTAAAAAAATTCATAGCTCATGCTGACACCCAATTCCAATACTCGCCAGGGCAGATTTCACCCCAAACCTTGTGTTTCTGATGGGAAATTCATTTGTTAACGAATTTTTAAGCCTATCTGTCCAAACGCTGGAGGCAGTGCAGAACCTGGCTGAGCCAGGGCCAACTTGTGATTTTCAAGCTTAGAACGGAGGCAAAGGAGGGACCCTTGTAGAATGAGCAGATTGATACTGAACGCTATTTTAAATGAAACTGTGACTGCAGGTGATGGAAACCTATGGAGAAGCTGGTAAAAGGCAGGGTCAGCATTGATGCCCAGAGGAATAGGCATCTGCAACGGGAGTGGGTGAATAGATCTGGGCAATGAAAGAGGTGAGTGGGTGGTGTTGAGGAGGGAGGGATTTAATTAAAGGGTCTGCTGTATTCTCATTTATACTTTGTAATCTGGCTAAAAGTTCTGTCTGGGATTAGTGTCTGATCATTTATTTACTGTTATCCAGTTATTAGGAGAAAGGAAAGTAGCCAGTATGGTGGAATGCAAAGACTTCAGGAAAAAAATTGTGCAGGTGGAGTGGGAGTGCCAGAAGATGCTGATGCAGATGGACGACTTACGTAACAAGATCCGGGATATCCTGAAACTGAGGATCACCAAACAGGCACAGATGGTAATGGCTAACTTCACACCAGCAAATCTCACCTGTCTAAGACACAGAGAGCCCCCAAAGGCTGGGAAACCTCTCCCGACAGGAAGCCCCTTTGGACTGGGAAACTCACCTAACAGAGTCCCCAGGGACCTGGAGAACTCTCCTAACTGCAAACTCCCAGGGGATGGGGAAAGTCTCCTGACTGGGAGGCGTGGGACTGGGGAATCTCTCTCTACCAGGAGCCCCAGGGTCTAGGGAAACTCTCCCAACTAGGAGTCCCTGAGACTGGGAAATCTCTCCAGACTGGGAGCCTCCAGGGCCAGGGAAATGCTCCCAAAAGGGAGGCCCCATAAATGAGAAACTCTCTTGATTGGGAGCCATAAGTACTGGAGTTCAAGTCTGACCTGCCAAGAAAATTCTACTTGAGCGGCTTAATCCCAATCGGGTGCAAGTATATCTGGATGTCTGTAAAAGTATGCTATTCCTGAATTACCAATGCCGGACACATCGGTGAGAAAATGAAACAGTTCTACCTCTGGAAAAGGACAACACATCCGTCTGCTGCAGCAAAAAGGAGGATTTGCAGAATAGATGTTTCCCTTAATGACTAACACTGTTTGGTTTGTTCTTTCCTAGTACCTAAGAGAGGCTAATTATGAGGGTCAAATGAATGCAGACATAATGGGAATGGAGCGTTCAATCGAAGGTCAAGAGAAGGTAATCAATACGAGATTCTCCTGTCACTAGTGAAAGGCAGTCTCGCCTGACTGCAGGAGCGATGCGGCACCAATTCCTAAACCTTCTTAACGTTCTCTCTTTAAGCAATGGAGGAATAATAGCGAGCCCACAGAGACAGGTCTCCCTCAACTCTGACCAGAATTCAATTTTCATCACCATTGAAGGAAACACTTTAACCCAGAGCTCATCCTGAGAGATATTAACGAACAGGAAAAACTGATCAGGTTGAGAGTTGACCCGATAAGGGTCTTTAAGGTTACAGAGGGGTTTGATAAAATTCAGGTGGTGTAGATGTTTCTATTAGTGAATCCAAAACTCGGGGCTATACTGTCACTGATTGAAGCCAACAGGGAATTCAGAGAAATATCTTTACAGAGTGATGTGAATGTGGAACTCACTGCCACAGGGAGTGATTGTGCCAAGTAGCATAGATGCATTTAAGAGGAAGCTAGGTTAGTTAGAGGGAGATAGAAATAGCATCTATTAATAAGATGAGGTAATTCAGAATAAGAGGAAGCTCATATGCAGCAAAAATACCGACACAGAACTGAGTGTCTAAATGGCCTGTTTCCATATTTTCCATTCCAAGAAACGGCCATCAGTCTGCACAAAGAACAAAATAGCACAGGAACAGACCCTTCAGCCCTCCAAGCCTGCGCCAATCACGTGTCCTATCTAGCCCAACCGCCTGTATCCTTCTATACCCCATCATGAGCCTATCCAGATAAGTCTTAAAGGTTGCTAACGTATAGAACATAGAACGATACAGCGCATTACAGGCCCTTCAGCCCACGATGTTGCACCGAAACAAAAGCCATCTAACCTACACTATGCCATTATCATCCATATGCTTATCCAATAAACTTTTAAATGCCCTCAATGTTGGCGAGTTCACTACTGTTGCAGGTAGGGCATTCCACGGCCTCACCACACTTTGCGTAAAGAACCTACCTCTGACCTCTGTCCTATATCTATTACCCCTCAGTTTAAAGTTATGTCCCCTCGTGCCAGCCATATCCATCCACGGGAGAAGGCTCTCACTGTCCACCCTATCCAACCCCCTGATCATTTTGAATGCCTCTATTAAGTCTCCTCTTAACCTTCTTCTCTCCAACGAAAACAACCTCAAGTCCATCAGCCTTTCCTCATAAGATTTTCCCTCCATACCAGGCAACATCCTGGTAAATCTCCTCTGCACCCGCTCCAAAGCCTCCACGTCCTTCCTATAATGCGGTGACCAGAACTGTACGCAATACTCCAAATGTGGCCGTACCAGAGTTCTGTACAGCTGCAACATGACCTCATGACTCTGGAACTCAATCCCTCTACCAATAAAGGCCAACACTCCATAGGCCTTCTTCACAACCCTATCAACATGGGTGGCAACTTTCAGGGATCTATGTACATGGACGCCTAGATCCCTCTGCTCATCCACACTTCCAAGAACTTTACCATTAGCCAAATATTCCGCATTCCTGTTATTCCTTCCAAAGTGAATCACCTCACACTTCTCTACATTAATCTCCATTTGCCACCTCTCAGCCCAGCTCTGCAGCTTATCTATGTCCCTCTGTAACCTGCTACATCCTTCCACACTGTCGACAACACCACCGACTTTAGTGTCGTCTGCAAATTTACTCACCCACCCTTCTGCGCCTTCCTCTAGGTCATTGATAAAAATGACAAACAGCAACGGCCCCAGAACAGATCCTTGTGGTACGCCACTTGTAACTGAACTCCATTCTGAACATTTCCCATCAATCACCACCCTCTGTCTTCTTTCAGCTAGCCAATTTCTGATCCACATCTCTAAATCACCCTCAATCCCCAGCCTCCGTATTTTCTGCAATAGCCTACCGTGGGGAACCTTATCAAACGCTTTACTGAAATCCATATACACCACATCAACTGCTCTACCCTCGTCTACCTGTTCAGTCACCTTCTCAAAGAACTCGATAAGGTTTGTGAGGCATGACCTACCCTTCACAAAGCCATGCTGACTATCCCTGATCATATTATTCCTATCTAGATGATTATAAATCTTGTCTCTTATAATCCCCTCCAAGACTTTACCCACTACAGACGTGAGGCTCACCAGTCTATAGTTGCCGGGGTTGTCTCTGCTCCCCTTTTTGAACAAAGGGACCACATTTGCTATCCTCCAGTCCTCTGGCACTATTCCTGTAGCCAATGATGACATAAAAATCAAAGCCAAAGGTCCAGCAATCTCTTCCCTGGTCTCCCAGAGAATCCTAGGATAAATCCCATCAGGCCCCGGGGACTTATCTATTTTCAGCCTGTCCAGAATTGCCAACACCTCTTCCCTACGTACCTCAATGCCATCTATTCTAATAGCCTGGGTCTCAGCATTCTCCTCCACAACATTATCTTTTTCCTGAGTGAATACTGACGAATAATATTCATTTAGTATCCCCCCAATATCTTCAGACTCCACACACAACTTCCCATCCCTGTCCTTGACTGGTCCTACTCTTTCCCTAGTCATTCGCTTATTCCTGACATACCTATAGAAAGCTTTTGGGTTTTCCTTGATCCTTCCTGCCAAATACTTCTCATGTCCCCTCCTTGCTCGTCTTAGCTCTCTTTTTAGATCCTTCCTCGCTACCTTGTAACTATCCATCGCCCCAACTGAAACTTCACACCTCATCTTCACATAGGCCTCCTTCTTCCTCTTAACAAGAGATTCCACTTCTTTGGTAAACCACGGTTCCCTCGCTCTACGCCTTCCTCCCTGCCTGACCGGTACATACTTATCAAGAACACGCAGTAGCTGATCCTTGAACAAGCTCCACTTATCCAGTGTGCCCAACACTTGCAGCCTACTTCTCCAACCTATCCCCCCAAGTCACGTCTAATGGCATCATAATTGCCCTTCCCCCAGCTAAAACTCTTGCCCTGCGGTGTATACTTATCCCTTTCCATCATTAACGTAAACGTCACCGAATTGTGGTCACTGTCCCCAAAGTGCTCTCCTACCTCCAAATCCAACACCTAGCCTGGTTCATTACCCAAAATCAAATCCAACGTGGCCTCGCCTCTTGTTGGCCTGTCAACATATTGTGTCAGGAAACCCTCCTGCACACACTGTACAAAAAACGACCCATCTAATGTACTCGAACTATATCTTTTCCAGTCAATATTTGGAAAGTTAAAGTCTCCCATAATAACTACCCTGTTACTTTCGCTCTTATCCAGGATCATCCTCGCCATCCTTTCCTCTACATCCCTAGAACTATTTGGAGGCCTATAGAAAACTCCCAACAGGGTGACCTCTCCTTTCCTGTTTCTAACCTCAGCCCATACTACCTCGGAAGATGAGTCCCCATCTAGCATCCTCTCCGCCACCGTAATACTGCTCTTGACTAGCAGTGCCACACCTCCCCCTCTTTTGCCTCCTTCTCTGAGCTTACTAAAACACCTAAACCCCGGAACCTGCAACATCCATTCCTGTCCCTGCTCTATCCATGTCTCCGAAATGGCCACAACATCGAAGTCCCAGGTACCAACCCATGTTGCCAGTTCCCCTACCTTATTTCGTATACTCCTGGCATTGAAGTAGACACACTTCAAACCACCTACCTGAACACTGGCCCCCTCCTGCGACGTCAAATCTGTGCTCCTGACCTCTATACTCTCATTCTCCCGTACCCTAAAACTACAATCCAGGTTCCCATGCCCCTGCTGCATTAGTTCAAACCCCCCCAAAGAGCACTAACAAATCTCCCCCCCAGGATATTTGTGCCCCTCAGGTTCAGATGTAGACCATCCTGTCTGTAGAGGTCCCACCTTCCCCAGAAAGAGCCCCAGTTATCCAGAAATCTGAATCCCTCCCACCTGCACCATCCCTGTAGCCACGTGTTTAATTGCTCTCTCTCCCTATTCCTCATCTCACTATCACGTGGCACGGGCAACAACCCAGAGATAACAACTCTGTTTGTTCTAGTTCTGAGCTTCCATCCTAGCTCCCTGAAAGCCTGCCTGACATCCTTGTCCCCTTTCCTACCTATGTCGTTAGTGCCAATGTGGACCACGACTTGGGGCTGCTCCCCCTCCCCCTTAAGGACCCGGAAAACACGATCCGAGACATCACGTACCCTTGCACCTGGGAGGCAACATACCAAACGTGAGTCTCTCACGCTCCCACAAAATCTCCTATCTGTGCCCCTGACTATAGAGTCCCCAATTACTAATGCTCTGCTCCTCTCCCCCCTTCCCTTCTGAGCAACAGGGACAGACTCCGTGCCAGAGGCACGTACCCCATGGCTTACCCCTGGTAAGTCCCCCCCCCACAAGTATCCAAAGCGGTATACTTGTTTCTCAGGGGAACGACCGCAGGGGATCCCTGCACTGACTGCTTCTTCCCAGTCCCTCTTACAGTTACCCATCTATCTCCAATCTTTGGTGTAACTAATTCCCTAAAGCTGCTATCTATGACCCCCTCTGCCTCCCGAATGATCCGAAGTTCTTCCAACTCCAGCTCCAGTTCCCTAACTTGGTCTTGGAGGAGCTGGAGATGGCAGCACTTCCTGCAGGTAAAATCAGCAGGGACACTAACGGCATCCCTCACCTCAAACATCCTGCAGGAGGAACATTGCACTCCCTTCCCTGCCATCCCTCTAACTTTCTACCAAGATCTGGCTAACAACTAAATTTTTAAAAAAAAATAATAATAATAATACAATCTGGTACTTACCTCACACCAATGGGTTTTATTATTAGGTTAGAGGAGGAGGGCGGGTGGGAGACACGTGTAGTGTCTCGGGTTTCCTCTCCACCAGAATTTATTGGTGAGGGACTTCCCAGACGTCCACGGGTCGAACTTCCTGTTCCCGCCTTAAAAAAATATTTTTTTTAAAAAAACAACAGCAAAGAGGGACAGAAACAGGACCAGGTAAGTGTTTACTTAAATACTCACCCACCAGCTGCCTCTGCGCTCCGCTCCCGCTGAAACTCCAAGAGATGCCCCTGCAAGGTAAGTTAATTTAAACTGCAATACTCACCCACCAGCAGCCTCTGCACTCCGCTCCCGCTGAAACTCCAACTCTGCCTCACCCACCTCACTTGGCCGTGCATTCCAGGCCACCACCACCCTCTTTGTAAAAACTTCACCCGCACATCTCCACTAAACCTTTCCCCCCTCACCTTGAACTTGTGCCCCCTTGTAATTGTCCTTTCCGCCCTGGGAAAAAGCCTCCAACTGTTCACCCTATCTATACCCCTAATAATTTTATAAACTTCTATCAGGTCGCCCCTCAGCCTCCGCCTCTCTAGTCAGAACAATCCCAGTTTATTCAATCTCTCCTCATAGCTAATGCCCTCCATACCAGGCAACATCCTGGTAAACCTTTTCTGTACTCTCTCCAAAGCCTCCACGTCCTTCTGGTAGTGCAGTGATTAGAATTGGACACAGTATTCCAAATGTGGCCCAACCAACGTTCTATAGAACTGTAACATAATTTTTGAGCTTTTATACTCGATACCCCCTCCTATGAAGTAAAGCATGCCGTATGCTTTCTTTACCATTTCCACCTGTGCTGCCACTTTTAAGGATCTGTGGACCTGCACACCCAGATCTCTCTGTGTCTCTATGCTCCTGATGGTTCTGCCATTTATTTTATAGCCCCCACCAGAATTGTTCCACCAAAAACAAGATGAGTAACCTCATCTATTCCAAAATGAATACATCATTTCCTAGAAATAAGCATGTTCAACCCTAAAACTAAGGCTGGGATGTTGCAGAAATTTGAAAACAAACAAAGAACAAAGAAATGTACAGCACAGGAACAGGCCCTTCGGCCCTCCAAGCCCATGCCGACCATGCTGCCCGTCTGAACTACAATCTTCTACACTTCCTGGGTCCGTATCCCTCTATTCCCATCCTATTCATGTATTTGTCAAGATGCCCCTTAAATGTCACTATCGTCCCTGCTTCCACCACCTCCTCCGGTAGCGAAAAGAAGCACCATTGTCACGGTTTCCATGATGTATCGCTGGCGGGTCTGATTCTCCTGGCCCATGTAGCCACCTGAGTTGGCCACTTCCCGACTTAAAATCGAGAACCGCAAAGGCTGAAGGGAAATTCAGCCAACACAGGCAAAAACTAACAGGTGCAAGTTTACTGTGTATTAGACTCTGCAGAAACCCAGACAGCATCGATACAAGCAGCCATCTACATAGTAATGAGCGATCCCCAGGAACAATCGAAACATTTTGAGGTAAACAAGGCCAAGCCAGACTCCTCGGCGCCAGCAGGAGCCAACACAAAAGAGGTTAACGGACACTTAAAGATCGCCCAACGATCAGGGAACAGCTCCAGCATTGGAGAAATCGAACCATGCGATTGGAACGAAGTCCAATCACTTGAAACCAGGTACGGGTCCGCCCCGAAGGGCGGGAAGCCCCTGGGAACTATAAAGTAAAGGCCCCAAGTTCAAATCGTCCTTCTTGACAGGGTCACTCAGCAACGCGAAGCAACCCCTGAGAGTGAACTGTCCGGCGGCCTCCAACAAAGCAAGTCTCAAGTCAACGCTCGCTATGAGATAGGCGCTCCTAGCTACCAGTCCATACCAGCTTTTGAATCCCGCACTCAGAACCCGAACGAAAGGCCATTTGTTCCCCTGAGCTGGTGGGCCAGTCCGAAGCTAAGTATAGGCCTGTTAGTTATAGAAATAGCCTCGAAAATAGAGTTTATGCATGAGTAGCGATTTACAGTGTATAATAAATGTATATTGATTTGAATCTTACTAATTGGTGTGTTGAGGTATTGATCATTACTTGAACTTGAACCTTGTGGCGGTATCATAAAGATACCTGGCGACTCTAGAGCAAAGGTTATAAAACAGAGCCAATTGAACCAACCAAAAGTTAGCAACACCCACCATCTAAGCACTCGATGATCCAGGCGTCATTTTTAAAGGCTGCCCAGTACACGGCGAGCAAACAGTTCACCCGATCTCTTCCCCCCCCCCCCCCCCCAAGTAGGCACTGCCCAGGTAGTGCCGGGGTGGGGTGTCTGGGTTGTGCCAGATTAGTGATGGGACACCGGAGCTGTACCTGGGGGGTGAGCTACTCGCCCTTGCGCACTGCACTCACCCGAGCTCCTCTGGGAGGTCTGCTCACCAGGTGCTCACCTTCAGAGACCAGTCGTGCTTCAGTGTTCTGCCATAGCGCAGGGGGATGATTCACAGGCGGTCAGGCTTGATAATGATATTTAAATATATTAGAATGATGTTCCCAACAATCTGTGCAGCCCATCACTGAGGGAGGGGACAATCGTGTCGTGCTTTTACGCCATCATAAAACACTACACTCCTCGCAATATTTTCCACTCCCGTCACTGAACCCACCTGACATGAACAGCAGCAGAAAATCCCAGCCAGTTTGCTAAAGTAACTCCAGGAGAAATTGATAATTGTCTGACTTTGATGATTCACTTTATGCTTAGTTTCACAGTAAAGTTATCGAAAAGAAAAAGAATATCATCAAAGAGCTGGAGAAGCAGATCTCACAAATGAAGAGGGAGATGAAAGTGATTGATCGACAGTTGAAAGAACAGCACATCTCCGTCAGTGAAAGGCAAAATATTCAGGAGATGATCAGTGAGTTCAAAGCAACGTGTTGTTGATTTGTAAAACCAGTGGGGTTAATGTGACAACTTAGTCACAATCAACCTAATAGGAATCTGAGCACGTGAGCAAAAATTTACAAACAGCTGATAAAGTGCACATGGCCCCAGGGGATTTGGATTTTTGAAAAAAAGGAAACATTTGCTGGGCTGCAAAGAGCCAGGGAATGTGCCTAACTGGATTGCTAATTGGCACCGGTGTGATGAGTTGGATGGCTCCCTCTGTGTGTATGATTCCAGGACAAATTGAACTATAAAAGGGAAATGGCATTTTATAAACACCATGGGCGGCATTCTCTGGTTACCCAGCTGCATGTTTCCAGGTGGCGGCGCACGGTTCGCTGACGGCAGCATTGTCTCTTCCTGCCGCTTGTCAATGGGATTTCCCGGTGAAGCCACCCCACGCTGCCAGGAAACCCGTGGGTGGGGGTGTGCTGCCAGCAGGAAAAGAGAATCCAAACAGCCGGAGAGTTACGGCTCATATCATCCTTCAGAAATGTCACAATGTGCATTTGCAGTAAATATAATTTAAATGTCCGCCAAACAATTTAATACATGAAGAAAATAGAGGGATATGGGGGCAGGGTAGGAGGAAGCATTATTCTGTTCTGTAGAATCACTCTCATAATTCTGTAGTTGGGTTGGAAGAAGTGTTAGTGAGGGCACTGGGAGAACTCCCCTTTTTTGTTTAATAGTGCAGGACTAAGGTTGATTACAGCTCATTTGAACCAATGCATAAGTAGACTACACCAAGGAGGCAACAATAATGAGCAAATTCATGAAATAGTGCTCACCGCCAGTTCAGGTGAATGCTAGCTTAGGTTATATTCTCAAGTCCTGGAGTGAGGCTTGAACCCGCTCGTATGAGCGGAGGTTGCAGCTGAGCAAGGTCAGCACTGGGAGTCTGCAAGGTACAGTAATGTTAATACAATGTCCTTGTCACCAACCAGTATATCCCACTCATGGAATGTGGGCATCACTGGTTGGGTCAGCACTTATCGCCCATCCATAATTGCCCTTAAGAGTCAATCATGTTGTTGTGGGACTGGAGTCACATGTAGACTCTGTGCTCAGTTATCCATCTCTGTCCTTCCACTGAGAAAGGCAGTGAAACAGAGAGGAAATAAAAGTCAGAGGAAAATAATGCTGACTGCTCTCTGTTAGCTTCAGATTAGCATTCCCAAAGTCCTTCTGTATCAGCAATCCAATCTCAGCCAACAATCGTGAATCACAATTTGGGAGTAAACATTTCACCCTCAATACAAGTCCACTGAAGAGGCTGTTTTTTCTTTCTCCATTAGCTACAGTCAAATCAGATGAAGATGCCCGCACTCGCTTCAAGGACTTGTTGCAACACAACAAGCTAATGGAACTCAGCCGATCCCAGTCTGAAGATATTGAAATCCTGAGAAACGAGTTGGAGAGACAGCGTATGAAAACCTTTCCAATCCTGGCTGAAGCAGAGCAATATGCCTATAATTGATTTTTCTTCACCTGATGTCTTTGGTATAAAATGCACACCAGGGAGTTAAAGTTTTTAATTTTCCATCAGATTTAATAATCTAGACAACTCATTTAGTTGGCTGCTGGTTTAATTTAAAATGTGTATTCATAAACAATAAAGACGTTGTTTGGATTGTACAGCTGTGTCTGGGTCTTGATTCGGGAGATGTGCATCACCCGAATAGTGTATCCTGTTTACTCCGTCCTGCCAGTACAAACCTTTTCTATGAGCCAAGCACTTGCTCTGTACTAGTGTGAGCTAGTGTACTAGTTTTGTCACCCCCGCTGAGTATTTCCAGCTTTTTCCCTTTTCATTCCAGATTTCCGTCATCCAGTTATTTTGCTTTTTGACTTGAATAGCTACATTTTTATTTATTTGCCTTTATTCCTCCTTTGCTGCGTGATTCCCATCTCACCTTCTCAAAAAGCTCTTTTCATTACTCATTTTTGGAGACTTGATAGAACAAGTCAGTCTCGGGAGCAGGTTGAGAGAAAGGAACTTACAAGGCTCCACCTTCTTCACTGCATATTGGTAAATTGATACAGCATTGTTGATGGCTGGAGTCCAGTGCTGCACCCTCCCCAATAGAGAAACATAGCAACAACACAACTTCAGGAAAGAAAAAGGACATTCAATGTAACCTAGTGGAGCAAGATCTTTACAATAAAACAATGTCTTGTGGTACTGCAGCTAGCAGCTCCTAGCTGCAAGGTAATGAATGGTTAATGTATAGTGTTGAACAAGGTTGCTGATTCTCAGCACAGAAGAAATCTCATGCATCAGTGAAGTCCTCCTCAAGCCTGTTGTAATGCAGAAGTCTATCCTCTACTGCCAGGTTGTCTATGAGCTGGGTCAGGGTTGGTTTGGAATCAGTGGAAAGGGCCATTTGAAGTTCATATAGCAAGGTCTGGCTACTCTTCCTCCATTTCTCTATCAGAGACCCCAGTTCTTCCAAGTTATTCTGTAAAAAAGGGAATTGTTGGTCATTTATTGAGAACACAGTCCGTATCAAGCAGGTACATGCAACAGCCCAAGATGTACCATATAAATATTTGAAACTTGTCCAAACACTCAGCAAACTTTAACAACCATTAGTTCATATGCAACAGATTAGATTAGGGAAGCAGAAGGACAAGAATAATATCTCTTCCTACAACTGGGAGTGAGAGATCAAGCGGATCACAGATCAAACTTTTGTTGACATTTTGCAGTCTTGTAGTTCAATTACATTGAGATCGGAAGGTACAGCACCAAGATTCAGTTAATTCCTACAATCGCATACTAAATTTCACCCTCAACAGTATCCATTTTAAACTTGCAGACTCACTCAAACATTGAGTTCTATATCGGTCCTGTTGCACTGACAGCTGTAGTGAACCCTCATTATTTAAGGAAGTCTTGCTCAATTGTCATTGTTCCCCAGAGACTTTCAAATCCATCAAGCAAAGGGATTTAGCACCTTACAGAACATACAGTAGGCCATACAGTTCCTTGAGTCCTCGCCACCATTCAATTTATGATCAACTCTTTTCCTGCCTTAAGCCCTTAATCATTCATTTTCCTCCGTGTCCAAGTATCTTCTGTCATGAATATGCTCGATGACTGAACACCCACTGCTCTCGAGGGTAGAGAATTCCAAAGATTCACAACCCACTGAGAGAAAGAAATTCTGATCTTAGTCTGAAATAGCCAACCCCTTATCCTGAGGTCATGCTCTCTATTCCTAGACTCTACGGACTAGGACAAGGCGCTGCCACGCCTCCATGTCAAACCATATCAGAATCTTATATGTTTTAATGAGAAACTGCTCATTCTTCTAAATTCCAATTTACTCAATTTCTCCTCACAGGATGCTCCATTAGACAGGAATCAACCAAATCAAAGTGATCTGGATGTCCATGTACACCAGTCACAGAAAGCAAACCTTCAGATGCAACAGGTGGTAAAGAAGACAAGTGGTTTGTAGGCCTCCATTGCAAGAGGACTTGAATACAGGCCGCAAGGATGTCTTACTGCAGTTATACGGGGACTTGGTGAGGCCACACTAGGAGCATTGTGAGCAGTTTTACTCTCCTTATCTAAGAAAGGATATACTTGCCATAGAGGGAGTGCAGCGAAGATTCTCCAGACTGATACCTGGGATGACAGGATTGTCGTATGAGAAGATTGAGTCGACTGGGCATGCAGTCACTGGAATTTAGAGAATAAGAGGGGATCTCATTGAAATGTATTAAATTCTGACAGAGCCGCACAGACTGGGTTCAGGGAGGTTGTTTCCTCAGTTTGGCATGGGGAGGATCTAGAACAAGGGGTCACAGTCTCGTGATACAGAGTAGGCCATTTTGGACTGAGATGAAGAGAAATTTCTTCATTAAGAGGCTAGTGAACCTGTGGAATTCTCGATCAGTGTGGAGGCTAAATCATTGAATATATTTAAGAATAAGATAGATTCCGAGAGTGTAAAGGTGTCTAGGGGTATGGAGAGAATGCAGAGATATGGTGTTGAGATAGACAATGTGCCTTGATCATGTTGAATGGCAGAGTGATAAGATGTAGGAGCAGAGATGATCATTTGGCCCATCGAGTTTGCACCACCATTCAATGAGATGAATGACTGATCTGAAATGATAGTCCTCAACTTCACTTTGCCACCTTATCCCCATAACCCTCGATTCCCTCTCTGTCTCTCTCAGCCCTGAACATACTTATCAACCCAGCCTCTACAGTTCTCTGCGGTAAAGAATTCCACAGATTCACTACCCTCAGAGAAGAAATTCCGAGGGCGGTATGTGGTGTAGTGGATAGCATTGGGACTGCGACACTGAGGACCTGGGTTCGAATCCCGGTCCTGGGTCACTGTCCGTGTGGAGTTTGCACATTCTTCCCGTGTCTGCCTGGGTTACACCCCCACAACCAAAGATGTGCAGGTTAGGTGGATTGGCCACACTAAATTTCCCCTTAATTGGAAAGAAATATACAATTGGGTACTCTAAATTTATTTTAAAAAGAGAAGAAATTCCTCCTCATCTCTTGTCTTCAATGGTCAACCTCTTACGCTGAGGGGTGTTGGGAAGTGAGTGTATGGGGGTGGGTGAGAGTGTGAGTGGGAGGGTAAGTAAGTCAGTGAGGGTGGAAAAGTGTGTACGGGTGGGAGAGTGAGTGAGTGAGTGACTATGTGGAGGTGGAAGAGTCACATCGCCACCCTTTGTTAGGGACAGGTTTAGCAAAGTGGGCGAAACAGGTGGCTTGTAATGCAGAACAAAGCCAGCAGCGCGGGTTCAATTCCCGTACCTGCCTCCCCGAACTAGGGGCTTTTCACAGTAACTTCATTGAAGCCTAATTGTGACAATAAGCGATTCTTATTGACCATGGGTTTATTCTTGCTGCTCCACTCCTGAACTTGCACTGAAGTCACTGGGGCTGGTTTAGCTCACTGGGCTAAATTGCTGGCTTTTAAAGCAGACCAAGGCAGGCCAGCAGCCTGTTCAATTCCCGTACCAGCCTCCCTGAACAGGCGCCGGAATGTGGCGACTAGGGGCTTTTCACAGTAACTTCATTGAAGCCTACTTGTGACAATAAGCGATTTTCATTTTCATTTCATTTCAAGTCCTGGGCTCCACAATATTGTTACTGCAGGACCTCAGCTGCTCCCTGCAGTGACCAACCTCTGTCACTAGGTGGTGCTTGGTCAATCTAAAATATTTATTATATTAATGCAGTTTTTTTCAAACTGATTCACCCGGGACCCATTTTTAGCAATCAGCCAACCTTCGCAACCCGTGCTGGCCGAAAATCGGGACCCACCATTTTAACTTTCCTTTAATGTGCCAGGTGAGCCTGCTCGGTGCTAAGTATCTCATTTCGTAGAAACATCGAATCCCTACAGTGCAGAAAGAGGCTATTCGTCCCATCGAGTCTGCACCGACCCTCTGAAAGAGCACTCGCCCTAGGCCCAATCCCCCAGCGTATACCCGTAACCCCACCTAGGGACAACTTAGCATGGCCAGTCAACCTAACCTGCACATTTTTGGACTGTGGGAGGCAACTGCAGCTCCCGGAGGAAACCCACACAACATTGGAAGAATGTTCAAACTCCGCTTTGTGATTCAATGTTACATTTCTGATCATGACTCCAGCTGATGCGTTAAGATCTCACTGCATCCGTTGAAAAAAATCGAGAGGTTTGTCCTTGAACTCACCATGTTTAGTCTTCAATTACCTTTTGACGTTTTGAGGGTTTTAAACATTCATTTGCCAGTGCTTCCCACATATGTGCATATGAACTTTGAATCATGGCTGGAAGTGGCTCAATAATAAACCCACACCTCAAGTAATCATCTTTATGTTGTTTTGTTCCTGTTTTCAGCTTCTTCTGCCTGGGTTGCTTACCAGAGGCCCTGGAGTTCACACCAGCACTGCTGGCAGCTGCAAAATGGAGGCATCCCTCTCGCACCCAAACACGTGATGTCAGCGTACGTGACCTGCTCTCTGCAACCACTCCAGGCAGGAAGACTCTCACGATTTTTAAAAAATCATCTGTCCCTGGGTCAGAGCACTGACGTCAGGAGGAAGCGTTCTGCCCTCGCTGGGCTCCGGGGCTGCTCACTGCCCTCGCTGGGCTCCGGGGCTGCTCACTGCCCTCGCTGGGCTCCGGGGCTGCTCTCTACCCCCGCTGGGCACCGGGCTCCGGGGCTGCTCACTGCCCTCGCTGGGCTCCGGGGCTGCTCACTGCCCTCGCTGGGCTCCGGGGCTGCTCACTGCCCTCGCTGGGCTCCGGGGCTGCTCACTGCCCTCGCTGGGCTCCGGGGCTGCTCACTGCCCTCGCTGGGCTCCGGGGCTGCTCACTGCCCTCGCTGGGCTAGGGGAGCTCACTGCCCTCATGGAACGGCCGGCATTCTGAAAGCCGATCCTACCATTGGGCACTACTTCGCACAATGGGGAACGCCGCGGCGCATGGACCCGTGACTGGTAATGCCGCGGCGCTTGGACCCGTGACTGGGAACGCCGGAGCGCATGGACCCGTGACTGGGAACGCCGCGGCGCATGGACCCGTGACTGGGAACGCCGCAACGCATGGACCCGTGACTGGGAACGTCGCAGCGTGTGGACCCGTGACTGGGAACGCCGCGTCGCATGGACCCGTGACTGGGAACGCCGCAACGCATGGGCCCGTGACTGGGAACGCCGCAACGCATGGACCCGTATCTGGGAACGCCATGGCGCGTGGACCCGTGACTGGGAACACCGTAGCGCATGGACCCGTGACTGGGAACACCGTAATGCATGGACCCGTGACTGGGAACGCCGCGGCGCATGGACCCGTGACTGGGAACGCCGCGGCGCATGGACCCGTGACTGGGAACGTCATGGCGCGTGGACCCGTGACTGGGAACGCCATGGCGCATGGACCCGTGACTGGGAACGTCGCGTCGCATGGACCCGTGACTGGGAACGCCGCAACGCATGGACCCGTATCTGGGAACGCCATGGCGCGTGGACCCGTGACTGGGAACACCGTAGCGCATGGACCCGTGACTGGGAACACCGTAATGCATGGACCCGTGACTTGGAACGCCGCGGCGCATGGACCCGTGACTGGGAACGCCGCGGCACATAGACCCGTGACTGGGAACGCCGCAACACATGGACCCGTGACTGGGAACGTCGCAGCGTGTGGACCCGTGACTGGGAACGGCGCGTCGCATGGACCCGTGACTGGGAACGCCGCAACGCATGGGCCCGTGACTGGGAACGCCGCAACGCATGGACCCGTATCTGGGAACGCCATGGCGCGTGGACCCGTGACTGGGAACACCGTAGCGCATGGACCCGTGACTGGGAACACCGTAATGCATGGACCCGTGACTGGGAACGCCGCGGCGCATGGACCCGTGACTGGGAACGCCGCGGCGCATGGACCCGTGACTGGGAACGTCATGGCGCGTGGACCCGTGACTGGGAACGCCATGGCGCATGGACCCGTGACTGGGAACGTCGCGTCGCATGGACCCGTGACTGGGAACGCCGCAACGCATGGACCCGTATCTGGGAACGCCATGGCGCGTGGACCCGTGACTGGGAACACCGTAGCGCATGGACCCGTGACTGGGAACACCGTAATGCATGGACCCGTGACTTGGAACGCCGCGGCGCATGGACCCGTGACTGGGAACGCCGCAACGCATGGACACGTTACAGGGAACGTCGCGGCGCGTGGACCCGTGACTGGGAACGTCGCAACGCATTGACCCGTGACTGGGAACGTCGCGGCACATAGACCCGTGACTGGGAACGCCGCGTCGCATGGACCCGTGACTGGGAACGTCGCAACGCATGGACCCGTGACTGGGAACGCCATGGCGCGTGGACCCGTGACTGGGAACGCCATGGCGCATGGACCCGTGACTGGGAACGCCACATCGCATGGACCCGTGACTGGGAACACCGTAGCGCATGGACCCGTGACTGGGAACACCGTAATGCATGGACCCGTGACTGGGAACGCGATGGCGCGTGGACCGGTGACGGGGAACGCCACAACGCATGGACCCGTGACTGGGAACACCGTAGCGCATGGACCCCTGACTGGGAACACCGTAACGCATGGACCCGTGACTGGGAAAGCCGCGGCGCATGAACCCGTGACTGGGAATGCCGCGGCGCATGGACGACGCCACAACGCATGGACCCATGACTGGGAATGCCACGCGCATGGGCCCGTGACTGGGAACGCCATGGTGCGTGGACCCGTGACTGGGAACGCCATGGCGCATGGGCCCGTGACTGGGAACGCCGTGGCGCATGGACCCGTGACTGGGAACACCATAGCGCATGGACCCGAGAGTGGGAACGCCGGGTCGCATGGACCCGTGACTGGGAACGCCGCGTCGCATGTACCCGTGACTGGGAGCGTCGCAATGCATGGACCCGTGACTGGGAGCGTCACAACGCATGGACCCGTGACTGGGAGCGTCACAACACATGGGCCCGTGACTGGGAGCGTCACAACGCATGGACCCGTGACTGGGAGCGTCGCAACGCATGGACCCGTGACTGGGAGCGTCACAACGCATGGCACAATCTCCTGACACCTGCATGTGACCCACCCGCGGGTCGCGACCCTGGTTTGAAAATGACTGTATTAGTGAGTACCGTAATTTTTAAAAACATTTTCCATTGGGCAGTATTTTATGTTGAGTGATATTTTATTTTGCAGGTTATTTTAGCTAGAAATGCAAAGTGCTGCACATGTAGGATGCAGTATTTCAACTTGTACGATGTCTTACCAAGCGAGAAATTATCCAAGGAACCGAATTCCAGCTTTAACATTAATTCCTATGGGAATCCATGATTCACATAAAAGTCAGGATTTTCAGGAATATTTTCACAATTTTAAGTGAGATCGCTCTTTAAAAATGAGTCCATTTGAAAAATTAATTTACGGGATGTGGCCGTTGCCAGTTAGGCCAGCATTTATTACCCCTCCCTAGTTGCATTTCAGAGGGTGGTGGTGAGTTGCCTTCTTGAACCACTGCGGCCCCCGAGGTGTCGGTGAAAACACCTCCAGTATTGCAAATAAGTTGCTCTAATATTTGGTGTAACTTTTGGCCTATCAAGCTTTGAAAGATCAGGCCTGGGGCATGGAGTAATCTTCATTTCAGGTACCCAGATACTGCAGAGCACAGCACAGCTCAATGTAAAGTCAGTTCCCTGCCAATACAAATACTGGAGCCAGGAGACCAATGCCAGCAGTAATGTGACACCACCAGTTACTCTATGATAGTGATAATCATTTCCAAATGTGAGCGTCTGTGCTTCCACGATCACTATAACTGGACTGGGAAATTCACGTAGAGAATCTTATAGCCATCCAAGAGATGAAACTGCCTAGAATCTGTTCACAGGAACATCCAACCGTCCACCCACTCAGATTTGCCGCATGCTGGTAGCTAATCTGATCCACTAGTGCCTGTAGCCCCTCTGGATCCGCCTCAAGGATAACAGGAAAGCCAAGAACCAGGGCGTTGAAGGGGTCAGCTCAGTGGGCCCTAATTTTGGTGTATATTCCTTCAAAGGAGCTTCAAGCATGAGGCGTAAAGGAAAGTGCAGCACAGGAGGAATGAGCTAGAAGAAAAGTTGGTCACAGCAGAACAACACGTGAAGCTATGATAACAATCCAGAAACTGTATAACGAAACGAGGGAGAGAGGTAGGGAAGAAATAAAGAGTGCGATCTACCCGAATGGGAAGAGTCCCATAGCGTGCGATGGTGAGTGTTAGGATTAGTGGGATTAGATGGTGTTTCCCAGTGCTCAGAGTGACGGAAAACACCACACTATCGAACGGCCATTTGGGTAGATTGGGAGCCTCAGTGGGAAACATGCGACCGAGGTCACACGGAGGAGCTCCGCTCGCCGGAACTCCTCAGTGCAGGGAGAGATCGGGCCGTCATTGCCAAAGACCCCCGGTCTCTCGACCCCCCCCCCCCCACAAGCCCCAACTCACCAATGAGGGGGCCCTTGCCCCCCACCATGCACACGCACGGGGCATCCCTGGGTTCGATCCCTGTCATGCAAAATGACAGGTTGGCACCTTGGCAGTGCCCCTGCCAGCTGGCAGTGCCACCTGGGCACCTTGGCAATGCCAGGATGGCACCCAGGTGGTACTGCCAAGATGCCTGTGCCAGGCTGCCAGGTGCCACAAAGTCATTATCTCTGCTCGAACATATAAATTGCAACAAAATACAGGATGTCAAGTAGCAGTATCTGGATGTCAAGAAGATGCTCCCACAGTTTCCGGGGAAGTTAATCTAGGTGGGCACGAGCACAAATGCTGACAGTTTAATGAAGCACAGGTCCAACATTGCTTTATGGATAATGTGAACCATGGTCTGGTATTCAATATTAAACAGTGTCAGCTGCTTACCTTTGCTCTGTACATCTGAACCATTTTCAATCTACGAAGAATCTCCTCTTTCTCTCTCACTTTTCTCTGCAATTGTTCCTTCTCCTCAAGTAGTTGCTGCTGTTCAGGGATCACAGATGAAATATTAAAGCTTGGAGACACTGGGGGTGTCTGGATGTTCCGTGCGGCTGTGCAGTGAGATCTCAGACACTCCCCCATTACACTTGTCTCAGGCTGTTCATCCGCCTTCTTATTGCAAAGGCTCTCTGTTCCCGTGGTTACACCAGAGTCAACACAACAAGCCTCATCAGGGGTCTGGCTCTTACTGCCATCAGTGTCAGGGTTTGTACTTCCACCACCTTCACTCTGACAGTCAATCTTTAGCCTCTTTGGCACTATAAATGGAGAGTTAAAGGAGCGCCGTGTTTTCTTCAGCCGCTCTCGGAGACTGGCACTCATGGGCTGTCAGAGAGAGAAACAACAAAAATAACAATATTTGGCAGCTTTGGTTTGTAACCTATTTAAGTCAATATCCTTTGCTACTGATCTGAATTAACATCCTCACACTGTACTTCAGGCAGCTATGGCTCAGTCAGTAGCATGCTCAACTCTCTAGTCAAAGGATCATGGGCTCAAGTCCCACTCTAGAGACTCAAGCCCATAATCCAACCTGATGGCCCTAGTGGCAGAAACAGGGGGAACCGTTGGCATCAAGGGTGCGGACACAGCAGAGAGAGGGCGCCGCCCCATCACCAGGGACTCCAGTGATGGGATAGGGACAGGAGCGAGGGGGCACATCCCATCCACGGGGGTGGGGGCAGGACAGGCAGCACAGTCAGCAAGGACAGGAGCGAGGTGGCACTGCACCGTCCACAGGGCCAGGGGCAAGGTGGCACTGCACAGTCCGCAGGGCCAGGGGCAAGGTCACATTGCACCGTCCGCAGGGCCAGGAGCAAGGTGGCACTGCACCGTCCGCAGGGCCAGGGGCAAGGTCACATTGCACCGTCCCCAGGACCAGGGGCAAGGTGGCATTGCACCTTCCGCAGGGCCAGGGGCAAGGTGGCATTGCACCGTCCACAGGGCCAGGGGCAAGGTGGCACTGCACCGTCCGCAGGGCCAGGGGCAAGGTCACATTGCACCGTCCCCAGGACCAGGGGCAAGGTGGCATTGCACCTTCCGCAGGACCAGGGGCAAGGTGGCACTGCACCGTCCGCAGGGCCAGGGGCAAGGTGGCACTGCACCGTCCACAGGGCCAGGGGCAAGGTGGCATTGCACCGTCCACAGGGCCAGGGGCAAGGTGGCACTGCACCGTCCACAGGGCCAGGGGCAAGGTGGCATTGCACCGTCTGCAGGGCCAGGGGCAAGGTGGCACTGCACCGTCCACAGGGCCAGGGGCAAGGTGGCATTGCACCGTCTGCAGGGCCAGGGGCAAGGTGGCACTGCACCGTCCGCAGGGCCAGGAGCGAGGTGGCATTGCATCGTCTGCATGGCCAGGGGCAAGGTGGCACTGCACCATCCGCAGGGCCAGGAGCGAGGTGGCATTGCACCATCCGCAGGGCCAGGGGCAAGGTCGCACTGCACCGTCTGCAGGGGCAAGGGCGCACCGCATTGTCCGCAAAGTCAGAAGCGAGGGAACACCGCTCTATCCGCAGGGACAAATTTTCAGTTGAGGCGCACCATTCTCAGGTGGACGTAAACATCTCCACCACATATGGTGGAGAGTAGTAAGGGCGTGGAACGCCCTGCCTGCAACAGTAGTGGACTCACCAACATTAAGGGCATTTAAATGGTCATTGGATAGACATATGGACGATAAGGGAATAATGTAGATGGGCTTTAGATTGGTTTCACAGATCGGCGCAACATCGAGTGCCGAAGGGCCTGTACTGCGCTGTAATGTTCTATGTTCGATATGAAAACACTGGCGGTCTCCCAGTATTAATATTTATCCCATAACCAACATCACTAAAACAGATTATCTGGTTAATACCATATTTTTGTTAATTTTGGTTGTTGGAACTTGTTAAGACATTTCCTTCATTATAACAGAGACTACATTTCAAAAGTATTCATTGGATGTAAAGTGCTTTGAGGCACACTATAGAAATGCAAATTCTTTGCTACAATTTCTGCGGAAATAAGCTTATATCTACAATTCCCACATATTAAGGCCTCAATTTCAGGTGTGTGTTTGTGGGGAAAACTGAGGACGAAAAGAAGATAGCGAATAGGACAGAAGGATGTCACGATGCAGCACGCCACACAATCTGATGTCCAGGGGAGGATTGCTGAGGAAATCAAGAGCCCAATCAACGGTAACGTGATGCAGTGAGTGAGACCTGCATTAAAGGTGGTCATGTCAGACTTGCAGACCTCAGGACCCTTCCAACTTGTCCATTACAATTATTTCATTCTGTGCATGACTCTCACCGTTTTTGCTGCCATGTTGCTGGGAGCTGCGGTCTGAACATCTGACCCTGGCCGATCTGCCGACAAAGAGCCACAAGGGGAACTGACGTCCTCACTCTCCATTCCTGCACTCTATTTGCAATCTGACAACACAAAAATAGGTCAATTAAAACTCATTTGTGACAAACATTAGAGGCCTTTTCACATTGAGTGTTTTGTCCAAATCTTCTCTTTCTTGGTATTTATTGACATTGAGGCTGGTTACTGCCGGAGACTGGAACACTGACTATCACAGGCACTGAAATGAAATGAAAAATGAAAATCGCTTATTGTCACAAGTAGGCTTCAAATGAAGTTACTGTGAAAAGCCCCAGTCGCCACATTCCGGCGCCTGTGTCAGCTTCAGGCTGTGCCACGTCTGGTACAATACTGTAGCTTAGAATAAAGCTCGCCTCTGTACTGTGATACAGCCAACACTGAAGAAAATGTAACGTAATACAAGAAGATATTAGAAAACTTGCAATTTTAATGAACGTTAAAATAGCTTAATGTGATCTACTAAATTTTGGCAGGAAACGCACCTTAGAAAATAAGAAACTGAATTGTGTAAAAGAAGGGTCTAAAAATCATAGAATTCCGACAGTGTAGAAGGCGATTTGACCCATCAAGTCGGCACTGACCCTTCAAAAGGGCACTCTACCCATGTCCACTCCCTTGTCCGCCCATCCCTGTTACCCCATAACCTAATCTGCACATCCCTGGACACAAAGGGGCAATTCATCATGGCCAATCCGCCTAACCGACTCATCTTTGGACTGTGGGAGGAAACTGGAGCACCCGGAGGAAACCCACGCAGGCACAGGGAGAACATACAAACTCCACATAGACAGTGACCCAAGGCCAGAATTGAACTAGGGTCCCTGGCGCTGTGAGGCAGCAATGCTAACCACTGTGCCACCGTGCCGTCCCAAATACAGGTGAGCAAATCATTGAAATTGAAAGGAGATAAGTTAAGCTTACATTGGACATGATCAGGCTACATTTATTACTCCGCATAGTTCCAGTCAAAATACTATAAAAAGAACCACTAGAGAATGTGCAAACGATTTACAAGGATTGGAACAAAAATGAGAGATTACACTCATTGGGGAAGTATAAAGGAATGATTGAATAGTTGGGCTTTTTCTTTTAGAAAGGAGAAGATTTAGAGAGAAATTTAGATTGAGAAATGGTGGGTCACGACCCCCTCACTGGACGAGATTGTGGTTATGAGTTCTGAGGCCATAATGACGGAGAAGGAGCGGCGACTCTGTTGGGAGAACAGCTGGCTTGCAATGCAGAACAAGGCCAGCAGCACGGTTCAATTCCCGTCCTGGCCTCCCTGAAACTGGTGCCAGATTGTGGCGACTAGGGGGTTTTCACAGTAACTTCATTGAAACCTACTTGTGACAATAAGCGGTTTTATTATTATTATCATTATTATTATTAAGTTCTGGGACGGCTCTGAGGCCCCACGATATGTGCACATAATTTTATTTGCCCCTGATTTTCAGTTTGCTGTAGGGGGGGAAGGCCAAATGAAGAAGTTCCGCACAGGCAGACTCAGTGTCTGCGGTGAGCTGCCTGATCTTTTTGTTCTGGCTGTCAGTTTGCTGGAAAGGGAATGAACAAGTTTAGCAGTCACTGAGGCTACCTGTGAGATGAGTGACCTGTTTTTGACTTGCAGGTATGTGGTGCTCCCTCCCTCCTGTCCCCGTTGACGGAGAGGAGAGTGAAGGGGTTCAAACAGCCTCAGATGTCACAACAGCGATTAGATGTGCAATATCAACCACACTGCTAGATTTTGAGACTAAGTTGCAACATGCATGTCCATATGTCTCATTGGACCTAGTAAGATATCTTCACAAAATAGCATACATTTAAAAACACAATTTTCCAATGTATAAAGTTAGTTAATAATAAAATGGTGACAGTTACTATCCTGCTGTTTTATTTTATTTTTGCACCACGCATCCTCCTGTCCCCCCCCCCCCCCCCCCCCCCCTCCTAGCTTGATGAAATCGCCATTCAAGCTTGCAAACTCAAAGGAATACTAATCAAGTTTAATATTTCCAAGTTCGCTGATAATACAAAGTTAGGTTAGAATGTGTGTTGTGAGGATGAAAAGCAGCTACAGGATTTGGACAATGAGTGGGCAAGAACATGGCAGGTGGAAGATAATGTGAGTTAATCCACCTTGGCAGAAGGAACAGATTTGCAGAGTATTTCCTAAATGGTAAGAAATTAGAAAATGTAGATGTACAAAGGGACCTGGGTGTCCATGTTCATAAATCAGTGAAGGCTGACATGAAGGTGGAGCAAGCTATTAGGAAGGTTAATAGAATGTTAGCCTTTATTAAGAGGATTTGAGTGCAGTATTGGTGACTTGCTTCATTGTATAGAAGCTTGGTTAGACCGCAACTGGAGTGCTGTGTGCAGTTCTAGTCTCCTTACTTCGGAGAAGACATATTGTCATGGAGAAAGCGTAACGAAGGTTCACCAGACTTGTTCCGGGGATGGTGGGACTGTCTTATTAAGAGAGATGGGAAAACTGGGCCTGTATTCTCTAGAGTTTCGAAGAATGAGAGATGATCTCATTGAAACCTGCAAAATATTTGAAGCAATGGACAGGGTAGAAGCAGGTACGATGTTTCTCTTGGTTGGGGAGCCTAGAACCAGGAGGCACAATGGCAAAATAAGGGGGAAGCTACTTAGGACCGAGATGAGGAGATGTTTCTTTACACGGAGGGTTGTGAATTTTTACAATTCCCTATCCCAGAAGCTTAATAATTCTGTAAATTTAAAGCAGAGATTGATAGATTTCTGATTACCAATAACGTAAAGGCATGTGGGGATAGTATGTGTTAAGATATATCTATAATCTTATGAATTTACAATCATATCGATTGGCAGAGTAGGTTTGACTGGCTGAATGTCCTACTTCTGTTCCTATATTCCTATTAAGCAACACCCGGTCAAATCTGTTTCTGATTGTTCTGTTCTTGTGAACTAATGGTGTAAACGTGTTGACGACAGTTCAGACATTTATTAGATGGGTGATGCGTGACTTGGTACTGAGGGAGTGCTGCACTGTCAGAGGGTCAGTACTGGCGGAGCGCTGCACTGTCAGAGGGTCAGTACTGAGGGAGTGCTGCACTGTCAGAGGGTCAGTACTGAGGGAGTGCCGCACTGTCAGTACTGGGGGAGTACTTCACTGTCAGAGGGTTAGTACTGAGGGAGAGCCGCACTGTCAGAGGGTCAGTACTGAGGGAGAGCCGCACTGTCAGAGGGTCGGTACTGAGGGAGTGCAGCACTGTCAGAGGGTCAGTACTGAGGGAGTCCTGCACTGTCAGAGGGTCAGTGGTGAGGGAGTGCTGCACTGTCAGAGGGTCAGTACTGAGGGAGTGCCGCACTGTCAGAGGGTCAGTACCGAGGGAGCCCCGCACTGTCAGAGGGTCAGTACTGAGGGAGTGATGCACTGTCAGAGGGTCAGTACTGAGGGAGTGCCGCACTGTCAGAGGGTCAGTACTGAGGGAGTGATGCACTGTCAGAGGGTCAGTACTGAGGGAGTGCTGCACAGTCAGTGGGTCAGTACTGAGGGAGTGCTGCACTGTCAGAGGGTCAGTACTGAGGGAGTGCTGCACAGTCAGAGGGTCAGTACTGAGGGAGTGCCGCACTGTCAGAGGGTCAGTACTGAGGGAGTGCCGCACTGTCAGAGGGTCAGTGGTGAGGGAGTGCTGCACTGTCAGAGGGTCAGTACTGAGGGAGTGCCGCACTGTCAGAGGGTCAGTACTGAGGGAGTGCTGCACAGTCAGAGGGTCAGTACTGAGGGAGTGCCGCACTGTCAGAGGGTCAGTACTGAGGGAGTCCTGCACTGTCAGAGGGTCAGTGGTGAGGGAGTGCTGCACTGTCAGAGGGTCAGTACTGAGGGAGTGCCGCACTGTCAGAGGGTCAGTACCGAGGGAGCCCCGCACTGTCAGAGGGTCAGTACTGAGGGAGCGCTGCGCTGTCAGAGGGTCAGTACTGAGGGAATGCTGCACTGTCAGAGGGTCAGTACTGAGGGAGCGCCGCACTGTCAGAGGGTCAGTACTGAGGGAGTGCTGCACTGTCAGAGGGTCAGTACTGAGGGAGTGCTGCACTGTCAGTGGGTCAGTACTGAGGGAGTGCCGCACTGTCAGAGGGTCAGTACTGAGGGAGTGCTGCACTGTCAGAGGGTCAGTACTGAGGGAGTGCTGCACTGTCAGAGGGTCAGTACTGAGGGAGTGCTGCACTGTCAAAGGGTCAGTACTGAGGGAGTGCTGCACAGTCAGAGGGTCAGTACTGAGTGAGTGATGCACTGTCAGAGGGTCAGTACTGAGGGAGTGCCGCACTGTCAGAGGGTCAGTACTGAGGGAGTGCTGCACTGTCAGAGGGTCAGTACTGAGGGAGTGCTGCACAGTCAGAGGGTCAGTACTGAGGGAGTGCTGCTCTGTCAGAGGGTCAGTACTGAGGGAGTGCTGCACTGTCAGAGGGTCAGTACTGAGGGAGTGCCGCACTGTCAGAGGGTCAGTACTGAGGGAGTGCCGCACTGTCAGAGGGTCAGTACTGAGGCAGTGCCGCACTGTCAGAGGGTCAGTACTGAGGGAGTGATGCACTGTCAGAGGGTCAATACTGAGGGAGTGATGCACTGTCAGAGGGTCAGTACTGAGGGAGTGCCGCTCTGTCAGAGGGTCAGTACTGAGGGAGTGCCGCACTGTCAGTGGGTCAGTACTGAGGGAGTGCTGCACTGTCAGAGGGTCAGTACTGAGGGAGTGCTGCACTGTCAGAGGGTCAGTACTGAGGGAGTGCCGCACTGTCAGAGGGTCAGTACTGAGGGAGTGATGCACTGTCAGAGGGTCAGTGCTGAGGGAGTGCCGCACTGTCAGAGGGTCAGTACTGAGGGAGTGATGCACTGTCAGAGGGTCAATACTGAGGGAGTGCTGCACTGTCAGAGGGTCAGTACTGAGGGAGTGCCGCACTGTCAGAGTGTCAGTACTGAGGGAGTGCCGCACTGTCAGAGGGTCAGTACTGAGGGAGTGCTGCACTGTCAGAGGGTCAGTACTGGGGGAGTGATGCACTGTCAGAGAATCAGTACTGAGGGAGTGCTGCACTGTCAGAGGGTCAATACTGAGGGAGTGCTGCACTGTCAGAGGGTCAGTACTGAGGGAGTGCCGCACTGTCAGAGGGTCAGTACGGAGGGCGTGCCGCACTGTCAGAGGGTCAGTACTGAGGGAGTGCTGCACTGTCAGAGGGTCAGTACTGAGGGAGTGCCGCACTGTCAGAGGGTCAGTACTGAGGGAGTGCCGCACTGTCAGAGGTTCAGTACTGTGGGAGTGCTGCACTGTCAGAGGGTCAGTACTGAGGGAGTGCTGCACTGTCAGAGAGTCAGTACTGAGGGAGTGCTGCACTGTCAGAGGGTCAATACTGAGGGAGTGCTGCACTGTCAGAGGTTCAGTACTGTGGGAGTGCTGCACTGTCAGAGGGTCAGTACTGAGGGAGTGCCGCACTGTCAGAGAGTCAGTACTGAGGGAGTGCTGCACTGTCAGAGGGTCAGTACTGAGGGAGTGCCGCACTGTCAGAGGGTCAGTACTGAGGGAGCGCCGCACTGTCAGAGGGTCAGTACTGAGGGAGTGCTGCACTGTCAGAGCGTCAGTACTGAGGGAGTGCTGCACTGTCAGAGGGTCAGTACTGAGGGAGTGCTGCACTGTCAGAGGGACAGTACTGAGGGAGTGCCTCACTGTCAGAGGGTCAGTACTGAGGGAGTGCTGCACTGTCAGAGGGTCAGTACTGGGGGAGTGATGCACTGTCAGAGAATCAGTACTGAGGGAGTGCTGCACTGTCAGAGGGTCAATACTGAGGGAGTGCTGCACTGTCAGAGGGTCAGTACTGAGGGAGTGCCGCACTGTCAGAGGGTCAATACTGAGGGAGTGCTGCACTGTCAGAGGGTCAGTACTGAGGGAGTGCCGCACTGTCAGAGGGTCAATACTGAGGGAGTGCAGCACTGTCAGGGGGTCAGTACTGAGGGAGTGCCGCACTGTCAGAGGGTCAGTACTGAGGGAGTGCTGCACTGTCAGAGGGTCAGTACTGAGGGAGTGCCGCACTGTCAGAGGGTCAATACTGAGGGAGTGCTGCACTGTCAGAGGGTCAGTACTGAGGGAGTGCTGCACTGTCAGAGGGTCAGTACTGAGGGAGCGCCGCACTGTCAGAGGGTCAGTACTGAGGGAGTGCTGCACTGTCAGAGGGTCAGTACTGAGGGAGCGCCGCACTGTCAGAGGGTCAGTACTGAGGGAATGCTGCACTGTCAGAGGGTCAGTACTGAGGGAGCGCCGCACTGTCAGAGGGTCAGTACTGAGGGAGTGCTGCACTGTCAGAGGGTCAGTACTGAGGGAGTGCTGCACTGTCAGTGGGTCAGTACTGAGGGAGTGCCGCACTGTCAGAGGGTCAGTACTGAGGGAGTGCTGCACTGTCAGAGGGTCAGTACTGAGGGAGTGCTGCACTGTCAGAGGGTCAGTACTGAGGGAGCACCGCACTGTCAGAGGGTCAGTACTGAGGGAGTGCCGCACTGTCAGAGGGTCAGTACTGGGGGAGTACTTCACTGTCAGAGGGTCAGTACTGAGGGAGAGCCGCACTGTCAGAGGGTCAGTACTGAGGGAGAGCCGCACTGTCAGAGGGTCGGTACTGAGGGAGTGCAGCACTGTCAGAGGGTCAGTACTGAGGGAGTCCTGCACTGTCAGAGGGTCAGTGGTGAGGGAGTGCTGCACTGTCAGAGGGTCAGTACTGAGGGAGTGCCGCACTGTCAGAGGGTCAGTACCGAGGGAGCCCCGCACTGTCAGAGGGTCAGTACTGAGGGAGTGCTGCACTGTCAGAGGGTCAGTACTGAGGGAATGCTGCACTGTCAGAGGGTCAGTACTGAGGGAGTGCCGCACTGTCAGAGGGTCAGTACCGAGGGAGCCCCGCACTGTCAGAGGGTCAGTACTGAGGGAGTGCTGCACTGTCAGAGGGTCAGTACTGAGGGAATGCCGCACTGTCAGAGGGTCAGTACTGAGGGAGCGCCGCACTGTCAGAGGGTCAGTACTGAGGGAGCACCTCACTGTCAGAGGGTCAGTACTGAGGGAGTGCCGCACTGTCAGAGGGTCAGCCCTGAGGGAGTGCCGCACTGTCAGAGGGTCAGTCCAGAGGGAGTGCTGCACTGTCAGAGGGTCAGCCCTGAGGGAGTGCTGCTCTGTCAGAGGGTCAGTACTGAGGGAGCGCCGCACTGTCAGAGGGTCAGTACTGAGGGAGCGCCGCACTGTCAGAGGGTCAGTACTGAGGGAGTGCTGCACTGTCAGAGGGTCAGTACTGAGGGAGTGCCGCACTGTCAGAGGGTCAGTACTGAGGGAGTGCTGCACAGTCAGAGGGTCAGTACTGAGGGAGTGCTGCACTGTCAAAGGGTCAGTACTGAGGGAGTGCCGCACTGTCAGAGGGTCAGTACTGAGGGAGTGCTGCACAGTCAGAGGGTCAGTACTGAGGGAGTGCTGCACTGTCAAAGGGTCAGTACTGAGGGAGTGCTGCACAGTCAGAGGGTCAGTACTGAGGGAGTGATGCACTGTCAGAGGGTCAGTACTGAGGGAGTGCCGCACTGTCAGAGGGTCAGTACTGAGGGAGTGCTGCACTGTCAGAGGGTCAGTACTGAGGGAGTGCTGCACTGTCAGAGGGTCAGTACTGAGGGTGTGCCGCACTGTCAGAGGGTCAGTACTGAGGGAGTGCTGCACAGTCAGAGGGTCAGTGGTGAGGGAGTGCTGCACTGTCAGAGGGTCAGTACTGAGGGAGTGCCGCACTGTCAGAGGGTCAGTACTGAGGGAGTGCTGCACAGTCAGAGGGTCAGTACTGAGGGAGTGCCGCACTGTCAGAGGGTCAGTACTGAGGGAGTCCTGCACTGTCAGAGGGTCAGTACTGAGGGAGTGCCGCACTGTCAGAGGGTCAGTACCGAGGGAGCCCCGCACTGTCAGAGGGTCAGTACTGAGGGAGTGCTGCACTGTCAGAGGGTCAGTACTGAGGGAATGCTGCACTGTCAGAGGGTCAGTACTGAGGGAGCGCCGCACTGTCAGAGGGTCAGTACTGAGGGAGTGCCTCACTGTCAGAGGGTCAGTACTGAGGGAGTGTCGCACTGTCAGAGGGTCAGTACTGAGGGAGTGCCGCACTGTCAGAGGGTCAGTACTGAGGGAGTGTCGCACTGTCAGAGGGTCAGTACTGAGGGAGTGCTGCACTGTCAGAGGGTCAGAACAGAGGGAGTGCCGCACTGTCAGAGGGTCAGTACTGAGGGAGTGCCGCACTGTCAGAGGGTCAGTACTGAGGGAGTGCCGCACTGTCAGAGGGTCAGTACTGAGGGAGTGCCGCACTGTCAGAGGGTCAGTACTGAGGGAGTGCCGCACTGTCAGAGGGTCAGTACTGAGGGAGTGCCGCACTGTCAGAGGGTCAGTACTGAGGGAGTGCCGCACTGTCAGAGGGTCAGTACTGAGGGAGTGCCGCACTGTGAGAGGGTCAGTACTGAGGGAGTGCCGCACTGTCAGAGGGTCAGTACTGAGGGAGTGCCGCACTGTCAGAGGGTCAGTACTGAGGGAGTGCCGCACTGTCAGAGGGTCAGGACTGAGGGAGTGCCGCACTGTCAGAGGTTCAGTACTGTGGGAGTGCTGCACTGTCAGAGGGTCAGTACTGAGGGAGTGCTGCACTGTCAGGGAGTCAGTACTGAGGGAGTGCTGCACTGTCAGAGGGTCAATACTGAGGGAGTGCTGCACTGTCAGAGGTTCAGTACTGTGGGAGTGCTGCACTGTCAGAGGGTCAGTACTGAGGGAGTGCCGCACTGTCAGAGAGTCAGTACTGAGGGAGTGCTGCACTGTCAGAGGGTCAGTACTGAGGGAGTGCCGCACTGTCAGAGGGTCAGTACTGAGGGAGCGCCGCACTGTCAGAGGGTCAGTACTGAGGGAGTGCTGCACTGTCAGAGCGTCAGTACTGAGGGAGTGCTGCACTGTCAGAGGGTCAGTACTGAGGGAGTGCTGCACTGTCAGAGGGACAGTACTGAGGGAGTGCCTCACTGTCAGAGGGTCAGTACTGAGGGAGTGCTGCACTGTCAGAGGGTCAGTACTGGGGGAGTGATGCACTGTCAGAGAATCAGTACTGAGGGAGTGCTGCACTGTCAGAGGGTCAATACTGAGGGAGTGCTGCACTGTCAGAGGGTCAGTACTGAGGGAGTGCCGCACTGTCAGAGGGTCAATACTGAGGGAGTGCTGCACTGTCAGAGAGTCAGTACTGAGGGAGTGTCGCACTGTCAGAGGGTCAGTACTGAGGGAGTGCTGCACAGTCAGAGGGTCAGTACTGAGGGAGTGCCGCACTGTCAGAGGGTCAGTACTGAGGGAGTGCCGCACTGTCAGAGGGTCAGTGGTGAGGGAGTGCTGCACTGTCAGAGGGTCAGTACTGAGGGAGTGCCGCACTGTCAGAGGGTCAGTACTGAGGGAGTGCTGCACAGTCAGAGGGTCAGTACTGAGGGAGTGCCGCACTGTCAGAGGGTCAGTACTAAGGGAGTCCTGCACTGTCAGAGGGTCAGTGGTGAGGGAGTGCTGCACTGTCAGAGGGTCAGTACTGAGGGAGTGCCGCACTGTCAGAGGGTCAGTACCGAGGGAGCCCCGCACTGTCAGAGGGTCAGTACTGAGGGAGTGCTGCACTGTCAGAGGGTCAGTACTGAGGGAATGCTGCACTGTCAGAGGGTCAGTACTGAGGGAGCGCCGCACTGTCAGAGGGTCAGTACTGAGGGAGTGCTGCACTGTCAGAGGGTCAGTACTGAGGGAGTGCTGCACTGTCAGTGGGTCAGTACTGAGAGAGTGCCGCACTGTCAGAGGGTCAGTACTGAGGGAGTGCTGCACTGTCAGAGGGTCAGTACTGAGGGAGTGCTGCACTGTCAGAGGGTCAGTACTGAGGGAGTGCTGCACTGTCAAAGGGTCAGTACTGAGGGAGTGCTGCACAGTCAGAGGGTCAGTACTGAGGGAGTGATGCACTGTCAGAGGGTCAGTACTGAGGGAGTGCCGCACTGTAAGAGGGTCAGTACTGAGGGAGTGCTGCACTGTCAGAGGGTCAGTACTGAGGGAGTGCTGCACAGTCAGAGGGTCAGTACTGAGGGAGTGCTGCTCTGTCAGAGGGTCAGTACTGAGGGAGTGCTGCACTGTCAGAGGGTCAGTACTGAGGGAGTGCCGCACTGTCAGAGGGTCAGTACTGAGGGAGTGCCGCACTGTCAGAGGGTCAGTACTGAGGCAGTGCCGCACTGTCAGAGGGTCAGTACTGAGGGAGTGATGCACTGTCAGAGGGTCAATACTGAGGGAGTGATGCACTGTCAGAGGGTCAGTACTGAGGGAGTGCCGCACTGTCAGAGGGTCAGTACTGAGGGAGTGCCGCACTGTCAGTGGGTCAGTACTGAGGGAGTGCTGCACTGTCAGAGGGTCAGTACTGAGTGAGTGCCGCACTGTCAGAGGGTCAGTACTGAGGGAGTGATGCACTGTCAGAGGGTCAGTGCTGAGGGAGTGCCGCACTGTCAGAGGGTCAGTACTGAGGGAGTGATGCACTGTCAGAGGGTCAATACTGAGGGAGTGCTGCACTGTCAGAGGGTCAGTACTGAGGGAGTGCCGCACTGTCAGAGTGTCAGTACTGAGGGAGTGCCGCACTGTCAGAGGGTCAGTACTGAGGGAGTGCTGCACTGTCAGAGGGTCAGTACTGGGGGAGTGATGCACTGTCAGAGAATCAGTACTGAGGGAGTGCTGCACTGTCAGAGGGTCAATACTGAGGGAGTGCTGCACTGTCAGAGGGTCAGTACTGAGGGAGTGCCGCACTGTCAGAGGGTCAGTACGGAGGGCGTGCCGCACTGTCAGAGGGTCAGTACTGAGGGAGTGCTGCACTGTCAGAGGGTCAGTACTGAGGGAGTGCCGCACTGTCAGAGGGTCAGTACTGAGGGAGTGCCGCACTGTCAGAGGTTCAGTACTGTGGGAGTGCTGCACTGCAAGAGGGTCAGTACTGAGGGAGTGCTGCACTGTCAGAGAGTCAGTACTGAGGGAGTGCTGCACTGTCAGAGGGTCAATACTGAGGGAGTGCTGCACTGTCAGAGGTTCAGTACTGTGGGAGTGCTGCACTGTCAGAGGGTCAGTACTGAGGGAGTGCCGCACTGTCAGAGAGTCAGTACTGAGGGAGTGCTGCACTGTCAGAGGGTCAGTACTGAGGGAGTGCCGCACTGTCAGAGGGTCAGTACTGAGGGAGCGCCGCACTGTCAGAGGGTCAGTACTGAGGGAGTGCTGCACTGTCAGAGCGTCAGTACTGAGGGAGTGCTGCACTGTCAGAGGGTCAGTACTGAGGGAGTGCTGCAGTGTCAGAGGGACAGTACTGAGGGAGTGCCTCACTGTCAGAGGGTCAGTACTGAGGGAGTGCTGCACTGTCAGAGGGTCAGTACTGGGGGAGTGCTGCACTGTCAGAGGGTCAATACTGAGGGAGTGCTGCACTGTCAGAGGGTCAGTACTGAGGGAGTGCCGCACTGTCAGAGGGTCAATACTGAGGGAGTGCTGCACTGTCAGAGGGTCAGTACTGAGGGAGTGCCGCACTGTCAGAGGGTCAATACTGAGGGAGTGCAGCACTGTCAGGGGGTCAGTACTGAGGGAGTGCCGCACTGTCAGAGGGTCAGTACTGAGGGAGTGCCGCACTGTCAGAGGGTCAGGACTGAGGGAGTGCCGCACTGTCAGAGGTTCAGTACTGTGGGAGTGCTGCACTGTCAGAGGGTCAGTACTGAGGGAGTGCTGCACTGTCAGGGAGTCAGTACTGAGGGAGTGCTGCACTGTCAGAGGGTCAATACTGAGGGAGTGCTGCACTGTCAGAGGTTCAGTACTGTGGGAGTGCTGCACTGTCAGAGGGTCAGTACTGAGGGAGTGCCGCACTGTCAGAGAGTCAGTACTGAGGGAGTGCTGCACTGTCAGAGGGTCAGTACTGAGGGAGTGCCGCACTGTCAGAGGGTCAGTACTGAGGGAGCGCCGCACTGTCAGAGGGTCAGTACTGAGGGAGTGCTGCACTGTCAGAGCGTCAGTACTGAGGGAGTGCTGCACTGTCAGAGGGTCAGTACTGAGGGAGTGCTGCACTGTCAGAGGGACAGTACTGAGGGAGTGCCTCACTGTCAGAGGGTCAGTACTGAGGGAGTGCTGCACTGTCAGAGGGTCAGTACTGGGGGAGTGATGCACTGTCAGAGAATCAGTACTGAGGGAGTGCTGCACTGTCAGAGGGTCAATACTGAGGGAGTGCTGCACTGTCAGAGGGTCAGTACTGAGGGAGTGCCGCACTGTCAGAGGGTCAATACTGAGGGAGTGCTGCACTGTCAGAGGGTCAGTACTGAGGGAGTGCCGCACTGTCAGAGGGTCAATACTGAGGGAGTGCAGCACTGTCAGGGGGTCAGTACTGAGGGAGTGCCGCACTGTCAGAGGGTCAGTACTGAGGGAGTGCTGCACTGTCAGAGGGTCAGTACTGAGGGAGTGCCGCACTGTCAGAGGGTCAGTACTGAGGGAGTGCCTCACTGTCAGAGGGTCAGTACTGAGGGAGTGTCGCACTGTCAGAGGGTCAGTACTGAGGGAGTGCTGCACAGTCAGAGGGTCAGTACTGAGGGAGTGCCGCACTGTCAGAGGGTCAGTACTGAGGGAGTGCCGCACTGTCAGAGGGTCAGTGGTGAGGGAGTGCTGCACTGTCAGAGGGTCAGTACTGAGGGAGTGCCGCACTGTCAGAGGGTCAGTACTGAGGGAGTGCTGCACAGTCAGAGGGTCAGTACTGAGGGAGTGCCGCACTGTCAGAGGGTCAGTACTGAGGGAGTCCTGCACTGTCAGAGGGTCAGTGGTGAGGGAGTGCTGCACTGTCAGAGGGTCAGTACTGAGGGAGTGCCGCACTGTCAGAGGGTCAGTACCGAGGGAGCCCCGCACTGTCAGAGGGTCAGTACTGAGGGAGTGCTGCACTGTCAGAGGGTCAGTACTGAGGGAATGCTGCACTGTCAGAGGGTCAGTACTGAGGGAGCGCCGCACTGTCAGAGGGTCAGTACTGAGGGAGTGCTGCACTGTCAGAGGGTCAGTACTGAGGGAGTGCTGCACTGTCAGTGGGTCAGTACTGAGAGAGTGCCGCACTGTCAGAGGGTCAGTACTGAGGGAGTGCTGCACTGTCAGAGGGTCAGTACTGAGGGAGTGCTGCACTGTCAGAGGGTCAGTACTGAGGGAGTGCTGCACTGTCAAAGGGTCAGTACTGAGGGAGTGCTGCACAGTCAGAGGGTCAGTACTGAGGGAGTGATGCACTGTCAGAGGGTCAGTACTGAGGGAGTGCCGCACTGTAAGAGGGTCAGTACTGAGGGAGTGCTGCACTGTCAGAGGGTCAGTACTGAGGGAGTGCTGCACAGTCAGAGGGTCAGTACTGAGGGAGTGCTGCTCTGTCAGAGGGTCAGTACTGAGGGAGTGCTGCACTGTCAGAGGGTCAGTACTGAGGGAGTGCCGCACTGTCAGAGGGTCAGTACTGAGGGAGTGCCGCACTGTCAGAGGGTCAGTACTGAGGCAGTGCCGCACTGTCAGAGGGTCAGTACTGAGGGAGTGATGCACTGTCAGAGGGTCAATACTGAGGGAGTGATGCACTGTCAGAGGGTCAGTACTGAGGGAGTGCCGCACTGTCAGAGGGTCAGTACTGAGGGAGTGCCGCACTGTCAGTGGGTCAGTACTGAGGGAGTGCTGCACTGTCAGAGGGTCAGTACTGAGGGAGTGCCGCACTGTCAGAGGGTCAGTACTGAGGGAGTGATGCACTGTCAGAGGGTCAGTGCTGAGGGAGTGCCGCACTGTCAGAGGGTCAGTACTGAGGGAGTGATGCACTGTCAGAGGGTCAATACTGAGGGAGTGCTGCACTGTCAGAGGGTCAGTACTGAGGGAGTGCCGCACTGTCAGAGTGTCAGTACTGAGGGAGTGCCGCACTGTCAGAGGGTCAGTACTGAGGGAGTGCTGCACTGTCAGAGGGTCAGTACTGGGGGAGTGATGCACTGTCAGAGAATCAGTACTGAGGGAGTGCTGCACTGTCAGAGGGTCAATACTGAGGGAGTGCTGCACTGTCAGAGGGTCAGTACTGAGGGAGTGCCGCACTGTCAGAGGGTCAGTACGGAGGGCGTGCCGCACTGTCAGAGGGTCAGTACTGAGGGAGTGCTGCACTGTCAGAGGGTCAGTACTGAGGGAGTGCCGCACTGTCAGAGGGTCAGTACTGAGGGAGTGCCGCACTGTCAGAGGTTCAGTACTGTGGGAGTGCTGCACTGCAAGAGGGTCAGTACTGAGGGAGTGCTGCACTGTCAGAGAGTCAGTACTGAGGGAGTGCTGCACTGTCAGAGGGTCAATACTGAGGGAGTGCTGCACTGTCAGAGGTTCAGTACTGTGGGAGTGCTGCACTGTCAGAGGGTCAGTACTGAGGGAGTGCCGCACTGTCAGAGAGTCAGTACTGAGGGAGTGCTGCACTGTCAGAGGGTCAGTACTGAGGGAGTGCCGCACTGTCAGAGGGTCAGTACTGAGGGAGCGCCGCACTGTCAGAGGGTCAGTACTGAGGGAGTGCTGCACTGTCAGAGCGTCAGTACTGAGGGAGTGCTGCACTGTCAGAGGGTCAGTACTGAGGGAGTGCTGCACTGTCAGAGGGACAGTACTGAGGGAGTGCCTCACTGTCAGAGGGTCAGTACTGAGGGAGTGCTGCACTGTCAGAGGGTCAGTACTGGGGGAGTGCTGCACTGTCAGAGGGTCAATACTGAGGGAGTGCTGCACTGTCAGAGGGTCAGTACTGAGGGAGTGCCGCACTGTCAGAGGGTCAATACTGAGGGAGTGCTGCACTGTCAGAGGGTCAGTACTGAGGGAGTGCCGCACTGTCAGAGGGTCAATACTGAGGGAGTGCAGCACTGTCAGGGGGTCAGTACTGAGGGAGTGCCGCACTGTCAGAGGGTCAGTACTGAGGGAGTGCTGCACTGTCAGAGGGTCAGTACTGAGGGAGTGCCGCACTGTCAGAGGGTCAATACTGAGGGAGTGCTGCACTGTCAGAGGGTCAGTACTGAGGGAGTGCTGCACTGTCAGAGGGTCAGTACTGAGGGAGCGCCGCACTGTCAGAGGGTCAGTACTGAGGGAGTGCTGCACTGTCAGAGGGTCAGTACTGAGGGAGCGCCGCACTGTCAGAGGGTCAGTACTGAGGGAATGCTGCACTGTCAGAGGGTCAGTACTGAGGGAGCGCCGCACTGTCAGAGGGTCAGTACTGAGGGAGTGCTGCACTGTCAGAGGGTCAGTACTGAGGGAGTGCTGCACTGTCAGTGGGTCAGTACTGAGGGAGTGCCGCACTGTCAGAGGGTCAGTACTGAGGGAGTGCTGCACTGTCAGAGGGTCAGTACTGAGGGAGTGCTGCACTGTCAGAGGGTCAGTACTGAGGGAGCACCGCACTGTCAGAGGGTCAGTACTGAGGGAGTGCCGCACTGTCAGAGGGTCAGTACTGGGGGAGTACTTCACTGTCAGAGGGTCAGTACTGAGGGAGAGCCGCACTGTCAGAGGGTCAGTCCTGAGGGAGAGCCGCACTGTCAGAGGGTCGGTACTGAGGGAGTGCAGCACTGTCAGAGGGTCAGTACTGAGGGAGTCCTGCACTGTCAGAGGGTCAGTGGTGAGGGAGTGCTGCACTGTCAGAGGGTCAGTACTGAGGGAGTGCCGCACTGTCAGAGGGTCAGTACCGAGGGAGCCCCGCACTGTCAGAGGGTCAGTACTGAGGGAGTGCTGCACTGTCAGAGGGTCAGTACTGAGGGAATGCTGCACTGTCAGAGGGTCAGTACTGAGGGAGTGCCGCACTGTCAGAGGGTCAGTACCGAGGGAGCCCCGCACTGTCAGAGGGTCAGTACTGAGGGAGTGCTGCACTGTCAGAGGGTCAGTACTGAGGGAATGCCGCACTGTCAGAGGGTCAGTACTGAGGGAGCGCCGCACTGTCAGAGGGTCAGTACTGAGGGAGCACCTCACTGTCAGAGGGTCAGTACTGAGGGAGTGCTGCACTGTCAGAGGGTCAGTACTGAGGGAGTACTTCACTGTCAGAGGGTCAGCCCTGAGGGAGTGCCGCACTGTCAGAGGGTCAGTACTGAGGGAGTGCTGCACTGTCAGAGGGTCAGCCCTGAGGGAGTGCTGCTCTGTCAGAGGGTCAGTACTGAGGGAGCGCCGCACTGTCAGAGGGTCAGTACTGAGGGAGCGCCGCACTGTCAGAGGGTCAGTACTGAGGGAGTGCTGCACTGTCAGAGGGTCAGTACTGAGGGAGTGCCGCACTGTCAGAGGGTCAGTACTGAGGGAGTGCTGCACAGTCAGAGGGTCAGTACTGAGGGAGTGCTGCACTGTCAAAGGGTCAGTACTGAGGGAGTGCCGCACTGTCAGAGGGTCAGTACTGAGGGAGTGCTGCACAGTCAGAGGGTCAGTACTGAGGGAGTGCTGCACTGTCAAAGGGTCAGTACTGAGGGAGTGCTGCACAGTCAGAGGGTCAGTACTGAGGGAGTGATGCACTGTCAGAGGGTCAGTACTGAGGGAGTGCCGCACTGTCAGAGGGTCAGTACTGAGGGAGTGCTGCACTGTCAGAGGGTCAGTACTGAGGGAGTGCTGCACTGTCAGAGGGTCAGTACTGAGGGTGTGCCGCACTGTCAGAGGGTCAGTACTGAGGGAGTGCTGCACAGTCAGAGGGTCAGTGGTGAGGGAGTGCTGCACTGTCAGAGGGTCAGTACTGAGGGAGTGCCGCACTGTCAGAGGGTCAGTACTGAGGGAGTGCTGCACAGTCAGAGGGTCAGTACTGAGGGAGTGCCGCACTGTCAGAGGGTCAGTACTGAGGGAGCGCCGCACTGTCAGAGGGTCAGTACTGAGGGAGTGCCTCACTGTCAGAGGGTCAGTACTGAGGGAGTGTCGCACTGTCAGAGGGTCAGTACTGAGGGAGTGCCGCACTGTCAGAGGGTCAGTACTGAGGGAGTGTCGCACTGTCAGAGGGTCAGTACTGAGGGAGTGCTGCACTGTCAGAGGGTCAGTACTGAGGGAGTGCCGCACTGTCAGAGGGTCAGTACTGAGGGAGTGCCGCACTGTCAGAGGGTCAGTACTGAGGGAGTGCCGCACTGTCAGAGGGTCAGTACTGAGGGAGTGCCGCACTGTCAGAGGGTCAGTACTGAGGGAGTGCCGCACTGTCAGAGGGTCAGTACTGAGGGAGTGCCGCACTGTCAGAGGGTCAGTACTGAGGGAGTGCCGCACTGTCAGAGGGTCAGTACTGAGGGAGTGCCGCACTGTGAGAGGGTCAGTACTGAGGGAGTGCCGCACTGTCAGAGGGTCAGTACTGAGGGAGTGCCGCACTGTCAGAGGGTCAGTACTGAGGGAGTGCCGCACTGTCAGAGGGTCAGTACTGAGGGAGTGCCGCACTGTCAGAGGTTCAGTACTGTGGGAGTGCTGCACTGTCAGAGGGTCAGTACTGAGGGAGTGCTGCACTGTCAGGGAGTCAGTACTGAGGGAGTGCTGCACTGTCAGAGGGTCAATACTGAGGGAGTGCTGCACTGTCAGAGGTTCAGCACTGTGGGAGTGCTGCACTGTCAGAGGGTCAGTACTGAGGGAGTGCCGCACTGTCAGAGAGTCAGTACTGAGGGAGTGCTGCACTGTCAGAGGGTCAGTACTGAGGGAGTGCCGCACTGTCAGAGGGTCAGTACTGAGGGAGCGCCGCACTGTCAGAGGGTCAGTACTGAGGGAGTGCTGCACTGTCAGAGCGTCAGTACTGAGGGAGTGCTGCACTGTCAGAGGGTCAGTACTGAGGGAGTGCTGCACTGTCAGAGGGACAGTACTGAGGGAGTGCCTCACTGTCAGAGGGTCAGTACTGAGGGAGTGCTGCACTGTCAGAGGGTCAGTACTGGGGGAGTGATGCACTGTCAGAGAATCAGTACTGAGGGAGTGCTGCACTGTCAGAGGGTCAATACTGAGGGAGTGCTGCACTGTCAGAGGGTCAGTACTGAGGGAGTGCCGCACTGTCAGAGGGTCAATACTGAGAGAGTGCTGCACTGTCAGAGGGTCAGTACTGAGGGAGTGCCGCACTGTCAGAGGGTCAATACTGAGGGAGTGCAGCACTGTCAGAGGGTCAGTACTGAGGGAGTGCCGCACTGTCAGAGGGTCAATACTGAGGGAGTGCCGCACTGTCAGAGGGTCAGTACTGAGGGAGTGCTGCACTGTCAGAGGGTCAGTACTGAGGGAGTGCTGCACTGTCAGAGGGTCAGTACTGAGGGAGTGCTGCACTGTCAGTGGGTCAGTACCGAGGGAGTCCCGCACTGTCAGAGGGTCAGTACTGAGGGAGTACTGCACTGTCAGAGGGTCAGTACTGAGGGAGCGCTGCACTGTCAGAGGGTCAGTACTGAGGGAGTGCTGCACTGTCAGAGGGTCAGTACTGAGGGAGCGCTGCACTGTCAGAGGGTCAGTACTGAGGGAGTGCCGCACTGTCAGAGGGTCAGTACTGAGGGAGCGCTGCACTGTCAGAGGGTCAGTGCTGAGGGAGTGCTGCACTGTCAGAGGGTCAGTTCTGAGGGTGTGCTGCACTGTCAGAGGGTCAGTGCTGAGGGAGTGCTGCACTGTCAGAGGGTCAGTACTGAGGGAGTGCTGCACTGTCAGAGGGTCAGTGCTGAGGGAGTGCTGCACTGTCAGAGGGTCAGTGCTGAGGGAGTGCTGCACTGTCAGAGGGTCAGTACTGAGGGAGTGCCGCACTGTCAGAGGGTCAGTACTGAGGGTGTGCTGCACTGTCAGAGGGTCAGTGCTGAGGGAGTGCTGCACTGTCAGAGGGTCAGTGCTGAGGGAGTGCTGCACTGTCAGAGAATCAGTACTGAGGGAGTGCTGCACTGTCAGAGGGTCAATACTGAGGGAGTGCCGCACTCTCAGAGGGTCAGTACTGAGGGACTGCCGCACTGTCAGAGGGTCAGTACTGAGGGAGTGCCGCACTGTCAGAGGGTCAGTACTGAGGGAGTGCCGCACTGTCAGAGGTTCAGTACTGTGGGAGTGCTGCACTGTCAGAGGGTCAGTACTGAGGGAGTGCTGCACTGTCAGGGAGTCAGTACTGAGGGAGTGCTGCACTGTCAGAGGGTCAATACTGAGGGAGTGCTGCACTGTCAGAGGTTCAGTACTGTGGGAGTGCTGCACTGTCAGAGGGTCAGTACTGAGGGAGTGCCGCACTGTCAGAGAGTCAGTACTGAGGGAGTGCTGCACTGTCAGAGGGTCAGTACTGAGGGAGTGCCGCACTGTCAGAGGGTCAGTACTGAGGGAGCGCCGCACTGTCAGAGGGTCAGTACTGAGGGACTGCTGCACTGTCAGAGCGTCAGTACTGAGGGAGCGCCGCACTGTCAGAGGGTCAGTACTGAGGGAGCGCCGCACTGTCAGAGGGTCAGTACTGAGGGAGTGCTGCACTGTCAGAGGGTCAGTACTGAGGGAGTGCCGCACTGTCAGAGGGTCAGTACTGAGGGAGTGCTGCACAGTCAGAGGGTCAGTACTGAGGGAGTGCTGCACTGTCAAAGGGTCAGTACTGAGGGAGTGCCGCACTGTCAGAGGGTCAGTACTGAGGGAGTGCTGCACAGTCAGAGGGTCAGTACTGAGGGAGTGCTGCACTGTCAAAGGGTCAGTACTGAGGGAGTGCTGCACAGTCAGAGGGTCAGTACTGAGGGAGTGATGCACTGTCAGAGGGTCAGTACTGAGGGAGTGCCGCACTGTCAGAGGGTCAGTACTGAGGGAGTGCTGCACTGTCAGAGGGTCAGTACTGAGGGAGTGCTGCACTGTCAGAGGGTCAGTACTGAGGGTGTGCCGCACTGTCAGAGGGTCAGTACTGAGGGAGTGCTGCACAGTCAGAGGGTCAGTACTGGGGGAGTGCTGCACTGTCAGAGGGTCAATACTGAGGGAGTGCTGCACTGTCAGAGGGTCAGTACTGAGGGAGTGCCGCACTGTCAGAGGGTCAATACTGAGGGAGTGCTGCACTGTCAGAGGGTCAGTACTGAGGGAGTGCCGCACTGTCAGAGGGTCAATACTGAGGGAGTGCAGCACTGTCAGGGGGTCAGTACTGAGGGAGTGCCGCACTGTCAGAGGGTCAGTACTGAGGGAGTGCTGCACTGTCAGAGGGTCAGTACTGAGGGAGTGCCGCACTGTCAGAGGGTCAATACTGAGGGAGTGCTGCACTGTCAGAGGGTCAGTACTGAGGGAGTGCTGCACTGTCAGAGGGTCAGTACTGAGGGAGCGCCGCACTGTCAGAGGGTCAGTACTGAGGGAGTGCTGCACTGTCAGAGGGTCAGTACTGAGGGAGCGCCGCACTGTCAGAGGGTCAGTACTGAGGGAATGCTGCACTGTCAGAGGGTCAGTACTGAGGGAGCGCCGCACTGTCAGAGGGTCAGTACTGAGGGAGTGCTGCACTGTCAGAGGGTCAGTACTGAGGGAGTGCTGCACTGTCAGTGGGTCAGTACTGAGGGAGTGCCGCACTGTCAGAGGGTCAGTACTGAGGGAGTGCTGCACTGTCAGAGGGTCAGTACTGAGGGAGTGCTGCACTGTCAGAGGGTCAGTACTGAGGGAGCACCGCACTGTCAGAGGGTCAGTACTGAGGGAGTGCCGCACTGTCAGAGGGTCAGTACTGGGGGAGTACTTCACTGTCAGAGGGTCAGTACTGAGGGAGAGCCGCACTGTCAGAGGGTCAGTCCTGAGGGAGAGCCGCACTGTCAGAGGGTCGGTACTGAGGGAGTGCAGCACTGTCAGAGGGTCAGTACTGAGGGAGTCCTGCACTGTCAGAGGGTCAGTGGTGAGGGAGTGCTGCACTGTCAGAGGGTCAGTACTGAGGGAGTGCCGCACTGTCAGAGGGTCAGTACCGAGGGAGCCCCGCACTGTCAGAGGGTCAGTACTGAGGGAGTGCTGCACTGTCAGAGGGTCAGTACTGAGGGAATGCTGCACTGTCAGAGGGTCAGTACTGAGGGAGTGCCGCACTGTCAGAGGGTCAGTACCGAGGGAGCCCCGCACTGTCAGAGGGTCAGTACTGAGGGAGTGCTGCACTGTCAGAGGGTCAGTACTGAGGGAATGCCGCACTGTCAGAGGGTCAGTACTGAGGGAGCGCCGCACTGTCAGAGGGTCAGTACTGAGGGAGCACCTCACTGTCAGAGGGTCAGTACTGAGGGAGTGCTGCACTGTCAGAGGGTCAGTACTGAGGGAGTACTTCACTGTCAGAGGGTCAGCCCTGAGGGAGTGCCGCACTGTCAGAGGGTCAGTACTGAGGGAGTGCTGCACTGTCAGAGGGTCAGCCCTGAGGGAGTGCTGCTCTGTCAGAGGGTCAGTACTGAGGGAGCGCCGCACTGTCAGAGGGTCAGTACTGAGGGAGCGCCGCACTGTCAGAGGGTCAGTACTGAGGGAGTGCTGCACTGTCAGAGGGTCAGTACTGAGGGAGTGCCGCACTGTCAGAGGGTCAGTACTGAGGGAGTGCTGCACAGTCAGAGGGTCAGTACTGAGGGAGTGCTGCACTGTCAAAGGGTCAGTACTGAGGGAGTGCCGCACTGTCAGAGGGTCAGTACTGAGGGAGTGCTGCACAGTCAGAGGGTCAGTACTGAGGGAGTGCTGCACTGTCAAAGGGTCAGTACTGAGGGAGTGCTGCACAGTCAGAGGGTCAGTACTGAGGGAGTGATGCACTGTCAGAGGGTCAGTACTGAGGGAGTGCCGCACTGTCAGAGGGTCAGTACTGAGGGAGTGCTGCACTGTCAGAGGGTCAGTACTGAGGGAGTGCTGCACTGTCAGAGGGTCAGTACTGAGGGTGTGCCGCACTGTCAGAGGGTCAGTACTGAGGGAGTGCTGCACAGTCAGAGGGTCAGTGGTGAGGGAGTGCTGCACTGTCAGAGGGTCAGTACTGAGGGAGTGCCGCACTGTCAGAGGGTCAGTACTGAGGGAGTGCTGCACAGTCAGAGGGTCAGTACTGAGGGAGTGCCGCACTGTCAGAGGGTCAGTACTGAGGGAGTCCTGCACTGTCAGAGGGTCAGTACTGAGGGAGTGCCGCACTGTCAGAGGGTCAGTACCGAGGGAGCCCCGCACTGTCAGAGGGTCAGTACTGAGGGAGTGCTGCACTGTCAGAGGGTCAGTACTGAGGGAATGCTGCACTGTCAGAGGGTCAGTACTGAGGGAGCGCCGCACTGTCAGAGGGTCAGTACTGAGGGAGTGCCTCACTGTCAGAGGGTCAGTACTGAGGGAGTGTCGCACTGTCAGAGGGTCAGTACTGAGGGAGTGCCGCACTGTCAGAGGGTCAGTACTGAGGGAGTGTCGCACTGTCAGAGGGTCAGTACTGAGGGAGTGCTGCACTGTCAGAGGGTCAGTACTGAGGGAGTGCCGCACTGTCAGAGGGTCAGTACTGAGGGAGTGCCGCACTGTCAGAGGGTCAGTACTGAGGGAGTGCCGCACTGTCAGAGGGTCAGTACTGAGGGAGTGCCGCACTGTCAGAGGGTCAGTACTGAGGGAGTGCCGCACTGTCAGAGGGTCAGTACTGAGGGAGTGCCGCACTGTCAGAGGGTCAGTACTGAGGGAGTGCCGCACTGTCAGAGGGTCAGTACTGAGGGAGTGCCGCACTGTGAGAGGGTCAGTACTGAGGGAGTGCCGCACTGTCAGAGGGTCAGTACTGAGGGAGTGCCGCACTGTCAGAGGGTCAGTACTGAGGGAGTGCCGCACTGTCAGAGGGTCAGTACTGAGGGAGTGCCGCACTGTCAGAGGTTCAGTACTGTGGGAGTGCTGCACTGTCAGAGGGTCAGTACTGAGGGAGTGCTGCACTGTCAGGGAGTCAGTACTGAGGGAGTGCTGCACTGTCAGAGGGTCAATACTGAGGGAGTGCTGCACTGTCAGAGGTTCAGCACTGTGGGAGTGCTGCACTGTCAGAGGGTCAGTACTGAGGGAGTGCCGCACTGTCAGAGAGTCAGTACTGAGGGAGTGCTGCACTGTCAGAGGGTCAGTACTGAGGGAGTGCCGCACTGTCAGAGGGTCAGTACTGAGGGAGCGCCGCACTGTCAGAGGGTCAGTACTGAGGGAGTGCTGCACTGTCAGAGCGTCAGTACTGAGGGAGTGCTGCACTGTCAGAGGGTCAGTACTGAGGGAGTGCTGCACTGTCAGAGGGACAGTACTGAGGGAGTGCCTCACTGTCAGAGGGTCAGTACTGAGGGAGTGCTGCACTGTCAGAGGGTCAGTACTGGGGGAGTGATGCACTGTCAGAGAATCAGTACTGAGGGAGTGCTGCACTGTCAGAGGGTCAATACTGAGGGAGTGCTGCACTGTCAGAGGGTCAGTACTGAGGGAGTGCCGCACTGTCAGAGGGTCAATACTGAGGGAGTGCTGCACTGTCAGAGGGTCAGTACTGAGGGAGTGCCGCACTGTCAGAGGGTCAATACTGAGGGAGTGCAGCACTGTCAGGGGGTCAGTACTGAGGGAGTGCCGCACTGTCAGAGGGTCAGTACTGAGGGAGTGCTGCACTGTCAGAGGGTCAGTACTGAGGGAGTGCCGCACTGTCAGAGGGTCAGTACTGAGGGAGTGCCGCACTGTCAGAGGGTCAATACTGAGGGAGTGCCGCACTGTCAGAGGGTCAGTACTGAGGGAGTGCTGCACTGTCAGAGGGTCAGTACTGAGGGAGTGCTGCACTGTCAGAGGGTCAGTACTGAGGGAGTGCTGCACTGTCAGTGGGTCAGTACCGAGGGAGTCCCGCACTGTCAGAGGGTCAGTACTGAGGGAGTACTGCACTGTCAGAGGGTCAGTACTGAGGGAGCGCTGCACTGTCAGAGGGTCAGTACTGAGGGAGTGCTGCACTGTCAGAGGGTCAGTACTGAGGGAGCGCTGCACTGTCAGAGGGTCAGTACTGAGGGAGTGCCGCACTGTCAGAGGGTCAGTACTGAGGGAGCGCTGCACTGTCAGAGGGTCAGTGCTGAGGGAGTGCTGCACTGTCAGAGGGTCAGTTCTGAGGGTGTGCTGCACTGTCAGAGGGTCAGTGCTGAGGGAGTGCTGCACTGTCAGAGGGTCAGTACTGAGGGAGTGCTGCACTGTCAGAGGGTCAGTGCTGAGGGAGTGCTGCACTGTCAGAGGGTCAGTGCTGAGGGAGTGCTGCACTGTCAGAGGGTCAGTACTGAGGGAGTGCCGCACTGTCAGAGGGTCAGTACTGAGGGTGTGCTGCACTGTCAGAGGGTCAGTGCTGAGGGAGTGCTGCACTGTCAGAGGGTCAGTGCTGAGGGAGTGCTGCACTGTCAGAGAATCAGTACTGAGGGAGTGCTGCACTGTCAGAGGGTCAATACTGAGGGAGTGCCGCACTGTCAGAGGGTCAGTACTGAGGGAGTGCCGCACTGACAGAGGGTCAGTACTGAGGGAGTGCCGCACTGTGAGAGGGTCAGTACTGAGGGAGTGCCGCACTCTCAGAGGGTCAGTACTGAGGGACTGCCGCACTGTCAGAGGGTCAGTACTGAGGGAGTGCCGCACTGTCAGAGGGTCAGTACTGAGGGAGTGCCGCACTGTCAGAGGTTCAGTACTGTGGGAGTGCTGCACTGTCAGAGGGTCAGTGCTGAGGGAGTGCTGCACTGTCAGGGAGTCAGTACTGAGGGAGTGCTGCACTGTCAGAGGGTCAATACTGAGGGAGTGCTGCACTGTCAGAGGTTCAGTACTGTGGGAGTGCTGCACTGTCAGAGGGTCAGTACTGAGGGAGTGCCGCACTGTCAGAGAGTCAGTACTGAGGGAGTGCTGCACTGTCAGAGGGTCAGTACTGAGGGAGTGCCGCACTGTCAGAGGGTCAGTACTGAGGGAGCGCCGCACTGTCAGAGGGTCAGTACTGAGGGACTGCTGCACTGTCAGAGCGTCAGTACTGAGGGAGCGCCGCACTGTCAGAGGGTCAGTACTGAGGGAGCGCCGCACTGTCAGAGGGTCAGTACTGAGGGAGTGCTGCACTGTCAGAGGGTCAGTACTGAGGGAGTGCCGCACTGTCAGAGGGTCAGTACTGAGGGAGTGCTGCACAGTCAGAGGGTCAGTACTGAGGGAGTGCTGCACTGTCAAAGGGTCAGTACTGAGGGAGTGCCGCACTGTCAGAGGGTCAGTACTGAGGGAGTGCTGCACAGTCAGAGGGTCAGTACTGAGGGAGTGCTGCACTGTCAAAGGGTCAGTACTGAGGGAGTGCTGCACAGTCAGAGGGTCAGTACTGAGGGAGTGATGCACTGTCAGAGGGTCAGTACTGAGGGAGTGCCGCACTGTCAGAGGGTCAGTACTGAGGGAGTGCTGCACTGTCAGAGGGTCAGTACTGAGGGAGTGCTGCACTGTCAGAGGGTCAGTACTGAGGGTGTGCCGCACTGTCAGAGGGTCAGTACTGAGGGAGTGCTGCACAGTCAGAGGGTCAGTGGTGAGGGAGTGCTGCACTGTCAGAGGGTCAGTACTGAGGGAGTGCCGCACTGTCAGAGGGTCAGTACTGAGGGAGTGCTGCACAGTCAGAGGGTCAGTACTGAGGGAGTGCCGCACTGTCAGAGGGTCAGTACTGAGGGAGTCCTGCACTGTCAGAGGGTCAGTACTGAGGGAGTGCCGCACTGTCAGAGGGTCAGTACCGAGGGAGCCCCGCACTGTCAGAGGGTCAGTACTGAGGGAGTGCTGCACTGTCAGAGGGTCAGTACTGAGGGAATGCTGCACTGTCAGAGGGTCAGTACTGAGGGAGCGCCGCACTGTCAGAGGGTCAGTACTGAGGGAGTGCCTCACTGTCAGAGGGTCAGTACTGAGGGAGTGTCGCACTGTCAGAGGGTCAGTACTGAGGGAGTGCCGCACTGTCAGAGGGTCAGTACTGAGGGAGTGTCGCACTGTCAGAGGGTCAGTACTGAGGGAGTGCTGCACTGTCAGAGGGTCAGTACTGAGGGAGTGCCGCACTGTCAGAGGGTCAGTACTGAGGGAGTGCCGCACTGTCAGAGGGTCAGTACTGAGGGAGTGCCGCACTGTCAGAGGGTCAGTACTGAGGGAGTGCCGCACTGTCAGAGGGTCAGTACTGAGGGAGTGCCGCACTGTCAGAGGGTCAGTACTGAGGGAGTGCCGCACTGTCAGAGGGTCAGTACTGAGGGAGTGCCGCACTGTCAGAGGGTCAGTACTGAGGGAGTGCCGCACTGTGAGAGGGTCAGTACTGAGGGAGTGCCGCACTGTCAGAGGGTCAGTACTGAGGGAGTGCCGCACTGTCAGAGGGTCAGTACTGAGGGAGTGCCGCACTGTCAGAGGGTCAGTACTGAGGGAGTGCCGCACTGTCAGAGGTTCAGTACTGTGGGAGTGCTGCACTGTCAGAGGGTCAGTACTGAGGGAGTGCTGCACTGTCAGGGAGTCAGTACTGAGGGAGTGCTGCACTGTCAGAGGGTCAATACTGAGGGAGTGCTGCACTGTCAGAGGTTCAGCACTGTGGGAGTGCTGCACTGTCAGAGGGTCAGTACTGAGGGAGTGCCGCACTGTCAGAGAGTCAGTACTGAGGGAGTGCTGCACTGTCAGAGGGTCAGTACTGAGGGAGTGCCGCACTGTCAGAGGGTCAGTACTGAGGGAGCGCCGCACTGTCAGAGGGTCAGTACTGAGGGAGTGCTGCACTGTCAGAGCGTCAGTACTGAGGGAGTGCTGCACTGTCAGAGGGTCAGTACTGAGGGAGTGCTGCACTGTCAGAGGGACAGTACTGAGGGAGTGCCTCACTGTCAGAGGGTCAGTACTGAGGGAGTGCTGCACTGTCAGAGGGTCAGTACTGGGGGAGTGATGCACTGTCAGAGAATCAGTACTGAGGGAGTGCTGCACTGTCAGAGGGTCAATACTGAGGGAGTGCTGCACTGTCAGAGGGTCAGTACTGAGGGAGTGCCGCACTGTCAGAGGGTCAATACTGAGAGAGTGCTGCACTATCAGAGGGTCAGTACTGAGGGAGTGCCGCACTGTCAGAGGGTCAATACTGAGGGAGTGCAGCACTGTCAGGGGGTCAGTACTGAGGGAGTGCCGCACTGTCAGAGGGTCAGTACTGAGGGAGTGCTGCACTGTCAGAGGGTCAGTACTGAGGGAGTGCCGCACTGTCAGAGGGTCAGTACTGAGGGAGTGCCGCACTGTCAGAGGGTCAATACTGAGGGAGTGCCGCACTGTCAGAGGGTCAGTACTGAGGGAGTGCTGCACTGTCAGAGGGTCAGTACTGAGGGAGTGCTGCACTGTCAGAGGGTCAGTACTGAGGGAGTGCTGCACTGTCAGTGGGTCAGTACCGAGGGAGTCCCGCACTGTCAGAGGGTCAGTACTGAGGGAGTACTGCACTGTCAGAGGGTCAGTACTGAGGGAGCGCTGCACTGTCAGAGGGTCAGTACTGAGGGAGTGCTGCACTGTCAGAGGGTCAGTACTGAGGGAGCGCTGCACTGTCAGAGGGTCAGTACTGAGGGAGTGCCGCACTGTCAGAGGGTCAGTACTGAGGGAGCGCTGCACTGTCAGAGGGTCAGTGCTGAGGGAGTGCTGCACTGTCAGAGGGTCAGTTCTGAGGGTGTGCTGCACGGTCAGAGGGTCAGTGCTGAGGGAGTGCTGCACTGTCAGAGGGTCAGTACTGAGGGAGTGCTGCACTGTCAGAGGGTCAGTGCTGAGGGAGTGCTGCACTGTCAGAGGGTCAGTGCTGAGGGAGTGCTGCACTGTCAGAGGGTCAGTACTGAGGGAGTGCCGCACTGTCAGAGGGTCAGTACTGAGGGTGTGCTGCACTGTCAGAGGGTCAGTGCTGAGGGAGTGCTGCACTGTCAGAGGGTCAGTGCTGAGGGAGTGCTGCACTGTCAGAGAATCAGTACTGAGGGAGTGCTGCACTGTCAGAGGGTCAATACTGAGGGAGTGCCGCACTGTCAGAGGGTCAGTACTGAGGGAGTGCCGCACTGTCAGAGGGTCAGTACTGAGGGAGTGCCGCACTGTGAGAGGGTCAGTACTGAGGGAGTGCCGCACTCTCAGAGGGTCAGTACTGAGGGACTGCCGCACTGTCAGAGGGTCAGTACTGAGGGAGTGCCGCACTGTCAGAGGGTCAGTACTGAGGGAGTGCCGCACTGTCAGAGGTTCAGTACTGTGGGAGTGCTGCACTGTCAGAGGGTCAGTACTGAGGGAGTGCTGCACTGTCAGGGAGTCAGTACTGAGGGAGTGCTGCACTGTCAGAGGGTCAATACTGAGGGAGTGCTGCACTGTCAGAGGTTCAGTACTGTGGGAGTGCTGCACTGTCAGAGGGTCAGTACTGAGGGAGTGCCGCACTGTCAGAGAGTCAGTACTGAGGGAGTGCTGCACTGTCAGAGGGTCAGTACTGAGGGAGTGCCGCACTGTCAGAGGGTCAGTACTGAGGGAGCGCCGCACTGTCAGAGGGTCAGTACTGAGGGACTGCTGCACTGTCAGAGCGTCAGTACTGAGGGAGTGCTGCACTGTCAGAGGGTCAGTACTGAGGGAGTGCTGCACAGTCAGAGGGTCAGTGGTGAGGGAGTGCTGCACTGTCAGAGGGTCAGTACTGAGGGAGTGCCGCACTGTCAGAGGGTCAGTACTGAGGGAGTGCTGCACAGTCAGAGGGTCAGTACTGAGGGAGTGCCGCACTGTCAGAGGGTCAGTACTGAGGGAGTCCTGCACTGTCAGAGGGTCAGTACTGAGGGAGTGCCGCACTGTCAGAGGGTCAGTACCGAGGGAGCCCCGCACTGTCAGAGGGTCAGTACTGAGGGAGTGCTGCACTGTCAGAGGGTCAGTACTGAGGGAATGCTGCACTGTCAGAGGGTCAGTACTGAGGGAGCGCCGCACTGTCAGAGGGTCAGTACTGAGGGAGTGCCTCACTGTCAGAGGGTCAGTACTGAGGGAGTGTCGCACTGTCAGAGGGTCAGTACTGAGGGAGTGCCGCACTGTCAGAGGGTCAGTACTGAGGGAGTGTCGCACTGTCAGAGGGTCAGTACTGAGGGAGTGCTGCACTGTCAGAGGGTCAGTACTGAGGGAGTGCCGCACTGTCAGAGGGTCAGTACTGAGGGAGTGCCGCACTGTCAGAGGGTCAGTACTGAGGGAGTGCCGCACTGTCAGAGGGTCAGTACTGAGGGAGTGCCGCACTGTCAGAGGGTCAGTACTGAGGGAGTGCCGCACTGTCAGAGGGTCAGTACTGAGGGAGTGCCGCACTGTCAGAGGGTCAGTACTGAGGGAGTGCCGCACTGTCAGAGGGTCAGTACTGAGGGAGTGCCGCACTGTGAGAGGGTCAGTACTGAGGGAGTGCCGCACTGTCAGAGGGTCAGTACTGAGGGAGTGCCGCACTGTCAGAGGGTCAGTACTGAGGGAGTGCCGCACTGTCAGAGGGTCAGTACTGAGGGAGTGCCGCACTGTCAGAGGTTCAGTACTGTGGGAGTGCTGCACTGTCAGAGGGTCAGTACTGAGGGAGTGCTGCACTGTCAGGGAGTCAGTACTGAGGGAGTGCTGCACTGTCAGAGGGTCAATACTGAGGGAGTGCTGCACTGTCAGAGGTTCAGCACTGTGGGAGTGCTGCACTGTCAGAGGGTCAGTACTGAGGGAGTGCCGCACTGTCAGAGAGTCAGTACTGAGGGAGTGCTGCACTGTCAGAGGGTCAGTACTGAGGGAGTGCCGCACTGTCAGAGGGTCAGTACTGAGGGAGCGCCGCACTGTCAGAGGGTCAGTACTGAGGGAGTGCTGCACTGTCAGAGCGTCAGTACTGAGGGAGTGCTGCACTGTCAGAGGGTCAGTACTGAGGGAGTGCTGCACTGTCAGAGGGACAGTACTGAGGGAGTGCCTCACTGTCAGAGGGTCAGTACTGAGGGAGTGCTGCACTGTCAGAGGGTCAGTACTGGGGGAGTGATGCACTGTCAGAGAATCAGTACTGAGGGAGTGCTGCACTGTCAGAGGGTCAATACTGAGGGAGTGCTGCACTGTCAGAGGGTCAGTACTGAGGGAGTGCCGCACTGTCAGAGGGTCAATACTGAGAGAGTGCTGCACTATCAGAGGGTCAGTACTGAGGGAGTGCCGCACTGTCAGAGGGTCAATACTGAGGGAGTGCAGCACTGTCAGGGGGTCAGTACTGAGGGAGTGCCGCACTGTCAGAGGGTCAGTACTGAGGGAGTGCTGCACTGTCAGAGGGTCAGTACTGAGGGAGTGCCGCACTGTCAGAGGGTCAGTACTGAGGGAGTGCCGCACTGTCAGAGGGTCAATACTGAGGGAGTGCCGCACTGTCAGAGGGTCAGTACTGAGGGAGTGCTGCACTGTCAGAGGGTCAGTACTGAGGGAGTGCTGCACTGTCAGAGGGTCAGTACTGAGGGAGTGCTGCACTGTCAGTGGGTCAGTACCGAGGGAGTCCCGCACTGTCAGAGGGTCAGTACTGAGGGAGTACTGCACTGTCAGAGGGTCAGTACTGAGGGAGCGCTGCACTGTCAGAGGGTCAGTACTGAGGGAGTGCTGCACTGTCAGAGGGTCAGTACTGAGGGAGCGCTGCACTGTCAGAGGGTCAGTACTGAGGGAGTGCCGCACTGTCAGAGGGTCAGTACTGAGGGAGCGCTGCACTGTCAGAGGGTCAGTGCTGAGGGAGTGCTGCACTGTCAGAGGGTCAGTTCTGAGGGTGTGCTGCACGGTCAGAGGGTCAGTGCTGAGGGAGTGCTGCACTGTCAGAGGGTCAGTACTGAGGGAGTGCTGCACTGTCAGAGGGTCAGTGCTGAGGGAGTGCTGCACTGTCAGAGGGTCAGTGCTGAGGGAGTGCTGCACTGTCAGAGGGTCAGTACTGAGGGAGTGCCGCACTGTCAGAGGGTCAGTACTGAGGGTGTGCTGCACTGTCAGAGGGTCAGTGCTGAGGGAGTGCTGCACTGTCAGAGGGTCAGTGCTGAGGGAGTGCTGCACTGTCAGAGAATCAGTACTGAGGGAGTGCTGCACTGTCAGAGGGTCAATACTGAGGGAGTGCCGCACTGTCAGAGGGTCAGTACTGAGGGAGTGCCGCACTGTCAGAGGGTCAGTACTGAGGGAGTGCCGCACTGTGAGAGGGTCAGTACTGAGGGAGTGCCGCACTCTCAGAGGGTCAGTACTGAGGGACTGCCGCACTGTCAGAGGGTCAGTACTGAGGGAGTGCCGCACTGTCAGAGGGTCAGTACTGAGGGAGTGCCGCACTGTCAGAGGTTCAGTACTGTGGGAGTGCTGCACTGTCAGAGGGTCAGTACTGAGGGAGTGCTGCACTGTCAGGGAGTCAGTACTGAGGGAGTGCTGCACTGTCAGAGGGTCAATACTGAGGGAGTGCTGCACTGTCAGAGGTTCAGTACTGTGGGAGTGCTGCACTGTCAGAGGGTCAGTACTGAGGGAGTGCCGCACTGTCAGAGAGTCAGTACTGAGGGAGTGCTGCACTGTCAGAGGGTCAGTACTGAGGGAGTGCCGCACTGTCAGAGGGTCAGTACTGAGGGAGCGCCGCACTGTCAGAGGGTCAGTACTGAGGGACTGCTGCACTGTCAGAGCGTCAGTACTGAGGGAGTGCTGCACTGTCAGAGGGTCAGTACTGAGGGAGTGCTGCACTGTCAGAGGGACAGTACTGAGGGAGTGCCTCACTGTCAGAGGGTCAGTACTGAGGGAGTGATGCACTGTCAGAGAATCAGTACTGAGGGAGTCCTGCACTGTCAGAGGGTCAGTACTGAGGGAGTGCTGCACTGTCAGAGGGTCAATACTGAGGGAGTGCTGCACTGTCAGAGGGTCAGTACTGAGGGAGTGCCGCACTGTCAGAGGGTCAGTACTGAGGGAGTGCTGCACTGTCAGAGGGTCAGTACTGAGGGAGTGCCGCACTGTCAGAGGGTCAGTACTGAGGGAGTGCTGCACTGTCAGAGGGTCAGTACTGAGGGAGTGCCGCACTGTCAGAGGGTCAGTACTGAGGGAGTGCTGCACTGTCAGAGGGTCAGTACTGGGGGAGTGATGCACTGTCAGAGAATCAGTACTGAGGGAGTCCTGCACTGTCAGAGGGTCAGTACTGAGGGAGTGCCGCACTGTCAGAGGATCAGTACTGAGGGAGTGCTGCACTGTCAGAGGGTCAGTACTGAGGGAGTGCTGCACTGTCAGAGGGTCAGTACTGAGGGAGTGCTGCACTGTCAGAGGGTCAGTACTGAGGGAGTGCCGCACTGTCAGAGGGTCAGTACTGAGGGAGTGCTGCACTGTCAGAGGGTCAGTACTGAGGGAGTGCCGCACTGTCAGAGGGTCAGTACTGGGGGAGTGATGCACTGTCAGAGAATCAGTACTGAGGGAGTCCTGCACTGTCAGAGGGTCAGTACTGAGGGAGTGCTGCACTGTCAGAGGGTCAATACTGAGGGAGTGCTGCACTGTCAGAGGGTCAGTACTGAGGGAGTGCCGCACTGTCAGAGGGTCAGTACTGAGGGAGTGCTGCACTGTCAGAGGGTCAGTACTGAGGGAGTGCCGCACTGTCAGAGGGTCAGTACTGAGGGAGTGCTGCACTGTCAGTGGGTCAGTACTGAGGGAGCACTGCACTGTCAGAGGGTCAGTACTGAGGGAGTGCTGCACTGTCAGAGGGTCAGTGCTGAGGGAGTGCCGCACTGTCAGAGTGTCAGTGGAGGGGATGCCTGACCGGGGAATATGAATTAATGATATGATTTTAAATGAAGGATTCGCGGTTTTTGGCCGTTTGACAGATTTTATTTTCCCGCTCGGACTCTTACCTCCCGCCCAGCTCGGGCTGCTCACTGCGCACGCGCCGACTCCACCCACCGCGCACGCGCCGACTCCACCCACCGCGCACGCGCCGACTCCACCCACCGCGCACGCGCCGACTCCACCCACCGCGCACGCGCCGACTCCACCCACCGCGCACGCGCCGACTCTACCCACCGCGCACGCGCCGACTCCACCACCGCGCACGCGCCGGTCCCGCCGTGCATGCTGGGTGTTGTAGTTTCCGGAGGCGTGGCGTATGCGCGATGACGCTGCTGTGCAGCTTGTGGATTGCTGCAGCATCTGTGTCACGCCAGTGACATCCTCACAGCCCCACAGCACCCCCAATGTCAGACTTTACTGTCGGTGCTGGCTTTGCAGCAACATCCCAGCAACGATCAAATTGTTCACTGTTACTGCTGTTCACCGAAATTAATATGTATGAATAAATTCCTCAACCTTCATTGCACAAGCCATAATTTTAAAATTTGCACTTGGCACAAAGGTTGAAAATTTTGTGAGCTGTGAGGATGATAATCACCCTTCAGTTGGCCATAAACAGGCTGGTGGAATGCACAAGGTCACAAAAGCAAAAGAGCAGCAGATGCTAGAGGCTCTCCATCCGAAAGGTGGGCCAGCAATCCTCACTCCTACTGAGCTACTGACAAACAGGGAAAAGCACAGAGCCACTTGGAGCTGGTGCCCACTAACATTGCTGTGTGGCAGTGACAGCGCGCCAGGGATACGCTTTATGAGCACGGGGAGAAGGCCAGTCGTATTCTGGCTCATCAACTCAAACAGCAAACAGCCTCACACCATCCCGAGGATACGCAATACGGGTGACAATCTTGTACCCCCCCCCCCCCCCCAGGCCAGTGCAGATTTCGGATCTTATTACTGCGACCTGTATAAGTCAGAAACCCTGTAGATAAATTAATCATGGCTGATGTCTTGGGCAGCTGCACATCTGTTGAAATGAGCAAGAATTGTGAATTAGATTCCCCATTGTGCCCAGAAGAGATTTTAAAATAGATCTTAGAGCATAGAATTTACAGTGCAGAAGGAGGCCATTCAGACCATCCAGTCTGTACCGGCCCTTACAAAGAGCACCCTACTCAAACCCACATATCTACCCTATCCCGGTAACCCAGTAACCCTTACCCTTTTTGGACACTAAGGGCAATGTGTCACGGCCAATTCACCTAACCTGTACATCTTTGGACTGTGGGAGGAAACCGGAGCACCCGGAGGAAACGCACGCAGACGCGGGGAGACTCCACACAGACAGTGACCCAGCCGGTAATCGAACCTGGGACCCTGGAGCTGTGAAGCAACTGTGCTATCCACTATACTGTGCTGCCCACGTTGGCAATACAAAATGTATTGGGCTGTTTGCAAACTGGCAAAGCCCCGGGTACCGATGGCTTCCCGCTCGAGTTTTATAAAAACTTTATTAAAAACAGCCCTCAATATAAGACCATAGGACATAGGAGCAGAATTAGGCCCCTCAGCCTATCGAGTCTGCTCCGCCATTCAATCATGGCCGATAGTTTTCTCATCCCCATTCTCCTGCCTTCTCCCCATAACCCCTGATCCCCTTATTAATCAAGAACCTATCTATCTCTGTCTTAAAGACACTCAGTGATTTGGCCTCCACAGCCTTCTGCGGCAAAGAGTTCCACAGATTCACCACCCTCTGGCTGAAGAAATTCCTCCTCATCTCTGTTTTAAAGGATCATCCCTTTAGTCTGAGACTAAAGTTCGATTCTAGTTTTTCCTACAAGTGGAAACATCCTCTCTATGTCCACTCTATCCAGGCCTCGCAGTATCCTGTAAGTTTCAATAAGATTCCCCCTCATCCTTCTAAACTCCAACGAGTACAGACCCCGAGTCCTCAACCGTTCCTCATACGACAAGATCTTTATTCCAGGGATCATTCTTGTGAACCTCCTCTGGACCCTTTCCAAGGCCAGCACATCCTTGCTTAGATACGGGGCCCAATATTGCTCACAAGACTCCAAATGTGGCTTGCCCAGAGCCTTATACAGCCCTGGTCTTGTATTCTAGCCCTCTTGACATGAATGCTAACATTGCATTTGCCTTCTTAGCTGCCGACTGAACCTGCACATTAACCTTAAGAGAATCTTGAACAAGGACTCCCAAATCCCTTTGTGCATCTGATTTTCGAAGCATTTCTCCATTTAGGAAATAGTGTATGCCGAAATTCCTCCTTCCAAAGTGCATAACCTTACACTTTTCCACATTGTATTTCATTTGCCACTTCATTGCCCACTCTCCTAGCCTGTCCAAGTCCTTCTGCAGCCCCCTTGCTTCCTCAATACTACCTGCCCCTCTACAGATCTTTGTATCATCTGCAAACTTAGCAACAGTGCCTTCAGTACCTTCTTCCAGATCATTAATCTTTACATAGAATTTACAGTGCAGAAGGAGGCCATTCGGCCCATCGAGTCTGCACCGGCTCTTGGAAAGAGCACCCTACCCAAGGTCAACACCTCCACCCTATCCCCATAACCCAGTAACCCCACCCAACACTAAGGACAATTTTGGACACTAAGGGCAATTTATCATGGCCAATCCACCTAACCTGCACATCTTTGGACTGTGGGAGGAAACCGGAGCACCCGGAGGAAACCCACGCACACACGGGGAGGATGTGCAGACTCCGCACAGACAGTGACCCAAGCCGGAATCGAACCTGGGACCCTGGAGCTGTGAAGCAATTGTGCTATCCACAATGCTACCGTGCTGCCCAAGGTGTTGTTGTGGTCTAAAGTTGTGATCTGAGCACAGACCCCTGAGGCACACCACTAGTCACCTGCTGCCATCCTGAAAAAAAAACCTTTAGCCCCACTCTCTGCCTTCTGCCAGTCAGCCAATCCTCTATCCATGCCAGGATCCTACCCTTAACACCTCAACAATCTCTTATGTGGCACCTTGTCAAAGGCCTTCTGGAAATCTAAATAAATCACGTCCACTGGTTCTCCTTTGTCTAACTTCCTTGTTACCTCCTCAAAGAACTCTAACAGATTTGTCAGACACGACCTCCCTTTGACGAAGCTGTGCTGACTCAGTCCTATTTTACCGTGCACTTCCAAATACTTCGCCTACATTGGATATCTTCAATGACTCACTGTCCCGGCGTTCATTACCTCCACCCAAACCTCAATCTCTTTGCTCCTTAAGGGAGATAAGGACCCAGCTCCGTGTGGTTCACATTGACCCTTCTCATCTTTAAACATGGACGATTGCCGGGAGATTTGGATGCGGCCATACATTTGCTTTCTGGATTCCTCTCTTTATAATGCTATTGAAGATTTTTTTTTTTTTGCCCAAATACCTTTTTTTAAGGTTAACCAATTGATTTAATTTGGGTGGGTAAGAATCCCAGGATCCATAATGTTCTGCTCCAGAGAGGCAGGAGGGGGGTGAAGCTTGGCTTAAATTGACTCACTGTCTGCTGTAAGTCTGATCCATTCCATAGAGCATGGGAACCCCGATCTTAAATGTGTAGGCTCCACCTTATCTAACTTGCCCCTGTTGGGCTTTCTATGAGCTATTTATAAGTCTTGATCTCACAATACATAAAGATGTGCGGGCTGAACTGAACCTGTTGTATTTATACAGCCGAATCCTCATTTCCCCCTTCACCTGATTCTGTTTTTGGATTGATTCGTTGGCAAAACTGAAGGCGCTAGTTCCTCAAGTCTGTTGTTCGAAATGAATCCTGTCTTGATTGTCCCGTTGTTTGCAATGGTCTTGTTCTGTACTGTGCCTGTTTTGCATTGCCAGCTATTTTCTTTTATTCTTTGTTGTGATATTTGTAAAACAGTTAAAAATATATTTTGCTGTCCCAAACCCACCCATTTCTGGTTTAACTGAAATTGGGGAGGTGGGTGGCCAGTTAACTCATTTCAATGTGGTGAGTTAGAAATTGGATTGGATTGGATTTGTTTATTGTCACGTGTACCGAGGTACAGTGAGAAGTATTTTTCTGCGAGCAGCTAAACTGATCATTAAGTACATGGGAAGAAAAGGGAATAAAAGAAAATACATAATAGGGCAACACAACATATGCAAGGTAACTACATAAGCACTGGCATCGGGTGAAGCATACATGGTGTAGTGTTAATGAGGTCAGTCCATAAGAGGGTCATTTAGGAGTCTGGTGACAGCGGGGAAGAAGCTGTTTTTGAGTCTGTTCGTGCGTGTTCTCAGACTTCTGTATCTCCTGCCTGATGGAAGAAGTTGGAAGAGTGAGTAAGCCAGGTGGGCGGGGTCTTTGATTATGCTGCCCACTTTCCCCAGGCAGCGGGAGGTGTAGATGGAGTCAATGGATGGGAGGCAGGTTCGTGTGATGGACTGGGCGCTGTTCACGACTCTCTGAAGTTTCTTGCGGTCCTGGGCCGAGCAGTTGCCATACCAGGCTGTGATGCAGCCCGATAGGATGCTTTCTATGGTGCATCTGTAAAAGTTGGTAAGAGTCAATGTGGACATGCCGAATTTCCTTAGTTTCCTGAGGAAATATAGGCGCTGTTGTGCTTTCTTGGTGGTAGCGTCGACATGGGTGGACCAGGACAGATTTTTGGAGATGTGTACCCCTAGGAATTTGAAACTGCTAACCATCTCCACCTCGGCCCCGTTGATGCTGACTGGGATGTGTACAGTACTTTGCTTCCTGAAGTCAATTACCAGCTCTTTAGTTTTGCTGGCATTGAGTGAGAGATTGTTGTCGCTACACCACTCCACTAGGTTCTCTATCTCTCTCCTGTATTCGGACTCATCGTTATTCGAGATCCGGCCCACTATGGTCATATCGTCAACAAACTTGTAGATGGAGTTGGAACCAAGTTTTGCCACGCAGTCGTGTGTGTACAGGGAGTAGAGTAGGGGGCTAAGGACGCAGCCCTGCGGGGCGCCGGTGTTGAGGACTATTGTGGAGGAGGTGTTGTTGTTCATTCTTACTGATTGTGGTCTGTTGGTCAGAAAATCGAGGATCCAGTTGCAGAGTGGGGAGCCAAGTCCTAGGTTTTGGAGCTTTGATATGAGCTTGGCTGGGATTATGGTGTTGAAGGCGGAGCTGTAGTCAATAAATAGGAGTCTAATGTAGGAGTCCTTGTTTTCGAGATGCTCTAGGGATGAGTGTAGGGCCAGGGAAATGGTGTCTGATGTGGATCGGTTGCAGCGGTATGCGAATTGCAGTGGATCAAGGCGTTCTGGGAGTAGGGAGGTGATGCGCTTCATGATCAACCTCTCGAAGCACTTCATTACACCTGAAGTCAGGGCCACTGGTCGGTAGTCATTGAGGCACGTTGCCTGGTTCTTCTTTGGTACCGGTATGATGGTGGTCTTCTTGACGCAGGTGGGGACCTCGGAGTGGAGTAGGGACAGGTTAAAGATGTCCGTGAATACCTCTGCCAGCTGGTCCGCGCAGGCTCTGAGTGCACGACCAGGGATCCCGCCTGGGCCCGTCGCCTTCCGAGGGTTCACTTTCAGGAAGGCCAATCTGACTTCGGAAGCTGTGATGGTGGGTATGGGTGAGTTATGGGCTGCTGGGGCACTTGCCAGCGGATTGTTGGTTACCTGCTCGAACCGGGCATAGAATGCATTGAGTTCATCGGGGAGGGGTGTGCTGCTGCCAGAGATACTGCTCGGCTTCGCTTTGTAGCCCGTTATGTTGTTTAGTCCTTGCCACAACCGCCGAGAGTCTGTCTGTGACTCCAGCTTGGTTTGATATTCTCTCTTGGCATCTCGGATGGCTTTGCGGAGGTCATACCTGGATTTCTTGTATAGGTCAGGGTCGTCTGCCTTGAACGCCTCAGATCTGTCCTTCAGTCGGGAGTCAATCTCGCGATTGAGCCATGGTTTCCGTTTGGGGAACATACGGACTGCTTTCTTTGGCACGCAGTCGTCCACACATTTGCTGATGAAGTCTGTGACGGTGGTGGCATACTCATTTAAGTTGGTCACTGAGTTCTTAAATATGGACCAGTCCACTGTCTCTAAGCAGTCACGTAAGAGTTCTTCTGTCTCCTCGGACCAGCACTGCACAATCTTCTTAGCTGGATTCTCCCGCTTGAGTTTCTGCTTGTAAGCCGGGAGAAGGAGCACCGTCTTATGGTCTGATTTCCCAAAGTGCGGTCGGGGGATGGAACGGTAGGCGCCCTTGATTTTTGAGTAGCAGTGGTCAAGAGTGTTGTCGCCCCTGGTGGGACAGGAGATGTGCTGGTGGAATTTTGGCAGTACACTCTTGAGGTTGGCCTTGTTGAAGTCTCCAGCCACGATGAACAAGGCCTCCGGGTGTTCTGTTTCGTAGTTGTTTATTACTGTGTATAGTTCGTCCAGCGCCTTCCTCACTACTGCCTGGGGTGGGATGTAGACCGCTGTGATAATGGCTGAAGTGAACTCACGTGGACGATAGTATGGGCGGCACTTCACGGTCGGGTATTTCAGGTCTGGGGAGCAGTCGGTTGCCAGGGTCGCTACATCCAAGCACCAGGAGGAGTTGATGAGGAGGCAAACCCCTCCACCCTTCGCATTGCCTGATGATGCCGTGAATTGAGAAGCCTTCAGGTTGTATGGCACAAATGTAAATATGATAAAGAGGCTGGGGGCCTCATTGACATTCAACTTTTCAACTCTGTCGCTGTTGGTCAGGGACCTTTCAACTGCATCCAGGTAAGCTGTGGCAGGTTCTAGAGCTCCATGTCTTCAGAATGACCCCCTGGATGTCTGAGGAGCCACCACAATCAGGCAATACCCTTCATTGACCTTCCCCCCGACCTGCATCAACGGGGCCGAGGTGGAGATGGTTAGCAGTTTCAAATTCCTATGTGTGCACATCACCAAAAATCTGTCCTGGTCCACCCACGTCGATGCTACCACCAAGAAAGCACAACAGCCCCGATACTTCCTCAGGAAACTAAGGAAATTCGGCATGTCCACATTAACCCTTCCCAACTTTTACAGATGCACCATAGAAAGCATCCTATCGAGCTGCATCACAGCCTGGTATGGCAACTGCTCGGCCCAGGACCGCAAGAAACTTCAGAGAGTCGTGAACACCGCCCAGTCCATCACACAAACCTGCCTCCCATCCATTGACTCCATCTACACCTCCCGCTGCCTGGGGAAAGCGGGCAGCATAATCAAAGTCCCCTCCCACCCGGCTTACTCACTCTTCCAAACTCTTCCATCGGGCAGGAGATACAGAAGCCTGAGAACACGCACGAACAGACTCAAAAACAGCTTCTTCCCCACTGCCACCAGACTCCTAAATGACCCTCTTATGGACTGACCTGATCTCTTCACACATCTTCTCTACCGAGTTGTACCACACTCCGTAAGCTTCACCTGTTGCCTGTGTCTATGTATTTACATTATGTATCTTATGTTTGCCCTACTATATATTTTCTTTTCATGTACTAAATGATCTGTTTGAGCTGCACGTGAAAAAATACTTTTCACTGTACCTCGGTATATGTGACAATAAACCAATCCCTGAAGTCTCCTGCTAGGTAAGCATGGGGTAATAGGTTATCAGGAACAGGCAGGATGCAGATTTATGGTTACTATCCCAACGGGCATGATCTTATTAAATGGTAGAGCAGGCATTAAATTTCATTCCAGTCAGAGGTGATAGGTTTTGATCAATTAGATGATTTTTGAAAAAATTGCGCTGTTGTTTGCAAAGCCTGTCACTGTTTGAGGAATGTGAAGTAGTTCCCATTTGCCACTCCCTGTTCTGAGACTCCGACATTTCAGCCTTCAGTTAATCTGACACAGTTTACAGCACCTGAGGCAAGTGTCTCGTGTTTTGTGCTGAATGCACTCGGGCATGTGATTATCATAGATTATCATAGAATTTACAGTGCAGAAGGAGGCCATTCGGCCCATCGAGTCTGCACCGGCTCTTGGAAAGAGCACCCCACCCAAGGTCAACACCTCCACCCAACACTAAGGGCAATTTTGGACACTAAGGGCAATTTATCACGGCCAATTCACCTAACCTACACATCTTTGGACTGTGGGGGGAAACCGGAGCACCCGGAGGAAACCCACGCAGACACGGGGAGGACGTGCAGACTCCGCACAGACAGTGACCCAGCAGAGAATCGAACCTGGGACCCTGGAGCTGTGAAGCAATTGTGCTAACCACTATGCTACTGTGCTGCCCGTGATATTAGCACAGGTCACTGCTTCGCTCTCACCTGCTGTTGTTGTAATATACCTGAAGGCTATCCTGCAGGTGTCTGGGTGCTGGGTGCTAAGCGGGTTTTTACTTGCTGAAATCTGCTTTGATATATGAAACACATTAGTTTTTTTGTAATGATCGCTGGGTTTGGGAGAAACCATGGTGTAATTCCTCCAGTTGATTTCTCTCATCATTTCCCTCTTATTGTCCACAATACAGATGCTGTTTCATAGCGAACGATGCAACTCGCCGATTCTCTTATTTCATTCCTCTCACTCTGATTTTAAACCAACGTCATTGCTGTCCCTGTCTGACCCCAAGCATTGCTGCCAAGAGAGTTTGCTGAAACTTGGCACCTCTCCGTATTCCTCAATCTCTTCCTTTGCTGTCTGTCTCACTTTTCTATTGTCTCAATATCACACTGAGGGTCTACTGGGGGGGGGGGGGGGGCGGGGGGGGGTGAAGGAGAGGGAGGGATGGGAGGAAAGGGCAAAGGGGGAGGCAGGAATCGAAGGTGGGGGAAACAGAGGTGCAGAAAGAAGGACAAGGTTGGAAGAGGAGAGATGGGGGTGAAGGAGGGGAAGACGGGGATGAATGAGGGAGGCAAGAGAGAAGCAGGGGAGATGGGGGTGAAGGGGGAGAGGCGGGGGCTAAAGGAAGAAGAGGTGAGGGTAAGGAGGGAAGGACAAGGGTGAATCTCAAACTACAGGGACGATCCTTTAAAACAGGGATGAGGAGGAATTTCTTCAGCCAGAGGGTGGTGAATCTGTGGAACTCTTTGCCGCAGAAGTCTGTGGAGGACAAATCACTGAGTGTCTTTAAGACAGAGATAGATCGGTTCTTGATTAATAAGGGGATCAGGGGTTATGGGGAGAAGGCAGGAGAATGGGGATGAGAAAATATCGGCCATGATTGAATGGCGGAGCAGACTCGATGGGCCGAGTGGCCTAATTCTGCTCCTATGTCTTATGGTCTTATGGTCTTCTGAAGGAGGGAAGGTCAAGGGTGAAGGAGGGGGAGACAGGGCTGAATGAGGGGAGCAAAGGTGAAGCAGGGGAGATGGGGTGAAGCAGGGGAGATGGGGTGAAGGAGGGGAGATGGGGTGAAGGAGGGGAGATGGGGTGAAGGAGGGGAGATGGGGTGAAGGAGGAGAGATGGGGTAAAGGAGGGGAGATGGGGTGAAGGAGGGGAGATGGGGTGAAGGAGGGGAGATGGGGTGAAGGAGGAGAGATGGGGTGAAGGAGGGGAGATGGGGTGAAGGAGGGGAGATGGGGTGAAGGAGGGGAGATGGGGTGAAGGAGGAGACGATGGGGTGAAGGAGGGGAGATGGGGCTAAAGGACGAAGAGATGGACTGGAGAAGAGGGTGAACAAGGCAAAATGGGGGTGAGTGGGACAGGGTGAGGGGGGGGGGATGGGGGTGTGAAAGATGGGGTGAAGGAGGGGGTGGGGGGGGGGATGAGTGAAGTTGAAGGTGATAGAAAAGGGCGGAGTGTGTGTGTGGCTGAGGGTCAGGTAAACACTCAGCACTTTTATTCCAGTGTAGATACAGCATAGAAAGGTAAACACCACAACCCTGGTTACCCTCGACTGGGGATCAAAGTCTGCCTCTCAGTCCAAAAATCTAGATTAATAATGTCCTGATCCCCAGTAATTGAAATGTCTAGAACTTACTAGAAAAGAAAGGGATCATTAGAGTGAAATCCAACCCCCTCCTTTTCCCTTGGCCTCTTTTATTTTGCTGGTTCCAATGCTGCCTTGGCGTCACGTGGGCCTAATAATGATACTTGTTCTTTAGTTATGTCAGCATCCCGGACTAATATCTGTATCCGCCAACGTTTGTCTGGGTAGCGCTGGTTGAACCAGGAGTGAACTGCTGAGATGGTCGTTCGGATAATGAAAAGTAAAATAGAAATAATCTAAAGATGGGTTTTGAAGCTTTCTGGTGATGGGGCTGTCATTACTTTATTTAGGCAGAGTCTGCACCACTGAAATGAAATGAAAATCGCTTATTGTCACATGTAGGCTTCAATGAAGTTACTGTGAAAAGCCCCTAGTCACCACATTCCGGCACCTGTTCGGGGAGGCTGGTACGGGAATTGAACCGTGCTGCTGGCCTGCCTTGGTCTGCTTTAAAAGCCAGCGATTTAGCCCAGTGAGCTAAACCAGCCCCTATAAATTTAAGTCCGAGCCAGCCAGGAGTTGAACCTGGAATCTCCTGATTCGTAGTCATACGTGTTATCCATTGCGCCACTGGCCCATAAGATTGTGCTTGAGGAGAAAGCACACTGCCTTGGAAACAAATGCTGCGGGATTCTCGATCAGCCGGATTCTCCGCTTCGCCGGCAGCGCACTCACGCCCGCGGGTTTCCCGAAGGCGTGAGGTGGCCACAATGGGAAACCCCACTGCCAGCTGGGACATTGCCTGCGGGAAAACGGGCTGGCGGGACGGACAATCCCGCCCCTGGTTTTCTAGTTTGTGTGGATGGTTGCCTTGTGTCTGACCATTGCCAAGGCCGCGAGGTTACATGCTTCTGCCGATTCCCACCAGTTCAATCCATATTTTATCGGACACGGTAGGTCCATTTTTCTCGCTCCTTTCTGTATTGATTCCCATTTCTAAACTTTGATCAGGGATGTGCAGCGTCCTTTTGGGTCACTTCAATCTTATTTATCCCTGACAATATAAAAGGAAACCGCACACGACTACAGTGTTTGGTCAACGATAACCCTGATATTTATATTGCAATACTGAAAATTCCTCTTGGGAAATTCAAGAACCCCAGTGTCTCTCTCACATAACCCCAGTGTCAGCCTCACATAACCCCAGTGTCTCTCTCACATAACCCCAGTGTCTCTCTCACATAACCCCAGTGTCACTCTCACATAACCCCAGTGTCACTCTCACATAACCCCAGTGTCTCTCTCACATAACCCCAGTGTCAGCCTCACATAATCCCAGTGTCAGCCTCACATAACCCCAGTGTCAGCCTCACATAACCCCAGTGTCACTCTCACATAACCCCAGTGTCTCTCTCACATAACCCCAGTGTCAGCCTCACATAACCCCAGTGTCTCTCTCACATAACCCCAGTGTCACTCTCACATAACCCCAGTGTCTCTCTCACATAACCCCAGTGTCAGCCTCACATAACCCCAGTGTCACTCTCACATAACCCCAGTGTCTCTCTCACATAACCCCAGTGTCAGCCTCACATAACACCAGTGTCTCTCTCACATAACCCCAGTGTCACTCTCACATAACCCCAGTGTCTCTCTCACATAACCCCAGTGTCTCTCTCACATAACCCCAGTGTCACTCTCACATAACCCCAGTGTCACTCTCACATAACCCCAGTGTCTCTCTCACATAACCCCAGTGTCTCTCTCACATAACCCCAGTGTCTCTCTCACATAACCCCAGTGTCTCTCTCACATAACCCCAGTGTCTCTCTCACATAACCCCAGTGTCAGCCTCACATAACCCCAGTGTCTCTCTCACATAACCCCAGTGTCTCTCTCACATAACCCCAGTGTCAGCCTCACATAATCCCAGTGTCAGCCTCACATAACCCCAGTGTCAGCCTCACATAACCCCAGTGTCACTCTCACATAACCCCAGTGTCTCTCTCACATAACCCCAGTGTCTCTCTCACATAACCCCAGTGTCTCACATAATCCCAGTGTCTCTCTCACATAACCCCAGTGTCAGCATCACATAATCCCAGTGTCTCTCTCACATAACCCCAGTGTCACTCTCACATAACCCCAGTGTCTCTCTCACATAACCCCAGTGTCTCTCTCACATAACCCCAGTGTCAGCCTCACATAACCCCAGTGTCTCTCTCACATAACCCCAGTGTCTCTCTCACATAACCCCAGTGTCTCTCTCACATAACCCCAGTGTCCGCCTCACATAACCCCAGTGTCTCTCTCACATAACCCCAGTGTCTCTCTCACATAACCCCAGTGTCTCTCTCACATAACCCCAGTGTCAGCATCAAATAATCCCAGTGTCTCTCTCACATAACCCCCGTGTCACTCTCACATAACCCCAGTGTCTCTCTCACATAACCCCAGTGTCTCTCTCACATAACCCCAGTGTCTCTCTCACATAACCCCAGTGTCTCTCTCACATAACCCCAGTGTCTCTCTCACATAACCCCAGTGTCAGCCTCACATAACCCCAGTGTCTCTCTCACATAACCCCAGTGTCTCTCTCACATTATCCCAGTGTCACTCTCACATAACCCCAGTGTCTCTCTCACATAACCCCAGTGTCTCTCTCACATAACCCCAGTGTCTCTCTCACATAACCCCAGTGTCACTCTCACATAAGCCCAGTGTCTCTCTCACATAACCCCAGTGTCTCTCTCACATAACCCCAGTGTCTCTCTCACATAACCCCAGTGTCAGCCTCACATAACCCCAGTGTCTCTCTCACATAACCCCACTGTCTCTCTCACATAACCCCAGTGTCAGTCTCACGTAACCCCAGTGTCACTCTCACATAACCCCAGTGTCACTCTCACATAAACCCAGTGTCTCTCTCACATAACCCCAGTATCAGCCTCACATAACCCCAGTGTCTCTCTCACATAACCCCAGTGTCAGTCTCACATAACCCCAGTGTCTCTCTCACATAACCCCAGTGTCTCTCTCACATAATTCCAGTTTCAGTCTCACATAACCCCAGTGTCTCTCTCACATAACCCCAGTGTCTCTCTCACATAACCACAGTGTCTCTCTCACATAACCCCAGTGTCACTCTCACATAACCCCAGTGTCTCTCTCACATAACTCCAGTGTCTCTCTCACATAACCCCAGTGTCTCTCTCACATAACCCCAGTGTCTCTCTCACATAACCCCAGTGTCTCTCTCACATAATCCCAGTGTCAGCCTCACATAACCCCAGTGTCACTCTCACATAATTCCAGTGTCTCTCTCACATAACCCCAGTGTCTCTCTCACATAATCCCAGTGTCTCTCTCACATAACCCCAGTGTCTCTCTCACATAACCCCAGTGTCTCTCTCACATAATCCCAGTGTCAGTCTCACATAACCCCAGTGTCACTCTCACATAACCCCAGTGTCTCTCTCACATAACCCCAGTGTCTCGCTCACATAACCCCAGTGTCTCTCTCACATAACCCCAGTGTCTCTCTCACATAACCCCAGTGTCACTCTCACATAACCCCAGTGTCTCTCTCACATAACCCCAGTGTCAGCCTCACATAATCTCAGTGTCTCTCTCACATAACCCCAGTGTCACTCTCACATAACCCCAGTGTCAGCCTCACATAACCCCAGTGTCTCTCTCACATAACCCCAGTGTCAGCCTCACATAACCCCAGTGTCTCTCTCACATAACCCCAGTGTCAGCCTCACATAACCCCAGTGTCTCTCTCACATAACCCCAGTGTCTCTCTCACATAACCCCAGTGTCTCTCTCACATAACCCCAGTGTCTCTCTCACATAACCCCAGTGTCACTCTCACATAACCCCAGTGTCTCTCACATAATCCCAGTGACTCTCTCACATAACCCCAGTGTCTCTCTCACATAACCCCAGTGTCTCTCTCACATAACCCCAGTGTCAGTCTCACATAACCCCAGTGTCACTCTCACATAACCCCAGTGTCACTCTCACATAACCCCAGTGTCTCTCTCACATAACCCCAGTGTCAGTCTCACATAACCCCAGTGTCTCTCTCACATAACCCCAGTGTCTCTCTCACATAACCCCAGTGTCACTCTCACATAACCCCAGTGTCTCTCCCACATAACCCCAGTGTCTCTCTCACATAACCCCAGTGTCTCTCTCACATAACCCCAGTGTCACTCTCACATAACCCCAGTGTCACTCTCACATAACCCCAGTGTCTCTCTCACATAACCCCAGTGTCTCTCTCACATAACCCCAGTGTCACTCTCACATAACCCCAGTGTCACTCTCACATAACCCCAGTGTCTCTCTCACATAACCCCAGTGTCAGCCTCACATAACCCCAGTGTCTCTCTCACATAACCCCACTGTCTCTCTCACATAACCCGAGTGTCTCTCTCACATAACCCCAGTGTCAGCCTCACATAACCCCAGTGTCACTCTCACATAACCCCAGTGTCTCTCTCACATAACCCCAGTGTCAGCCTCACATAACCCCAGTGTCTCTCTCACATAACCCCACTGTCTCTCTCACATAACCCCAGTGTCACTCTCACATAACCCCAGTGTCACTCTCACATAACCCCAGTGTCAGTCTCACATAACCCCAGTGTCAGTCTCACATAACCCCAGTGTCACTCTCACACAACCCCAGTGTCACTCTCACATAACCCCAGTGTCTTTCTCACATAACCCCAGTATCAACCTCACATAACCCCAGTGTCTCTCTCACATAACCCCAGTGTCAGTCTCACATAACCCCAGTGTCTCTCTCACATAACCCCAGTGTCAGCCTCACATAACCGCAGTGTCTCTCTCACATAACCTCAGTGTCTCTCTCACATAACCCCAGTGTCAGCCTCACATAACCACAGTGTCACTCTCACATAACCCCAGTGTCACTCTCACATAACCTCAGTGTCAGTCTCACATAACCCCAGTGTCACTCTCACATAACCCCAGTGTCAGCCTCACATAACCCCAGTGTCACTCTCACATAACCCCAGTGTCACTCTCACATAACCCCAGTGTCAGTCTCACTTAATCCCAGTGTCTCTCTCACATAACTCCAGTATCACTCTCACATAACCCCAGTGTCTCTCTCACATAACCCCAGTGTCTCTCTCACATAACCCCAGTGTCTCTCTCACATAACCCCAGTGTCACTCTCACATAACCCCAGTGTCTCTCTCACATAACCCCAGTGTCAGTCTCACATAATCCGAGTGTCTCTCTCACATAACCCCAGTGTCAGCCTCACATAACCCCAGTGTCACTCTCACATAACCTCAGTGTCAGCCTCACATAACCCCAGTGTCTCTCTCACATAACCACAGTGTCTCTCTCACATAACCCCAGTGTTAGTCTCACATAACCCCAGTGACTCTCTCACATAACCCCAGTGTCAGCCTCACATAACCCCAGTGTCACTCTCACATAACCCCAGTGGTAGTCTCACATAACCCCAGTGACTCTCTCACATAACCCCAGTGTCAGCCTCACATAACCCCAGTGTCACTCTCACATAACCCCAGTGTTAGTCTCACATAACCCCAGTGACTCTCTCACATAACCCCAGTGTCAGCCTCACATAACCCCAGTGTCACTCTCACATAATCCCAGTGTCACTCTCACATAACCCCAGTGTCTCTCTCACATAACCCCAGTGTCTCTCTCACATAACCCCAGTGTCTCTCTCACATAACCCCAGTGTCACTCTCACATAACCCCAGTGTCACTCTCACATAACCCCAGTGTCACTCTCACATAACCCCAGTGTCACTCTCACATAACCCCAGTGTCTCTCTCACATAACCCGTGTCTCTCTCACATAATCCCAGTGTCTCTCTCACATAACCCCAGTGTCTCTCTCACATAACCCCAGTGTCACTCTCACATAACCCCAGTGTCACTCTCACATAACCCCAGTGTCACTCTCACATAACCCCAGTGTTAGTCTCACATAACCCCAGTGACTCTCTCACATAACCCCAGTGTCAGCCTCACATAACCCCAGTGTCACTCTCACATAACCCCAGTGTTAGTCTCACATAACCCCAGTGACTCTCTCACATAACCCCAGTGTCAGCCTCACATAACCCCAGTGTCACTCTCACATAACCCCAGTGTTAGTCTCACATAACCCCAGTGACTCTCTCACATAACCCCAGTGTCAGCCTCACATAACCCCAGTGTCACTCTCACATAATCCCAGTGTCACTCTCACATAACCCCAGTGTCTCTCTCACATAACCCCAGTGTCTCTCTCACATAACCCCAGTGTCTCTCTCACATAACCCCAGTGTCACTCTCACATAACCCCAGTGTCACTCTCACATAACCCCAGTGTCACTCTCACATAACCCCAGTGTCACTCTCACATAACTCCAGTGTCTCTCTCACATAACCCCAGTGTCTCTCTCACATAATCCCAGTGTCACTCTCACATAACCCCAGTGTCACTCTCACATAATTCCAGTGTCTCTCTCACATAACCCCAGTGTCTCTCTCACATAATCCCAGTGTCTCTCTCACATAACCCCAGTGTCTCTCTCACATAACCCCAGTGTCTCTCTCACATAATCCCAGTGTCAGTCTCACATAACCCCAGTGTCTCTCTCACATAACCCCAGTGTCTCTCTCACATAACCCCAGTGTCAGTCTCACATAACCCCAGTGTCTCTCTCACATAACCCCAGTGTCTCTCTCACATAACCCCAGTGTCAGTCTCACATAACCCCAGTGTCAGCCTCACATAACCCCAGTGTCTCTCTCACATAACCCCAGTGTCTCTCTCACATAACCCCAGTGTCAGTCTCACATAACCCCAGTGTCACTCTCACATAACCCCAGTGTCTCTCTCACATAACCCCAGTGTCTCTCTCACATAACCCCAGTGTCTCTCTCACATAACCCCAGTGTCTCTCTCACATAACCCCAGTGTCTCTCTCACATAACCCCAGTGTCACTCTCACATAACCCCAGTGTCTCTCTCACATAACCCCAGTGTCAGCCTCACATAATCCCAGTGTCACTCTCACATAACCCCAGTGTCAGCCTCACATAATCTCAGTGTCTCTCTCACATAACCCCAGTGTCACTCTCATATAACCCCAGTGTCAGCCTCACATAACCCCAGTGTCTCTCTCACATAACCCCAGTGTCAGCCTCACATAACCCCAGTGTCTCTCTCACATAACCCCAGTGTCTCTCTCACATAACCCCAGTGTCTCTCTCACATAACCCCAGTGTCTCTCTCACATAACCCCAGTGTCACTCTCACATAACCCCAGTGTCTCTCTCACATAACCCCAGTGTCTCTCTCACATAACCCCAGTGTCTCTCTCACATAACCCCAGTGTCTCTTTAACATAATCCCAGTGTCTCTCTCACATAACCCCAGTGTCAGCCTCACATAACCCCAGTGTCTCTCTCACATAACCCCAGTATCAGCCTCACATAACCCCAGTGTCTCTCTCACATAACCCCAGTGTCAGTCTCACATAACCCCAGTGTCTCTCTCACATAACCCCAGTGTCTCTCTCACATAATTCCAGTTTCAGTCTCACATAACCCCAGTGTCACTCTCACATAACCCCAGTGTCTCTCTCACATAACCACAGTGTCTCTCTCACATAACCCCAGTGTCTCTTTCACATAACCCCAGTGTCTCTCTCACATAACCCCAGTGTCTCTCTCACATAACCCCAGTGTCACTCTCACATAACCCCAGTGTCTCTCTCACATAACCCCAGTGTCAGTCTCACATAATCCCAGTGTCTCTCTCACATAACCCCAGTGTCAGCCTCACATAACCCAAGTGTCTATCTCACACAACCCCAGTGTCAGCCTCACATAACCCCAGTGTCTCTTTCACATAACCCCAGTGTCTCTCTCACATAACCCCAGTGTCTCTCTCACATAACCCCAGTGTCACTCTCACATAACCCCAGTGTCTCTCTCACATAACCCCAGTGTCACTCTCACATAACCCCAGTGTCTCTCTCACATAACCACAGTGTCTCTCTCACATAACCCCAGTGTTAGTCTCACATAACCCCAGTGTCACTCTCACATAACCCCAGTTTTAGTCTCACATAACCCCAGTGACTCTCTCACATAACCCCAGTGTCAGCCTCACATAACCCCAGTGTCACTCTCACATAACCCCAGTGTCAGCCTCACCTAACCCCAGTGTCTCTCTCACATAACCCCAGTGTCAGCCTCACATAACCCCAGTGTCTCTCTCACATAATCCCAGTGTCTCTCTCACATAACCCCAGTGTCTCACTCACATAACCCCAGTGTCTCTCTCACATAACCCCAGTGTCTCTCTCACATAACCCCAGTGTCTCTCTCACATAACCCCAGTGTCTCTCTCACATAACCCCAGTGTCACTCTCACATAACCCCAGTGTCACTCTCACATAACCCCAGTGTCTCTCTCACATAACCCCAGTGTCTCTCTCACATAACCCCAGTGTCTCTCTCACATAACCCCAGTGTCACTCTCACATAACACCAGTGTCAGTCTCACATAACCCCAGTGTCTCTCTCACATAACCCCAGTGTCTCTCTCACATAACCCCAGTGTCTCTCTCACATAACCCCAGTGTCTCTCTCACATAACCCCAGTGTCACTCTCACATAACACCAGTGTCAGTCTCACATAACCCCAGTGTCTCTCTCACATAACCCCAGTGTCTCTCTCACATAATCCCAGTGTCACTCTCACATAACCCCAGTGTCACTCTCACATAATTCCAGTGTCTCTCTCACATAACCCCAGTGTCTCTCTCACATAATCCCAGTGTCTCTCTCACATAACCCCAGTGTCTCTCTCACATAACCCCAGTGTCTCTCTCACATAATCCCAGTGTCAGTCTCACATAACCCCAGTGTCTCTCTCACATAATCCCAGTGTCAGTCTCACATAACCCTAGTGTCTCTCTCACATAACCCCAGTTTCAGTCTCACATAACCCCAGTGTCTCTCTCACATAACCCCAGTGTCTCTCTCACATAACCCCAGTGTCAGTCTCACATAACCCCAGTGACAGCCTCACATAACCCCAGTGTCTCTCTCACATAACCCCAGTGTCTCTCTCACATAACCCCAGTGTCAGTCTCACATAACCCCAGTGTCACTCTCACATAACCCCAGTGTCTCTCTCACATAACCCCAGTGTCTCTCTCACATAACCCCAGTGTCTCTCTCACATAACCCCAGTGTCTCTCTCACATAACCCCAGTGTCTCTCTCACATAACCGCAGTGTCACTCTCACATAACCCCAGTGTCTCTCTCACATAACCCCAGTGTCAGCCTCACATAATCCCAGTGTCACTCTCACATAACCCCAGTGTCTCTCTCACATAACCCCAGTGTCAGCCTCACATAACCCCAGTGTCTCTCTCACATAACCCCAGTGTCAGCCTCACATAACCCCAGTGTCCCTCTCACATAACCCCAGTGTCTCTCTCACATAACCCCAGTGTCTCTCTCACATAACCCCAGTGTCTCTCTCACATAACCCCAGTGTCACTCTCACATAACCCCAGTGTCTCTCTCACATAACCCCAGTGTCAGTCTCACATAATCCCAGTGTCTCTCTCACATAACCCCAGTGTCAGCCTCACATAACCCCAGTGTCTCTCTCACATAACCCCAGTGTCACTCTCACATAACCTCAGTGTCAGCCTCACATAACCCCAGTGTCTCTCTCACATAACCCCAGTGTCTCTCTCACATAACCCCAGTGTTAGTCTCACATAACCCCAGTGTCACTCTCACATAACCCCAGTGTTAGTCTCACATAACCCCAGTGACTCTCTCACATAACCCCAGTGTCAGCCTCACATAACCCCAGTGTCACTCTCACATAACCCCAGTGTCAGCCTCACCTAACCCCAGTGTCTCTCTCACATAACCCCAGTGTCAGCCTCACATAACCCCAGTGTCTCTCTCACATAATCCCAGTGTCTCTCTCACATAACCCCAGTGTCTCACTCACATAACCCCAGTGTCTCTCTCACATAACCCCAGTGTCTCTCTCACATAACCCCAGTGTCTCTCTCACATAACCCCAGTGTCTCTCTCACATAACCCCAGTGTCACTCTCACATAACCCCAGTGTCACTCTCACATAACCCCAGTGTCTCTCTCACATAACCCCAGTGTCTCTCTCGCATAACCCCAGTGTCTCTCTCACATAACCCCAGTGTCACTCTCACATAACACCAGTGTCAGTCTCACATAACCCCAGTGTCTCTCTCACATAACCCCAGTGTCTCTCTCACATAACCCCAGTGTCTCTCTCACATAACCCCAGTGTCTCTCTCACATAACCCCAGTGTCACTCTCACATAACACCAGTGTCAGTCTCACATAACCCCAGTGTCTCTCTCACATAACCCCAGTGTCTCTCTCACATAATCCCAGTGTCACTCTCACATAACCCCAGTGTCACTCTCACATAATTCCAGTGTCTCTCTCACATAACCCCAGTGTCTCTCTCACATAATCCCAGTGTCTCTCTCACATAACCCCAGTGTCTCTCTCACATAACCCCAGTGTCTCTCTCACATAATCCCAGTGTCAGTCTCACATAACCCTAGTGTCTCTCTCACATAACCCCAGTGTCAGTCTCACATAACCCCAGTGTCTCTCTCACATAACCCCAGTGTCTCTCTCACATAACCCCAGTGTCAGTCTCACATAACCCCAGTGTCAGCCTCACATAACCCCAGTGTCTCTCTCACATAACCCCAGTGTCTCTCTCACATAACCCCAGTGTCAGTCTCACATAACCCCAGTGTCACTCTCACATAACCCCAGTGTCTCTCTCACATAACCCCAGTGTCTCTCTCACATAACCCCAGTGTCTCTCTCACATAACCCCAGTGTCTCTCTCACATAACCCCAGTGTCTCTCTCACATAACCGCAGTGTCACTCTCACATAACCCCAGTGTCTCTCTCACATAACCCCAGTGTCAGCCTCACATAATCCCAGTGTCACTCTCACATAACCCCAGTGTCAGCCTCACATAATCTCAGTGTCTCTCTCACATAACCCCAGTGTCACTCTCACATAACCCCAGTGTCAGCCTCACATAACCCCAGTGTCTCTCTCACATAACCCCAGTGTCAGCCTCACATAACCCCAGTGTCTCTCTCACATAACCCCAGTGTCTCTCTCACATAACCCCAGTGTCTCTCTCACATAACCCCAGTGTCTCTCTCACATAACCCCACTGTCTCTCTCACATAACCCCAGTGTCTCTCTCACATAACCCCAGTGTCAGCCTCACATAACCCCAGTGTCTCTCTCACATAACCCCAGTGTCAGCCTCACATAACCCCAGTGTCACTCTCACATAACCCCTGTGTCAGCGTCACATAACCCCAGTGTCTCTCTCACATAACCCCAGTGTCACTCTCACATAACCCCAGTGTCAGTCTCACATAACCCCAGTGTCAGCCTCACATAACCCCAGTGTCAGTCTCACATAACCCCAGTGTCAGTCTCACATAACCCCAGTGTCTCTCACACATAACCCCAGTGTCACTCTCACATAACCCCATTGTCTCTCTCACATAAACCCAGTGTCTCTCTCACATAACCCCAGTGTCACTCTCACATAACCCCAGTGTCTCTCTCACATAACCCCAGTGTCAGCCTCACATAACCCCAGTGTCACTCTCACATAACCCCTGTGTCAGCGTCACATAACCCCAGTGTCACTCTCACATAACCCCAGTGTCACTCTCACATAACCCCAGTGTCAGTCTCACATAACCCCAGTGTCAGCCTCACATAACCCCAGTGTCAGTCTCACATAACCCCAGTGTCAGTCTCACATAACCCCAGTGTCTCTCTCACATAACCCCAGTGTCACTCTCACATAACCCCATTGTCTCTCTCACATAAACCCAGTGTCTCTCTCACATAACCCCAGTGTCACTCTCACATAACCCCAGTGTCTCTCTCACATAACCCCAGTGTCACTCTCACATAACCCCAGTGTCACTCTCACATAACCCCAGTGTCAGTCTCACATAACCCCAGTGTCAGCCTCACATAACTCCAGTGTCAGTCTCACATAAACCCAGTGTCACTCTCACATAACCCCAGGGTCAGTCTCTCATAACCCCAGTGTCAGTCTCACATAACCCCAGTGTCACTCTCACATAATCCCAGTGTCAGTCTCACATAACCGCAGTGTCACTCTCACATAACCCCAGTGTCTCTCTCACATAACCCCAGTGTCTCTCTCACATAACCCCAGTGTCAGCCTCACATAACCCCAGTGTCACTCTCACATAACCCCAGTGTCTCTCTCACATAACCCCAGTGTCAGCCTCACATAACCCCAGTGTCAGTCTCACATAACCCCAGTGTCTTTCTCACATAACCCCTGTGTCTCTCTCACATAACCCCAGTGTCTCTCTCACATAACCCCAGCGTCTCTCTCACATAACCCCAGTGACTCTCTCACATTACCCCAGTGTCACTCTCACATAACCCCAGTGTCTCTCTCACATAACCCCAGTGTCAGTCTCACATAACCCCAGTGTCTCTCTCACATAACCCCAGTGTCAGTCTCACATAACCCCAGTGACTCTCTCACATAACCCCAGTGTCAGTCTCACATAACCCCAGTGTCTCTCTCACATAACCCCAGTGTCAGTCTCACATAACCCCAGTGTCTCTCTCACATAACCCCAGTGTCTCTCTCACATAACCACAGTGTCTCTCTCACATAACCCCAGTGTCACTCTCACATAACCCCAGTGTCTATCTCACATAACCCCAGTGTCAGCCTCACATAACCCCAGTGTCAGTCTCACATAACCCCAGTGTCAGCCTCACATAATCCCAGTGTCTCTCTCACATAACCCCAGTGTCTCTCTCACATAACCACAGTGTCTCTCTCACATAACCACAGTGTCACTCTCACATAACCCCAGTGTCTCTCTCACATAACCCCAGTGTCAGCCTCACATAATCCCAGTGTCTCTCTCACATAACCCCAGTGTCTCTCTCACATAACCACAGTGTCTCTCTCACATAACCCCAGTGTCACTCTCACATAACCCCAGTGTCTATCTCACATAACCCCAGTGTCAGCCTCACATAACCCCAGTGTCAGTCTCACATAACCCCAGTGTCAGCCTCACATAATCCCAGTGTCTCTCTCACATAACCCCAGTGTCTCTCTCACATAATCCCAGTGTCTCTCTCACATAACCCCAGTGTCTCTCTCACATAACCACAGTGTCTCTCTCACATAACCACAGTGTCACTCTCACATAACCCCAGTGTCTCTCTCACATAATCCCAGTGTCTCTCTCACATAACCCCAGTGTCTCTCTCACATAACCACAGTGTCTCTCTCACATAACCCCAGTGTCAGTCTCACATAACCCCAGTGACTCTCTCACATAACCCCAGTGTCACTCTCACATAACCCCAGTGTCAGCCTCACATAACCCCAGTGTCAGCCTCACATAACCCCAGTGTCAGTCTCACATAACCCTAGTGTCACTCTCCCATAACCCCAGTGTCTCTCTCACATAACCCCAGTGTCTCTCTCACATAACCCCAGTGTCTCTGTCACATAACCCCAGTGACTCTCTCACATAACCCCAGTGTCACTCTCACATAACCCCAGTGTCAGCCTCACATAACCCCAGTGTCAGTCTCACATAACCCCAGTGTCAGCCTCACATAATCCTAGTGTCACTCTCACATAACCCCAGTGTCTCTCTCACATAACCCCAGTGTCAGTCTCACAAAACCCCAGTGTCAGCCTCACATAACCCCAGTGTCAGTCTCACATAACCCCAGTGTCACTCTCAGATAACCCCAGTGTCTCTCTCACATAACCCCAGTGTCTCTCTCACATAACCCCAGTGTCAGCCTCACATAACGCCAGTGTCAGTCTCACATAACCCCAGTGTCACTCTCAGATAACCCCAGTGTCTCTCTCACATAACCCCAGTGTCTCTCTCACATAACCCCAGTGTCTCTCTCACATAACTCCAGTGTCAGTCTCACATAATCCCAGTGTCTCTCTCACAGCACCCCAGTGTCTCTCTCACATAACCCCAGTGTCTCTCTCACATAACCCCAGTGTCTCTCTCACATAACCCCAGTGTCAGTCTCACATAACCCCAGTGTCTCTCTCACATAACCCCAGTGTCTCTCTCACATAACCCCAGTGTCAGTCTCACATAACCCCAGTGTCTCTCTCACATAACCCCAGTGTCACTCTCACATAACCCCAGTGTCTCTCTCACATAACCCCAGTGTCTCTCTCACATAACCCCAGTGTCAGTCTCACATAACCCCAGTGTCTCTCTCACATAACCCCAGTGTCACTCTCACATAACCCCAGTGTCACTCTCACATAACCACAGTGTCTCTCTCACATAACCCCAGTGTCTCTCTCACATAACCCCAGTGTCACTCTCACATAACCCCAGTGTCAGTCTCAAATAACCCCAGTGTCAGCCTCACATAACCCCAGTGTCAGCCTCACATAATCCCAGTGTCTCTCTCACATAACCCCAGTGTCTCTCTCACATAACCCCAGTGTCTCTCTCACATAACCCCAGTGTCAGTCTCACATAACCCCAGTGTCACTCTCACATAACCCCAGTGTCTCTCTCACATAACCCCAGTGTCTCTCTCACATAACCCCAGTGTCTCTCTCACATAACACCAGTGTCACTCTCACATAACCCCAGTGTCTCTCTCACATAACCCCAGTGTCAGCCTCACATAATCCCAGTGTCAGTCTCACATAACACCAGTGTCACTCTCACATAATCCCAGTGTCTCTCTCACATAACCCCAGTGTCAGCCTCACATAACCCCAGTGTCTCTCTCACATAACCCCAGTGTCAGCCACACATAACCCCAGTGTCTCTCTCACATAACCCCAGTGTCTCTCTCACATAACCCCCGTGTCTCTCTCACATAACCCCAGTGTCTCTCTCACATAACCCCAGTGTCACTCTCACATAACCCCAGTGTCTCTCTCACATAATCCCAGTGTCTCTCTCACATAACCCCAGTGTCTCTCTCACATAACCCCAGTGTCTCTCTCACATAATCCCAGTGTCAGTCTTACATAACCCCAGTGTCACTCTCACATAACCCCAGTGTCACTCTCACATAACCCCAGTGTCTCTCACATAACCCCAGTGTCAGTCTCACATAACCCCAGTGTCTCTCTCACATAACCCCAGTGTCAGCCTCACATAACCCCAGTGTCTCTCTCACATAACCCCAGTGTCACTCTCACATAACCCCAGTGTCAGCCTCACATAACCCCAGTGTCACTCTCACGTAACCCCAGTGTCACTCTCACATAACCCCAGTGTCACTCTCACATAACCCCAGTGTCACTCTCACATAACCCCAGTGTCTCTCTCACATAACCCCAGTGTCACTCTCACATAACCCCAGTGTCACTCTCACATAACCCCAGTGTCACTCTCACATAACCCCAGTGTCACTCTCACATAACCCCTGTGTCAGCGTCACATAACCCCAGTGTCACTCTCACATAACCCCAGTGTCACTCTCCCATAACCCCAGTGTCTCTCTCACATAACCCCAGTGTCTCTCTCACATAACCCCAGTGTCTCTGTCACATAACCCCAGTGACTCTCTCACATAACCCCAGTGTCACTCTCACATAACCCCAGTGTCAGCCTCACATAACCCCAGTGTCAGCCTCACATAACCCCAGTGTCAGTCTCACATAACCCCAGTGTCAGCCTCACATAATCCTAGTGTCACTCTCACATAACCCCAGTGTCTCTCTCACATAACCCCAGTGTCAGTCTCACAAAACCCCAGTGTCAGCCTCACATAACCCCAGTGTCAGTCTCACATAACCACAGTGTCACTCTCAGATAACCCCAGTGTCTCTCTCACATAACCCCAGTGTCTCTCTCACATAACCCCAGTGTCAGCCTCACATAACCCCAGTGTCAGTCTCACATAACCCCAGTGTCACTCTCAGATAACCCCAGTGTCTCTCTCACATAACCCCAGTGTCTCTCTCACATAACCCCAGTGTCTCTCTCACATAACTCCAGTGTCAGTCTCACATAATCCCAGTGTCTCTCTCACAGCACCCCAGTGTCTCTCTCACATAACCCCAGTGTCTCTCTCACATAACCCCAGTGTCTCTCTCACATAACCCCAGTGTCAGTCTCACATAACCCCAGTGTCACTCTCACATAACCACAGTGTCTCTCTCACATAACCCCAGTGTCTCTCTCACATAACCCCAGTGTCACTCTCACATAACCCCAGTGTCAGTCTCAAATAACCGCAGTGTCAGCCTCACATAACCCCAGTGTCACTCTCACATAACCACAGTGTCTCTCTCACATAACCCCAGTGTCTCTCTCACATAACCCCAGTGTCTCTCTCACATAACCCCAGTGTCAGCCTCACATAATCCCAGTGTCTCTCTCACATAACCCCAGTGTCTCTCTCACATAACCCCAGTGTCTCTCTCACATAACCCCAGTGTCAGTCTCACATAACCCCAGTGTCACTCTCACATAACCCCAGTGTCTCTCTCACATAACCCCAGTGTCTCTCTCACATAACCCCAGTGTCTCTCTCACATAACCCCAGTGTCACTCTCACATAACCCCAGTGTCTCTGTCACATAACCCCAGTGTCAGCCTCACATAATCCCAGTGTCACTCTCACATAACCCCAGTGTCAGTCTCACATAATCCCAGTGTCTCTCTCACATAACCCCAGTGTCACTCTCACATAACCCCAGTGTCAGCCTCACATAACCCCAGTGTCTCTCTCACATAACCCCAGTGTCAGCCACACATAACCCCAGTGTCACTCTCACATAACCCCAGTGTCACTCTCACATAACCCCAGTGTCAGCCTCACATAACCCCAGTGTCTCTCTCACATAACCCCAGTGTCAGCCACACATAACCCCAGTGTCACTCTCACATAACCCCAGTGTCTCTCTCACATAACCCCAGTGTCTCTCTCACATAACCCCAGTGTCTCTCTCACATAACCCCCGTGTCTCTCTCACATAACCCCAGTGTCTCTCTCACATAACCCCAGTGTCACTCTCACATAACCCCAGTGTCTCTCTCACATAATCCCAGTGTCTCTCTCACATAACCCCAGTGTCTCTCTCACATAACCCCAATGTCTCTCTCACATAATCCCAGTGTCAGTCTTACATAACCCCAGTGTCACTCTCACATAACCCCAGTGTCACTCTCACATAACCCCAGTGTCTCTCACATAACCCCAGTGTCAGTCTCACATAACCCCAGTGTCTCTCTCACATAACCCCAGTGTCAGCCTCACATAACCCCAGTGTCTCTCTCACATAACCCCAGTGTCACTCTCACATAACCCCAGTGTCAGTCTCACATAACCCCAGTGTCACTCTCACATAACCCCAGTGTCTCTCTCACATAACCCCAGTGTCTCTCTCACATAACCCCAGTGTCTCTCTCACATAACACCAGTGTCACTCTCACATAACCCCAGTGTCTCTCTCACATAACCCCAGTGTCAGCCTCACATAATCCCAGTGTCACTCTCACATAACCCCAGTGTCAGCCTCACATAATCCCAGTGTCTCTCTCACATAACCCCAGTGTCAGCCTCACATAACCCCAGTGTCTCTCTCACATAACCCCAGTGTCAGCCACACATAACCCCAGTGTCTCTCTCACATAACCCCAGTGTCTCTCTCACATAACCCCCGTGTCTCTCTCACATAACCCCAGTGTCTCTCTCACATAACCCCAGTGTCACTCTCACATAACCCCAGTGTCTCTCTCACATAATCCCAGTGTCTCTCTCACATAACCCCAGTGTCTCTCTCACATAACCCCAGTGTCTCTCTCACATAATCCCAGTGTCAGTCTTACATAACCCCAGTGTCACTCTCACATAACCCCAGTGTCACTCTCACATAACCCCAGTGTCTCTCACATAACCCCAGTGTCAGTCTCACATAACCCCAGTGTCTCTCTCACATAACCCCAGTGTCAGCCTCACATAACCCCAGTGTCTCTCTCACATAACCCCAGTGTCACTCTCACATAACCCCAGTGTCAGCCTCACATAACCCCAGTGTCACTCTCACGTAACCCCAGTGTCACTCTCACATAACCCCAGTGTCACTCTCACATAACCCCAGTGTCACTCTCACATAACCCCAGTGTCTCTCTCACATAACCCCAGTGTCACTCTCACATAACCCCAGTGTCACTCTCACATAACCCCAGTGTCACTCTCACATAACCCCAGTGTCACTCTCACATAACCCCTGTGTCAGCGTCACATAACCCCAGTGTCACTCTCACATAACCCCAGTGTCACTCTCCCATAACCCCAGTGTCTCTCTCACATAACCCCAGTGTCTCTCTCACATAACCCCAGTGTCTCTGTCACATAACCCCAGTGACTCTCTCACATAACCCCAGTGTCACTCTCACATAACCCCAGTGTCAGCCTCACATAACCCCAGTGTCAGCCTCACATAACCCCAGTGTCAGTCTCACATAACCCCAGTGTCAGCCTCACATAATCCTAGTGTCACTCTCACATAACCCCAGTGTCTCTCTCACATAACCCCAGTGTCAGTCTCACAAAACCCCAGTGTCAGCCTCACATAACCCCAGTGTCAGTCTCACATAACCACAGTGTCACTCTCAGATAACCCCAGTGTCTCTCTCACATAACCCCAGTGTCTCTCTCACATAACCCCAGTGTCAGCCTCACATAACCCCAGTGTCAGTCTCACATAACCCCAGTGTCACTCTCAGATAACCCCAGTGTCTCTCTCACATAACCCCAGTGTCTCTCTCACATAACCCCAGTGTCTCTCTCACATAACTCCAGTGTCAGTCTCACATAATCCCAGTGTCTCTCTCACAGCACCCCAGTGTCTCTCTCACATAACCCCAGTGTCTCTCTCACATAACCCCAGTGTCTCTCTCACATAACCCCAGTGTCAGTCTCACATAACCCCAGTGTCACTCTCACATAACCACAGTGTCTCTCTCACATAACCCCAGTGTCTCTCTCACATAACCCCAGTGTCACTCTCACATAACCCCAGTGTCAGTCTCAAATAACCGCAGTGTCAGCCTCACATAACCCCAGTGTCACTCTCACATAACCACAGTGTCTCTCTCACATAACCCCAGTGTCTCTCTCACATAACCCCAGTGTCTCTCTCACATAACCCCAGTGTCAGCCTCACATAATCCCAGTGTCTCTCTCACATAACCCCAGTGTCTCTCTCACATAACCCCAGTGTCTCTCTCACATAACCCCAGTGTCAGTCTCACATAACCCCAGTGTCACTCTCACATAACCCCAGTGTCTCTCTCACATAACCCCAGTGTCTCTCTCACATAACCCCAGTGTCTCTCTCACATAACCCCAGTGTCACTCTCACATAACCCCAGTGTCTCTGTCACATAACCCCAGTGTCAGCCTCACATAATCCCAGTGTCACTCTCACATAACCCCAGTGTCAGTCTCACATAATCCCAGTGTCTCTCTCACATAACCCCAGTGTCACTCTCACATAACCCCAGTGTCAGCCTCACATAACCCCAGTGTCTCTCTCACATAACCCCAGTGTCAGCCACACATAACCCCAGTGTCACTCTCACATAACCCCAGTGTCACTCTCACATAACCCCAGTGTCAGCCTCACATAACCCCAGTGTCTCTCTCACATAACCCCAGTGTCAGCCACACATAACCCCAGTGTCACTCTCACATAACCCCAGTGTCTCTCTCACATAACCCCAGTGTCTCTCTCACATAACCCCAGTGTCTCTCTCACATAACCCCCGTGTCTCTCTCACATAACCCCAGTGTCTCTCTCACATAACCCCAGTGTCACTCTCACATAACCCCAGTGTCTCTCTCACATAATCCCAGTGTCTCTCTCACATAACCCCAGTGTCTCTCTCACATAACCCCAATGTCTCTCTCACATAATCCCAGTGTCAGTCTTACATAACCCCAGTGTCACTCTCACATAACCCCAGTGTCACTCTCACATAACCCCAGTGTCTCTCACATAACCCCAGTGTCAGTCTCACATAACCCCAGTGTCTCTCTCACATAACCCCAGTGTCAGCCTCACATAACCCCAGTGTCTCTCTCACATAACCCCAGTGTCACTCTCACATAACCCCAGTGTCAGTCTCACATAACCCCAGTGTCACTCTCACATAACCCCAGTGTCTCTCTCACATAACCCCAGTGTCTCTCTCACATAACCCCAGTGTCTCTCTCACATAACACCAGTGTCACTCTCACATAACCCCAGTGTCTCTCTCACATAACCCCAGTGTCAGCCTCACATAATCCCAGTGTCACTCTCACATAACCCCAGTGTCAGCCTCACATAATCCCAGTGTCTCTCTCACATAACCCCAGTGTCAGCCTCACATAACCCCAGTGTCTCTCTCACATAACCCCAGTGTCAGCCACACATAACCCCAGTGTCTCTCTCACATAACCCCAGTGTCTCTCTCACATAACCCCCGTGTCTCTCTCACATAACCCCAGTGTCTCTCTCACATAACCCCAGTGTCACTCTCACATAACCCCAGTGTCTCTCTCACATAATCCCAGTGTCTCTCTCACATAACCCCAGTGTCTCTCTCACATAACCCCAGTGTCTCTCTCACATAATCCCAGTGTCAGTCTTACATAACCCCAGTGTCACTCTCACATAACCCCAGTGTCACTCTCACATAACCCCAGTGTCTCTCACATAACCCCAGTGTCAGTCTCACATAACCCCAGTGTCTCTCTCACATAACCCCAGTGTCAGCCTCACATAACCCCAGTGTCTCTCTCACATAACCCCAGTGTCACTCTCACATAACCCCAGTGTCAGCCTCACATAACCCCAGTGTCACTCTCACGTAACCCCAGTGTCACTCTCACATAACCCCAGTGTCACTCTCACATAACCCCAGTGTCACTCTCACATAACCCCAGTGTCTCTCTCACATAACCCCAGTGTCACTCTCACATAACCCCAGTGTCACTCTCACATAACCCCAGTGTCACTCTCACATAACCCCAGTGTCACTCTCACATAACCCCTGTGTCAGCGTCACATAACCCCAGTGTCACTCTCACATAACCCCAGTGTCACTCTCCCATAACCCCAGTGTCTCTCTCACATAACCCCAGTGTCTCTCTCACATAACCCCAGTGTCTCTGTCACATAACCCCAGTGACTCTCTCACATAACCCCAGTGTCACTCTCACATAACCCCAGTGTCAGCCTCACATAACCCCAGTGTCAGCCTCACATAACCCCAGTGTCAGTCTCACATAACCCCAGTGTCAGCCTCACATAATCCTAGTGTCACTCTCACATAACCCCAGTGTCTCTCTCACATAACCCCAGTGTCAGTCTCACAAAACCCCAGTGTCAGCCTCACATAACCCCAGTGTCAGTCTCACATAACCACAGTGTCACTCTCAGATAACCCCAGTGTCTCTCTCACATAACCCCAGTGTCTCTCTCACATAACCCCAGTGTCAGCCTCACATAACCCCAGTGTCAGTCTCACATAACCCCAGTGTCACTCTCAGATAACCCCAGTGTCTCTCTCACATAACCCCAGTGTCTCTCTCACATAACCCCAGTGTCTCTCTCACATAACTCCAGTGTCAGTCTCACATAATCCCAGTGTCTCTCTCACAGCACCCCAGTGTCTCTCTCACATAACCCCAGTGTCTCTCTCACATAACCCCAGTGTCTCTCTCACATAACCCCAGTGTCAGTCTCACATAACCCCAGTGTCACTCTCACATAACCACAGTGTCTCTCTCACATAACCCCAGTGTCTCTCTCACATAACCCCAGTGTCACTCTCACATAACCCCAGTGTCAGTCTCAAATAACCGCAGTGTCAGCCTCACATAACCCCAGTGTCACTCTCACATAACCACAGTGTCTCTCTCACATAACCCCAGTGTCTCTCTCACATAACCCCAGTGTCTCTCTCACATAACCCCAGTGTCAGCCTCACATAATCCCAGTGTCTCTCTCACATAACCCCAGTGTCTCTCTCACATAACCCCAGTGTCTCTCTCACATAACCCCAGTGTCAGTCTCACATAACCCCAGTGTCACTCTCACATAACCCCAGTGTCTCTCTCACATAACCCCAGTGTCTCTCTCACATAACCCCAGTGTCTCTCTCACATAACCCCAGTGTCACTCTCACATAACCCCAGTGTCTCTGTCACATAACCCCAGTGTCAGCCTCACATAATCCCAGTGTCACTCTCACATAACCCCAGTGTCAGTCTCACATAATCCCAGTGTCTCTCTCACATAACCCCAGTGTCACTCTCACATAACCCCAGTGTCAGCCTCACATAACCCCAGTGTCTCTCTCACATAACCCCAGTGTCAGCCACACATAACCCCAGTGTCTCTCTCACATAACCCCAGTGTCTCTCTCACATAACCCCCGTGTCTCTCTCACATAACCCCAGTGTCTCTCTCACATAACCCCAGTGTCACTCTCACATAACCCCAGTGTCTCTCTCACATAATCCCAGTGTCTCTCTCACATAACCCCAGTGTCTCTCTCACATAACCCCAATGTCTCTCTCACATAATCCCAGTGTCAGTCTTACATAACCCCAGTGTCACTCTCACATAACCCCAGTGTCACTCTCACATAACCCCAGTGTCTCTCACATAACCCCAGTGTCAGTCTCACATAACCCCAGTGTCTCTCTCACATAACCCCAGTGTCAGCCTCACATAACCCCAGTGTCTCTCTCACATAACCCCAGTGTCACTCTCACATAACCCCAGTGTCAGCCTCACATAACCCCAGTGTCACTCTCACGTAACCCCAGTGTCACTCTCACATAACCCCAGTGTCACTCTCACATAACCCCAGTGTCACTCTCACATAACCCCAGTGTCTCTCTCACATAACCCCAGTGTCACTCTCACATAACCCCAGTGTCACTCTCACATAACCCCAGTGTCACTCTCACATAACCCCAGTGTCACTCTCACATAACCCCTGTGTCAGCGTCACATAACCCCAGTGTCACTCTCACATAACCCCAGTGTCACTCTCACATAACCCCAGTGTCAGTCTCACATAACCCCAGTGTCAGCCTCACATAACCCCAGTGTCAGTCTCACATAACCCCAGTGTCTCTCTCACATAACCCAAGTGTCTCTCTCACATAACCCCAGTGTCACTCTCACATAACCCCAGTGTCTCCCTCACATAACCCCAGTGTCACTCTCAGATAACCCCAGTGTCAGTCTCACATAACCCCAGTGTCACTCTCACATAACCCCAGTGTCACTCTCACTTAACCCCAGTGTCAGTCTCACATAACCCCAGTGTCAGCCTCACATAACCCCAGTGTCACCCTCACATAAACCCAGTGTCAGTCTCACATAACCCCAGTGTCACTCTCACATAACCCCAGTGTCTCTCTCACATAACCCCAGTGTCTCTGTCACATAACCCCAGTGTCACTCTCACATAACCCCAGTGTCAGCCTCACATAACCCCAGTGTCAGCCTAACATAACCCCAGTGTCAGTCTCACATAACCCCAGTGTCAGCCTCACATAATCCTAGTGTCACTCTCACATAACCCCAGTGTCTCTCTCACATAACCCCAGTGTCAGTCTCACATAACCCCAGTGTCAGCCTCACATAACCCCAGTGTCAGTCTCACATAACCCCAGTGTCACTCTCAGATAACCCCAGTGTCTCTCTCACATAACCCCAGTGTCTCTCTCACATAACCCCAGTGTCTCTCTCACATAACCCCAGTGTCAGTCTCACATAACCCCAGTGTCACTCTCACATAACCACAGTGTCTCTCTCACATAACCCCAGTGTCTCTCTCACATAACCCCAGTGTCTCTCTCACATAATCCCAGTTTCTCTCTCACATAACCCCAGTGTCTCTCTCACATAACCCCAGTGTCTCTCTCACATAACCCCAGTGTCTCTCTCACATAACCCCAGTGTCTCTCTCACATAACCCCAGTGTCTCTCTCACATAACCCCAGTGTCAGTCTCACATAACCCCAGTGTCACTCTCACATAACCACAGTGTCTCTCTCACATAACCCCAGTGTCTCTCTCACATAACCCCAGTGTCTCTCTCACATAACCCCAGTGTCACTCTCACATAACCCCAGTGTCAGTCTCAAATAACCCCAGTGTCAGCCTCACATAACCCCAGTGTCAGCCTCACATAATCCCAGTGTCTCTCTCACATAACCCCAGTGTCACTCTCACATAACCCGTGTCTCTCTCACATAACCCCAGTGTCTCTCTCACATAACCCCAGTGTCTCTCTCACATAACCCCAGTGTCAGTCTCACATAACCCCAGTGTTAGTCTCACATAACCCCAGTGTCTCTCTCACATAACCCCAGTGTTAGTCTCACATAACCCCAGTGTCACTCTCACATAACCCCAGTGTCTCTCTCACATAACCCCAGTGTCTCTCTCACATAACCCCACTGTCTCTCTCACATAACCCCAGTGTCTCTCTCACATAACCCCAGTGTCACTCTCACATAACCCCAGTGTCTCTCTCACATAACCCCAGTGTCAGCCTCACATAATCCCAGTGTCACTCTCACATAACCCCAGTGTCAGCCTCACATAATCCCAGTGTCTCTCTCACATAACCCCAGTGTCACTCTCACATAACCCCAGTGCCGCGAGGTTTGCTAGTGTCACACGGGAGGGTTTAAACTAGTATGGCAGGGGGGTGGGTACGGGAGCAATAGGTCAGAAGGTGAGAGCATTGAGGGAGAACTAGGGAATAGGGACAGTGTGGCTCTGAGGCAGAGCAGACGGGGAAAAGTTGCTGAACACAGCGGGTCTGGTGGCCTGAAGTGCCTATGTTTTAATGCAAGGAGCATTACGGGTAAGGCAGATGAACTTAGAGCTTGGATTACTACTTGGAACTATGATGTTATTGCCATTACAGAGACCTGGTTGAGGGAAGGGCAGGATTGGCAGCTAAACGTTCCAGGATTTAGATGTTTCAGGCGGGATAGAGGGGGATGTAAAAGGGGAGGCGGAGTTGCGCTACTTGTTCGGGAGAATATCACAGCTATACTGCGAGAGGACACCTCAGAGGGCAGTGAGGCTATATGGGTAGAGATCAGGAATAGGAAGGGTGCAGTCACAATGTTGGGGGTATACTACAGGCCTCCCAACAGCCAGCGGGAGATAGAGGAGCAGATAGGTAGACAGATTTTGGAAAAGAGTAAAAACAACAGGGTTGTGGTGATGGGAGACTTCAACTTTCCCAATATTGACTGGGACTCACTTAGTGCCAGGGGCTTAGACGGGGCGGAGTTTGTAAGGAGCATCCAGGAGGGCTTCTTAAAACAATATGTAGACAGTCCAACTAGGGAAGGGGCGGTACTGGACCTGGTATTGGGGAATGAGCCCGGCCAGGTGGTAGATGTTTCAGTAGGGGAGCATTTCGGTAACAGTGACCACAATTCAGTAAGTTTTAAAGTACTGGTGGACAAGGATAAGAGTGGTCCGAGGATGAATGTGCTAAATTGGGGGAAGGCTAATTATGACAATATTAGGTGGGAACTGAAGAACATAGATTGGGGGCGGATGTTTGAGGGCAAATCAACATCTGACATGTGGGAGGCTTTCAAGTGTCAGTTGAAGGGAATACAGGACAGGCATGTTCCTGTGAGGAAGAAAGATAAATACGGCAATTTTCGGGAACCTTGGATGACGAGTGATATTGTAGGCCTCGTCAAAAAGAAAAAGGAGGCATTTGTCAGGGCTAAAAGGCTGGGAACAGACGAAGCCTGTGTGGCATATAAGGAAAGTAGGAAGGAACTTAAGCAAGGAGTCAGGAGGGCTAGAAGGGGTCATGAAAAGTCATTGGCAAATAGGGTTAAGGAAAATCCCAAGGCTTTTTACACGTACATAAAAAGCAAGAGGGTAGCCAGGGAAAGGGTTGGCCCACTGAAGGATAGGCAAGGGAATCTATGTGTGGAGCCAGAGGAAATGGGCGAGGTACTAAATGAATACTTTGCATCAGTATTCACCAAAGAGAAGGAATTGGTAGATGTTGAGTCTGGAGAAGGGGGTGTAGATAGCCTGGGTCACATTGTGATCCAAAAAGACGAGGTGTTGGGTGTCTTAAAAAATATTAAGGTAGATAAGTCCCCAGGGCCTGATGGGATCTACCCCAGAATACTGAAGGAGGCTGGAGAGGAAATTGCTGAGGCCTTGACAGAAATCTTTGGATCCTCGCTGTCTTCAGGGGATGTCCCGGAGGACTGGAGAATAGCCAATGTTGTTCCTCTGTTTAAGAAGGGTAGCAAGGATAATCCCGGGAACTACAGGCCGGTGAGCCTTACTTCAGTGGTAGGGAAATTACTGGAGAGAATTCTTCGAGACAGGATCTACTCCCATTTGGAAGCAAATGGACGTATTAGTGAGAGGCAGCACGGTTTTGTGAAGGGGAGGTCGTGTCTCACTAACTTGATAGAGTTTTTCGAGGAGGTCACTAAGATGATTGATGCAGGTAGGGCAGTGGATGTTGTCTACATGGACTTCAGTAAGGCCTTTGACAAGGTCCCTCATGGTAGACTAGTACAAAAGGTGAAGTCACACGGGATCAGGGGTGAGCTGGCAAGGTGGATTCAGAACTGGCTAGGCCATAGAAGGCAGAGGGTAGCAATGGAGGGATGCTTTTCTAATTGGAGGGCTGTGACCAGTGGTGTTCCACAGGGATCAGTGCTGGGACCTTTGCTGTTTGTAGTATATATAAATGATTTGGAGGAAAATGTAACTGGTCTGATTAGTAAGTTTGCAGACGACACAAAGGTTGGTGGAATTGCGGATAGCGATGAGGACTGTCTGAGGATACAGCAGGATTTAGATTGTCTGGAGACTTGGGCGGAGAGATGGCAGATGGAGTTTAATCCGGACAAATGTGAGGTAATGCATTTTGGAAGGGCTAATGCAGGTAGGGAATATACAGTAAATGGTAGAACCCTCAAGAGTATTGAAAGTCAAAGAGATCTAGGAGTACAGGTCCACAGGTCATTGAAAGGGGCAACACAGGTGGAGAAGGTAGTCAAGAAGGCATACGGCATGCTTGCCTTCATTGGACGGGGCATTGAGTATAAGAATTGGCAAGTCATGTTGCAGCTGTATAGAACCTTAGTTAGGCCACACTTGGAGTATAGTGTTCAATACTGGTCGCCACACTACCAGAAGGATGTGGAGGCTTTAGAGAGGGTGCAGAAGAGATTTACCAGAATGTTGCCTGGTATGGAGGGCATAAGCTATGAGGAGCGATTGAATAAACTCGGTTTGTTCTCTCTGGAACGAAGGAGGTTGAGGGGCGACCTGATAGAGGTCTACAAAATTATGAGGGGCATAGACAGAGTGGATAGTCAGAGGCTTTTCCCCAGGGTAGAGGGGTCAATTACTAGGGGGCATAGGTTTAAGGTGAGAGGGGCAAGGTTTAGAGTAGATGTACGAGGCAAGTTTTTTACGCAGAGGGTAGTGGGTGCCTGGAACTCGCTACCGGAGGAGGTAGTGGAAGCAGGGATGATAGGGACATTTAAGGGGCATCTTGACAAATATATGAATAGGATGGGAATAGAAGGATACGGACCCAGGAAGTGTAGAAGATTGTAGTTTAGTCGGGCAGTATGGTCGGCACGGGCTTGGAGGGCCGAAGGGCCTGTTCCTGTGCTGTACATTTCTTTGTTCTTTGTTGTTCTTTGTCAGCCTCACATAACCCCAGTGTCTCTCTCACATAACCCCAGTGTCAGCCACACATAACCCCAGTGTCTCTCTCACATAACCCCAGTGTCTCTCTCACATAACCCCCGTGTCTCTCTCACATAACCCCAGTGTCTCTCTCACATAACCCCAGTGTCACTCTCACATAATCCCAGTGTCTCTCTTACATAATCCCAGTGTCTCTCTCACATAACCCCAGTGTCTCTCTCACATAACCCCAGTGTCAGCCTCACATAATCCCAGTGTCACTCTCACATAACCCCCGTGTCTCTCTCACATAACCCCAGTGTCTCTCTCACATAACCCCAGTGTCACTCTCACATAATCCCAGTGTCTCTCTCACATAATCCCAGTGTCTCTCTCACATAACCCCAGTGTCTCTCTCACATAACCCCAGTGTCTCTCTCACATAACCCCAGTGTCTCTCTCACATAACCCCAGTGTCTTTCTCACATAACCCCAGTGTCACTCTCACATAATCCCAGTGTCTCTCTCACATAATCCCAGTGTCTCTCTCACATAACCCCAGTGTCTCTCTCACACAACCCCAGTGTCTCTCTCACATAACCCCAGTGTCTCTCTCACATAACCCCAGTGTCACTCTCACATAAACCCAGTGTCACTCTCACATAACCCCAGTGTCTCTCTCACATAACCCCAGTGTCACTCTCACATAACCCCAGTGTCACTCTCACATAACCCCAGTGTCTCTCTCACATAACCCCAGTGTCACTCTCACATAACCCCAGTGTCTCTCTCACATAACCCCAGTGTCAGCGTCACATAACCCCAGTGTCAGTCTCACATAATCCCAGTGTCTCTCTCACATAACCCCAGTGTCTCTCTCACATAACCCCAGTGTCAGCCTCACATAATCCCAGTGTCTCTCTCACATAACCCCAGTGTCTCTCTCACATAACCACAGTGTCTCTCTCACATAACCCCAGTGTCACTCTCACATAACCCCAGTGTCTCTCTCACATAACCCCAGTGTCACTCTCACATAACCCCAGTGTCAGTCTCACATAACCCCAGTGACTCTCTCACATAACCCCAGTGTCACTCTCACATAACCCCAGTGTCAGCCTCACATAACCCCAGTGTCAGCCTCACATAACCCCAGTGTCAGTCTCACATAACCCCAGTGTCACTCTCCCATAACTCCAGTGTCACTCTCACATAACCCCAGTGTCTCTCTCACATAACCCCAGTGTCAGTCTCACATAACCCCAGTGTCAGCCTCACATAACCCCAGTGTCAGTGTCACATAACCCCAGTGTCACTCTCACATAACCCCAGTGTCTCTCTCACATAACCCCAGTGTCTCTCTCACATAACCCCAGTGTCTCTCTCACATAACTCCAGTGTCAGTCTCACATAATCCCAGTGTCTCTCTCACATCACCCCAGTGTCTCTCTCACATAACCCCAGTGTCTCTCTCACATAACCCCAGTGTCTCTCTCACATAACCCCAGTGTCAGTCTCACATAACCCCAGTGTCACTCTCACATAACCACAGTGTCTCTCTCACATAACCCCAGTGTCTCTCTCACATAACCCCAGTGTCTCTCTCACATAACTCCAGTGTCAGTCTCACATAATCCCAGTGTCTCTCTCACATCACCCCAGTGTCTCTCTCACATAACCCCAGTGTCTCTCTCACATAACCCCAGTGTCTCTCTCACATAACCCCAGTGTCAGTCTCACATAACCCCAGTGTCACTCTCACATAACCACAGTGTCTCTCTCACATAACCCCAGTGTCTCTCTCACATAACCCCAGTGTCTCTCTCACATAACCCCAGTGTCACTCTCACATAACCCCAGTGTCAGTCTCAAATAACCCCAGTGTCAGCCTCACATAACCCCAGTGTCAGCCTCACATAATCCCAGTGTCTCTCTCACATAACCCCAGTGTCACTCTCACATAACCCGTGTCTCTCTCACATAACCCCAGTGTCACTCTCACATAACCCCAGTGTCTCTCTCACATAACCCCAGTGTCTCTCTCACATAACCCCAGTGTCACTCTCACATAACCCCAGTGTCTCTCTCACATAACCCCAGTGTCTCTCTCACATAACCCCAGTGTCAGTCTCACATAACCCCAGTGTCTCTCTCACATAACCCCAGTGTCTCGCTCACATAACCCCAGTGTCAGTCTCACATAACCCCAGTGTCTCTCTCACATAACCCCAGTATCACTCTCACATAACCCCAGTGTCTCTCTCACATAATCCCAGTGTCTCTCTCACATAACCACAGTGTCTCTCTCACATAACCCCAGTGTCTCTCTCACATAACCCCAGTGTCTCTCTCACATAACCCCAGTGTCAGTCTCACATAACCCCAGTGTCTCTCTCACATAACCCCAGTGTCTCTCTCACATAACCCCAGTGTCTCTCTCACATAACCCCAGTGTCTCTCTCACATAACCCCAGTGTCACTCTCACATAACCCCAGTGTCTCTCTCACATAATCCCAGTGTCACTCTCAAATAACCCCAGTGTCTCCCTCACATAACCCCAGTGTCAGCCTCACATAACCCCAGTGTCAGTCTCACATAACCCCAGTGTCTCTCTCACATAACCCCAGTGTCTCTCTCACATAACCCCAGTGTCTCTCTCACATAACCCCAGTGTCTCTCTCACATAACCCCAGTGACTCTCTCACATAACCCCAGTGTCACTCTCACATAACCCCAGTGTCTCTCTCACATAACCCCAGTGTCAGTCTCACATAACCCCAGTGACTCTCTCACATAACCCCAGTGTCACTCTCACATAACCCCAGTGTCAGCCTCACATAACCCCAGTGTCAGTCTCACATAACCCCAGTGTCACTCTCCCATAACCCCAGTGTCTCTCTCACATAACCCCAGTGTCTCTCTCACATAACCCCAGTGTCTCTCTCACATAACCCCAGTGACTCTCTCACATAACCCCAGTGTCACTCTCACATAACCCCAGTGCCAGCCTCACATAACCCCAGTGTCAGACTCACATAACCCCAGTGTCAGTCTCACATAACCCCAGTGTCAGCCTCACATAATCCTAGTGTCACTCTCACATAACCCCAGTGTCTCTCTCACATAACCCCAGTGTCAGCCTCACATAACCCCAGTGTCTGTCTCACATAACCCCAGTGTCAGCCTCACATAACCCCAGTGTCACTCTCACATAACCCCAGTGTCACTCTCACATAACCCCAGTGTCACTCTCACATAACCCCAGTGTCTGTCTTACATAACCCCAGTGTCTGTCTCACATAACCCCAGTGTCACTCTCACATAACCCCAGTGTCTCTCTCACATAACCCCAGTGTCACTCTCACATAACCCCAGTGTCTCTCTCACATAACCCCAGTGTCAGTCTCACATAACCCCAGTGTCACTCTCACATAACCCCAGTGTCACTCTCACATAACCCCAGTGTCTGTCTCACATAACCCCAGTGTCTGTCTCACATAACCCCAGTGTCACTCTCACATAACCCCAGTCACACTCTCACATAACCCCAGTGTCTCTCTCACATAACCCCAGTGTCACTCTCACATAACCCCAGTGTCTCTCTCACATAACCCCAGTGTCTCTCTCACATAACCCCAGTGTCTCCCTCACATAACCCCAGTGTCTCTCTCACATAACCCCAGTGTCTCTCTCACATAACCCCAGTGTCTCTCTCACATAACCCCAGTGTCACTCTCACATAACCCCAGTGTCAGTCTCACATAACCCCAGTGTCAGTCTCACATAACCCCAGTGTCTCTCTCACATAACCCCAGTGTCACTCTCACATAACCCCAGTGTCAGTCTCACATAACCCCAGTGTCTCTCTCACATAACCCCAGTGTCTCTCTCACATAACCCGAGTGTCAGCCTCACATAATCCCAGTGTCACTCTCACATAACCCCAGTGGGGTTATGAGAGAGACACTGGGGTTATGTGAGAGAGACACTGGGGTTATGAGAGAGAGACACTGGGGTTATGTGAGAGAGACACTGGGGTTATGTGAGAGAGACACTGGGGTTATGTGAGAGAGACACTGAGGTTATGTCAGAGAGACACTGGGATTATGTGAGAGTGACACTGGGGTTATGTGAGAGAGACACTGGGGTTATGTGAGAGAGACACTGGGGTTATGTGAGGCTGACACTGGTGTTATGTGAGAGAGACACTGGGATTATGTGAGAGAGACACTGGGGTTATGTGAGAGAGACACTGGGATTATGTGAGAGAGACACTGGGGTTATGTGAGAGAGACAATGGGGTTATGTGAGAGTGACACTGGGGTTATGTGAGAGAGACACTGGAGTTATGTGAGAGAGACACTGGGGTTATGTGAGAGTGACACTGGGGTTATGTGAGAGAGACACTGGGGTTATGTGAGACTGACACTGGGTTTATGTGAGAGAGACACTGGGGTTATGTGAGAGAGACACTGGGGTTATGTGAGAGTGACACTGGGGTTATGTGAGAGTGACACATGGGTGATGTGAGGCTGACACTGGGGTTATGTGAGAGAGACACTGGGGTTATGTGAGAGAGACACTGGGGTTATGTGAGAGAGACACTGGGGTTATGTGAGAGTGACACTGGGGTTATGTGAGAGTGACACTGGGGTTATGTGAGAGTGACACTGGGGTTATGTGAGAGAGACACTGGGGTTATGTGAGACTGACACTGGGGTTATGTGAGACTGATACTGGGGTTATGTGAGAGAGACACTGGGGTTATGTGAGAGAGACACTGGGGTTATGTGAGAGTGACACTGGGGTTATGTGAGGCTGACACTGGGGTTATGTGAGAGAGACACTGGGGTTATGTGAGGCTGACACTGGGGTTATGTGAGAGAGACACTGGGGTTATGTGAGAGAGACACTGGGATTATGTGAGAGAGACACTGGGATTATGTGAGTGAGACACTGGGGTTATGTGAGAGAGACATTGGGGTTATGTGAGGCTGACACTGGGGTTATGTGAGAGTGACACTGGGGTTATGTGAGAGTGACACTGGGGTTATGTGAGGCTGACACTGGGGTTATGTGAGAGAGACACTGGGGTTATGTGAGAGAGACACTGGGGTTATGTGAGAGAGACACTGGGGCTATGTGAGGCTGACACTGGGGTTATGTGAGAGAGACACTGGGGTTATGTGAGGCTGACACTGGGGTTATGTGAGAGTGACACTCGGGTTATGTGAGGCTGACACTGGGGTTATGTGAGAGAGACACTGGGGTTATGTGAGAGAGACACTGGGGTTATGTGAGACTGACACTGGGGTTATGTGAGAGAGACACTGGGGTTATGTGAGAGAGACACTGGGGTTATGTGAGAGAGACACTGGCGTTATGTGAGAGAGACACTGGCGTTATGTGAGAGAGACACTGGGGTTATGTGAGAGAGACACTGGCGTTATGTGAGAGAGACACTGGGGTTATGTGAGAGAGACACTGGGGTTATGTGAGAGAGACACTGGGGTTATGTGAGAGAGACACTGGGGTTATGTGAGGCTGACACTGGGGTTATGTGAGAGAGACACTGGGATTATGTGAGAGTGACACTAGGGTTATGTGAGGCTGACACTGGGTTCATGTGAGAGAGACACTGGGGTAATGTGAGAGTGACACTGGGGTTATGTGAGACTGACACTGGGGTTATGTGAGAGTGACACTGGGGTTATGTGAGAGTGACACTGGGGTTATGTGAGAGAGACACTGGGGTTATGTGAGAGAGACACTGGGGTTATGTGAGACTGACACTGGGGTTATGTGAGAGAGACACTGGGATTATGTGAGAGAGACACTGGGGTTATGTGAGAGAGACACTGGGGTTATGTGAGGCTGACACTGGGGTTATGTGAGAGAGACACTGGGGTTATGTGAGACTGACACTGGGATTATGTGAGAGTGACACTGGGGTTATGTGAGAGAGACACTGGGTTTATGTGAGAGAGACACTGGGGTTATGTGAGACTGACACTGGGGTTATGTGAGAGTGACACTGGGGTTATGTGAGAGTGACACTGGGGTTATGTGAGAGTGACACTGGGGTTATGTGAGAGAGACACTGGGTTTATGTGAGAGAGACACTGGGTTTATGTGAGAGAGACACTGGGGTTATGTGAGAGAGACACTGGGGTTATGTGAGACTGACACTGGGGTTATGTGAGAGTGACACTGTGGTTATGTGAGGCTGACACTGGGGTTATGTGAGAGAGACACTGGGGTTATGTGAGAGAGACACTGGGGTTATGTGAGAGTGACACTGGGGTTATGTGAGAGAGACACTGGGGTTATGTGAGAGAGACACTGGTGTTATGTGAGAGAGACACTGGGGTTATGTGATTGAGACACTGGGGTTATGTGAGACTGACACTGGGATTATGTGAGACTGACACTGGGGTTATGTGAGAGAGACACTGGGGTTATGTGAGAGAGACACTGGGATTATGTGAGACTGACACTGGGGTTATGTGAGAGAGACACTGGGGCTACGTGAGGCTGACACTGGGGTTATGTGAGAGAGACACTGGGGTTATGTGAGGCTGACACTGGGGTTATGTGAGAGTGACACTGGGGTTATGTGAGAGAGACACTGGGGTTATGTGAGAGAGACACTGGGGTTATGTGAGAGAGACACTGGGGTTATGTGAGAGAGACACTGGGGTTATGTGAGAGAGACACTGGGATTATGTGAGACTGACACTGGGGTTATGTGAGAGAGACACTGGGGTTATGTGAGAGAAACACTTGTGTTATGTGAGAGTGACACTCGTGTTATGTGAGAGAGACACTGGGGTTATGTGAGAGAGACACTGGGGTTATGTGAGAGTGACACTGGGGTTATGTGAGAGATACACTGGGGTTATGTGAGACTAACACTGGGATTATGTGAGAGAGACACTGGGGTTATGTGAGATAGACACTGGGGTTATGTGAGATAGACACTGGGATTATGTGAGAGAGACACTGGGATTATGTGAGACTGACACTGGGGTTATGTGAGAGAGACACTGGGGTTATGTGAGACTAACACTGGGATTATGTGAGAGAGACACTGGGGTTATGTGAGATAGACACTGGGGTTATGTGAGATAGACACTGGGGTTATGTGAGAGAGACACTGGGATTATGTGAGACTGACACTGGGGTTATGTGAGAGAGACACTGGGGTTATGTGAGAGAGACACTGGGGTTATGTGAGAGAGACACTGGGGTTATGTGAGAGAGACACGGGTTATGTGAGACTGACACTGGAATTCTGTGAGAGTGACACTGGGTTTATGTGAAAGTGACACTGGGGTTATGTGAGAGAGACACTGGGGTTATGTGAGAGTGACACTGGGGTTATGTGAGAGAGACACTGGGGTTATGTGAGACCCTGACACTGGAGTTTGCTCCCAGATCCTTTTTCCACAGAGCCATTTGCTTCTCAGAGGGAATGTGGCGTTGGATTCATCACCTCAACTGGGAGCCAGGATCAGTTCCGGATAACAGGCAGCATTTTAAAAGGATTTTTGTGAAGTATTTTCAGGTGCAGTAATCTAGTTTTTCTGACCTGTTAAATCAGCCACTGGTGAGATTTATAAACCCACTGTCAATATTTTTTGGTTTATATTTTAAGAATTAAGTCACTCACGGTTTTTACGTCAGTTTTTATTTTTAAGAGTTTGTGTCTTGATTAATGAGATAATTGTCTCGTTTGCGTAACCTGACCAGACTTTGTAAGGTCTGTGTACGCGCGTTGTTTACTGGTGCCAATTACCCAGGGCTACATGATCAGGCAGCAGGAGGCAGTGATCCTCATTGTGTAGATTGGGCAGCTCTCCAACATGGACAGCACTGGGCAAGGAGCAAGCAGCCGGAGATTTGCTTGATGGCAGCACCCCCGTCAGTGACTAATTGGTCTTCTGGGACAGCAGTCCTTGTTCCTTCAGTTGTTCTACTGAGCTGAGTCTTAGTTAACCACAGCTTAGGGAGGTGGGCGGTTGATTGGGTGGGAGGGGCGGCAGGGGGTCAGCGGCAGAGGTTGGAGGGCTGGTAGGGGGCCGGTAGAGGAGGTGGGAGGTTGCTGGACTGCGGGGTGTTTTGTGGGAGGTCCGGGGGAGGTGGGAGATGGTGGGGGATCGGTGGGGGTAGTGGGAGATTGGTGGGGTGCGGGTGTGTGATGGGTCACGGGGAGATGTGCGGTGGGAGATCGGGGCTGGTTGGCTGCGGGAGGGGCTAGTGGGTAAGGTCAGAGTGTAACACAGAAAGCTGTGCTGGAAAAGAGGATACAGGGTTCAGGTAGCTTTCGGCAGCTTGCCTGTTCTGAGCCCTCTTTGTTTGCAGGTCCCTCACAAACTGGAACAATGGAGGAAATCCACCCCTCCCTACTCAGTACCAGGTGTTCTTTTGTGATTTTAAAATGAAAGGCACCTTCCCAGTCACACAGAGAGGGTAGATAAGGTAAACCTGTGAATACTCTCGAGGGCACACGAAAAGGAGGAGGGGTACACTTTGTGACGGATTGAGCTTCATTCAATATAATCCTATCCTGGGTTGCCGCCCACTTTCTCACCCAATCTCCATATCCTTTCATTCCCTGGCACATCAAAGCTCCGTCTGTCACAGTGTTAGCCCCCCTCCCTGCAGCCCCCCCCTCCCCATGTTTAAGATTCCCTGGCCAGTGAAGACAATCCTGTGAAGGCCTTTCAGAATCTGGTAGGTTTCAGTCAGTTCGCCTCTCATTCTTCTAAACTCCAGAGAATACAAACTCAATTTACTCAGAGTCTCTTCACAGGACATTGGGACAAGGCCTTCACCCCAGGGACCAATCACACGAACCTTCGCTGCACCACCTCCAATGCAAGTCTATCTCTCCTTACATACAGCCCCTACACCCCCTCCATCTCTGTAACTCCTCCAGCCCCTACACCCCCTCCATCTCTGTAACTCCTCCAGCCCCTACACCCCCTCCATCTCTGTAACTCCTCCAGCCCCTACACCCCCTCCATCTCTGTAACTCCTCCAGCCCCTACACCCCCTCCATCTCTGTAACTCCTCCAAGCCAGACAACCCTCCCAGAATCTCTACGTTCCTCTAATTCACAGCATGGCGACACAGAGAATATTAATTAAATTAATAACCAAATTTGGAATAAAATGCTAGTCTCAGCAATAATTCAAGTACTAAATTGTGGTAAAAGCCCATCTGCTCTCTGATGCCATTTCGGGGAGTAAGCCTCTCGTTCTCAGCCAGACTGGGGCAGCTGACGAATTGCTCCAGGGAGGGCCTGTGCCCAGTCAGCCTGTGTTCAAGGCTCAGTTCCAGGCTCTCCTGTTGGGCTTGTATCAGGGCCCTTGGAGGCGGTGTGCTGATTGAAGGAGCTGTGGGTAATATCAGCTATCTCTCAGAGGGTCAGATTGGGATTTCCCCCTCTCCCAACATCCTGTATTGTTCACACCATCCTCCCCTCCCCCACCCCCCCTCCCACCCCATCCCCTCCCCCACCCCCCCTCCCACCCCATCCCCTCCCCCACCCCCCCTCCCACCCCATCCCCTCCCCCACCCCCTCTCCTCCCACACCCCCTCTCCTCCCACACCCCAACCCCTCCCACACCATCTCCTCCCCCACCCCTCCATCCCACCCCATCTCCTCCCCCACCCCAACCCCTCCCCCACCCATCCCTCCCACCCCATCTCCTCCCCCAACCCCTCCCCCACCCATCCATCCCACCCCATCCCCTCCCCCACCCCTCCCTCCCACCCCATCTCCTCCCCCACCCCAACCCCTCCCCCACCCATCCCTCCCACCCCATCCCCTCCCCCACCCCTCCCTCCCACCCCAAATCCTCCCACACCCCCTCCCCTCCCACACCATTTCCTCCCCCACCCAAACCCCTCCCCCACACATCCCTCCCACCCCATCCCCTCCCCCACCCCTCACTCCCACCCCATCCCCTCCTCCCCACCCCAACCCCTCCCCCACCCTTCCCTCCCACCCCATCCCCTCCCCCACCCCTCCCTCCCACCCCATCTCCAATCCCACCCCAACCCCTCCCCCACACCTCCCTCCCACCCCATCCCCTCCCCCACCCCTCACTCCCACCCCATCCCCTCCCCCACCCCCTCTCCTCCCCCACCCCCTCTCCTCCCCCACCCAAACCCCTCCCCCACCCTTCCCTCCCACCCCATCCCCTCCCCACCCCCATCCTTTCCCTGTTTCCCACCCCATCCCCCACCCCACCCCCAACCCCTCCCTTCCTCCCACTGCATTTCCTCCCCAACCCCTCCCTCCCACCCCATCCCCTCCCCCAACCCCTCCCTCCCACCCCATCCCCTCCCCCACCCCTCCGTCCCACCCCATCCCCTCCCCCACCCCTCCGTCCCACCCCATCTGCTCCCCCACCTCTTCCCCTCCCACACCATCTCCTTCCCCACCCAACCCCTCCCACCCCATCCCCTCCCCCACCCCATCCCCCACCCCTCCCTCCCACCCCATCCCCTCCTCCACCCCTCCATCTCCTCCCCACCCCAACCCCTCCCACCCCATCTCCTCCCCTACCCCACCCCTCCCTTCCACTCCATCCCCTCCCTCCCACCCCATCTCCTCCCCCACCCCAACCCCTCCCACCCCATCTCCACCCCACCCCCTCCTCTACCCCAACCCCCCCCCCAAGCACCCATCCCCTCCCCCACCCCTCCCTCCCACCCCCTCTCCTCCCCCACCCCAACCCCTCCCCCACCCCCTCCCTCCCACACCATCCCCTCTTCCACCCCATCCCCTCCCTCGCACCCCATCTCCTCCCCCACCCCATCCCCTCCCCCACCCCCTCCCTCCCACCCCATCTCCTCCCACACCCCTCCCTCCCACCCCATCTCCTCCCCCACCCCAACCCCTCCCACCCCATCTCCTCCCCCACCCCAACCCCTCCCACCCCATCTCCACCCCCACCCCCTCCCCTACCCCACCCCTCCCTTCCACCCCATCCCCTCCCCACCCCTCCCTCCCACACCATCCCCTCTCCCATCCCCTCCCCCACCCCTCCCTCCCACCCCATCTCCTCCCCCACCCCTCCCCTACCCCACCCCTCCCTTCCACCCCATCCCCTCCCCCCCTCCCTCCCACCCCATCTCCTCTCCCACCCCTCCCTCCCACCCCATCTCCTCCCCCACCCCAACCCCTCCCCCACCCCCTCCCTCCCACACCATCCCCTCTCCCATCCCCTCTTCCACCCCATCCCCTCCCTCCCACCCCATCTCCTCCCCCACCCCATCTCCTCCCCACCCCCTCCCTCCCACCCCATCTCCTCCCCCACCCCTCCCTCCCACCCCATCTCCTCCCCCACCCCAACCCCTCCCACCCATCTCCACCCCCACCCCCTCCCCTACCCCACCCCTCCCTTCCACCCCATCCCCTCCCCCATCCCTCCCTCCCACCCCATCCCCCCTCCCACCCCATCCCCTCCCCCACCCCTCCCTCCCACACCATCTCCTCCCCCACCCCCTCCCCCCCCACACCTATCTCCTCCCCCACCCCCTCCCCCCCACACCTATCTCCTCCCTTTCACCCTCCCACGCCCTGAAATCTTCCCTGTCCCCTCTTCCCCCACTGATCTCCTCTCTCTCTTTCCTTTCTCCCACTCCCCATCTCCCTCACCCCTCCCCTCTCACACCCCAGCCCAACTCTTCTCTTTCCCTCCCCTCAAATGTGTGTTCCTCCACACCCCTCCCCTACCCATTGGGCCTCCCTTTTGGGCCGTGTGCAGATTTCCGCCTCTCTGTTTGTTGGAACACTGACGTTGGATAATCTGCTGAACCCCTCCCCACCCGCATGTCCCCACCCTGCTGATGATCTGGGTGGCAGGAGGGGCTGTGCGGTTTTTCAGACCTGTCTCCTCAAACCTGCACTAATGTATACCAGCTGGCTTTGCCGAGAATGTTGTGTCTCTGTCTGTCCCAACACGCCTCGTGTTGCGCTCTTGTTTTGTTCCAGGGCAGGAATTTCTTCTGGCTGTGATAATAACAGGTGATCGTCACCTTGCAGCTGTTCAGGTGCACTTTCCCTGATTCACGGCTTCATGGCCCAAGGTTAAAAGCTTTTTTGTTTTTTTAAATAAATTTAGACTGCCCAATTCTTATTTGTTCCAATTAAGGGGCAATTTAGCATGGCCAATCCACCTGCCCTGCACAACTTTGGGTTGTGGGGGCGAAACCCACGCAGACACGGGGAGAATGTGCAAACTCCACACAGACAGTGACCCAGAGCCGGGATCGAATCTGGGACCTCGGCGCCGTGAGGCAGCAGGGCTAACCACTGTGCCACCGTGCTGCCCCCAAGGTTAAAAGTTAACCCTTCACCAACCACGAAAGTTACGCTTGAAGATTCCCATCAAGATGAGGTCTAAGCCAGCCCAACTGAGGTTTCAGTTCTTGAGATAAACCAGGCAGAAGCAATCATAAGAAATGATCTGAGCCGGATTGGCTGGAACATCCATGGTTTAGTGGGTAGCATTCTTGCCCCTGAGTCAGGTCCAATCACTGGGGGTTTCCACAAATGCTTTGGGTCCCATTGACAAATTGATGACGATTGATCGCCGCAGTTGGTCAATGAATCCATTATTATGTGATCACCAAGATGGCAGAAGATGACTGGATGGATTTCCGTCTTTTTCACCCAGCAACATTTTTTTGTTTTCATGGGGCATGGGTTTGGCTGGCAAGGCTGGCATTTGCTGCCATTCGCAATTACCCTCCTTCTTGAACCGCCGCAATCCATGTAGCCGTGAGGACGGGACCTTCTGCATGCCTAATGTGAGTTCATGCAGTCGTTTCATTATAGTAGGGGCATGTCGTTTATTTCAAATGCATAAATTCACGCCAGCTCCCCTGTACACTCTCTCCCTTTCTTCATTCAGTCCCAATCTCCTGCACTTTCCACATACCTTTTGAAGTTTTTCGTTTTTGAATATCAATTAACTTTCCTTCTGAAAGCTCCAGATGGATGCTGTATCAGCCACTGTTTCAGGGTAGGTATTCCAGGTCCCACAATCCTCTGGAGTTTATGTTGCAACAGTGACTACAATGCCAAAGCACTCCATGAATAGTCTTTGAAGAACTTTTGCATGCCCTAAGGTTATGAATGACAATATAGAAATGCAAGTCCTTTCTTGTGTTTAATTCTCTGTAAATGTTGTAATTCCTTTACCATTTCGAATTCCCTGCAGTAATGGATTCCAGATTTAACCGCTTTGTGTGAAGATATTCCATTTCACATTTTCATTCCAATCCTCATTTTATCCACTTGTCTGATTCACTGAGTGGTGGAAAGTATCTTTCACATTTAACCCTAATTCTGAACATTTTATTTGGATCGTTGTACCCCTCTTAGGTCCTTTAAATCTCTCTGGGAATCCTGTGGTTGTGAAAGGTGCTATTGAAATGCAAGTCTAGACTGTAATTATATAAGGCCATGTTGAGACCACACCTGGAGTATGGTGTACACTTTTGGTCCTCTGACAGAAGGAGAAATAGTAAGAAGTCTTACAACACCAGGTTAAAGTCCAACAGGTTTGTTTCGAATCACTAGCTTTCGGAGCGCTGCTCCTTCATCAGGTGAATGAAGAGGTGGGTTCCAGAAACATATAAATATATATATAGACAAAGTCAAAGATCAAGACAATGCTTGGAATGCATTAGCAGGTGATTAAATCTTTACAGATCCACAGATGGGGTAACCCCAGGTTAAAGAGGTGTGAATTGTGTCAAGCCAGGACAGTTGGTAGGATTTTGCAGGCCAGATGGTGGGGGATGAATGTAATGCGACATGAATCCCAGGTCCCGGTTGAGGCCGCACTCATGTGTGCGGAACTTGGCTATAAGTTTCTGCTCGGCGATTCTGCGTTGTCGCGGGTCCTGAAGGCCGCCTTGGAGAACGCTTACCCGGAGATCAGAGGCTGAATGCCCTTGACTGCTGAAGTGTTCCCCGACTGGAAGGGAACATTCCTGCCTGGTGATTGTTGCGCAATGTCCGTTCATTCATTGTCGCAGCATCTGCATGGTCTCGCCAATGTACCACGCTTCGGGACATCCTTTCCTGCAGCGTATGAGGTAGACAACGTTGGCCGAGTCGCACGAGTATGTACCGCGTACCTGGTGGGTGGTGTTCTCACGTGTAATGGTGGTATCCATGTCGATGATCTGGCACGTCTTGCAGAGATTGCCATGACAGGGTTGTGTGGTGTCGTGGTCACTGTTCTGAAGACTGGGTAGTTTGCTGTAAACAATGGTTCGTTTGAGGTTGCGTGGTTGTTTGAAGGCAAGTAGTGGGCGTCCACAACAAAGATTTCTGTTCGAGGCCCAGCGATTTCATCTCTTGTCTCCTTCAGTAACCTACCGCGTACTTGGTGGGTGGTGTTCTCACATGTAATGCTGGTGCCCATGTCAATGATTTGGCAGAAAGAGAAATATACCTGTCTTAGAATGGAAACAGGTCCGTTTCACTGGATTGATTCCTGAGAGGGGAGGGCGATGCTAAATGGAGCGATGGAGTAGAATGGGCCCATTACCAAGAAAAATAATCTTGTTAAAATATTACTTAGATGCTGGATGGTTATTCCCTGGGCTGGGAAGTCTAGAACACAGGGTCATAGAGACTGACCATAAACAACTGAGGTGAGGAGACATTCCTATTCTCAAAGGCTTGTGAATCTTTGGAATTCCCGAGAAGGAAGCACAAACTTGCACTTACATGGCACCATTTACATCCACCACGTATCCCAATACATTTGCAGCCAATGGAATACTTAATCACTGCAGTAGTGAAGGAAAGGCAGCAGCTAATTTGCCCACAGCAAACTCCCACAAACACTATGCCCTGGTGGATTCCCTGTTGCTTTGACACACAAGTGTTTAGCAAAGAGAGCAGGGACGGGATTCTGTCCTGCCAGCCCAGCTTCCCGGCACGGCACCCCCCCTGCCGGCAGTGACATTCTCCATTTCTGCAGCCGCCATTTGCAGAACTGATTGCAAATATTAGAATGAAGTAATTGCTGGAGGAATGAGTGAAGACACCAGATCTGTAGCGTGTTCCTATAAGGACCTGACTCTGTTATCCTCAAACATTGAGATTCATCAATGGCACAGCGGCGCAGTGGTTATCACTGCTGCCTCACAGCGCCAGGGGCCCGGGATTCAATTCCAGCCTTGGGTCACTGTCTGTGCGGAGTCTGCACGTTCTCCCCGTGTCTGCGTGGGTTTCCTCCGGGTGCTCCGGTTTCCTCCCACAAATCCCGAAAGACGTGCTTGTTAGGTGCAGGTTGGGTGGATTGAGGGGATCAATTTCCCCTCGGTGGGGTTATGGGGATGGGGTGGGACTCAGGTAGGGTGCCTTTTCAGAGGGTCAGTGCAGACTCGATAGGCTGAATTGCCTCCTCCTGCACTGTTGGGCGGCACGGTAGCACAGTGGTTAACACTGTTGCTTCACAGTGTCAGGAACCCGGGTTCGATTCCTGTCTTGGGTCACTGTCTGTGTGGAGTCTGCACGTTCTCCCCGTGTCTGCGTGGATTTCCTCCGGGTGCTCCGGGTTCCTCCCACAAGTCCCGAAAGACGTGCTGTTAGGTGAATTGGACATTTTGAATTCTCCCTGTGTACCTGAACAGGCTCCGGAATGTGGCGACTAGGGGATTTTCACAATAACTTCATTGCAGTGTTAATGTAAAACTACTTGTGACAATAATACAGATATGTAGGAATTCTATGATCAGCATTATTTTTTCCCATTTGGTGGGGTCCAAATTACAAGTATTCAGAATGTCTTTGTATGTTAGTTTGGGATGCGGGTTCCTGTGCCCAGCTGGTTATGTGGATATCCTCTGTGTGGTCCACATGGCAAACCCTGCAAAGCTGAGCATGCTGTCCAAGCCAGGTATACAACACCATGCAACAACTTCAGTGTTGGGATTTTGTCCTGCTGCGTGTCACATGGTTGCTTCACGTGACATGGGTAGTTGACCACGCACGCAGCCATTGAGAATAAATGTGAGAACTGTCATTATACTAATTGGCTGTGGTTGTGGAGGCCAGTATTGGATACAATACGGTACACTGTGAACGACATGGGGTGGCCTGACCTGGGGGTCAAACATGGGATAGCACATGTTAGAGATGAGTGTATCAAGGTTACAGATGCCTTGCAGTTGAGTGTTCATGTAACGAAAATGTGTGATTAATAAAGTGAGTTCAGCAGCAATGGTCCTCCTGCTTTATATAAACAGGACACGGGGCACAATTCAGGGGCCACGCTGCGACCGGCGCCGGTCTTGGCCTAACATGTGAATCACTCGTCAGCCTCAAATCAGGGTCCACGACGGGGGGATCGCGAGTCACCCAACTCGCTCCGCCAGCTGTGATCTGGATCTCACTCGCACTGGGCGATTTCCAGCCTCTGACCTGATTTTGTAGCCACGGTAATGTGGCTAGTCCAGATCAGTTTCTGGTCAATGTAATCCCACAGGATGTTGATAGTGGGGGAATGTAATATAATACTCTCCACTTGCCTGGATGAGCGCAGCTTAACAACACTCAAGAAGCTCAACACCATCCAGGACAAAGCAGCCCCGCTTGATTGCTCCCCTTCCACAAACATTCAAACCCTCCAGCACTGACGCACAGTTGCAGCCGTGTGTACCATCTACAAGATGCACTGCAGTAACTCACCAAGGTTCCTCAGGCAGCACCTTCCAAACCCACGACCACTACCATCTAGAAGGACAAGAGCAGCAGATACCTGGGAACCCCACCACCTGGAGGTTCCTCTCCAAGTCGCTCACCACCCTGACTTGGAAATATATCACCGTTCCTTCACTGTCGCAAGGTCAAAATCCTGGAACCCCCTCCCTAACAGCACTGTGGGTGTACCTACACCTGAAGGACTGCAGGGGTTCAAGAAGGCAGCTCACCACCTTCTGAAGGGGAACTAAGCATGGGCAATAAATGCTGAGGGGGGGGGGGGTCTGGGCACCGGGACAATGCCAGCCTGGCATCCTGACAGTGACACCCATGCACCCTGGCAGTTCCACCTGGATGCTATCCCGGCAATGCCAGGGTGCCCAGGTGGCACTGAGCCGGCAGGGGTACTGCCAGGGTGTCATGCTGACAGTGCATCCTGCCCGACCCAGGGATCAGGCCCAGGGGGTGCCCTGCCCTTATGAGGTGGGGTGCAGGGGAATTCGATGACCCCCCAATTGGTGCATTGGGAGGGTCCTGGAGGTTGCGGTACCATTTCTAAATGGCGAGCGGAGCTCATTCGTGCAGGAAATTAGCCTAAGCATGCCCTCAACCGGATATTTCTCGCTCAGGCCCCCCGAAATGAAGCAGAGTCCTGTTTAATAGCGGGGTCATTTTCGGCTCTGTGAGTGGCAGGAAACCCCCGGCTGAACGCACCCAACACGGGGTCTGTTTCATTGCCATTAAATCCCATCAGCATCAGAGGCAGATGGAAAATTAAAATGCAGACTGAGGCTGACATGACGTGAGCGAGGGAGCGGCTGCCTGTTTGAGAGCTGTGGTTCTACTTGTCTTTTAATCCTTTATTTTATGCGAATTCACATCCCATAATTATTTATTTTGGGGAGAGATGTCTGGTATTGTGTCCCTGGAAGATTCTGGCTGGTTTTAAGCGATGAGGAGCTGAGTTAAATCTAAAAACTCCTTGTTTGACTGAGGCAGTCGGAGACGCCTGGGCTGGGGTCCATCTCGCGGGTTCCCTGGAGAGGGGCCGACGCCTCCCCGGGGCTGTTGGCATCAGGGTGACGGCTGCCATTGTGAATGATGCCCTGGACAATGATCTCAGCTCCGTGGGGCAGGTTTTTGTTGCTCACTTTGATGAGGTGAGAAATATCCTGGAGAGAATAGTGGTAGCGGAGGAGAGAACCCTGGTGTTTGATAGAACAATCCTCCCGGTGAGGGCCCTTCTTCGGGCTTGGGGGGGGGCCGTGTGCCCGGTTTCATGTGATGAATGGAGGGGGGGGGGGTGAGTTGGTTGCCGTGCTTTCGCAATCTCAATTTGAAGGCTGGGCCTTTCAGGTTTGACGGAGCACATCGTACCCGAACTTTGAGGCCTGGGGTTGGTTGGAGATTCTGACCACTGATGTTATGTTGTCTTGTCTTCGATGCTCGTTGTGAGGGGTGGGCGGAGGCTGGATGCGTTGACTTGTCCCCTCCTGCCGGGTCTAGATTCCTTGCCAGCTGGATGATGTGGTGAAGGCACTTTGTTCGATGTAACTTTGGAGGGATCCTTGCTCGATGATCCTGTCATGGCATTCGCCTTTCCAGCATCATGGATGGTGCTGTTATCCTGCAATTCATTGGTAATCCTGCATTTTATTACCTTGTGTGAATTTCATGTTATTGTCTTTTTTCCTGACAGGAGTGTGCGATAGATGAGAACGAAGACGAGGGTCACTTGTCATCCTGTTTTGGTACAAATCACTGAGTCAGTGATCTGAAATGTGGTTCGTGCAAAGTCTTGCTGTTTTTAATGTGCTGTAATCCTTGCATTTATGAAAAGGCGATACATTTTAGACACCACTCACCTCATTTATGAAGCTATGTAGAGCCAGGGCAGGCTGGTGGGCGGATGGTTAGTGTGGTGTTGGGTGGTAGGATTAGATACATCCTCACTTGGATTAAGGAAAGCCCCCAGTTAAAGCTATCTGTAAAGGGTTTTTATTTTGTATTTTTGTCACTTTGAGTATTGAGAATCTGTGCTTATCTCGTCCGAGAACCCAGGCAGATCATGTGACCTGGCGAGGACTGGCTTCCTTGGGATTCCTCTTTGTGGTTAGTATCTCTGGGAGTTGTTGGAATGGGGAGGGAAATCTATGGTGGCGTGTGACTGGGTGTGGTCGGTTTATCCTTGGACTGAGTTGATGCCGTGGATCTGCTTTGTTAGAGCCTTTCTTAGGTATGATATCGGAGATAAGTGGCCTCCTCCAAGTGGTCTTATATGGTGGCTTCCTGAGTGTGTGCCCTCCTGGTTGTAGTTGGCAGTGTTTTCGGCTCTGTTGAGTTGACGCTACTCTGTCCCCTGGTATCCTCATGGTGATGGCATACTGTGTTCGTCTGTGTCTGATATTCTTTGGTTAATCCAAGGGTTCCTCCCTTATAGGAACTCTTCCCCTTATCTGGGGGCATCACGGTGTAACGTGGTGATTTCCCTATCGGGGGGGGGGGAGAAGATTGGGCCCCTCCCAAGACACCCAATTGATTGGTATCTTGACAATTCTCCTTCTCCTCGGTGGAGAGGTGGCTGGGTCTCCTCGGTTGAGGGTGGCGTGATTCTTCTTGCCTCGGTGGAGCTGGTGCGTTGGCCCAGGTGTGCCCGGGTGTGCTAAGTGAGGAGGAGTGTGGCTGTTGGGTGGTCAATCTTGGCATGTGCTGGGTATCCTGGGGGGGACTGACTCCTCGGTGTAAGAGTGATCAAAGCTGGGCCAGGTTCGGTATTATGTCTGATATCCTGTTACTCCCTTATGCTTGGGGCGTTCCTCCTTATCCAAGATGTTCTGAGAGGCTGAGTGAGGTTTTAATGGACAGCTTTTTCTCTTCTTTGTCTTATGGTGGGGGGTTTGACCCAGGGGATCATGGGGGTCACCTGTGTCCTGTCCTTTTTATCCTGAGACCACTCACCTGTGATATGGAGGTGCCGGCGTTGGATTGGGTGGGCAGAGTAAGAAGTCTGACAACACCAGGTTATTGTCCAACAGGTTTATTTGGAATCACTAGCTTTCGGAGCGTAGCTCCTTCATCAGGTGAGTGAAGAGGTAGGTTACACAAACACAGCAAATACAGACAAAACCAATGATACTAGATGATATTTTGAAAATGAGTCTTTGCAAGTAATTAAGTCTTTACAGGTCCAGACAGTGCGACTGGAGAGAGGGGTAACCCCAGGTTAAAGAGGTGTGAATTGTCTGAAGCCAGGACAGTTGGTAGGATTTCACAAGCCCAGGCCAGATGGTGGGTGGATAAATGTAGTTAAATGTAGTGAAACATGAATCCCAGGTCCCGGTTGAGGCCGCACTCATGCGTGCGGAACTTGGCTATAAGTTTCTGCTCGGCGATTCTGCGTTGTCGCGCATCTTGAAGGTCGCCTTGGAGAATGCTTACCTGGAGATCAGAGGCTGAATGCCCTTGACTGCTGAAGTGTTCCCCGACTGGAAGGGAACATACCTGCCTGGCGATTGTCGCGCGATGTCCATTCATCCATTATCGCAGGATCTGCTCAGCGAGGAGGAGCGTAACAGACATCTACAGACACTGAAAGATGCCCTCGTACGAATGGGATATGGCGCTCGACTCATCGATCGACAGTTCCAACGCGCCACAGCAAACAACCGCACCGACCTCCTCAGAAGGCACTCTGGCACTCAACCGACAGAATACCCTTCGTCGTCCAGTACTTTCCCGGAGCGGAGAAACTATGACATCTTCAGAGCCTTCAATCATTCTATCCATTGTAAGGAACTTCTTTTGAATCCTTGTCCGACCCTCGTTCCCTTTTTTAATTCCTGCCTTGCCGGCTGCTTCAATACTGCAAACGTTAGTTTTGAACTGAAACCCCCTGGTGTAATGTATCATTTGAACAAGCTGAAGCACTCCCCTAGATCCAATGTCCAATGTGGCAAAGTCCCATGATGTCAATTTGATGGACTTGGCTAGCAGCCACTCAGCTCTCTTGAAATCCAGTTGTTGACGTGCCCTCGATCTTGACTGCCGACTGTTTCCAGGATGTTCTGGAAATACTCAGGCAAACTCCATTTTGCAGAGCTAAGTTTCAGTTCTGTTTAAACCTTGGCGAGAGCAGCTTCTATCAGACCTGGAGGCAGCAGGGAGCAGGTTTAAGACACTCTCTCTATCAGGGCTGTGAAGGTAACTTCGGATTGAAAGACTGGGAAAGGCCCAGTCTGACATCTCTCTCCTGAGAACCCAAAAAGGTCCTGAGGACCAGGCCCTTCTCTCTCTCTTCACACCACTGCCAGAAACCCTGTACAAAAGCCAGACAAGCAGTTGAAAGGCAGAGTGAATGGTGAATCTTCTGAAAACCTTCAGGCAGAGAATTCTACTGTTATCTCAGTGAGACTGAGAGTCAATCTGGTGGAGGACTGAACAAGTGAAGGTGACTCTCCAGAAGAATTCCTGCAGACCACAAGGTCTAATTGAAGCAGATAAGTGAGGTGGTTTCCAACGCCTCACATTTTGAGAGGATCACCGCCTACAGAGACCACAACCTCAGCAGCAAAGATAGTCGTCTCTTCCCAGTGTAATCTGTGTTATTTTGATCTTTCCCAACCCCCACCATGTGCCTGCTTTGTGTGTGTCTAGGTGGGGGGGGGGGCAGGATATGGGGAATAATTGGATTAGCAGAACGTTGTTCTATTATTACCATTGCATGTTTATTCTCTTGTTGTAAGCAAACAGTTTTTAATGTTTCACTCACAAAGGGGGATTTTTGCAGTAACTTCATTGCAGTGTTAATGTAACCCTACTTGTGACAATAATCAAGATTATTATTATCTGGTGCCTGTAAGTCATTGGAGCAGTCAAAGATCTCAGAAAACATATACAGATTATTCCGCTATATTGGGACCCCGGGGCCTGTGGGGCTGGAATTGACAATGCCCAGGGTGTTGTGATAAGATTAATATCTGCAGATCTTTTGCTGTGCTAACCACTGAGCCTGTTTTTTTAAATTAAGGGGTTATTTAGTGTGGCCAATCCACCTAACCTGTACATCTTTGGGTTGTGGGGGTGAATCCCATACAGGCACAGTAATAATAATAATCTTTATTGTCACAAGTAGTTTTACATTAACACTGCAATGAAGTTACTGTGAAAATCCCCTAGTCGCCACATTCCGGCGCCTGTTCGGCTACACCGAGGGAGAATTCAGAATGTCCAATTCACCTAACAACACGTCTTTCGGGACTTGTGGGAGGAAACCGGAGCACCCGGAGGAAACCCACGCAGACACGGGGAGAACGTGCAGACTCCACACAGACAGTGACCCAAGCCAGGAATCGAACCTGGGTCCTCAGCACCGCAGTCCCCGTGCTAACCACTATGCCACATGCCACCCTCACTGAGGCCTGGTTATCTGCAAACCTCACCACCTTCACCAACTGACATTCTACTTGACCCTTTTCCCACTGTTTCTTTTGCCATGGCTTCTGGCGTGGATGCTAAGAGCGATAGTGATCGGAGGCAGTCCCCTCTCACCCCACACCCAATAACACCGGGCCCAACTTCAGCAAATAATGTCTTGATTGCGGCAGTCTGTCCGATCCACAGAGCTACATTTGTGTTTTTGTCTCTCCAGTTAACACTGATCACCTCCAGCAGATCACTCGCAACAGAGGTGAGTCAATTGCCACATAATTCTCAGCTTCCGACCTGAGAAACCCCAGACCGGTAACCCTGACATCAGCAGTGGGTAGAATTCCAGAGGGTAAAGAGCAGAAGGAAATTGATACTTAGCTGGAAATACACAGGCTAATTATAGAATACAACCAGAGATTTGTGAAAAACATTTAGCTGTTTAAAGGACTGGTGTTGTTTTTGTTGATGGAGAAAGTACGGAAGATGTTGTGCATATGGATTTTCGGGGCATGTTGTTAAATTGAAAGTCATGCGAGAGTGCCTTTAAGAACTGGATGTTTAAGCAATGTACCTTTGATGTCATAGAGTGGGTGGAGCTCAGCTCAGTTCAGCCATTTTGCAGTTTGGTTTTGGAGTTTGGAAAGTGCCTGGCTGGTTTTGCTGAGAGCAGTTTAAAAGGAGAAAGCCGGTTTGAGACAGCAGCTTGGGTGTGTCTGTGGGTTTCCAGAGAGCTGCATGAAGAAAGCAAGGTGCTGGAGCTGAAGTCACCCAAGCTAACATATCTCTGCCATTCTACAGAAAAAATATATATCCTTTAACCTGATGTGATACTGTTTAAAGGCGTTAAGTCTCTTGGAAGTTTGAAGGAACATTTTAAGGAAGTATTTACTGTTGCAATATTTTCTGAGTTATCTTTGAAGTAAGGGGTGTTAATGTTTATTTAAGATGTTAAGTTGAGTTCATGGAATAAACAGCGTTTTGTGTTTAAAAACCCACGTGTCCATAATTGTAATCCCACACCTAGGGAAAAAACCGTGTGCTCGGGAAATGCAACAAATCCATTAAAGGGAGAGGTTGGTTGAACCCCATGATACATTTTGGAGTTCTGAAACTGCCTCGCCCATAACAGCTGTATTGGAGGGAGTGGGGCAGCATGGACAGGACATTGGTTCATCAACAGATTCTTTTCAGACTATTTAACTATAAAAGAAGCAAAATGTTGTAGATGCTGGAAATCAGAAATAAAAACGAAAACTCTGGGAATGTTCAGCAGGTCGCGCAGCATCTGGGGAGAGTGAGAGTGTTAACGTTTTGAGTTCAATGTGACTCTTTATCAGAACAGACTTGTATGTCGAGCTCAGTTTTCAGAGTATTTCTGGAAGGGGAGCACAAGGCAGTGAAGAGGATGCAGTGTTGGGTTCTGGCACCGGCACTTTTGCACATATTCTTCTCCGAGTAGCCGTGTGCCAAAGAAACAAATCCGCGTGTTTTCCAACCGGAAACCCTGGATGAACGGGGATATCCACTGCTCGCTGAAGTCTCGGTCTGAGCCGTTCAAGTCAGGCGACCCTGACCTCTACAAGAAAGCCAGATATGATCCAATGAAATCCATCAAAGATGCCAAAAGACAGAACCGGACCAAGCTGGAGTCCCAAGCTCGCCACACGGATCCCCGCTGACTATGGCAAGGTCTGCAAGACATAACGGGCTACAAGATGAAGGCATGTAAAATCGTCGGCTCCAACACACCCCTCCCTGATGAGCTCCACGCATTCTATGCCCGCTTTGAGCAAGAGGTCAGCGAGAGCGAGCCCTCCACCCCAGAAGCCGCGGATTAACTTGTATCTGAGATCACCACTGCAGACGTCAGAGCAGCCTTCTCGCAGGTCAACCCTCGGAAAGCCACTGGCCCGGATGGGGTACCCGGCCGAGCACTCAGGTCTTGCACGGATCAGCTGGCGGGGGTATTCGCAGACATCTTCAACCTCTCTTTACAACAATCTGAGGTCCCGATCTGCTTCAAGAAGCCGACCACGTCCCTGTACCAAAAAAAGTCAAGCAGCGTGCCTTAATGACTATCGTCCAGTGGCTCAGACATCCATCATCATGAAGTGCTTCGAAAGGTTGGTCATGACACGAATCAACTCCATCCTCCCGGATTGCCTTGATCCACTACAGTTCGCCTACCGCTGCAACAGGTCCACAGCAGATGCCATCTCCATGGCCCTGCACTCCACCCTGGAACACCTAGATAACAAAGACACCTATGTCAGACTCCTATTTATCGACTACAGCTCAGCCTTCAACACCATCATTCCTACAAAACTCATCTCCAAACTCCGTGGCCTCGGCTCCTCCCTCTGCGACTGGATCCTGAACTTTCTAACCCACAGGCCACAATCAATAAAGATAGGCAACAACACCTTCTCCACAATCATCCTCAACACCGGTGCCCCACAAGGCTGTGTCCTCAGCCCCCTACTATACTCCTAAGACACCTATGACTGTGTGGCCAAATTCCCCATCAACTCGATTTTCAAATTTGCTGATGACACCACCGTAGTGGGTCGGATTTCAAACAATGACGAGACAGAGTACAGGAATGAGATAGAGAATCTGGTGAACTGGTGCGACGACAATAATCTCTCCCTCAATGTCAACAAAATGAAGGAGATTGTCATCGACTCCAGGAAGTGTAGTGGAGAACATGCCCCTGTCTATATTAATGGGAACGAAGTAGAAAGGGTCGAGAGCTTCAAGTTTTTAGGTGTGCAGATCACCAACAGCCTGTCCTGGTTCCCCCCATGCTGACACTATAGTTAAGAAAGCCCACCAATGACTCTACTTTCTCAGAAGACTAAGGAAATTTGGCATGTGAGCTACGACCCTCACCAACTTCTACAGATGCACCATAGAAAGCATTCTTTCTGGTTGTATCACAGCTTGGTATGGAGCCTGCTCTGCCCAAGACCGCAGGAAACTACAAAAGGTCGTGAATGTAGCCCAGTCCATCAGGCAAACCAACCTCCCATCCATTGACTCTGTCTATAATTCCTGCTGCCTCAGAAAGGCAGCCAGCGTAATTAAGGACCCCACGCACCCCGGACATACTCTCTTCCACCTTCTTCCGTCAGGAAAAGGTACCAAAGTTTGAGGTCACGTACCAACCGACTCAAGAACACTTCTTCCCTGCTGCCATCAGACTTTTGAATGGACCTACCTCGTATTAAGTTGATCTTTTCTCTACACCTTGCTATAACTGTAACATTATATTCTGCAGTCTCTCCTTCCTTCCCTATGTACAGTATGCATTGTTTGTACAGCAGGCAAAAAACAACACTTTTCACTGGAGACTAATACATGTGACAATAATAAATCAAATCAAAATTAAAATCATATACATTTGGGTCATTTACAGACAATGTTTATTTTCATATCAGAACTGATCAACCGTGCCCACCTGAGATTCAAGATAAAGTGTGCCAAGTCCTCATCAGAAGGTTGCTCTATGCTAACGGTCCATGCTGAGGAACCCACTCAGCAGCAAATGGGCAGCCTCCCTCGCACCAATAAACAGCTTGGTTTGGCCATCGGAATCAGGAGGATATCATAGTCCATGATGTTGCCTTAGCACTGTTCATCGGCATTGACAATGTGACGCTGGAGGTTGTTGATAGCTTCACATATCTAAGATCCACAATCACCAGCAATCTGTTACTTGGTGCTGAAATCGACACATGCATTGCAAAAGCGGCAGTTGTTATGTCCAAGTCGAGTAAGAGAGTGTAGAGCAGCAGCAACCTGACTGGGAACACCAAACGGAGTGTACCAAGCCTGTGTCCTCAGCAATGGTGAGACCTGGGCAGCGTAAACCAAGCAGGAGAAACGGCTGAACAATTTACACCTTTGCAACCTTAGACATATCCTCAACATCTCTTGGCAGGAAAAGGTCCAAGTTCCTGGAGAGTAAGAATTACATCACCACACACTCATTACAAAACCACTGTCTCCTGCATTGGCTTGGCCACATTAACCAGATGGAAGACAGGTATCCCCAAGGACCCAAGGCGAATGGGTCACGACCTCCTGAGCATCCATTCCTCTTCTACAAGTACACCTGCAAGATATGAAGATAGCAAATACTCACACTGGCAACTGGAAGAGTTACTGACAGCTGCGACCTCTGGAGGCTGACTGTTTGGAAAGACACTGGAAGAGACGAGCAGAAACAAAAGGCTGAGACGGTGGCTCAGAGAAAACAGCGGCCAGCGAATCCTGCACTTTCTCAGGCCACTGTCCTTCTCTGCAGAGCTGGCCATGCCAGAGTGGGGCTCTGAGGTATACGAGGCAATGATTAACAAAGAGTTGACCATCCCGCTGCAAATATGACACCCACAGGAGCACAGGAGATGCTGCAAGGGAGATTTTGAGAGGTTTCTACCAAGAATGAAAGTCTCCCATCACAACAGGGTTGTTGTGATGGGAGACTTTAACTTCCCCAATACGGACTGGGACTCATTTAGTGCTAGGGGTTTAGATGGGGCAGAGTTTGTAAGGAGCATCCAGGAGGGCTTCTTAAAACAATATGTAGATAGACCAACTAGGGAAGGGGCGGTACTGGACCTGGTATTGGGGAATGAGCCCGGCCAGGTGGTAGAAGTTTCATGAGGGGAGCATTTCGGGAACAGTGACCACAATTCAGTAAGTTTTAAAGTGCTGGTGGACAAGGATAAGAGTGGTCCTAGGGTGAATGTGCTAAATTGGGCGGGAGCTGAAGAACCTAGATTGGGGGCGGATGTTTGAGGGTAAATCAACATCTGACATGTGAGAGGCTTTCAAGTGTCAGTTGAAAGGAATTCAGGACCGGCATGTTCCTGTGAGGAAGAAGGATAAATATGGCAGATTTCGGGAACCTTGGATAACGAGAGATATTGTAGGCCCCGTCAAAAAGAAAAAGGAGGCATTTGTCAGGGCTAGAAGGCTGGGAACAGATGAAGCCTGTGTGGAATATAAGGAAAGTAGGAAGGAACTTAAGCAAGGAGTCAGGAGGGCTAGAAGTGGTCACGAAAAGTCATTGGCAAATAGGGGGAAGGAAAATCCCAAGGCTTTTTACACGTACATAAAAAGCAAGAGGGTAGCCAGGGAAAGAGTTGGCCCACTTAAGGATAGGCAAGGGAATCTATGTGTGGAGCCAGAGGAAATGGGTGAGGTACTAAATGAGTACTTTGCATCAGCATTCACCAAAGAGAAGGAATTGGTGGATGCTGAGTCTGGAGAAGGGTGTGTAGATAGCCTGGGTCACATTGAGATCCAAAAAGACGAGATGATGTGCATCTTGAAAAATATTAAGGTGGATAAGTCCCCAGGGCGTGATGGGATCTACCCCAGAATACTGAGGGAGGCAAGAGAGGAAATTGCTGAGGCCTTGACAGAAATCTTTGGATCCTCACTGTCTTCAGGTGATGTCCCGGAGGACTGGAGAATAGCCAATGATGTTCCTTTGTTTAAGAAGGGTAGCAAGGATAATCCAGGAGACTACAGGCCGGTAAGCCTTACGTCAGTGGTCGGGAAATTACTGGAGAGAATTCTTCGAGACAGGATCTACTCCTATTTGAAAGCAAGTGGACGTATTAGCGGAAGGCAGCACAGTTTTGTGAAGGGGAGGTCGTGTCTCACTAACTCGATAGAGTTTTTCGAGGAGATCACAAAGATGATTGATGCAGGTAGGGCAGTGGATGTTGTCCATATGGACTTCAGTAAGGCCTTTGACAAGGTCCCTCATGGCAGACTGGTACAAAAGGTGAAGTCACACGGGATCAGGAGTGAGCTGGCAAGATGGATACAGAACTGGCTAGGTCACAGAAGGCAAAGAGTAGCAATGGAAGGGTGCTTTTCTGATTGGAGGGCTGTGACTAGTGGCGTTCCACAGGGATCAGTGTTGGGACTTTGCTGTTCGTAGTATATATAAATGATTTGGAGGAAAATGTAACTGGTCTGATTAGTAAGTTTGCGGACAACACAAAGGTTGGTGGAATTGCGGATAGCGATGAGGACTGTCAGAGGATACAGCAGGATTTAGATCATTTGGAGACATGGGCGGAGAGATGGCAGATGGAGTTCAATCCGGACAAATGTGAGGTCATGCATTTTGGAAAGTCTAATACAGGTAGGAAATATACAGTGAATGGTAGAACCCTCAAGAGTATTGACAGTCAAAGAGAACTGGGTGTACAGGTCCACAGGTCACTGAAAGGGGCAACACAGGTGGAGAAGGTAATCAAGAATGCATACGGCATGCTTGCCTTCATTGGCCGAGGCATTGAGTATAAGAATTGGCAAGTCATGTTGCAGCTGTATAGAACCTTAGTTAGGCCACACTTGGAGTATAGTGTTCAATTCTGGTCGCCACACTACCAGAAGGATGTGGAGGCTTTAGAGAGGGTGCAGAAGAGATTTACCAGAATGTTGCCTGGTATGGAGGGCATTAGCTATGAGGAGAGGTTGAATAAACTCGGTTTGTTCTCACTGGAACGACGGAGGTTGAGGGGCGGCCTGATAGAGGTCTACAAAATTATGAGGGGCATAGACAGGGTGGATAGTCAGAGGCTTTTCCCCAGGGTAGAGGGGTCAATTACTAGGGGCCTATGTTTAAGGTGCGAGGGGCAAGGTTTAGAGTAGATGTACGAGGCAAGTTTTTTACACAGAGGGTAGTGGGTGCCTGGAACACGCTACCGGAGGAGGTGGTGGAAGCAGGGACGATAGTGACATTTAAGGGGCATCTTGACAAATACATGAATAGGATGGGAATAGAGGGATACGCACCCAGGAAGTGTAGAAGATTGTAGTTTAGTTGGGCAGCATGGTCGGCACGGGCTTGGAGGGTCGAAGGGCCTGTTCCTGTGCTGTACATTTCTTTGTTCTTTAGAAAAATCATGTTGGGGGAAATTGCGATTATTTTCATTCGAACAGAACATAGAACATACAGAGCAGAAGGAGGCCATTCGGCCCATCGAGTCTGCATCGACCCACTTCAGCCCTCACTTCCACCCTATCCCCATAACCCATTAACTCCTCCTGACCTTTTCGGACACTAAGGGCAATTTATCATGGCCAATCCACCTAACCTGCACGTCTTTGGACTGTGGGAGGAAACCGGAGCACCCGGAGGAAACCCACGCAGACACGGGGAGAACGTGCAGACTCCGCACAGTGACCCAGCGGGGAATTGAACCTGGGACCCTGGCGCTGTGAAGCCACGGTGCTAACCACTGTGCTACCGTGCTGCCCACGGTAGCAGAAGAGATTGAGGAGAAATCCGAGAGCAGGGCTTTGGTCAGGCAAATACAGAAAAAACTATTTTCACTGGTTGATGAGTCAGCAACTGGGTGGAATATTGTTTTTGTGTTCATCATCAATTAATAGAAGGAAGGGAGTGGTTCGGAGAATTGCTTTGACACAGAGAGGTGTTGGGGCATGAATTGTCTGTGCAGGAACAGTACGCAAGCTGAATCAATCACCAAAGTTTTTGAAAGAAAAATGTAAAGGAGTGTGGAAACGGAACGTTAAACGAAATGGAGAACTCTTTCTGAGAGAAGGCACAAAGCCAATGGGCCCACTGGCCTCTGATTGTCCTGTACAGTTCTAATGTTCCAGAATAAAAGTAGTCTGGGAATGGGAATTGAGAGTGTTTCTCGCTGAGGAGGGCCCGAGGAATTAGTGCCCGATCGCACAATCCCAGCATCATTAAGTATGAACAAAGAACCAAACAGCACAGGAACAGGCCTTCAGCCCTCCAAGCCTGTACCGGTCATGATACTAATCTTGGCCAAAACCCTCAACATTTACTTGTGCCGTATCCCTCTATACCCGTCCTGTCCATGTGTTTGTCGAGATGCCTTTTGAACACCGTTAATATATCAGCTTCCACAACCTCCCCTGGCAACGTGTTCCAGGCACTCACCACCCTCTGCGTAAAAAACCTGCCTCGCACATCTCCTCTAAACTTTGCCCCACGGACCTTAAACCTATGCCCCCTGGTGGCTGACCCCTCCACCCTGGGAAAGAGTGCCTGCCCATCCACTCCATCCATGCCCCTCATAATCTTGTAGACCTCTATCAGGTCACCCCTCAACCTTCGTCTTTCTAATAAAAACCGTCCAAGTCTATTCAGCCTCTCCACATAGCTGACACCCTCCAGACCTAGGGGCTGTTTAGCACAGGGCTAAATCGCTGGCTTTGAAAGCAGACCAAGGCAGGCCAGCAGCACGGTTCAATTCCCGTACCAGCCTCCCCGAACAGGCGCCGGAATGTGGCGACTAGGGGCTTTTCACAGTAACTTCATTGAAGCCTACTTGTGACAATAAGCGATTTTCATTTCATTTTTTCACCAGGCAACATCCTGGTAAACCTCCTCTGCACCCTCTCCAAAGCCTCCACACCCTTCTGGTAGTGTGGCGACCAGAATTATGCGCAATATTCCAAGTGCGGCCGTACCAAGGTTCTATATAACTGTAGCCTGACTTGCCAGTTTTTATATTCAATGCCTCGTCCAATGAAGGCAAACATTCCGTGTGCTTTCTTGACTATCTTGTCCACTTGTGTTGCCACCTTCAAAGATCTGTGGACCTGCGTGCCCAGATCTCTCTGACTTTCTATATTCCTCAGAGTTTTGCCATTTACGATATATTTCCCCTCTATGTCAGACCTACCAAAATGCATTACCTCATATTTGTCCGGATTAAGCTCTATTTGCCGTTTCTCTGCCCAAGTTTAATGTCCTGCTGTATCCTCTGACAATCCTCAACACTATTTTTCACTCCACCAACCTTGGTGTCATCCGCAAACTTACTAATCTGACCGGCTACATTTTCCTCCAAATCGTTTATGTATACTACAAACAACAGAGGCCCCAGCACCGATCCCTGTGGAACACCACTAGTCACAACCTTCCATTCAGAAAAACACCCTCTACTGCTACCCTTTGCCTTCTGTGACCGAGCCAGTTCTATATCCATCTTACCACCTCACCTCTGATCCTGTGTGACTTCGCCTTTTGTACCAGTCTGCCATGAGGAACCTTGTCAAAAGGCTTTACTGAAGTCCACGTAAACAACATCCACCGCCCTCCCCTCATGAATCACCTTCTCCTCAAAAAACTCGATCAGGTTAGTGAGGCACGACCTCCCCTTTACAAAACCATGCTGTCTATCGCTAATGAGTCCATTTGTTTCCAAATGGGTAGAAATCCTGTCCCTGAGAATTCTCCCCAATAATTTACCTGCTACCGACGTGAGGCTCACCAGCCTATAGTTTCCTGGATTATCCCTGCTACCTTTCTTAAACGGTGGTACCACATTAGCTATTCTCCAGTCCTCTGGGATCTCACCTGTAGCCAATGAGGATATGAAGATGTCAATCAAGGCCCCAACCATTTCCTCCCTTGCTGCCCTCAGTATTCTGGGGTAAATCCCATCAGGCCCAGGAGACTTATCTACCTTAATATCTTTTAAAAGACTCAATACCCCCTCCTTTTCGATGTTAACATGATACAGACTGTCCGCACAACCTACCCAAGAATCATCTTCAACAAAGTCCTTTTCTTTGGTGAACACTGATGCAAAGTACTCATTTAGTATCTCGCCCATTTCCTCTGGCTCAACACATAGATTCCCCCCACTGTCCTTAAGTGGTCCAATCCTTTCCTTGGCCACCCTCTTGCTTTTTACATATGAATAAAAAGCTTTGGGGTTTACCTTAATGCTACATGCCAAGGACTTTTCATGACCCCTCCTAGCCTTCCTAATTTCCCACTTCAGTACCTTCCTACTTACATAAGAACATAAGAACTAGGAACAGGAGTAGGCCATCTGGCCCCTCGAGCCTGCTCCGTCATTCAATGAGATCATGGCTGATCTTTTGTGGACTCAGCTCCACTCTCCGGCCCGTACACCATATCCCCGAATCCCTTTATTCTTTCGAAAGGTAATAAGAACTCCTCGGTGAAAGGTAATACTTCCTTTTACTCCTCAAGGGTTTCGACTGTCTCCACCCTTCTGGACCGTACAAAAGTCTCTTTTTTCTTTTTGACGAGGTGCACAATATCCCTCATTATCCAAGGCTCCCTAAACCTCCCATACTTATCCTTCATTCTCTCAGGAATGTGACTTTCCTGAATCCTAATCAACTGTCGCTTGAAAGACTCCCACATGTCCGATGTTGATTAATTATCCAACAGCCCCACCCAATCCAAATTCTTCAGTTCCTGAATAATGTTATCGGAATTTGCCTTTCCCCAGTTTAGCACCTTAACGCGAGGGTTACCCTCATCCCTGTCCAAAAGAACCCTAAAACTTACAGAATTGTGGTCACTACTTCCAAAATATTCCCCTACTGAGACCTCAACCACGTGTCCAGGCTCATTCCCCAAAACCAGGTCCAGTGCTGCCCCTTCCCGAGTTGGACCATCTACATATTGCATCAAGAAGCCAATAAAAGCTAACACACCGTACGCCTTCTTAACAACCCTCTCAACCTGGGTGGCAACTTTAAGGGATCTATGTACATGGACACCGAGATCTCTCTGCTCATCCACACTGTCAAGAATCTTACCATTAGCCCAGTACTCAGTCTTCCTGTTATTCCTTCCAAAATGAATCACCTCACACTTTTCTGCATTAAACTCCATTTGCCACCTCTCAGCCCAGCGCTGCAGCTTATCTATGTCCCTCTGTAACTTGTAACATCCTTCCGCACTGTCCACAACTCCACCGACTTTAGTGTCATCTGCAAATTTACTCACTCATCCTTCTACGCCCTCCTCCAGGTCATTTATAAAAATAACAAACAGCAGTGGCCCCAAAACAGATCCTAGTGGTACACCACTAGTAACTGAACTCCAGGCTGAACATTTCCCATCAACCACCACCCTATGTCTTCTTCCAGCTCGCCAATTTCTGATCCAAACTGCTAAATCACCCTGAATCCCATGCCTCCGTATTTTGCAGTAGCCTACCGTGGGGAACCTTATCAAACGCTTTACTGAAATCCATATACACCACATCAGCTGCTTTACCCTCATCCACCTGTTTGGTCACCTTCTCAAAGAACTCAATCAGGTTTGTGAGGCACAACCTACCCTTCACAAAACCGTGTTGACTAGCTCTAATCAAATTGTTCCTTTCCAGCTGATTATACGTCCTATCTCTTGTAAACCTTTCCAAGATTTTGCCCACAACAGAAGTAAGGCTCACTGGTCTATAGTTACCGGGGTTGTCTCTACTCCCCTTTTTGAACAAGGGCACAACATTTGCTATCCTCCAGTCTTCTGGCACTATTCCTGTAGACAAAGATGACTTAAAGATCAAAGCCAAAGGCTCAGCAATCTCCTCCCTATCTTTCCAGAGAATCCTAGGATAAATCCCATCCGGCCCAGGGGACTTAGCTATTTTCACACTTTCCAGGATTGCTAAATCCTCCTCCTTATGAACCTCAAGCCCTTCTAGTCTAGTAGCCTGAATCTCAGTATTCTCCTCGACAACATTGTCTTTTTCCTGTGTGAATACTGATGAAAAATATTCATTTAGCACCTCTCCTATCTCCTCGGACTCCACGCACAACTTCCCACTACTGTCCTTGACAAGCCCTACTCTTACCCGAGTCATTCTTTTATTCCTGACATATCTATAGAAAGCCTTAGGGTTATCCTTGATCCTACCTGCCAAAGACTTCTCATGTCCCCTCCTGGCTCTTCTTAGCTCTCTCTTTAGGTCCTTCCTAGCTAACTTGTAACTCTCGAGCGCCCTAACTGAACCTTCACGTCTAATCTTTACATAAACCTCCTTCTTCCTCTTGACAAGTGTTTTGACTGCCTTAGTAAACCACGGTTCCCTTGCTCGACCACTTCCTCCCTGCCTGACAGGTACATACTTATCAAGGACACGCAGTAGCTGTTCCTTGAACAAGCTCCACATTTCCATTGTGCCCATCCCCTGCAGTTTTCCTCTCCATCCGATGCATCCGACGTCTTGCCTCATCGCATCATAATTGCCTTTCCCCCAGATATAACTCTTGCCCTGCGGTATATACCTATCCCTTTCCATCACTAAAGTAAACGTAATCGAATTGTGGTCACGATCACCAAAGTACTCACCTACCTCCAAATCTAACACCTGTCCTGGTTCATTACCCAGTACCAAATCCAATACGTCCTCGCCTCTCGTTGGCCTATCTACATACTGTGTCAGGAAACCCTCCTGTACACATTGGACAAAAACAGACCCATCTAAAGTACTCGAACTATAGCGTTTCCAGTCAATATTTGGAAAGTTAAAGTCCCCCATAACAACTACCCTGTTACTTTCGCTCCTATCCAGAATCATCTTTGCAATCCTTTCCTCTACATCTCTGGAACTTTTCGGAGGCCTATAGAAAACCCCTGACAGGGTGACCTCTCCTTTCCTGTTTCTAACCTCAGCCCATACTACCTCAGTAGACGAGTCCTCATAAAACATCCTTTCTGCCACCGTAATACTGTCCTTGACTAACAATGCCACCCCTCCCCCTCTTTTACCACCTTCCCTGAGCTTACTGAAATATCTAAGAAGACCAGACTTTAAAGAAGATTGATTATCAAGGTGGGCCTGAAGGTCCCTTCAACCAACCAGGAGGGTCCAGAAGCAAGATCTTTTTACCTTTCTGTAAAGACAGTGATTACAGCTTTTAAATGAAAAATTATAATATTAAAATAACTTAAAAGTTTTAACCTTAAACAGTGGTTATTCCTAAGCCTACTGTCCTTACTTAGCAACACAGGACCCAGGACATCGATGCTACTAAGTGATAAGTAGGTAACATTCTTCTATGAAGATATGGATTATATCGGGGAATAACTTGAAAATATAGTTTGACCTGAATAGCACCCACCTAAGTCTGCATAGGAGTCAGGGAGCGAGAATCCCTGTTCACCATTTAGAATGTCGGCCCTTTTTGGTATAGGGGGACTTCTAAGAATAGTGGTGAGTTTTCAACAACTGCACGCCAGTTGGTGCAGGCATGTTGTCATGAGAATGTCACTTTAAGAAATGTTTGTCTGCTCATGTTACTGCAGTGATGTCAGAGTGTGGGTGGAGCTGAACTCTGGCTCTGCTTTTTAGTTTTCACTTTGAGAGAAGCTTGGGTGTGTCTGTGTTTTTTGGGTTTTGTTTCAGTGTTGGAGCTGCAGCCAGCCAATGAATGAGTAATGTTGATCTCTCTGCCATATAAAGACTATCTCTTGATCATTTGGTGAATTCAGAGTGATAACTGTTCTCAGTAATGAATTTAAACCTGATGTGCTTCTGTTAAACGTTTTTCTTTTAAGTCTTATGGATGTTAAAAGGAAAGTTTAAGGATTATGTAGTGTTGTAATCTTTGGGGGTTGTATTTGAATTGATGGTTGCTAAGATGTTCTCTGTGTGTTTTTAAAAGAATAAAACATAGAATAAACATTGTTTTGCTTTAAAAAATAGTTTTTCAATTTCTGCTGTCCCACACCTGTAGAGTGGGCCGTGTGCTCCCCATACCACAATCTAGTAAAAGTTGTGGGTCAGGTGAACTCCATGATATACATTGGGGTTCTCTAAACCCTGGCCCATAACAATGTTCAGGACCTGTGTGACTTCCTGCTGGAGATGAACGGCCAAGATGCAGGGGGGTGGGGGGGGCGGGGGGGGGGGGGCTGCGATTCCGGTCGGGCCTTCATCTGCATCCAATCAACAATATGCAGACTGGCATCCCGCTCTCGCAAGATCTGTGACTCACTGTGCCGGTCAGGAGTGGAAGATCCCGCTGACCGTTCAGCTCCCGCTGTGTTGTCTGTCTCCCCCCCCCCCCTCTCTTCCCCCCCCCCCCCGCCCCACCACTCCTCTCCCCCTGTCTGCCTGGTGCAGTCTGGAGATTCGCCTAGTCAGCTGAACCCATCGGTAGATTGGGGGAGTGATACTGACTGCCTGCCCTTTCTAGCGGTCGCCCATCTGTCTGCCTGCACCTGGGTGTGACCACCTCACTATAACTCCTGTCTGTGATGCTTTCCACCACCAGCATTCTCCTAAGTCCATCCAATTGCTGCTCCAAACGAACCACGCGGTCTGTTAGGGGCTGCCATTGGTTACACTTGCTGCAGATGTAGTCGACCAGAACGCTGGAAGCGTCACGGATCTCCCACACTTCTGACTAACAGCCGAGCTGATCCTGGACAGGTCAGTTATAACCCTGGACATCTTGTAGAGGGTAAAGGTTCTGTGTCCTCTCCCCAAACTCTCATCTTTCAAAACAAAATTAAAACAAGACTTGAAGTAAACAAATTACAGGGCTATGAGGATGTGGGGAGGGAATGGGATTAAGTGGATAGTTTTAAGCAGAGTTTGCACAGGCATGGCCCACCTTCCTCGCTATATCACTCAATGATTCGGGAAGAGGGAGACTGCCGATGTGGGAGAGAGGGAGCTTGGCCAGAAGATGATTGGGGCTCAAGCGGAGATGACACATTGATTGGTTCGTGGACCAAGCTTTCTATCACAGTGCGGAGCAACAGCAGCAGTGAGAGAGCGAGAGTGGGACTGAGAGAGTGAGAGTGGGACTGAGAGAGTGAGACTGGGACTGAGAGAGTGAGAGTGGGACTGAGAGTGAGAGTGGGACTGAGAGAGTGAGAGTGGGACTGTGAGAGCGAGAGTGGGACTGAGAGAGTGAGACTGGGACTGAGAGAGTGAGAGTGGGACTGAGAGTGAGAGTGGGACGGAGAGAGTGAGAGTGGGACTGAGAGTGAGAGTGGGACTGAGAGAGCGAGAGTGGGACTGAGAGAGTGAGAGTGGGACTGAGAGAGTGAGAGTGGGACTGAGAGAGTGAGAGTGGGACTGAGAGAGCGAGAGTGGGACTGAGAGAGCGAGAGTGGGACTGAGAGTGAGAGTGGGACTGAGAGAGTGAGAGTGGGACTGAGAGAGTGAGATTGGGACTGAGAGAGTGAGAGTGGGACTGAGAGAGCGAGAGTGGGACTGAGAGAGCGAGAGTGGGACTGAGAGTGAGAGTGGGACTGAGAGAGTGAGAGTGGGACTGAGAGAGTAAGAGTGGGACTGAGAGAGTGAGAGTGGGACTGAGAGAGTGAGAGTGGGACTGAGAGAGTGACAGTGGGTTTGAGAGAGTGAGAGTGGGACTGAGAGAGCGAGAGTGGGACTGAGAGAGTGAGAGTGGGACTGAGAGAGTGACAGTGGGTTTGAGAGAGTAAGAGTGGGACTGTGAGAGTGGGACTGAGAGAGTGAGAGTGGGACTGAGAGAGTGACAGTGGGTTTGAGAGAGTGAGAGTGAGACTGAGAGTGAGAGTGGGACTGAGAGAGCGAGAGTGGGACTGAGAGAGTGAGAGTGGGACTGACAGAGTGAGAGTGGGACTGAGAGAGTGAGAGTGGGACTGAGAGAGTGAGAGTGGGACTGAGAGAGTGAGAGTGGGACTGAGAGTGAGAATGGGACTGAGAGAGCGAGAGTGGGACTGAGAGAGTGAGAGTGGGACTGAGAGAGTGAGAGTGGGACTGAGAGAGCGAGAGTGGGACTGAGAGTGTGAGAGTGGGACTGAGAGAGTGAGATTGGGACTGAGAGAGTGAGAGTGGGACTGAGAGAGTGAGAGTGGGACGGAGAGAGTGAGAGTGGGACTGAGAGAGTGACAATGGGTTTGACAGAGTGAAGTGAGACTGAGAGTGAGAGTGGGACTGAGAGTGAGATTGGGACTGAGAGAGTGAGAGTGGGACTGAGAGAGCGAGAGTGGGACTGAGAGTGTGAGAGTGGGACTGAGAGAGTGAGATTGGGACTGAGAGAGTGAGAGTGGGACTGAGAGAGTGAGAGTGGGACTGAGAGAGCGAGAGTGGGACTGAGAGTGTGAGAGTGGGACTGAGAGAGTGAGATTGGGACTGAGAGAGTGAGAGTGGGACTGAGAGAGCGAGAGTGGGACTGAGAGTGTGAGAGTGGGACTGAGAGAGTGAGAGTGGGACTGAGAGAGTGAGAGTGGGACTGAGAGAGGGAGAGTGGGACTGAGAGAGTGAGAGTGGGACTGAGAGAGTGAGAGTGGGACTGAGAGAGTGAGAGTGGGACTGAGAGAGTGAGAGTGGGACTGAGAGAGCGAGAGCGGGACTGAGAGAGCGAGAGTGGGACTAAGAGTGTGAAAGTAGGACTGAGAGAGTGAGAGTCGGACTGAGAGTGAGAGTGGGACTGAGAGTGAGAGTGGGACTGAGAGAGTGAGAGTGAGACTGAGAGAGCGAGAGTGGGACTGAGAGTGAGAGTGGGACTGAGAGAGTGAGAGTGAGACTGAGAGAGGGAGAGTGGGACTGAGAGGGAGAGTGGGACTGAGAGAGTGAGAGTGGGACTGAGAGTGAGAGTGGGACTGAGAGAGTGAGAGCGGGACTGAGAGAGCGAGAGTTGGACTGAGAGAGTGAGAGTGGGACTGAGAGAGTGAGAGTGGGACTGAGAGAGTGAAAGTGGGACTGAGAGAGTGAGAGTGGGACTGAGAGAGCGAGAGTGAGACTGAGAGAGCGAGAGTGGGACTGAGAGAGTGAGAGTGGGACTGAGAGTGAGAGTGGGACTGAGAGAGTGAGAGTGAGACTGAGAGAGGGAGCGTGGGACTGAGAGTGAGAGTGGGACTGAGAGAGTGAGAGTTGGACTGTGAGAGTGAGAGTGGGACTGAGAGAGTGAGAGTGGGACTGAGAGAGTGAGAGTGGGACTGAGAGAGCGAGAGTGGGACCGAGAGAGCGAGAGTGGGACTGAGAGAGTGAGAGTGGGACTGAGAGTGAGAGTGGGACTGAGAGAGCGAGAGTTGGACTGAGAGAGTGAGAGTGGGACTGAGAGAGTGAGAGTGGGACTGAGAGAGTGAGAGTGGGACTGAGAGAGTGAGAGTGGGACTGAGAGAGCGAGAGTGGGACTGAGAGAGCGAGAGTGGGACTGAGAGAGTGACAGTGGGACTGAGAGAGTGAGAGTGGGACTGAGAGAGGGAGAGTGCGACTGAGAGAGTGAGAGTGGGACTCAGAGAGTGAGAGTGGGACTGAGAGAGCGAGAGTGGGACTGAGAGAGCGAGAGTGGGACCGAGAGAGCGAGAGTGGGTCTGAGAGAGCGAGTGTGGGACTGAGAGAGCGAGAGTGGGACTGAGAGAGTGAGAGTGGGACTGAGAGAGTGAGAGTGGGACTGAGAGAGTGAGAGTGGGACTGAGAGAGCGAGAGTGGGACTGAGAGAGCGAGAGTGGGACTGAGAGTGAGAGTGGGATTGAGAGAGTGAGAGTGGGACTGTGAGAGCGAGAGTGGGACTGAGAGAGTGAGACTGGGACTGAGAGAGTGAGAGTGGGACTGAGAGTGAGAGTGGGACTGAGAGAGTGAGAGTGGGACTGAGAGAGTAAGAGTGGGACTGAGAGAGTGAGAGTGGGACTGAGAGAGTGAGAGTGGGACTGAGAGAGTGACAGTGGGTTTGAGAGAGTGAGAGTGGGACTGAGAGAGCGAGAGTGGGACTGAGAGAGTGAGAGTGGGACTGAGAGAGTGACAGTGGGTTTGAGAGAGTAAGAGTGGGACTGAGAGAGTGAGAGTGGGACTGAGAGAGTGAGAGTGGGACTGAGAGAGTGACAGTGGGTTTGAGAGAGTGAGAGTGAGACTGAGAGTGAGAGTGGGACTGAGAGAGCGAGAGTGGGACTGAGAGAGTGAGAGTGGGACTGACAGAGTGAGAGTGGGACTGAGAGAGTGAGAGTGGGACTGAGAGAGTGAGAGTGGGACTGAGAGAGTGAGAGTGGGACTGAGAGAGTGAGAGTGGGACTGAGAGAGTGAGAGTGGGACTGAGAGAGCGAGAGTGGGACTGAGAGTGTGAGAGTGGGACTGAGAGAGTGAGATTGGGACTGAGAGAGTGAGAGTGGGACTGAGAGAGCGAGAGTGGGACTGAGAGTGTGAGAGTGGGACTGAGAGAGTGAGAGTGGGACTGAGAGAGTGAGAGTGGGACTGAGAGAGTGAGAGTGGGACGGAGAGAGTGAGAGTGGGACTGAGAGAGTGACAATGGGTTTGACAGAGTGAAGTGAGACTGAGAGTGAGAGTGGGACTGAGAGAGCGAGAGTGGGACTGAGAGTGTGAGAGTGGGACTGAGAGAGTGAGAGTGGGACTGAGAGTGTGAGAGTGGGACTGAGAGAGTGAGAGTGGGACTGAGAGAGTGAGAGTGGGACTGAGAGAGTGAGAGTGGGACTGAGAGAGTGAGAGTGGGACTGAGAGAGCGAGAGCGGGACTGAGAGAGCGAGAGTGGGACTAAGAGTGTGAAAGTAGGACTGAGAGAGTGAGAGTCGGACTGAGAGTGAGAGTGGGACTGAGAGTGAGAGTGGGACTGAGAGAGTGAGAGTGAGACTGAGAGAGCGAGAGTGGGACTGAGAGTGAGAGTGGGACTGAGAGAGTGAGAGTGAGACTGAGAGAGGGAGAGTGGGACTGAGAGGGAGAGTGGGACTGAGAGAGTGAGAGTGGGACTGAGAGTGAGAGTGGGACTGAGAGAGTGAGAGCGGGACTGAGAGAGCGAGAGTTGGACTGAGAGAGTGAGAGTGGGACTGAGAGAGTGAGAGTGGGACTGAGAGAGTGAAAGTGGGACTGAGAGAGTGAGAGTGGGACTGAGAGAGCGAGAGTGAGACTGAGAGAGCGAGAGTGGGACTGAGAGAGTGAGAGTGGGACTGAGAGTGAGAGTGGGACTGAGAGAGTGAGAGTGAGACTGAGAGAGGGAGCGTGGGACTGAGAGTGAGAGTGGGACTGAGAGAGTGAGAGTTGGACTGTGAGAGTGAGAGTGGGACTGAGAGAGTGAGAGTGGGACTGAGAGAGTGAGAGTGGGACTGAGAGAGCGAGAGTGGGACCGAGAGAGCGAGAGTGGGACTGAGAGAGTGAGAGTGGGACTGAGAGTGAGAGTGGGACTGAGAGAGCGAGAGTTGGACTGAGAGAGTGAGAGTGGGACTGAGAGAGTGAGAGTGGGACTGAGAGAGTGAGAGTGGGACTGAGAGAGTGAGAGTGGGACTGAGAGAGCGAGAGTGGGACTGAGAGAGCGAGAGTGGGACTGAGAGAGTGACAGTGGGACTGAGAGAGTGAGAGTGGGACTGAGAGAGGGAGAGTGCGACTGAGAGAGTGAGAGTGGGACTCAGAGAGTGAGAGTGGGACTGAGAGAGCGAGAGTGGGACTGAGAGAGCGAGAGTGGGACCGAGAGAGCGAGAGTGGGTCTGAGAGAGCGAGTGTGGGACTGAGAGAGCGAGAGTGGGACTGAGAGAGTGAGAGTGGGACTGAGAGAGTGAGAGTGGGACTGAGAGAGTGAGAGTGGGACTGAGAGAGCGAGAGTGGGACTGAGAGAGCGAGAGTGGGACTGAGAGTGAGAGTGGGACTGTGAGAGCGAGAGTGGGACTGAGAGAGTGAGACTGGGACTGAGAGAGTGAGACTGGGACTGAGAGAGTGAGAGTGGGACTGAGAGTGAGAGTGGGACTGAGAGAGTGAGAGTGGGACTGTGAGAGCGAGAGTGGGACTGAGAGAGTGAGACTGGGACTGAGAGAGTGAGAGTGGGACTGAGAGTGAGAGTGGGACTGAGAGAGTGAGAGTGGGACTGAGAGAGTGAGAGTGGGACTGAGAGAGCGAGAGTGGGACTGAGAGAGCGAGAGTGGGACTGAGAGTGAGAGTGGGACTGAGAGAGTGAGAGTGGGACTGAGAGAGGGAGAGTGGGACTGAGAGTGAGAGTGGGACTGAGAGAGTGAGAGTGGGACTGAGAGAGTGAGAGTGGGACTGAGAGAGCGAGAGTGGGACTGAGAGAGCGAGAGTGGGACTGAGAGAGTGAGAGTGGGACTGAGAGAGTGAGAGTGGGACTGAGAGAGTGAGAGTGGGACTGAGAGAGCGAGAGTGGGACTGAGAGTGAGAGTGGGACTGAGAGAGTGAGAGTGGGACTGAGAGAGTGAGATTGGGACTGAGAGAGGGAGAGTGGGACTGAGAGAGTGAGAGTGGGACTGAGAGAGTGACAGTGGGTTTGAGAGAGTGAGAGTGGGACTGAGAGAGCGAGTGTGGGACTGAGAGAGCGAGAGTGGGACTGAGAGAGTGAGAGTGGGACTGAGAGAGTGAGAGTGGGACTGAGAGAGTGAGAGTGGGACTGAGAGAGTGAGAGTGGGACTGAGAGAGTGACAATGGGTTTGACAGAGTGAAGTGAGACTGAGAGTGAGAGTGGGACTGAGAGAGCGAGAGTGGGACTGAGAGTGTGAGAGTGGGACTGAGAGAGTGAGAGTGGGACTGAGAGAGTGAGAGTGGGACTGAGAGAGTGAGAGTGGGACTGAGAGAGTGAGAGTGGGACTGAGAGAGTGACAATGGGTTTGACAGAGTGAAGTGAGACTGAGAGTGAGAGTGGGACTGAGAGAGCGAGAGTGGGACTGAGAGAGTGAGAGTGGGACTGAGAGAGTGAGAATGGGACTGAGAGAGCGAGAGTGGGACTGAGAGAGTGAGAGTGGGACTGAGAGAGTGAGAGTGGGACTGAGAGAGTGAGAGTGGGACTGAGAGAGCGAGAGTGGGACTGAGAGTGAGAGTGGGACTGAGAGAGTGAGAGTGGGACTGAGAGAGTGAGAGTGGGACTGAGAGAGTGAGAATGGGACTGAGAGAGCGAGAGTGGGACTGAGAGAGTGAGAGTGGGACTGAGAGAGTGAGAGTGGGACTGAGAGAGTGAGAGTGGGACTGAGAGAGCGAGAGTGGGACTGAGAGTGAGAGTGGGACTGAGAGAGTGACAATGGGTTTGACAGAGTGAAGTGAGACTGAGAGTGAGAGTGGGACTGAGAGAGCGAGAGTGGGACTGAGAGTGAGAGTGGGACTGAGAGAGCGAGAGTGGGACTGAGAGAGTGAGAGTGGGACTGACAGAGTGAGAGTGGGACTGAGAGAGTGAGAGTGGGACTGAGAGAGCGAGAGTGGGACTGAGAGTGAGAGTGGGACTGAGAGAGTGAGAGTGGGACTGAGAGAGTGAGAGTGGGACTGAGAGAGTGAGAGTGGGACTGAGAGAGTGAGAATGGGACTGAGAGAGCGAGAGTGGGACTGAGAGAGTGAGAGTGGGACTGAGAGAGTGAGAGTGGGACTGAGAGAGTGAGAGTGGGACTGAGAGAGCGAGAGTGGGACTGAGAGTGAGAGTGGGACTGAGAGAGTGAGAGTGGGACTGAGAGAGTGAGAATGGGACTGAGAGAGCGAGAGTGGGACTGAGAGAGTGAGAGTGGGACTGAGAGAGTGAGAGTGGGACTGAGAGAGTGAGAGTGGGACTGAGAGAGCGAGAGTGGGACTGAGAGTGAGAGTGGGACTGAGAGAGTGAGAGTGGGACTGAGAGAGTGAGAGTGGGACTGAGAGAGTGAGAATGGGACTGAGAGAGCGAGAGTGGGACTGAGAGAGTGAGAGTGGGACTGAGAGAGTGAGAGTGGGACTGAGAGAGTGAGAGTGGGACTGAGAGAGCGAGAGTGGGACCGAGAGAGCGAGAGTGGGTCTGAGAGAGCGAGAGTGGGACTGAGAGTGAGAGTGGGACTGAGAGAGTGACAATGGGTTTGACAGAGTGAAGTGAGACTGAGAGTGAGAGTGGGACTGAGAGAGCGAGAGTGGGACTGAGAGTGAGAGTGGGACTGAGAGAGCGAGAGTGGGACTGAGAGAGTGAGAGTGGGACTGAGAGAGCGAGAGTGGGACTGAGAGTGAGAGTGGGACTGAGAGAGCGAGAGTGGGACTGAGAGTGAGAGTGGGACTGAGAGAGTGACAATGGGTTTGACAGAGTGAAGTGAGACTGAGAGTGAGAGTGGGACTGAGAGAGCGAGAGTGGGACTGAGAGTGAGAGTGGGACTGAGAGAGCGAGAGTGGGACTGAGAGAGTGAGAGTGGGACTGACAGAGTGAGAGTGGGACTGAGAGAGTGAGAGTGGGACTGAGAGAGTGACAATGGGACTGAGAGAGCGAGAGTGGGACTGAGAGAGTGAGAGTGGGACTGAGAGTGTGAGAGTGGGACTGAGAGTGTGAGAGTGGGACTGAGAGAGTGAGAGTGGGACTGAGAGAGTGAGAGTGGGACTGAGAGAGTGAGAGTGGGACGGAGAGAGTGAGAGTGGGACTGAGAGAGTGACAATGGGTTTGACAGAGTGAAGTGAGACTGAGAGTGAGAGTGGGACTGAGAGAGCGAGAGTGGGACTGAGAGTGTGAGAGTGGGACTGAGAGAGTGAGAGTGGGACTGAGAGAGTGAGAGTGGGACTGAGAGAGCGAGAGTGGGACTGAGAGAGTGACAGTGGGTTTGAGAGAGTGAGAGTGAGACTGAGAGTGAGAGTGGGACTGAGAGAGTGAGAGTGGGACTGAGAGAGTGAGAGTGGGACTGAGAGAGTGACAGTGGGTTTGAGAGAGTGAGAGTGAGACTGAGAGTGAGAGTGGGACTGAGAGAGCGAGAGTGGGACTGAGAGAGTGAGAGTGGGACTGACAGAGTGAGAGTGGGACTGAGAGAGTGAGAGTGGGACTGAGAGAGTGAGAGTGGGACTCAGAGAGTGAGAGTGGGACTGAGAGAGTGAGAGTGGGACTGAGAGAGTGAGAGTGGGACTGAGAGTGAGAGTGGGACTGAGAGAGTGAGAGTGGGACGGAGAGAGTGAGAGTGGGACTGAGAGAGTGACAATGGGTTTGACAGAGTGAAGTGAGACTGAGAGTGAGAGTGGGACTGAGAGAGCGAGAGTGGGACTGAGAGTGTGAGAGTGGGACTGAGAGAGTGAGAGTGGGACTGAGAGAGTGAGAGTGGGACTGAGAGAGTGAGAGTGGGACGGAGAGAGTGAGAGTGGGACTGAGAGAGTGACAATGGGTTTGACAGAGTGAAGTGAGACTGAGAGTGAGAGTGGGACTGAGAGAGCGAGAGTGGGACTGAGAGTGTGAGAGTGGGACTGAGAGAGTGAGAGTGGGACTGAGAGAGTGAGAGTGGGACTGAGAGAGCGAGAGTGGGACTGAGAGAGTGAGAGTGGGACTGAGAGAGCGAGAGTGGGACTGAGAGTGTGAGAGTGGGACTGAGAGAGTGAGAGTGGGACTGAGAGTGAGAGTGGGACTGAGAGAGTGAGAGTGGGACTGAGAGTGTGAGAGTGGGACTGAGAGAGTGAGAGTGGGACTGAGAGTGAGAGTGGGACTGAGAGAGTGACAATGGGTTTGACAGAGTGAAGTGAGACTGAGAGTGAGAGTGGGACTGAGAGAGCGAGAGTGGGACTGAGAGTGTGAGAGTGGGACTGAGAGTGTGAGAGTGGGACTGAGAGAGTGAGAGTGGGACTGAGAGAGTGAGAGTGGGACTGAGAGAGCGAGAGCGGGACTGAGAGAGCGAGAGTGGGACTGAGAGAGTGAGAGTGGGACTGAGAGAGCGAGAGTGGGACTGAGAGAGTGAGAGTGGGACTGAGAGAGCGAGAGTGGGACTGAGAGTGTGAGAGTGGGACTGAGAGAGTGAGAGTGGGACTGAGAGTGAGAGTGGGACTGAGAGAGTGAGAGTGGGACTGAGAGAGCGAGAGTGGGACTGAGAGAGTGAGAGTGGGACTGAGAGAGTGAGAGTGGGACTGAGAGAGTGAGAGTGGGACTGAGAGAGCGAGAGCGGGACTGAGAGAGCGAGAGTGGGACTGAGAGAGCGAGAGTGGGACTAAGAGTGTGAAAGTAGGACTGAGAGAGTGAGAGTCGGACTGAGAGTGAGAGTGGGACTGAGAGTGAGAGTGGGACTGAGAGAGTGAGAGTGAGACTGAGAGAGCGAGAGTGGGACTGAGAGAGTGAGAGTGGGACTGAGAGTGAGAGTGGGACTGAGAGAGTGAGAGTGAGACTGAGAGAGGGAGAGTGGGACTGAGAGTGAGAGTGGGACTGAGAGAGTGAGAGTCGGACTGAGAGGGAGAGTGGGACTGAGAGAGTGAGAGCGGGACTGAGAGAGCGAGAGTTGGACTGAGAGAGTGAGAGTGGGACTGAGAGAGTGAGAGTGGGACTGAGAGAGTGAAAGTGGGACTGAGAGAGTGAGAGTGGGACTGAGAGAGCGAGAGTGAGACTGAGAGAGCGAGAGTGGGACTGAGAGAGTGAGAGTGGGACTGAGAGTGAGAGTGGGACTGAGAGAGTGAGAGTGAGACTGAGAGAGGGAGCGTGGGACTGAGAGTGAGAGTGGGACTGAGAGAGTGAGAGTTGGACTGTGAGAGTGAGAGTGGGACTGAGAGAGTGAGAGTGGGACTGAGAGAGTGAGAGTGGGACTGAGAGAGCGAGAGTGGGACCGAGAGAGCGAGAGTGGGACTGAGAGAGTGAGAGTGGGACTGAGAGTGAGAGTGGGACTGAGAGAGCGAGAGTTGGACTGAGAGAGTGAGAGTGGGACTGAGAGAGTGAGAGTGGGACTGAGAGAGTGAGAGTGGGACTGAGAGAGTGAGAGTGGGACTGAGAGAGTGAGAGTGGGACTGAGAGAGCGAGAGTGGGACTGAGAGAGCGAGAGTGGGACTGAGAGAGTGACAGTGGGACTGAGAGAGTGAGAGTGGGACTGAGAGAGGGAGAGTGCGACTGAGAGAGTGAGAGTGGGACTCAGAGAGTGAGAGTGGGACTGAGAGAGCGAGAGTGGGACTGAGAGAGCGAGAGTGGGACCGAGAGAGCGAGAGTGGGTCTGAGAGAGCGAGTGTGGGACTGAGAGAGCGAGAGTGGGACTGAGAGAGGGAGTGGGACTGAGTGAGAGAAGGACTGTGAGAGTGAGAGTGGGACTGAGAGAGTGAGAGTGGGACTGAGAGAGTGAGAGTGGGACTGAGAGAGCGAGAGTGGGACTGAGAGAGCGAGAGTGGGACTGAGAGAGTGAGAGTGGGACTGAGGGAGTGAGAGTGGGACTGAGAGAGTGAGAGTGGGACTGAGAGAGGGAGAGTGGGACTGAGAGAGTGAGAGCGGGACTGAGAGTGAGAGTGGCACTGAGAGAGTGAGATTGGGACTGAGAGTGGGACTGAGAGAGTGAGACTGAGAGAGGGACAGTGGGTTTGAGAGAGTGAGAGTGAGACTGAGAGTGAGAGTGGGACTGAGAGAGCGAGAGTGGGACTGAGAGAGTGAGAGTGGGACTGAGAGAGCGAGAGTTGGACTGAGAGAGTGAGAGTGGGACTGAGAGAGTGAGAGTGGGACTGAGAGAGCGAGAGTGGGACTGAGAGAGCGAGAGTGGGACTGAGAGAGTGAGAGTGGGACTGAGAGAGTGAGAGTGGGACTGAGAGTGAGAGTGGGACTGAGAGTGAGAGTGGGACTGAGAGAGCGAGAGTTGGACTGAGAGAGTGAGAGTGGGACTGAGAGAGTGAGAGTGGGACTGAGAGAGTGAGAGTGGGACTGAGAGAGTGAGAGTGGGACTGAGAGAGTGAGAGTGGGACTGAGAGAGTGAGAGTGGGACTGAGAGAGTGAGAGTGGGACTGAGAGTGAGAGTGGGACTGAGAGAGTGAGAGTGGGACTGAGAGAGCGAGAGTTGGACTGAGAGAGCGAGAGTGGGACTGAGAGAGTGAGAGTGGGACTGAGAGAGTGAGAGTGGGACTGAGAGAGTGAGAGTGGGACTGAGAGAGTGAGAGTGGGACTGAGAGTGAGAGTGGGACTGAGAGTGAGAGTGGGACTGAGAGAGCGAGAGTTGGACTGAGAGAGTGAGAGTGGGACTGAGAGAGTGAGAGTGGGACTGAGAGAGCGAGAGTGGGACTGAGAGAGTGAGAGTGGGACGGAGAGAGTGAGAGTGGGACTGAGAGAGTGACAATGGGTTTGACAGAGTGAAGTGAGACTGAGAGTGAGAGTGGGACTGAGAGAGCGAGAGTGGGACTGAGAGTGTGAGAGTGGGACTGAGAGAGTGAGAGTGGGACTGAGAGAGTGAGAGTGGGACTGAGAGAGCGAGAGTGGGACTGAGAGAGTGAGAGTGGGACTGAGAGAGCGAGAGTGGGACTGAGAGTGTGAGAGTGGGACTGAGAGAGTGAGAGTGGGACTGAGAGTGAGAGTGGGACTGAGAGAGTGAGAGTGGGACTGAGAGTGTGAGAGTGGGACTGAGAGAGTGAGAGTGGGACTGAGAGTGAGAGTGGGACTGAGAGAGTGACAATGGGTTTGACAGAGTGAAGTGAGACTGAGAGTGAGAGTGGGACTGAGAGAGCGAGAGTGGGACTGAGAGTGTGAGAGTGGGACTGAGAGTGTGAGAGTGGGACTGAGAGAGTGAGAGTGGGACTGAGAGAGTGAGAGTGGGACTGAGAGAGCGAGAGCGGGACTGAGAGAGCGAGAGTGGGACTGAGAGAGTGAGAGTGGGACTGAGAGAGCGAGAGTGGGACTGAGAGAGTGAGAGTGGGACTGAGAGAGCGAGAGTGGGACTGAGAGTGTGAGAGTGGGACTGAGAGAGTGAGAGTGGGACTGAGAGTGAGAGTGGGACTGAGAGAGTGAGAGTGGGACTGAGAGAGCGAGAGTGGGACTGAGAGAGTGAGAGTGGGACTGAGAGAGTGAGAGTGGGACTGAGAGAGTGAGAGTGGGACTGAGAGAGCGAGAGCGGGACTGAGAGAGCGAGAGTGGGACTGAGAGAGCGAGAGTGGGACTAAGAGTGTGAAAGTAGGACTGAGAGAGTGAGAGTCGGACTGAGAGTGAGAGTGGGACTGAGAGTGAGAGTGGGACTGAGAGAGTGAGAGTGAGACTGAGAGAGCGAGAGTGGGACTGAGAGAGTGAGAGTGGGACTGAGAGTGAGAGTGGGACTGAGAGAGTGAGAGTGAGACTGAGAGAGGGAGAGTGGGACTGAGAGTGAGAGTGGGACTGAGAGAGTGAGAGTCGGACTGAGAGGGAGAGTGGGACTGAGAGAGTGAGAGCGGGACTGAGAGAGCGAGAGTTGGACTGAGAGAGTGAGAGTGGGACTGAGAGAGTGAGAGTGGGACTGAGAGAGTGAAAGTGGGACTGAGAGAGTGAGAGTGGGACTGAGAGAGCGAGAGTGAGACTGAGAGAGCGAGAGTGGGACTGAGAGAGTGAGAGTGGGACTGAGAGTGAGAGTGGGACTGAGAGAGTGAGAGTGAGACTGAGAGAGGGAGCGTGGGACTGAGAGTGAGAGTGGGACTGAGAGAGTGAGAGTTGGACTGTGAGAGTGAGAGTGGGACTGAGAGAGTGAGAGTGGGACTGAGAGAGTGAGAGTGGGACTGAGAGAGCGAGAGTGGGACCGAGAGAGCGAGAGTGGGACTGAGAGAGTGAGAGTGGGACTGAGAGTGAGAGTGGGACTGAGAGAGCGAGAGTTGGACTGAGAGAGTGAGAGTGGGACTGAGAGAGTGAGAGTGGGACTGAGAGAGTGAGAGTGGGACTGAGAGAGTGAGAGTGGGACTGAGAGAGTGAGAGTGGGACTGAGAGAGCGAGAGTGGGACTGAGAGAGCGAGAGTGGGACTGAGAGAGTGACAGTGGGACTGAGAGAGTGAGAGTGGGACTGAGAGAGGGAGAGTGCGACTGAGAGAGTGAGAGTGGGACTCAGAGAGTGAGAGTGGGACTGAGAGAGCGAGAGTGGGACTGAGAGAGCGAGAGTGGGACCGAGAGAGCGAGAGTGGGTCTGAGAGAGCGAGTGTGGGACTGAGAGAGCGAGAGTGGGACTGAGAGAGGGAGTGGGACTGAGTGAGAGAAGGACTGTGAGAGTGAGAGTGGGACTGAGAGAGTGAGAGTGGGACTGAGAGAGTGAGAGTGGGACTGAGAGAGCGAGAGTGGGACTGAGAGAGCGAGAGTGGGACTGAGAGAGTGAGAGTGGGACTGAGGGAGTGAGAGTGGGACTGAGAGAGTGAGAGTGGGACTGAGAGAGGGAGAGTGGGACTGAGAGAGTGAGAGCGGGACTGAGAGTGAGAGTGGCACTGAGAGAGTGAGATTGGGACTGAGAGTGGGACTGAGAGAGTGAGACTGAGAGAGGGACAGTGGGTTTGAGAGAGTGAGAGTGAGACTGAGAGTGAGAGTGGGACTGAGAGAGCGAGAGTGGGACTGAGAGAGTGAGAGTGGGACTGAGAGAGCGAGAGTTGGACTGAGAGAGTGAGAGTGGGACTGAGAGAGTGAGAGTGGGACTGAGAGAGCGAGAGTGGGACTGAGAGAGCGAGAGTGGGACTGAGAGAGTGAGAGTGGGACTGAGAGAGTGAGAGTGGGACAGAGAGAGCGAGAGTGGGACTGAGAGAGTGAGAGTGGGACTGAGAGTGAGAGTGGGACTGAGAGTGAGAGTGGGACTGAGAGAGCGAGAGTTGGACTGAGAGAGTGAGAGTGGGACTGAGAGAGTGAGAGTGGGACTGAGAGAGTGAGAGTGGGACTGAGAGAGTGAGAGTGGGACTGAGAGAGTGAGAGTGGGACTGAGAGAGTGAGAGTGGGACTGAGAGAGTGAGAGTGGGACTGAGAGTGAGAGTGGGACTGAGAGAGTGAGAGTGGGACTGAGAGAGCGAGAGTTGGACTGAGAGAGCGAGAGTGGGACTGAGAGAGTGAGAGTGGGACTGAGAGAGTGAGAGTGGGACTGAGAGAGTGAGAGTGGGACTGAGAGAGTGAGAGTGGGACTGAGAGTGAGAGTGGGACTGAGAGAGCGAGAGTTGGACTGAGAGAGTGAGAGTGGGACTGAGAGAGTGAGAGTGGGACTGAGAGAGCCAGAGTGGGACTGAGACAGTGAGAGTGGGACTGATAGAGTGAGAGTGGGACTGAGAGAGCGAGAGTGGGACTGAGAGAGCGAGAGTGGGACTGAGAGAGCAAGAGTGGGACTGAGAGAGCGAGAGTGGGACTGAGAGAGTGAGAGTGGGACTGAGAGAGTGAGAGTGGGACTGAGAGAGCGAGAGTGGGACTGAGAGAGCGAGAGTGGGACTGAGAGAGCAAGAGTGGGACTGAGAGAGCAAGAGTGGGACTGAGAGAGCGAGAGTGGGACTGATAGAGTGAGAGTGGGACTGAGAGAGCGAGAGTGGGACTGAGAGAGCGAGAGTGGGACTGAGAGAGCAAGAGTGGGACTGAGAGAGCGAGAGTGGGACTGAGAGAGCGAGAGTGGGACTGAGAGAGCAAGAGTGGGACTGAGAGAGTGAGAGTGGGACTGAGAGAGCGAGAGTGGGACTGAGAGAGCGAGAGTGGGACTGAGACAGTGAGAGTGGGACTGAGAGAGTGAGAGTGGGACTGAGAGAGTGAGAGTGGGACTGAGAGAGCGAGAGTGGGACTGAGAGAGCGAGAGTGGGACTGAGAGAGCAAGAGTGGGACTGAGAGAGCGAGAGTGGGACTGAGAGAGCGAGAGTGGGACTGAGAGAGCAAGAGTGGGACTGAGAGAGCGAGAGTGGGACTGAGAGAGCGAGAGTGGGACTGAGAGAGTGAGAGTGGGACAGAGAGAGCGAGAGTGGGACTGAGAGTGAGAGTGGGACTGAGAGTGAGAGTGGGACTGAGAGAGTGAGAGAGGGACTGTGAGAGTGAGAGTGGGACTGAGAGAGTGAGAGTGGGACTGAGAGAGTGAGAGTGGGGCTGAGAGAGCGAGAGTGGGACTGAGAGAGCGAGAGTGGGACTGAGAGAGTGAGAGTGGGAATGAGAGATTGAGAGTGGGACTGAGAGAGTGAGAGTGGGACTGAGAGAGGGAGAGTGCGACTGAGAGAGTGAGAGTGGGACTGAGAGTGAGAGTGGGACTGAGAGAGTGAGATTGGGACTGAGAGAGTGAGATTGGGACTGAGAGAGGGAGAGTGCGACTGAGAGTGGGACTGAGAGAGTGAGACTGAGAGAGGGAGAGTGGGACTGAGAGAGTGAGAGTGAGACTGAGAGAGGGAGCGTGGAACTGAGAGTGAGAGTGGGACTGAGAGAGTGAGAGTGGGACTGAGAGAGTGAGAGTGGGACTGAGAGAGTGAGAGTGCGACTGAGAGTGGGACTGAGAGAGTGAGACTGAGAGAGGGAGAGTGGGACTGAGAGAGTGAGAGTGGGACTGAGAGAGGGAGAGTGCGACTGAGAGAGTGAGAGTGGGACTCAGAGAGTGAGAGTGGGACCGAGCGAGCGAGAGTGGGACTGAGAGAGTGAGAGTGGGACTGAGAGAGTGAGAGTGGGACTGAGAGTGAGAGTGGGACTGAGAGAGCGAGAGTGGGACTGAGAGAGTGAGAGTGGGACTGAGAGAGTGAGAGTGGGACTGAGAGAGTGAGAGTGGGACTGAGAGTGAGAGTGGGACTGAGAGAGTGAGAGTGGGACTGAGAGAGGGAGAGTGGTACTGAGTGAGAGTGGGACTGAGAGAGCGAGAGTTGGACTGAGAGAGTGAGAGTGGGACTGAGAGAGTGAGAGTGGGACTGAGAGAGTGAGAGTGGGACTGAGAGAGTGAGAGTGGGACTGAGAGAGCGAGAGTGGGACTGAGAGAGCGAGAGTGGGACTGAGAGAGCGAGAGTGGGACTGAGAGAGTGACAGTGGGACTGAGAGAGTGAGAGTGAGACTGAGAGAGGGAGAGTGCGACTGAGAGAGTGAGAGTGGGACTCAGAGAGTGAGAGTGGGACTGAGAGAGTGAGAGTGGGACTGAGAGAGGGAGAGTGGGACTGAGAGAGTGAGAGCGGGACTGAGAGAGGGAGTGGGACTGAGTGAGAGAAGGACTGTGAGAGTGAGAGTGGGACTGAGAGAGTGAGAGTGGGACTGAGAGAGCGAGAGTGGGACTGAGAGAGCGAGAGTGGGACTGAGAGAGTGAGAGTGGGACTGAGAGAGTGAGAGTGGGACTGAGAGAGTGAGAGTGGGACTGAGAGAGGGAGAGTGGGACTGAGAGAGTGAGAGCGGGACTGAGAGTGAGAGTGGGACTGAGAGAGTGAGATTGGGACTGAGAGAGGGAGAGTGGGACTGAGAGTGGGACTGAGAGAGTGAGACTGAGAGAGGGAGAGTGGGACTGAGAGAGGGACAGTGGGTTTGAGAGAGTGAGAGTGAGACTGAGAGTGAGAGTGGGGCTGAGAGAGCGAGAGTGGGACTGAGAGAGCAAGAGTGGGACTGAGAGAGCGAGAGTGGGACTGAGAGAGCGAGAGTGGGACTGAGAGAGTGAGAGTGGGACTCAGAGAGTGAGAGTGGGACTGAGAGTGAGAGTGGGACTGAGAGAGCGAGAGTTGGACTGAGAGAGTGAGAGTGGGACTGAGAGAGTGAGAGTGGGACTGAGAGAGCGAGAGTGGGACTGAGAGAGCGAGAGTGGGACTGAGAGAGCGAGAGTGGGACTGAGAGAGTGAGAGTGGGACTGAGAGAGTGAGAGTGGGACTGAGAGTGCGAGAGTGGGACTGAGAGAGCGAGAGTGGGACTGAGAGAGCGAGAGTGGGACTGAGAGAGTGAGAGTGGGACAGAGAGAGCGAGAGTGGGACTGAGAGTGAGAGTGGGGCTGAGAGAGTGAGAGTGAGACTGAGAGAGTGAGAGTGGGACTGAGAGTGAGAGTGGGACTGAGAGTGAGAGTGGGACTGAGAGAGCGAGAGTTGGACTGAGAGAGTGAGAGTGGTACTGAGAGAGTGAGAGTGAGACTGAGAGAGTGAGGGAGGGACTGTGAGAGTGAGAGTGGGACTGAGAGAGCAAGAGTGGGACTGAGAGAGCGAGAGTGGTACTGAGAGAGTGAGAGTGAGACTGAGAGAGTGAGGGAGGGACTGTGAGAGTGAGAGTGGGACTGAGAGAGTGAGATTGGGACTGAGAGTGGGACTGAGAGAGTGAGACTGAGAGAGGGACAGTGCGTTTGAGAGAGTGAGAGTGAGACTGAGAGTGAGAGTGGGACTGAGAGAGCGAGAGTGGGACTGAGAGAGCGAGAGTGGGACTGAGAGAGTGAGAGTGGGACTGAGAGAGTGAGAGTGGGACTGAGAGAGTGAGAGTGGGACTGAGAGAGTGAGAGTGGGACTGAGAGAGTGAGAGTGGGACTGAGAGTGAGAGTGGGACTGAGAGAGCGAGAGTTGGACTGAGAGAGTGAGAGTGGGACTGAGAGAGTGAGAGTGGGACTGAGAGAGCAAGAGTGGGACTGAGAGAGCGAGAGTGGGACTGAGAGAGTGAGAGTGAGACTGAGAGAGTGAGAGTGGGACTGAGAGAGCGAGAGTGGGACTGAGAGAGCGAGAGTGGGACTGAGAGAGTGAGAGTGGGACTGAGAGTGAGAGTGGGACTGAGAGTGAGAGTGGGACTGAGAGAGCGAGAGTTGGACTGAGAGAGTGAGAGTGGGACTGAGAGAGTGAGAGTGGGACTGAGAGAGTGAGAGTGGGGCTGAGAGAGCGAGAGTGGGACTGAGAGAGCCAGAGTGGGACTGAGACAGTGAGAGTGGGACTGAGAGAGTGAGAGTGGGACTGAGAGAGTGAGAGTGGGACTGAGAGAGCGAGAGTGGGACTGAGAGAGCGAGAGTGGGACTGAGAGAGTGAGAGTGGGACTGATAGAGTGAGAGTGGGACTGAGAGTGCGAGAGTGGGACTCAGAGAGCGAGAGTGGGACTGAGAGAGCGAGAGTGGGACTGAGAGAGTGAGAGTGGGACAGAGAGAGCGAGAGTGGGACTGAGAGTGAGAGTGGGACTGAGAGAGTGAGAGAGGGACTGTGAGAGTGAGAGTGGGACTGAGAGAGTGAGAGTGGGACTGAGAGAGTGAGAGTGGGGCTGAGAGAGCGAGAGTGGGACTGAGAGAGCGAGAGTGGGACTGAGAGAGTGAGAGTGGGAATGAGAGAGTGAGAGTGGGACTGAGAGAGTGAGAGTGGGACTGAGAGAGGGAGAGTGCGACTGAGAGAGTGAGAGTGGGACTGAGAGTGAGAGTGGGACTGAGAGAGTGAGATTGGGACTGAGAGAGTGAGAGTGGGACTGAGAGAGGGAGAGTGGGGCTGAGAGAGGGTGAGTGGGACTGAGAGAGTGAGAGTGGGACTGAGAGAGTGAGAGTGAGACTGAGAGAGGGAGCGTGGAACTGAGAGTGAGAGTGGGACTGAGAGAGTGAGAGTGGGACTGAGAGAGTGAGAGTGGGACTGAGAGAGTGAGAGTGCGACTGAGAGTGGGACTGAGAGAGTGAGACTGAGAGAGGGAGAGTGGGACTGAGAGAGTGAGAGTGGGACTGAGAGAGGGAGAGTGCGACTGAGAGAGTGAGAGTGGGACTCAGAGAGTGAGAGTGGGACCGAGCGAGCGAGAGTGGGACTGAGAGAGTGAGAGTGGGACTGAGAGAGTGAGAGTGGGACTGAGAGTGAGAGTGGGACTGAGAGAGCGAGAGTGGGACTGAGAGAGTGAGAGTGGGACTGAGAGAGTGAGAGTGGGACTGAGAGTGAGAGTGGGACTGAGAGAGCGAGAGTTGGACTGAGAGAGTGAGAGTGGGACTGAGAGAGTGAGAGTGGGACTGAGAGAGTGAGAGTGGGACTGAGAGAGTGAGAGTGGGACTGAGAGAGCGAGAGTGGGACTGAGAGAGCGAGAGTGGGACTGAGAGAGCGAGAGTGGGACTGAGAGAGCGAGAGTGGGACTGAGAGAGTGAGATTGGGACTGAGAGAGTGAGAGTGGGACTGAGAGTGACAGTGGGACTGAGAGAGTGAGAGTGGGACTGAGAGAGGGAGAGTGCGACTGAGAGAGTGAGAGTGGGACTCAGAGAGTGAGAGTGGGACTGAGAGAGTGAGAGTGGGACTGAGAGAGTGAGAGTGGGACTGAGAGTGACAGTGGGACTGAGAGATTGAGAGTGGGACTGAGAGAGGGAGAGTGCGACTGAGAGAGTGAGAGTGGGACTGAGAGAGGGAGAGTGGGACTGAGAGAGTGAGAGCGGGACTGAGAGAGGGACTGAGAGAGTGAGAGTGGGACTGAGAGAGTGAGAGTGGGACTGTGAGAGTGAGAGTGGGACTGAGAGAGTGAGAGTGGGACTGAGAGAGGGAGAGTGGGACTGAGAGAGTGAGAGCGGGACTGAGAGTGAGAGTGGGACTGAGAGAGTGAGATTGGGACTGAGAGAGGGAGAGTGGGACTGAGAGAGTGAGAGTGGGACTGAGAGAGCGAGAGTGGGACTGAGAGAGCGAGAGCGGGACTGAGAGAAGGACTGTGAGAGTGAGAGTGGGACTGAGAGAGTGAGAGTGGGACTGAGAGAGCGAGAGTGGGACTGAGAGAGCGAGAGTGGGACTGAGAGAGTGAGAGTGGGACTGAGAGAGTGAGAGTGGGACTGAGAGAGGGAGAGTGGGACTGAGAGAGTGAGAGCGGGACTGAGAGTGAGAGTGGGACTGAGAGAGTGAGATTGGGACTGAGAGAGGGAGAGTGGGACTGAGAGTGGGACTGAGAGAGTGAGACTGAGAGAGGGAGAGTGGGACTGAGAGAGGGACAGTGGGTTTGAGAGAGTGAGAGTGAGACTGAGAGTGAGAGTGGGACTGAGAGAGCGAGAGTGGGACTGAGAGAGCGAGAGTGGGACTGAGAGAGTGAGAGTGGGACTGAGAGAGTGAGAGTGGGACTGAGAGTGAGAGTGGGACTGAGAGAGCGAGAGTTGGACTGAGAGAGTGAGAGTGGGACTGAGAGAGTGAGAGTGGGACTGAGAGAGCCAGAGTGGGACTGAGACAGTGAGAGTGGGACTGAGAGAGTGAGAGTGGGACTGAGAGAGTGAGAGTGGGACTGAGAGAGCGAGAGTGGGACTGAGAGAGCGAGAGTGGGACTGAGAGAGCGAGAGTGGGACTGAGAGAGTGAGAGTGGGACTGAGAGAGTGAGAGTGGGACTGAGAGTGCGAGAGTGGGACTGAGAGAGCGAGAGTGGGACTGAGAGAGCGAGAGTGGGACTGAGAGAGTGAGAGTGGGACAGAGAGAGCGAGAGTGGGACTGAGAGTGAGAGTGGGACTGAGAGAGTGAGGGAGGGACTGTGAGAGTGAGAGTGGGACTGAGAGAGTGAGAGTGGGACTGAGAGAGTGAGAGTGGGGCTGAGAGAGCGAGAGTGGGACTGAGAGAGCGAGAGTGGGACTGAGAGAGTGAGAGTGGGAATGAGAGAGTGAGAGTGGGACTGAGAGAGTGAGACTGGGACTGAGAGAGGGAGAGTGCGACTGAGAGAGTGAGAGTGGGACTGAGAGTGAGAGTGGGACTGAGAGAGTGAGATTGGGACTGAGAGAGTGAGAGTGGGACTGAGAGAGGGAGCGTGGAACTGAGAGTGAGAGTGGGACTGAGAGAGTGAGAGTGGGACTGAGAGAGTGAGAGTGGGACTGAGAGAGTGAGAGTGCGACTGAGAGTGGGACTGAGAGAGTGAGACTGAGAGAGGGAGAGTGGGACTGAGAGAGTGAGAGTGGGACTGAGAGAGGGAGAGTGCGACTGAGAGAGTGAGAGTGGGACTCAGAGAGTGAGAGTGGGACTGAGAGAGCGAGAGTGGGACTGAGAGAGCGAGAGTGGGACCGAGAGAGCGAGAGTGGGTCTGAGAGAGCGAGTGTGGGACTGAGAGAGTGAGAGTGGGACTGAGAGAGCGAGAGTGGGACTGAGAGAGGGAGTGGGACTGAGTGAGAGAAGGACTGTGAGAGTGAGAGTGGGACTGAGAGAGTGAGAGTGGGACTGAGAGAGCGAGAGTGGGACTGAGAGAGCGAGAGTGGGACTGAGAGAGTGAGAGTGGGACTGAGAGAGTGAGAGTGGGACTGAGAGAGTGAGAGTGGGACTGAGAGTGGGAGAGTGGGACTGAGAGAGTGAGAGCGGGACTGAGAGTGAGAGTGGGACTGAGAGAGTGAGATTGGGACTGAGAGAGGGAGAGTGGGACTGAGAGTGGGACTGAGAGAGTGAGACTGAGAGAGGGAGAGTGGGACTGAGAGAGTGAGAGTGAGAGTGAGAGTGGGACTGAGAGAGCGAGAGTGGGACTGAGAGAGCGAGAGTGGGACTGAGAGAGTGAGAGTGGGACTGAGAGAGTGAGAGTGGGACTGAGAGTGAGAGTGGGACTGAGAGAGCGAGAGTTGGACTGAGAGAGTGAGAGTGGGACTGAGAGAGTGAGAGTGGGACTGAGAGAGTGAGAGTGGGACTGAGAGAGTGAGAGTGGGACTGAGAGAGGGAGAGTGCGACTGAGAGAGTGAGAGTTGGACTGAGAGAGCCAGAGTGGGACTGAGACAGTGAGAGTGGGACTGAGAGAGCGAGAGTTGGACTGAGAGAGCCAGAGTGGGACTGAGACAGTGAGAGTGGGACTGAGAGAGTGAGAGTGGGACTGAGAGAGGGAGAGTGCGACTGAGAGAGTGAGAGTGGGACTGAGAGTGAGAGTGGGACTGAGAGAGTGAGATTGGGACTGAGAGAGTGAGAGTGGGACTGAGAGAGGGAGAGTGGGACTGAGAGAGGGTGAGTGGGACTGAGAGAGTGAGAGTGGGACTGAGAGAGTGAGAGTGAGACTGAGAGAGGGAGCGTGGAACTGAGAGTGAGAGTGGGACTGAGAGAGTGAGAGTGCGACTGAGAGTGGGACTGAGAGAGTGAGACTGAGAGAGGGAGAGTGGGACTGAGAGAGTGAGAGTGGGACTGAGAGAGGGAGAGTGCGACTGAGAGAGTGAGAGTGGGACTCAGAGAGTGAGAGTGGGACTGAGAGAGCGAGAGTGGGACTGAGAGAGCGAGAGTGGGACCGAGAGAGCGAGAGTGGGACCGAGAGAGCGAGAGTGGGTCTGAGAGTGGGACTGAGAGAGCGAGTGTGGGACTGAGAGAGGGAGTGGGACTGAGTTAGAGAAGGACTGTGAGAGTGAGAGTGGGACTGAGAGAGCGAGAGTGGGACTGAGAGAGCGAGAGTGGGACTGAGAGAGTGAGAGTGGGACTGAGAGAGTGAGAGTGGGACTGAGAGAGTGAGAGTGGGACTGAGAGAGGTAGAGTGGGACTGAGAGAGTGAGAGCGGGACTGTGAGTGAGAGTGGGACTGAGAGAGTGAGATTGGGACTGAGAGAGGGAGAGTGGGACTGAGAGTGGGACTGAGAGAGTGAGACTGAGAGAGGGAGAGTGGGACTGAGAGAGGGACAGTGGGTTTGAGAGAGTGAGAGTGAGAGTGAGAGTGGGACTGAGAGAGCGAGAGTGGGACTGAGAGAGTGAGAGTGGGACTGAGAGAGTGAGAGTGGGACTGAGAGAGTGAGAGTGGGACTGAGAGTGAGAGTGGGACTGAGAGAGCGAGAGTTGGACTGAGAGAGTGAGAGTGGGACTGAGAGAGTGAGAGTGGGACTGAGAGAGCCAGAGTGGGACTGAGACAGTGAGAGTGGGACTGAGAGAGTGAGAGTGGGACTGAGAGAGCGAGAGTGGGACTGAGAGAGCGAGAGTGGGATTGAGAGAGCGAGAGTGGGACTGAGAGAGCGAGAGTGGGACTGAGAGAGCGAGAGTGGGATTGAGAGAGCGAGAGTGGGACTGAGAGAGCGAGAGTGGGACTGAGAGAGTGAGAGTGGGACAGAGAGAGCGAGAGTGGGACTGAGAGTGAGAGTGGGACTGAGAGAGTGAGAGAGGGACTGTGAGAGTGAGAGTGGGACTGAGAGAGTGAGAGTGGGACTGAGAGAGTGAGAGTGGGGCTGAGAGAGCGAGAGTGGGACTGAGAGAGCGAGAGTGGGACTGAGAGAGTGAGAGTGGGAATGAGAGAGTGAGAGTGGGACTGAGAGAGTGAGAGTGGGACTGAGAGAGCGAGAGTGGGACCGAGAGAGCGAGAGTGGGACCGAGAGAGCGAGAGTGGGTCTGAGAGAGCGAGTGTGGGACTGAGAGAGTGAGAGTGGGACTGAGAGAGCGAGAGTGGGACTGAGAGAGTGAGAGTGGGACTGAGAGAGCGAGAGTGGGACTGAGAGAGCGAGAGTGGGACCGAGAGAGCGAGAGTGGGACCGAGAGAGCGAGAGTGGGTCTGAGAGAGCGAGTGTGGGACTGAGAGAGTGAGAGTGGGACTGAGAGAGCGAGAGTGGGACTGAGAGAGGGAGTGGGACTGAGTGAGAGAAGGACTGTGAGAGTGAGAGTGGGACTGAGAGAGTGAGAGTGGGACTGAGAGAGTGAGAGCGGGACTGAGAGTGAGAGTGGGACTGAGAGAGTGAGATTGGGACTGAGAGAGGGAGAGTGGGACTGAGAGTGGGACTGAGAGAGTGAGACTGAGAGAGGGAGAGTGGGACTGAGAGAGGGACAGTGGGTTTGAGAGAGTGAGAGTGAGAGTGAGAGTGGGACTGAGAGAGCGAGAGTGGGACTGAGAGAGTGAGAGTGGGACTGAGAGAGTGAGAGTGGGACTGAGAGAGTGAGAGTGGGACTGAGAGTGAGAGTGGGACTGAGAGAGCGAGAGTTGGACTGAGAGAGTGAGAGTGGGACTGAGAGAGTGAGAGTGGGACTGAGAGAGCGAGAGTGGGACTGAGAGAGCGAGAGTGGGACTGAGACAGTGAGAGTGGGACTGAGAGAGTGAGAGTGGGACTGAGAGAGTGAGAGTGGGACTGAGAGAGTGAGAGTGGGGCTGAGAGAGCGAGAGTGGGACTGAGAGAGCGAGAGTGGGACTGAGACAGTGAGAGTGGGACTGAGAGAGTGAGAGTGGGACTGAGAGTGGGACTGAGAGAGCGAGAGTGGGACTGAGAGAGCGAGAGTGGGACTGGGAGAGTGAGAGTGGGACTGAGAGAGTGAGAGAGGGACTGAGAGAGTGAGAGTGGGACTGAGCGAGCGAGAGTTGGACTGAGAGAGTGAGAGTGGGACTGAGAGAGTGAGAGTGGGACTCAGAGAGTGAGAGTGGGACTGAGAGAGCGAGAGTGGGACTGAGAGAGCGAGAGTGGGACCGAGAGAGCGAGAGTGGGACCGAGAGAGCGAGAGTGGGTCTGAGAGAGCGAGTGTGGGACTGAGAGAGTGAGAGTGGGACTGAGAGAGTGAGAGTGCGACTGAGAGTGGGACTGAGAGAGTGAGACTGAGAGAGGGAGAGTGGGACTGAGAGAGTGAGAGTGGGACTGAGAGAGGGAGAGTGCGACTGAGAGAGTGAGAGTGGGACTCAGAGAGTGAGAGTGGGACTGAGAGAGCGAGAGTGGGACTGAGAGAGCGAGAGTGGGACCGAGAGAGCGAGAGTGGGTCTGAGAGAGCGAGTGTGGGACTGAGAGAGTGAGAGTGGGACTGAGAGAGCGAGAGTGGGACTGAGAGAGGGAGTGGGACTGAGTGAGAGAAGGACTGTGAGAGTGAGAGTGGGACTGAGAGAGTGAGAGTGGGACTGAGAGAGCGAGAGTGGGACTGAGAGAGCGAGAGTGGGACTGAGAGAGTGAGAGTGGGACTGAGAGAGTGAGAGTGGGACTGAGAGAGTGAGAGTGGGACTGAGAGTGGGAGAGTGGGACTGAGAGAGTGAGAGCGGGACTGAGAGTGAGAGTGGGACTGAGAGAGTGAGATTGGGACTGAGAGAGGGAGAGTGGGACTGAGTGGGACTGAGAGAGTGAGACTGAGAGAGGGAGAGTGGGACTGAGAGAGTGAGAGTGAGAGTGAGAGTGGGACTGAGAGAGCGAGAGTGGGACTGAGAGAGCGAGAGTGGGACTGAGAGAGTGAGAGTGGGACTGAGAGAGTGAGAGTGGGACTGAGAGTGAGAGTGGGACTGAGAGAGCGAGAGTTGGACTGAGAGAGTGAGAGTGGGACTGAGAGAGTGAGAGTGGGACTGAGAGAGTGAGAGTGGGACTGAGAGAGTGAGAGTGGGACTGAGAGAGGGAGAGTGCGACTGAGAGAGTGAGAGTTGGACTGAGAGAGCCAGAGTGGGACTGAGACAGTGAGAGTGGGACTGAGAGAGCGAGAGTTGGACTGAGAGAGCCAGAGTGGGACTGAGACAGTGAGAGTGGGACTGAGAGAGTGAGAGTGGGACTGAGAGAGGGAGAGTGCGACTGAGAGAGTGAGAGTGGGACTGAGAGTGAGAGTGGGACTGAGAGAGTGAGATTGGGACTGAGAGAGTGAGAGTGGGACTGAGAGAGGGAGAGTGGGACTGAGAGAGGGTGAGTGGGACTGAGAGAGTGAGAGTGGGACTGAGAGAGTGAGAGTGAGACTGAGAGAGGGAGCGTGGAACTGAGAGTGAGAGTGGGACTGAGAGAGTGAGAGTGCGACTGAGAGTGGGACTGAGAGAGTGAGACTGAGAGAGGGAGAGTGGGACTGAGAGAGTGAGAGTGGGACTGAGAGAGGGAGAGTGCGACTGAGAGAGTGAGAGTGGGACTCAGAGAGTGAGAGTGGGACTGAGAGAGCGAGAGTGGGACTGAGAGAGCGAGAGTGGGACCGAGAGAGCGAGAGTGGGACCGAGAGAGCGAGAGTGGGTCTGAGAGTGGGACTGAGAGAGCGAGTGTGGGACTGAGAGAGGGAGTGGGACTGAGTTAGAGAAGGACTGTGAGAGTGAGAGTGGGACTGAGAGAGCGAGAGTGGGACTGAGAGAGTGAGAGTGGGACTGAGAGAGTGAGAGTGGGACTGAGAGAGTGAGAGTGGGACTGAGAGAGTGAGAGTGGGACTGAGAGAGGTAGAGTGGGACTGAGAGAGTGAGAGCGGGACTGTGAGTGAGAGTGGGACTGAGAGAGTGAGATTGGGACTGAGAGAGGGAGAGTGGGACTGAGAGTGGGACTGAGAGAGTGAGACTGAGAGAGGGAGAGTGGGACTGAGAGAGGGACAGTGGGTTTGAGAGAGTGAGAGTGAGAGTGAGAGTGGGACTGAGAGAGCGAGAGTGGGACTGAGAGAGTGAGAGTGGGACTGAGAGAGTGAGAGTGGGACTGAGAGAGTGAGAGTGGGACTGAGAGTGAGAGTGGGACTGAGAGAGCGAGAGTTGGACTGAGAGAGTGATAGTGGGACTGAGAGAGTGAGAGTGGGACTGAGAGAGCCAGAGTGGGACTGAGACAGTGAGAGTGGGACTGAGAGAGTGAGAGTGGGACTGAGAGAGTGAGAGTGGGACTGAGAGAGCGAGAGTGGGACTGAGAGAGCGAGAGTGGGATTGAGAGAGCGAGAGTGGGACTGAGAGAGCGAGAGTGGGACTGAGAGAGCGAGAGTGGGATTGAGAGAGCGAGAGTGGGACTGAGAGAGCGAGAGTGGGACTGAGAGAGTGAGAGTGGGACAGAGAGAGCGAGAGTGGGACTGAGAGTGAGAGTGGGACTGAGAGAGTGAGAGAGGGACTGTGAGAGTGAGAGTGGGACTGAGAGAGTGAGAGTGGGACTGAGAGAGTGAGAGTGGGGCTGAGAGAGCGAGAGTGGGACTGAGAGAGCGAGAGTGGGACTGAGAGAGTGAGAGTGGGAATGAGAGAGTGAGAGTGGGACTGAGAGAGTGAGAGTGGGACTGAGAGAGCGAGAGTGGGACCGAGAGAGCGAGAGTGGGACCGAGAGAGCGAGAGTGGGTCTGAGAGAGCGAGTGTGGGACTGAGAGAGTGAGAGTGGGACTGAGAGAGCGAGAGTGGGACTGAGAGAGTGAGAGTGGGACTGAGAGAGCGAGAGTGGGACTGAGAGAGCGAGAGTGGGACCGAGAGAGCGAGAGTGGGACCGAGAGAGCGAGAGTGGGTCTGAGAGAGCGAGTGTGGGACTGAGAGAGTGAGAGTGGGACTGAGAGAGCGAGAGTGGGACTGAGAGAGGGAGTGGGACTGAGTGAGAGAAGGACTGTGAGAGTGAGAGTGGGACTGAGAGAGTGAGAGTGGGACTGAGAGAGTGAGAGCGGGACTGAGAGTGAGAGTGGGACTGAGAGAGTGAGATTGGGACTGAGAGAGGGAGAGTGGGACTGAGAGTGGGACTGAGAGAGTGAGACTGAGAGAGGGAGAGTGGGACTGAGAGAGGGACAGTGGGTTTGAGAGAGTGAGAGTGAGAGTGAGAGTGGGACTGAGAGAGCGAGAGTGGGACTGAGAGAGTGAGAGTGGGACTGAGAGAGTGAGAGTGGGACTGAGAGAGTGAGAGTGGGACTGAGAGTGAGAGTGGGACTGAGAGAGCGAGAGTTGGACTGAGAGAGTGAGAGTGGGACTGAGAGAGTGAGAGTGGGACTGAGAGAGCGAGAGTGGGACTGAGAGAGCGAGAGTGGGACTGAGAGAGTGAGAGTGGGACTGAGAGAGTGAGAGTGGGACTGAGAGAGTGAGAGTGGGGCTGAGAGAGCGAGAGTGGGACTGAGAGAGCGAGAGTGGGACTGAGACAGTGAGAGTGGGACTGAGACAGTGAGAGTGGGACTGAGAGAGTGAGAGTGGGACTGAGAGAGCGAGAGTGGGACTGAGAGAGCGAGAGTGGGACTGAGAGAGTGAGAGTGGGATTGAGAGAGCGAGAGTGGGACTGAGAGAGCGAGAGTGGGACTGAGAGAGTGAGAGTGGGACAGAGAGAGCGAGAGTGGGACTGAGAGAGTGAGAGTGGGACTGAGAGAGTGAGAGTGGGACTGAGAGAGTGAGAGTGGGACTCAGAGAGTGAGAGTGGGACTGAGAGAGCGAGAGTTGGACTGAGAGAGTGAGAGTGGGACTGAGAGAGTGAGAGTGGGACTCAGAGAGTGAGAGTGGGACTGAGAGAGCGAGAGTGGGACTGAGAGAGCGAGAGTGGGACCGAGAGAGCGAGAGTGGGACCGAGAGAGCGAGAGTGGGTCTGAGAGAGCGAGTGTGGGACTGAGAGAGTGAGAGTGGGACTGAGAGAGTGAGAGTGGGACTGAGAGAGTGAGAGTGGGACTGAGAGAGCGAGAGTGGGACCGAGAGAGCGAGAGTGGGACCGAGAGAGCGAGAGTGGGTCTGAGAGAGCGAGTGTGGGACTGAGAGAGTGAGAGTGGGACTGAGAGAGCGAGAGTGGGACTCAGAGAGTGAGAGTGGGACTGAGAGAGCGAGAGTGGGACCGAGAGAGCGAGAGTGGGACCGAGAGAGCGAGAGTGGGTCTGAGAGAGCGAGTGTGGGACTGAGAGAGTGAGAGTGGGACTGAGAGAGCGAGAGTGGGACTGAGAGAGGGAGTGGGACTGAGTGAGAGAAGGACTGTGAGAGTGAGAGTGGGACTGAGAGAGTGAGAGTGGGACTGAGAGAGTGAGAGTGGGACTGAGAGAGGGAGAGTGGGACTGAGAGAGTGAGAGCGGGACTGAGAGTGAGAGTGGGACTGAGAGAGTGAGATTGGGACTGAGAGAGGGAGAGTGGGACTGAGAGTGGGACTGAGAGAGTGAGACTGAGAGAGGGAGAGTGGGACTGAGAGAGGGACAGTGGGTTTGAGAGAGTGAGAGTGAGAGTGAGAGTGGGACTGAGAGAGCGAGAGTGGGACTGAGAGAGTGAGAGTGGGACTGAGAGTGAGAGTGGGACTGAGAGAGCGAGAGTTGGACTGAGAGAGTGAGAGTGGGACTGAGAGAGTGAGAGTGGGACTGAGAGAGCGAGAGTGGGACTGAGAGAGCGAGAATGGGACTGAGACAGTGAGAGTGGGACTGAGAGAGTGAGAGTGGGACTGAGAGAGTGAGAGTGGGGCTGAGAGAGCGAGAGTGGGACTGAGAGAGCGAGAGTGGGACTGAGACAGTGAGAGTGGGACTGAGAGAGTGAGAGTGGGACTGAGAGAGTGAGAGTGGGACTGAGAGAGCGAGAGTGGGACTGAGAGAGCGATAGTGGGACTGAGAGAGCGAGAGTGGGACTGAGAGAGTGAGAGTGGGACAGAGAGAGCGAGAGTGGGACTGAGAGTGAGAGTGGGACTGAGAGAGTGAGAGAGGGACTGTGAGAGTGAGAGTGGGACTGAGAGAGTGAGAGTGGGACTGAGAGAGTGAGATTGGGATTGAGAGAGTGAGAGTGGGACTGAGAGAGTGAGATTGGGATTGAGAGAGTGAGAGTGGGACTGAGAGAGTGAGAGTGGGAATGAGAGAGTGAGAGTGGGGCTGAGAGAGCGAGAGTGGGACTGAGAGAGCGAGAGTGGGACTGAGAGAGTGAGAGTGGGAATGAGAGAGTGAGAGTGGGACTGAGAGAGTGAGAGTGGGACTGAGAGAGGTAGAGTGGGACTCAGAGAGTGAGAGTGGGACTGAGAGAGCGAGAGTTGGACTGAGAGAGTGACAGTGGGACTGAGAGAGTGAGAGTGGGACTGAGAGAGTGAGAGTGGGACTGAGAGTGTGAGAGTGGGACTGAGAGAGCGAGAGTGGGACTGAGAGAGTGAGAGTGGGACTGAGAGAGTGACAGTGGGACTGAGAGAGTGAGAGTGGGACTGAGAGAGGGAGAGTGGGACTGAGAGAGCGAGAGTGGGACTGAGAGAGCGAGAGTGGGACCGAGAGAGCGAGAGTGGGTCTGAGAGAGCGAGTGTGGGACTGAGAGAGTGAGAGTGGGACTGAGAGAGCGAGAGTGGGACTGAGAGAGGGAGTGGGACTGAGTGAGAGAAGGACTGTGAGAGTGAGAGTGGGACTGAGAGAGTGAGAGTGGGACTGAGAGAGCGAGAGTGGGACTGAGAGAGCGAGAGTGGGACTGAGAGAGTGAGAGTGGGACTGAGAGAGTGAGAGTGGGACTGAGAGAGTGAGAGTGGGACTGAGAGAGTGAGAGTGGGACTGAGAGAGGGAGAGTGGGACTGAGAGTGAGAGTGGGACTGAGAGAGTGAGATTGGGACTGAGAGAGGGAGAGTGGGACTGAGAGTGGGACTGAGAGAGTGAGACTGAGAGAGGGAGAGTGGGACTGAGAGAGGGACAGTGGGTTTGAGAGAGTGAGAGTGAGACTGAGAGTGAGAGTGGGACTGAGAGAGCGAGAGTGGGACTGAGAGAGCGAGAGTGGGACTGAGAGAGTGAGAGTGGGACTGAGAGAGTGAGAGTGGGACTGAGAGTGAGAGTGGGACTGAGAGAGCGAGAGTTGGACTGAGAGAGTGAGAGTGGGACTGAGAGAGTGAGAGTGGGACTGAGAGAGCCAGAGTGGGACTGAGACAGTGAGAGTGGGACTGAGAGAGTGAGAGTGGGACTGAGAGAGTGAGAGTGGGACTGAGAGAGCGAGAGTGGGACTGAGAGAGCGAGAGTGGGACTGAGAGAGCGAGAGTGGGACTGAGAGAGTGAGAGTGGGACTGAGAGAGTGAGAGTGGGACTGAGAGTGCGAGAGTGGGACTGAGAGAGCGAGAGTGGGATTGAGAGAGCGAGAGTGGGACTGAGAGAGCGAGAGTGGGACTGAGAGAGTGAGAGTGGGACAGAGAGAGCGAGAGTGGGACTGAGAGTGAGAGTGGGACTGAGAGAGTGAGAGAGGGACTGTGAGAGTGAGAGTGGGACTGAGAGAGTGAGAGTGGGACTGAGAGAGTGAGAGTGGGGCTGAGAGAGTGAGAGTGGGACTGAGAGAGTGAGAGTGGGACTGAGAGAGTGAGAGTGGGGCTGAGAGAGCGAGAGTGGGACTGAGAGAGCGAGAGTGGGACTGAGAGAGTGAGAGTGGGACTGAGAGAGTGAGAGTGGGAATGAGAGAGTGAGAGTGGGACTGAGAGAGTGAGAGTGGGACTGAGAGAGGGAGAGTGCGACTGAGAGAGTGAGAGTGGGACTGAGAGTGAGAGTGGGACTGAGAGAGTGAGATTGGGACTGAGAGAGTGATAGTGGGACTGAGAGAGGGAGAGTGGGACTGAGAGAGGGAGAGTGGGACTGAGAGAGTGAGAGTGGGACTGAGAGAGTGAGAGTGAGACTGAGAGAGGGAGCGTGGAACTGAGAGTGAGAGTGGGAATGAGAGAGTGAGAGTGGGACTGAGAGAGTGAGAGTGGGACTGAGAGAGTGAGAGTGCGACTGAGAGTGGGACTGAGAGAGTGAGACTGAGAGAGGGAGAGTGGGACTGAGAGAGTGAGAGTGGGACTGATAGAGGGAGAGTGCGACTGAGAGAGTGAGAGTGGGACTCAGAGAGTGAGAGTGGGACTGAGAGAGCGAGAGTGGGACTGAGAGAGCGAGAGTGGGACCGAGAGAGCGAGAGTGGGTCTGAGAGAGCGAGTGTGGGACTGAGAGAGTGAGAGTGGGACTGAGAGAGCGAGAGTGGGACTGAGAGAGGGAGTGGGACTGAGTGAGAGAAGGACTGTGAGAGTGAGAGTGGGACTGAGAGAGTGAGAGTGGGACTGAGAGAGCGAGAGTGGGACTGAGAGAGCGAGAGTGGGACTGAGAGAGCGAGAGTGGGACTGAGAGAGTGAGAGTGGGACTGAGAGAGTGAGAGTGGGACTGAGAGAGTGAGAGTGGGACCGAGAGAGGGAGAGTGGGACTGAGAGAGTGAGAGCGGGACTGAGAGTGAGAGTGGGACTGAGAGAGTGAGATTGGGACTGAGAGAGGGAGAGTGGGACTGAGAGTGGGACTGAGAGAGTGAGACTGAGAGAGGGAGAGTGGGACTGAGAGAGGGACAGTGGGTTTGAAAGAGTGAGAGTGAGAGTGAGAGTGGGACTGAGAGAGCGAGAGTGGGACTGAGAGAGCGAGAGTGGGACTGAGAGAGTGAGAGTGGGACTGAGAGAGTGAGAGTGGGACTGAGAGTGAGAGTGGGACTGAGAGAGCGAGAGTTGGACTGAGAGAGTGAGAGTGGGACTGAAAGAGTGAGAGTGGGACTGAGAGAGCCAGAGTGGGACTGAGACAGTGAGAGTGGGACTGAGAGAGCGAGAGTGGGACTGAGAGAGCGAGAGTGGGACTGAGAGAGCGAGAGTGGGACTGAGAGAGTGAGAGTGGGACTGAGAGAGTGAGAGTGGGACTGAGAGAGCGAGAGTGGGATTGAGAGAGCGAGAGTGGGACTGAGAGAGCGAGAGTGGGACTGAGAGAGTGAGAGTGGGACAGAGAGAGCGAGAGTGGGACTGAGAGTGAGAGTGGGACTGAGAGAGTGAGAGTGGGACTGAGAGAGTGAGAGTGGGACTGTGAGAGTGAGAGTGGGACTGAGAGAGTGAGAGTGGGACTGAGAGAGTGAGAGTGGGGCTGAGAGAGCGAGAGTGGGACTGAGAGAGCGAGAGTGGGACTGAGAGAGTGAGAGTGGGAATGAGAGAGTGAGAGTGGGACTGAGAGAGTGAGAGTGGGACTGAGATGGGGAGAGTGCGACTGAGAGAGTGAGAGTGGGACTGAGAGAGTGAGAGTGAGACTGAGAGAGGGAGCGTGGAACTGAGAGTGAGAGTGAGACTGAGAGAGTGAGAGTGGGACTGAGAGAGGGAGAGTGGGACTGAGAGAGGGAGAGTGGGACTGAGAGAGTGAGAGTGGGACTGAGAGAGTGAGAGTGAGACTGAGAGAGGGAGCGTGGAACTGAGAGTGAGAGTGGGACTGAGAGAGTGAGAGTGGGACTGTGAGAGTGAGACTGAGAGAGGGAGAGTGGGACTGAGAGAGGGAGACTGGGACTGAGAGAGTGAGAGTGGGACTGAGAGAGTCAGAGTCGGACTGGGAGAGTGAGAGTGAGAGTGAGAGAGTGAGAGTGGGACTGAGAGTGGGACTGCGAGTGTGAGACTGAGAGAGGGAGAGTGGGATTGAGAGAGTGAGAGTGGGACTGAGAGAGGGAGAGTGGGACTGAGAGAGTGAGAGTGGGACTGAGAGAGGGAGAGTGGGACTGAGAGAGGGAGAGTGGGACTGAGAGAGTGAGAGTGGGTCTGAGAGTGGGACTGAGAGAGTGAGACTGAGAGAGGGAGAGTGGGACTGAGAGAGTGAGTGTGGGACTGAGAGAGTGAGAGTGGGACTGAGAGTGGGACAGTGAGAGTGAGACTGAGAGAGGGAGCGTGGGACTGAGAGTGAGAGTGGGACTGAGCGAGTGAGAGTGGGACTGAGAGAGTGAGAGTGGGACTGAGAGAGTGAGAGTGGGACTGAGAGTGGGACTGAGAGAGTGAGACTGAGAGAGGGAGAGTGGGACTGAGAGAGTGAGTGTGGGACTGAGAGAGTGAGAGTGGGACTGAGAGAGTGAGAGTGAGACTGAGAGAGGGAGCGTGGGACTGAGAGTGAGAGTTGGACTGAGAGAGTGAGAGTGGGACTGAGAGAGTGAGAGTGGGACTGAGAGTGGGATTGAGAGAGTGAGACTGAGAGAGGGAGCGTGGGACTGAGAGAGTGAGAGTGGGACTGAGAGAGTGAGAGTGAGACTGAGAGAGGGAGCGTGGGACTGAGTGAGGGCGAGTGGGACTGAGAGAGGGAGAGTTGGACTGAGAGAGTGAGAGTGGGACTGAGAGAGTGAGAGTGGGACTGAGAGAGTGAGAGTGAGACTGAGAGAGGGAGCGTGGGACTGAGAGAGGGAGCGGGACTGAGAGAGTGAGAGTGGGACTGAGAGAGGGACTGAGTGAGGGAGCGTGGGACTGAGTGAGGGAGAGTGGGACTGAGAGAGGGAGAGTGTGACTGAGAGAGTGAGAGTGGGACTCAGAGAGTGAGAGTGGGAGTGGGACTGAGAGAGTGACAGTGGGTTTGAGAGTGGAAGTGTGGGACTGAGAGAGGGAGAGTGGGACTGAGAGAGGGAGAGTGGGACTGAGAGAGGGAGAGTGGGACTGAGAGTGGGACAGTGAGAGTGAGTCTGAGAGAGGGAGCGTGGGACTGAGAGTGAGAGTGGGACTGAGCGAGTGAGAGTGGGACTGAGAGAGTGAGAGTGGGACTGAGAGAGTGAGAGTGGGACTGAGAGTGGGACTGAGAGAGTGAGACTGAGAGAGGGAGAGTGAGACTGAGAGAGGGAGACTGGGACTGAGATAGTGAGCGTGGGACTGAGAGAGTGAGAGTGGGACTGAGAGAGTGAGAGTGAGACTGAGAGAGGGAGCGTGGGACTGAGAGTGAGATTTGGACTGAGAGAGTGAGAGTGGGACTGAGAGAGTGAGAGTGGGACTGAGAGTGGGACTGAGAGAGTGAGACTGAGAGAGGGAGCGTGGGACTGAGAGAGTGAGAGTGGGACTGAGAGAGTGAGAGTGAGACTGAGAGAGGGAGAGTGGGACTGAGTGAGGGCGAGTGGGACTGAGAGAGGGAGAGTGGGACTGAGAGAGTGAGAGTGGGACTGAGAGAGTGAGAGTGGGACTGAGAGAGTGAGAGTGAGACTGAGAGAGGGAGCGTGGGATTGAGAGAGGGAGCGGGACTGAGAGAGTGAGAGTGGGACTGAGAGAGTGAGAGTGGGACTCAGAGAGTGAGAGTGAGAGTGGGACTGAGAGAGTGACAGTGGGTTTGAGAGTGGAAGTGTGGGACTGAGAGAGGGAGAGTGGGACTGAGAGAGTGAGAGTGGGACTGAGAGAGGGACTGAGAGAGGCAGAGTGGGACTGAGAGAGTGAGAGTGGGATTGAGAGAGGGAGAGTGAGACTGAGAGAGGGAGCGTGGGACTGAGAGTGGGACTGAGAGAGTGAGACTGAGAGAGGGAGCGTGGGACGGAGAGAGTGATAGTGGGACTGAGAAAGTGAGATTGGGACTGAGAGTGAGAGTGGGACTGAGAGAGTGAGAGTGGGACTGAGAGAGTGAGAGTGGGACTGAGAGTGAGAATGGGACTGAGAGAGTGAGAGTGAGACTGAGAGAGGGAGCGTGGGACTGAGTGAGGGCGAGTGGGACTGAGAGAGGGAGAGTGGGACTGAGAGAGTGAGAGTGGGACTGAGAGAGTGAGAGTGGGACTGAGAGAGGGACTGAGTGAGGGAGAGTGGGACTGAGTGAGGGAGAGTGGGACTGAGAGAGGGAGAGTGGGACTGAGAGAGTGAGAGTGGGACTGAGAGAGTGAGATTGGGACTGAGAGTGAGAGTGGGACGGAGAGAGTGAGAGTGGGACTGAGAGAGTGAGAGTGTGACTGAGAGGGAGAGTGGGACTGAGAGAGTGACAGTGGGTTTGAGAGTGGGAGAGTGGGACTGAGAGAGGGAGAGTGGGACTGAGAGTGGGACTGAGAGAGGGACTGAGAGAGGCAGAGTGGGACTGAGAGAGTGAGAGTGTGACTGAGAGAGTGACTGTGGGTTTGAGAGAGTGAGAGAGGGACTGAGAGAGTGAGAATGGGGCTGAGAGAGCGAGAGTGGGACTGAGAGAGTGAGAGTGGGACTGAGAGAGGGAGTGTGGGACTGAGAGAGTGAGAGTGGGACTGAGAGAGGGAGAGTGGGACTGAGAGAGTGAGAGTGGGACTGAGAGTGAGAGTGGGACTGAGAGAGTGAGATTGGGACTGAGAGAGGGAGAATGGGACTGAGAGAGTGGGAGTGGGACTGAGAGAGTGAGAGTGGGACTGAGAGAGTGAGAGTGGGACTGAGAGAGTGAGAGTGGGACTGAGAGAGTGAGAGTGGGACTGAGAGAGCGAGAGTGGGACTGAGAGAGTGAGATTGGGACTGAGAGAGTGAGAGTGGGACTGAGAGAAGGAGAGTGGGACTGAGAGAGCGAGAATTGGACTGAGAGAGTTAGATTGGGATTGAGAGAGTGAGAGTGGGACTGAGAGAGTGAGAGTGGGACTGAGAGAGTGAGAGTGGGACTCAGAGAGTGAGAGTGGGACTCAGAGAGCGAGAGTGGGACTGAGAGTGAGAGTGGGACTGAGAGAGTGAGAGTGGGACTGAGAGAGCGAGAGTGGGATTGAGAGAGCGACAGTGGGACTGAGAGAGCGAGAGTGGGACTGAGAGAGTGAGAGTGGGACTGAGAGAGCGAGACTGGGACTGAGAGAGTGAGAGTGGGACTGAGAGAGTGAGAGTGGGACTGAGAGAGTGAGAGTGGGACTCAGAGAGTGAGAGTGGGACTCAGAGAGCGAGAGTGGGACTGAGAGTGAGAGTGGGACTGAGAGAGTGAGAGTGGGACTGAGAGAGCGAGAGTGGGATTGAGAGAGCGACAGTGGGACTGAGAGAGTGAGAGTGGGACTGAGATTGAGAGTGGGACTGAGAGAGTGAGAGTGGGACTGAGAGAGTGAGAGTGGGACTGAGAGAGGGAGAGTGGGACTGAGAGAGCGAGAGTGGGACTGAGAGAGTGAGATTGGGACTGAGAGAGTGAGAGTGGGACTGAGAGAAGGAGAGTGGGACTGAGAGAGCGAGAGTGGGACTGAGAGAGCGAGAGTGGGATTGAGAGAGCGACAGTGGGACTGAGAGAGTGAGAGTGGGACTGAGATTGAGAGTGGGACTGAGAGAGTGAGAGTGGGACTGAGAGAGTGAGAGTGGGACTGAGAGAGCGAGAGTGGGACTGAGAGAGTGAGATTGGGACTGAGAGAGTGAGAGTGGGACTGAGAGAAGGAGAGTGGGACTGAGAGAGCGAGAATTGGACTGAGAGAGTTAGATTGGGATTGAGAGAGTGAGAGTGGGACTGAGAGAGCGAGAGTGGGACTGAGAGAGTGAGAGTGGGACTCAGAGAGTGAGAGTGGGACTCAGAGAGCGAGAGTGGGACTGAGAGTGAGAGTGGGACTGAGAGAGTGAGAGTGGGACTGAGAGAGCGAGTGTGGGACTGAGAGAGCGAGAGTGGGACTGAGAGAGCGAGAGTGGGATTGAGAGAGCGACAGTGGGACTGAGAGAGTGAGAGTGGGACTGAGATTGAGAGTGGGACTGAGAGAGTGAGAGTGGGACTGAGAGAGGGAGAGTGGGACTGAGAGAGTGAGAGTGGGACTCAGAGGGTGAGAGTGGGACTGAGAGAGCGAGAGTGGGACTGAGAGTGGGACTGAGAGAGTGAGACTGAGAGAGGGAGAGTGGGACTGAGAGAGGGAGACTGGGACTGAGATAGTGAGCGTGGGACTGAGAGAGTGAGAGTGGGACTGAGAGAGTGAGAGTGAGACTGAGAGTGGGACTGAGAGAGTGAGACTGAGAGAGGGAGCGTGGGACTGAGAGTGGGACTGAGAGAGTGAGACTGAGAGAGGGAGCGTGGGACTGAGAGAGTGAGAGTGGGACTGAGAGAGTGAGAGTGAGACTGAGAGAGGGAGAGTGGGACTGAGTGAGGGCGAGTGGGACTGAGAGAGGGAGAGTGGGACTGAGAGAGTGAGAGTGGGACTGAGAGAGTGAGAGTGGGACTGAGAGAGTGAGAGTGAGACTGAGAGAGGGAGCGTGGGATTGAGAGAGGGAGCGGGACTGAGAGAGTGAGAGTGGGACTGAGAGAGTGAGAGTGGGACTCAGAGAGTGAGAGTGAGAGTGGGACTGAGAGAGTGACAGTGGGTTTGAGAGTGGAAGTGTGGGACTGAGAGAGGGAGAGTGGGACTGAGAGAGTGAGAGTGGGACTGAGAGAGGGACTGAGAGAGGCAGAGTGGGACTGAGAGAGTGAGAGTGGGATTGAGAGAGGGAGAGTGAGACTGAGAGAGGGAGCGTGGGACTGAGAGTGGGACTGAGAGAGTGAGACTGAGAGAGGGAGCGTGGGACGGAGAGAGTGATAGTGGGACTGAGAGAGTGAGATTGGGACTGAGAGTGAGAGTGGGACTGAGAGAGTGAGAGTGGGACTGAGAGAGTGAGAGTGGGACTGAGAGTGAGAGTGGGACTGAGAGAGTGAGAGTGAGACTGAGAGAGGGAGCGTGGGACTGAGTGAGGGCGAGTGGGACTGAGAGAGGGAGAGTGGGACTGAGAGAGTGAGAGTGGGACTGAGAGAGTGAGAGTGGGACTGAGAGAGGGACTGAGTGAGGGAGAGTGGGACTGAGTGAGGGAGAGTGGGACTGAGAGAGGGAGAGTGGGACTGAGAGAGTGAGAGTGGGACTGAGAGAGTGAGATTGGGACTGAGAGTGAGAGTGGGACGGAGAGAGTGAGAGTGGGACTGAGAGAGTGAGAGTGGGACTGAGAGGGAGAGTGGGACTGAGAGAGTGACAGTGGGTTTGAGAGTGGGAGAGTGGGACTGAGAGAGGGAGAGTGGGACTGAGAGTGGGACTGAGAGAGGGACTGAGAGAGGCAGAGTGGGACTGAGAGAGTGAGAGTGTGACTGAGAGAGTGACTGTGGGTTTGAGAGAGTGAGAGAGGGACTGAGAGAGTGGGAGTGGGACTGAGAGAGTGAGAGTGGGACTGAGAGAGTGAGAGTGGGACTGAGAGAGGGAGAGTGGGACTGAGAGAGGGAGAGTGGGACTGAGAGAGTGAGAGTGGGACTGAGAGAGGGAGAGTGGGACTGAGAGAGTGAGAGTGGGACTGAGAGTGAGAGTGGGACTGAGAGAGTGAGATTGGGACTGAGAGAGGGAGAATGGGACTGAGAGAGTGGGAGTGGGACTGAGAGAGTGAGAGTGGGACTGAGAGAGTGAGAGTGGGACTGAGAGAGTGAGAGTGGGACTGAGAGAGCGAGAGTGGGACTGAGAGAGTGAGATTGGGACTGAGAGAGTGAGAGTGGGACTGAGAGAAGGAGAGTGGGACTGAGAGAGCGAGAATTGGACTGAGAGAGTTAGATTGGGATTGAGAGAGTGAGAGTGGGACTGAGAGAGCGAGAGTGGGACTGAGAGAGTGAGAGTGGGACTGAGAGAGCGAGACTGGGACTGAGAGAGTGAGAGTGGGACTGAGAGAGTGAGAGTGGGACTGAGAGAGTGAGAGTGGGACTCAGAGAGTGAGAGTGGGACTCAGAGAGCGAGAGTGGGACTGAGAGTGAGAGTGGGACTGAGAGAGTGAGAGTGGGACTGAGAGAGCGAGTGTGGGACTGAGAGAGCGAGAGTGGGACTGAGAGAGCGAGAGTGGGATTGAGAGAGCGACAGTGGGACTGAGAGAGTGAGAGTGGGACTGAGATTGAGAGTGGGACTGAGAGAGTGAGAGTGGGACTGAGAGAGGGAGAGTGGGACTGAGAGAGTGAGAGTGGGACTCAGAGGGTGAGAGTGGGACTGAGAGAGCGAGAGTGGGACTGAGAGAGCGAGAGTGGGACCGAGAGAGCGAGAGTGGGACTGAGAGAGCGAGTGTGGGACTGAGAGAGTGAGAGTGGGACTGAGAGAGCGAGAGTGGGACTGAGAGAGTGAGATTGGGACTGAGAGAGTGAGAGTGGGACTGAGAGAGGGAGAGTGGGACTGAGAGAGGGAGAGTGGGACTGAGAGAGTGAGAGTGGGACTGAGAGAGTGAGAGTGAGACTGAGAGAGGGAGCGTGGAACTGAGAGTGAGAGTGGGACTGAGAGAGTGAGAGTGGGACTGAGAGAGTGAGAGTGGGACTGAGAGAGTGAGAGTGGGACTGAGAGAGTGAGAGTGGGACTGAGAGAGTGAGATTGGGACTGAGAGTGAGAGTGGGACTGAGAGAGTGAGAGTGGGACTGAGAGAGTGACAGTGGGTTTGAGAGTGGGAGAGTGGGACTGAGAGAGGGAGAGTGGGACTGAGAGTGGGACTGAGAGAGGGACTGAGAGAGGCAGAGTGGGACTGAGAGAGTGAGAGTGTGACTGAGAGAGTGACTGTGGGTTTGAGAGAGTGAGAGAGGGACTGAGAGAGTGAGAATGGGGCTGAGAGAGCGAGAGTGGGACTGAGAGAGTGAGAGTGGGACTGAGAGAGGGAGAGTGGGACTGAGAGAGTGAGAGTGGGACTGAGAGAGGGAGAGTGGGACTGAGAGAGTGAGAGTGGGACTGAGAGTGAGAGTGGGACTGAGAGAGTGAGATTGGGACTGAGAGAGGGAGAATGGGACTGAGAGAGTGGGAGTGGGACTGAGAGAGTGAGAGTGGGATTGAGAGAGTGAGAGTGGGACTGAGAGAGTGAGAGTGGGACTGAGAGAGCGAGAGTGGGACTGAGAGAGTGAGATTGGGACTGAGAGAGTGAGAGTGGGACTGAGAGAAGGAGAGTGGGACTGAGAGAGCGAGAATTGGACTGAGAGAGTTAGATTGGGATTGAGAGAGTGAGAGTGGGACTGAGAGAGCGAGAGTGGGACTGAGAGAGTGAGAGTGGGACTGAGAGAGCGAGACTGGGACTGAGAGAGTGAGAGTGGGACTGAGAGAGTGAGAGTGGGACTCAGAGAGCGAGAGTGGGACTGAGAGTGAGAGTGGGACTGAGAGAGCGAGTGTGGGACTGAGAGAGCGAGAGTGGGACTGAGAGAGCGAGAGTGGGACTGAGAGAGTGAAAGTGGGACTGAGAGAGTGAGTGTGGGACTGAGAGAGTGAAAGTGGGACTGAGAGAGTGAGAGTGGGACTCAGAGAGCGAGAGTGGGACTGAGAGAGTGAGAGTGGGACTGAGAGAGCGAGAGTGGGATTGAGAGAGCGACAGTGGGACTGAGAGAGTGAGAGTGGGACTGAGATTGAGAGTGGGACTGAGAGAGTGAGAGTGGGACTGAGAGAGGGAGAGTGGGACTGAGAGAGTGAGAGTGGGACTCAGAGGGTGAGAGTGGGACTGAGAGAGCGAGAGTGGGACTGAGAGAGCGAGAGTGGGAGCGAGAGAGCGAGAGTGGGACTGAGAGAGCGAGTGTGGGACTGAGAGAGTGAGAGTGGGACTGAGAGAGCGAGAGTGGGACTGAGAGAGTGAGATTGGGACTGAGAGAGTGAGAGTGGGACTGAGAGAGGGAGAGTGGGACTGAGAGAGGGAGAGTGGGACTGAGAGAGTGAGAGTGGGACTGAGAGAGTGAGAGTGAGACTGAGAGAGGGAGCGTGGAACTGAGAGTGAGAGTGGGACTGAGAGAGTGAGAGTGGGACTGTGAGAGTGAGAGTGGGACTGAGAGAGTGAGAGTGCGACTGAGAGTGCGACTGAGAGTGGGACTGAGAGAGTGAGACTGAGAGAGGGAGAGTGGGACTGAGAGAGGGAGACTGGGACTGAGAGAGTGAGAGTGGGCCTGAGAGAGTCAGAGTCGGACTGGGAGAGTGAGAGTGAGAGTGAGAGAGAGAGCGGGGGACTGAGAGTGAGAGTTGGACTGAGAGAGTGAGAGTGGGACTGAGAGAGTGAGAGTGGGACTGAGAGTTGGACTGCGAGTGTGAGACTGAGAGAGGGAGAGTGGGATTGAGAGAGTGAGAGTGGGACTGAGAGAGGGAGAGTGGGACTGAGAGAGTGAGAGTGGGACTGAGAGAGGGAGAGTGGGACTGAGAGAGGGAGAGTGGGACTGAGAGTGGGACAGTGAGAGTGAGACTGAGAGAGGGAGCGTGGGACTGAGAGTGAGAGTGGGACTGAGCGAGTGAGAGTGGGACTGAGAGAGTGAGAGTGGGACTCAGAGAGCGAGAGTGGGACTGAGAGAGCGAGAGTGGGACTGAGATTGAGAGTGGGACTGAGAGAGTGAGAGTGGGACTGAGAGAGGGACTGAGTGAGTGAGAGTGGGACTGAGAGAGTGAGAGTGGGACTGAGAGAGTGAGAGTGGGACTGAGAGAGTGAGAGTGGGACTGAGAGAGCGAGTGTGGGACTGAGAGAGCGAGAGTGGGACTGAGAGAGCGAGAGTGGGATTGAGAGAGCGACAGTGGGACTGAGAGAGTGAGAGTGCGACTGAGATTGAGAGTGGGACTGAGAGAGGGAGAGTGGGACTGAGAGAGTGAGAGTGGGACTGAGAGAGGGAGAGTGGGACTGAGAGAGTGAGAGTGGGACTCAGAGGGTGAGAGTGGGACTGAGAGAGCGAGAGTGGGACTGAGAGAGCGAGAGTGCGACCGAGAGAGCGAGAGTGGGACTGAGAGAGCGAGTGTGGGACTGAGAGAGTGAGAGTGGGACTGAGAGAGCGAGAGTGGGACTGAGAGAGTGAGATTGGGACTGAGAGAGTGAGAGTGGGACTGAGAGAGGGAGAGTGGGACTGAGAGAGGGAGAGTGGGACTGAGAGAGTGAGAGTGGGACTGAGAGAGTGAGAGTGAGACTGAGAGAGGGAGCGTGGAACTGAGAGTGAGAGTGGGACTGAGAGAGTGAGAGTGGGACTGTGAGAGTGAGAGTGGGACTGAGAGAGTGAGAGTGCGACTGAGAGTGGGACTGAGAGAGTGAGACTGAGAGAGGGAGAGTGGGACTGAGAGAGGGAGACTGGGACTGAGAGAGTGAGAGTGGGCCTGAGAGAGTCAGAGTCGGACTGGGAGAGTGAGAGTGAGAGTGAGAGAGGGAGCGGGGGACTGAGAGTGAGAGTTGGACTGAGAGAGTGAGAGTGGGACTGAGAGAGTGAGAGTGGGACTGAGAGTGGGACTGCGAGTGTGAGACTGAGAGAGGGAGAGTGGGATTGAGAGAGTGAGAGTGGGACTGAGAGAGGGAGAGTGGGACTGAGAGAGTGAGAGTGGGACTGAGAGAGGGAGAGTGGGACTGAGAGAGGGAGAGTGGGACTGAGAGTGGGACAGTGAGAGTGAGACTGAGAGAGGGAGCGTGGGACTGAGAGTGAGAGTGGGACTGAGCGAGTGAGAGTGGGACTGAGAGAGTGAGAGTGGGACTGAGAGAGTGAGAGTGGGACTGAGAGTGGGACTGAGAGAGTGAGACTGAGAGAGGGAGAGTGGGACTGAGAGAGGGAGACTGGGACTGAGAGAGTGAGCGTGGGACTGAGAGAGTGAGAGTGGGACTGAGAGAGTGAGAGTGAGACTGAGAGAGGGAGCGTGGGACTGAGTGAGGGCGAGTGGGACTGAGAGAGGGAGAGTTGGACTGAGAGAGTGAGAGTGGGACTGAGAGAGTGAGAGTGGGACTGAGAGAGGGAGAGTGGGACTGAGAGTGGGATTGAGAGAGTGAGACTGAGAGAGGGAGCGTGGGACTGAGAGAGTGAGAGTGGGACTGAGAGAGTGAGAGTGAGACTGAGAGAGGGAGCGTGGGACTGAGTGAGGGCGAGTGGGACTGAGAGAGGGAGAGTTGGACTGAGAGAGTGAGAGTGGGACTGAGAGAGTGAGAGTGGGACTGAGAGAGTGAGAGTGAGACTGAGAGAGGGAGCGTGGGACTGAGAGAGGGAGCGGGACTGAGAGAGTGAGAGTGGGACTGAGAGAGGGACTGAGTGAGGGAGCGTGGGACTGAGTGAGGGAGAGTGGGACTGAGAGAGGGAGAGTGGGACTGAGAGAGTGAGAGTGGGACTCAGAGAGTGAGAGTGAGAGTGGGACTGAGAGAGTGACAGTGGGTTTGAGAGTGGAAGTGTGGGACTGAGAGAGGGAGAGTGGGACTGAGAGAGGGAGAGTGGGACTGAGAGAGGGAGAGTGGGACTGAGAGAGGGAGAGTGGGACTGAGAGTGGGACAGTGAGAGTGAGACTGAGAGAGGGAGCGTGGGACTGAGAGTGAGAGTGGGACTGAGCGAGTGAGAGTGGGACTGAGAGAGTGAGAGTGGGACTGAGAGAGTGAGAGTGGGACTGAGAGTGGGACTGAGAGAGTGAGACTGAGAGAGGGAGAGTGGGATTGAGAGAGTGAGACTGGGACTGAGAGAGTGAGAGTGAGACTGAGAGAGGGCGAGTGGGACTGAGACAGGGAGACTGGGACTGAGATAGTGAGCGTGGGACTGAGAGAGTGAGAGTGGGACTGAGAGAGTGAGAGTGAGACTGAGAGAGGGAGCGTGGGACTGAGAGTGAGAGTTGGACTGAGAGAGTGAGAGTGGGACTGAGAGAGTGAGAGTGGGACTGAGAGTGGGACTGAGAGAGTGAGACTGAGAGAGGGAGCGTGGGACTGAGAGAGTGAGAGTGGGACTGAGAGAGTGAGAGTGAGACTGAGAGAGGGAGAGTGGGACTGAGTGAGGGCGAGTGGGACTGAGAGAGGGAGAGTGGGACTGAGAGAGTGAGAGTGGGACTGAGAGAGTGAGAGTGGGACTGAGAGAGTGAGAGTGAGACTGAGAGAGGGAGCGTGGGATTGAGAGAAGGAGCGGGACTGAGAGAGTGAGAGTGGGACTGAGAGAGTGAGAGTGTGACTCAGAGAGTGAGAGTGAGAGTGGGACTGAGAGAGTGACAGTGGGTTTGAGAGTGGAAGTGTGGGACTGAGAGAGGGAGAGTGGGACTGAGAGAGTGAGAGTGGGACTGAGAGAGGGACTGAGAGAGGCAGAATGGGACTGAGAGAGTGAGAGTGGGATTGAGAGAGGGAGAGTGAGACTGAGAGAGGGAGCGTGGGACGGAGAGAGTGATAGTGGGACTGAGAGAGTGAGATTGGGACTGAGAGTGAGAGTGGGACTGAGAGAGTGAGAGTGGGACTGAGAGTGAGAGTGGGACTGAGAGTGAGAGTGGGACTGAGAGAGTGAGAGTGAGACTGAGAGAGGGAGCGTGGGACTGAGTGAGGGCGAGTGGGACTGAGAGAGGGAGAGTGGGACTGAGAGAGTGAGAGTGGGACTGAGAGAGCGAGAGTGGGGCTGAGAGAGTGAGAGTGGGACTGAGAGAGTGAGAGTGGGACTGAGAGAGTGAGAGTGGGACTGAGAGTGAGAGTGGGACTGAGAGACCGAGAGTTGGACTGAGAGAGTGAGAGTGGGACTGAGAGAGTGAGAGTGGGACTGAGAGAGTGAGAGTGAGACTGAGAGAGTGAGAGTGGGACTGAGAGAGTGAGAGTGGGACTGAGAGAGCGAGAGTGGGACTGAGAGAGCGAGAGTGGGACCGAGAGAGCGAGAGTGGGACTGAGAGATTGACAGTGGGACTGAGAGAGTGATAGTGGGTTTGAGAGAGTGAGAGAGGGACTGAGAGAGTGAGAATGGGGCTGAGAGAGCGAGAGTGGGACTGAGAGAGTGAGAGTGGGACTGAGAGAGGGAGAGTGGGACTGAGAGAGTGAGAGTGGGACTGAGAGAGGGAGAGTGGGACTGAGAGAGTGAGAGTGGGACTGAGAGTGAGAGTGGGACTGAGAGAGTGAGATTGGGACTGAGAGAGGGAGAATGGGACTGAGAGAGCGAGAGTGGGATTGAGAGAGCGACAGTGGGACTGAGAGAGTGAGAGTGGGACTGAGAGAGTGAGCGTGGGACTGAGAGAGCGAGTGTGGGACTGAGAGAGCGAGAGTGGGACTGAGAGAGCGAGAGTGGGATTGAGAGAGCGACAGTGGGACTGAGAGAGTGAGAGTGGGACTGAGATTGAGAGTGGGACTGAGAGAGTGAGAGTTGGACTGTGAGAGTGAGAGTGGGACTGAGAGAGTGAGAGTGGGACTGAGAGAGTGAGAGTGGGACTGAGAGAGTGAGAGTGGGACTGAGAGAGCGAGAGTGGGACTGAGAGAGCGAGAGTGGGACTGAGAGAGTGAGAGTGGGACTGAGAGAGTGAGAGTGGGACTGAGAGTGAGAGTGGGACTCAGAGGGTGAGAGTGGGACTGAGAGAGCGAGAGTGGGACTGAGAGATTGACAGTGGGACTGAGAGAGTGAGAGTGGGACTGAGAGAGTGAGAGTGGGACTGAGAGTGAGAGTGGGACTCAGAGGGTGAGAGTGGGACTGAGAGAGCGAGAGTGGGACTGAGAGATTGACAGTGGGACTGAGAGAGGGAGAGTGGGACTGAGAGAGTGAGAGTGGGACTGAGAGAGGGAGAGTGGGACTGAGAGAGTGAGAGTGGGACTCAGAGGGTGAGAGTGGGACTGAGAGAGCGAGAGTGGGACTGAGAGAGCGAGAGTGGGACCGAGAGAGCGAGAGTGGGACTGAGAGAGCGAGTGTGGGACTGAGAGAGTGAGAGTGGGACTGAGAGAGCGAGAGTGGGACTGAGAGAGCGAGAGTGGGACTGAGAGAGCGAGAGTGGGACTGAGAGAGTGACAGTGGGACTGAGAGAGTGAGAGTGGGACTGAGAGAGGGAGAGTGGGACTGAGAGAGTGAGAGTGGGACTCAGAGGGTGAGAGTGGGACTGAGAGAGCGAGAGTGGGACTGAGAGAGCGAGAGTGGGACCGAGAGAGCGAGAGTGGGACTGAGAGAGCGAGTGTGGGACTGAGAGAGTGAGAGTGGGACTGAGAGAGCGAGAGTGGGACTGAGAGAGAGAGTGGGACTGAGAGAGTGAGAGTGGGACTGAGAGAGGGAGCGTGGGACTGAGAGTGAGAGTGGGACTGAGCGAGTGAGAGTGGGACTGAGAGAGTGAGAGTGGGACTGAGAGAGTGAGAGTGGGACTGAGAGTGGGACTGAGAGAGTGAGACTGAGAGAGGGAGAGTGGGACTGAGAGAGGGAGAGTGGGACTGAGAGAGTGAGAGTGGGACAGAGAGAGTGAGAGTGGGACTGAGAGAGTGAGAGTGAGACTGAGAGAGGGAGTGTGGGACTGAGAGAGGGAGCGTGGGACTGAGAGAGTGAGAGTGGGACTGAGAGAGTGAGAGTGAGACTGAGAGAGGGAGCGTGGGACTGAGAGTGAGAGTTGGACTGAGAGAGTGAGAGTGGGACTGAGAGAGTGAGAGTGGGACTGAGAGAGGGAGAGTGGGACTGAGAGTGGGATTGAGAGAGTGAGACTGAGAGAGGGAGCGTGGGACTGAGAGAGTGAGAGTGGGACTGAGAGAGTGAGAGGGAGACAGGGAGAGGGAGCGTGGGACTGAGTGAGGGCGAGTGGGACTGAGAGAGGGAGAGTGGGACTGAGAGAGTGAGAGTGGGACAGAGAGAGTGAGAGTGGGACTGAGAGAGTGAGAGTGAGACTGAGAGAGGGAGTGTGGGACTGAGAGAGGGAGCGGGACTGAGAGAGTGAGAGTGGGACTGAGAGAGGGACTGAGTGAGGGAGAGTGGGACTGAGTGAGGGAGAGTGGGACTGAGAAAGGGAGAGTGAGACTGAGAGAGTGAGAGTGGGACTGAGAGAGTGAGATTGGGACTGAGAGTGAGAGTCGGACTGAGAGAGTGAGAGTAGGACTGAGAGAGTGAGAGTGGGACTGAGAGTGAGAGTGGGACTGAGAGAGTGAGAGTGGGTTTGAGAGTGGAAGTGTGGGACTGAGAGAGGGAGAGTGGGACTGAGAAAGTGAGAGTGGGACTGAGAGAGAGACTGAGAGAGTGAGAGTGGGACTGAGAGAGTGAGATTGGGACTGAGAGAGTGAGAGTGGGACTGAGAGAGATAGAGTGGGACTGAGAGAGGGAGAGTGGGACTGAGAGAGGGAGAGTGGGACTGAGAGAGTGAGAGTTGGACTGAGAGAGGGAGTGTGGGACTGAGAGAGGGAGAGTGGGACTGAGAGAGTGAGAGTGGGACTGAGAGAGGGACTGAGAGAGGCAGAGTGGGACTGAGAGAGTGAGAGTGGGACTGAGAGAGTGAGAGTGAGACTGAGAGAGGGAGAGTGGTACTGAGAGAGGGAGAGTGGGACTGAGAGAGTGAGAGTGGGACTGAGAGAGTGAGAGCGGGACTGAGAGTGGGACTGAGAGAGTGAGACTGAGAGAGGGAGCGTGGGACTGAGAGAGTGAGAGTGGGACTGAGAGAGTGAGAGTGAGACTGAGAGAGGGAGCGTGGGACTGAGTGAGGGCGAGTGGGACTGAGAGAGGGAAGGTGGTACTGAGAGAGTGAGAGTGGGACTGAGAGAGTGAGAGTGGGACTCAGAGAGTGAGAGTGAGACTGAGAGAGGGAGCGTGGGACTGAGAGAGGGAGCGGGACTGAGAGAGTGAGAGTGGGACTGAGAGAGGCAGAGTGGGACTGAGAGAGTGAGAGTGGGACTGAGAGTGAGAGTGGGACTGAGAGAGGGAGCGTGGGACTGAGTGAGGGCGAGTGGGACTGAGAGAGGGAGAGTGGGCCTGAGAGAGTGAGAGTGGGACTGAGAGAGTGAGAGTGGGACTGAGAGAGTGAGAGGGAGACTGAGAGAGGGAGCGTGGGACTGAGAGAGGGAGCGGGACTGAGAGAGTGAGAGTGGGACTGAGAGAGGGACCGAGTGAGGGAGAGTGGGACTGAGTGAGGGAGAGTGGGACTGAGAGAGGGACTGAGAGAGGCAGAGTGGGACTGAGAGAGTGAGAGTGGGACTGAGAGAGTGAGAGTGAGACTGAGAGAGGGAGAGTGGTACTGAGAGAGGGAGAGTGGGACTGAGAGAGTGAGAGTGGGACTGAGAGAGTGAGAGCGGGACTGAGAGTGGGACTGAGAGAGTGAGACTGAGAGAGGGAGCGTGGGACTGAGAGAGTGAGAGTGGGACTGAGAGAGTGAGAGTGAGACTGAGAGAGGGAGCGTGGGACTGAGTGAGGGCGAGTGGGACTGAGAGAGGGAAGGTGGTACTGAGAGAGTGAGAGTGGGACTGAGAGAGTGAGAGTGGGACTCAGAGAGTGAGAGTGAGACTGAGAGAGGGAGCGTGGGACTGAGAGAGGGAGCGGGACTGAGAGAGTGAGAGTGGGACTGAGAGAGGCAGAGTGGGACTGAGAGAGTGAGAGTGGGACTGAGAGTGAGAGTGGGACTGAGAGAGGGAGCGTGGGACTGAGTGAGGGCGAGTGGGACTGAGAGAGGGAGAGTGGGCCTGAGAGAGTGAGAGTGGGACTGAGAGAGTGAGAGTGGGACTGAGAGAGTGAGAGGGAGACTGAGAGAGGGAGCGTGGGACTGAGAGAGGGAGCGGGACTGAGAGAGTGAGAGTGGGACTGAGAGAGGGACCGAGTGAGGGAGAGTGGGACTGAGTGAGGGAGAGTGGGTCTGAGAGAGGGAGAGTGGGACTGAGAGAGGGAGAGTGGGATTGAGAGTGAGAGTGGGACTGAGAGAGTGAGAGTGGGACTGAGAGAGTGAGAGGGAGACTGAGAGAGTGAGCGTGGGACTGAGTGAGGGCGAGTGGGACTGAGAGAGGGAGAGTGGGACTGAGAGAGTGAGAGTGGGACAGAGAGAGTGAGAGTGGGACTGAGAGAGTGAGAGTGAGACTGAGAGAGGGAGTGTGGGACTGAGAGAGGGAGCGGGACTGAGAGAGTGAGAGTGGGACTGAGAGAGGGACTGAGTGAGGGAGAGTGGGACTGAGTGAGGGAGAGTGGGACTGAGAAAGGGAGAGTGAGACTGAGAGAGTGAGAGTGGGACTGAGAGAGTGAGATTGGGACTGAGAGTGAGAGTCGGACTGAGAGAGTGAGAGTAGGACTGAGAGAGTGAGAGTGGGACTGAGAGTGAGAGTGGGACTGAGAGAGTGAGAGTGGGTTTGAGAGTGGAAGTGTGGGACTGAGAGAGGGAGAGTGGGACTGAGAAAGTGAGAGTGGGACTGAGAGAGAGACTGAGAGAGTGAGAGTGGGACTGAGAGAGTGAGATTGGGACTGAGAGAGTGAGAGTGGGACTGAGAGAGATAGAGTGGGACTGAGAGAGGGAGAGTGGGACTGAGAGAGGGAGAGTGGGACTGAGAGAGTGAGAGTTGGACTGAGAGAGGGAGTGTGGGACTGAGAGAGGGAGAGTGGGACTGAGAGAGTGAGAGTGGGACTGAGAGAGGGACTGAGAGAGGCAGAGTGGGACTGAGAGAGTGAGAGTGGGACTGAGAGAGTGAGAGTGAGACTGAGAGAGGGAGAGTGGTACTGAGAGAGGGAGAGTGGGACTGAGAGAGTGAGAGTGGGACTGAGAGAGTGAGAGCGGGACTGAGAGTGGGACTGAGAGAGTGAGACTGAGAGAGGGAGCGTGGGACTGAGAGAGTGAGAGTGGGACTGAGAGAGTGAGAGTGAGACTGAGAGAGGGAGCGTGGGACTGAGTGAGGGCGAGTGGGACTGAGAGAGGGAAGGTGGTACTGAGAGAGTGAGAGTGGGACTGAGAGAGTGAGAGTGGGACTCAGAGAGTGAGAGTGAGACTGAGAGAGGGAGCGTGGGACTGAGAGAGGGAGCGGGACTGAGAGAGTGAGAGTGGGACTGAGAGAGGCAGAGTGGGACTGAGAGAGTGAGAGTGGGACTGAGAGTGAGAGTGGGACTGAGAGAGGGAGCGTGGGACTGAGTGAGGGCGAGTGGGACTGAGAGAGGGAGAGTGGGCCTGAGAGAGTGAGAGTGGGACTGAGAGAGTGAGAGTGGGACTGAGAGAGTGAGAGGGAGACTGAGACAGGGAGCGTGGGACTGAGAGAGGGAGCGGGACTGAGAGAGCGAGAGTGGGACTGAGAGAGGGACCGAGTGAGGGAGAGTGGGACTGAGTGAGGGAGAGTGGGTCTGAGAGAGGGAGAGTGGGACTGAGAGAGGGAGAGTGGGACTGAGAGTGAGAGTGGGACTGAGAGAGTGAGAGTGGGACTGAGAGAGTGAGAGTGGGACTGAGAGTGAGAGTGGGACTGAGAGAGTGAGAGTGGGACTGAGAGAGTGAGAGTGGGACTGAGAGTGAGAGTGGGACTGAGAGTGAGAGTGGGACTGAGAGAGTGAGATTGGGACTGAGAGTGAGAGTCGGACTGAGAGAGTGAGAGTGGGACTGAGAGAGTGAGAGTGGGACTGAGAGTGAGAGTGGGACTGAGAGAGTGAGAGTGGGTTTGAGAGTGGAAGTGTGGGACTGAGAGAGGGAGAGTGGGACTGAGAGAGTGAGAGTGGGACTGAGAGAGGGACTGAGTGAGTGAGAGTGGGACTGAGAGAGTGAGAGTGGGACTGAGAGAGTGAGAGTGGGACTGAGAGAGGGAGAGTGGGACTGAGAGAGGGAGAGTGGGACTGAGAGAGTGAGAGTGGGACTGAGAGAGGGAGTGTGGGACTGAGAGAGGGAGAGTGGGACTGAGAGAGTGAGAGTGGGACTGAGAGAGGGACTGAGAGAGGCAGAGTGGGACTGAGAGAGTGAGAGTGGGACTGACAGAGTGAGAGTGAGACTGAGAGAGGGAGAGTGGGACTGAGAGAGGGAGAGTGGGACTGAGAGAGTGAGAGTGGCACTGAGAGAGTGAGAGTGGGACTGAGAGTAGGACTGAGAGAGTGAGACTGAGAGAGGGAGCGTGGGACTGAGAGAGTGAGAGTGAGACTGAGAGAGGGAGCGTGGGACTGAGTGAGGGCGAGTGGGACTGAGAGAGGGAGAGTGGGACTGAGAGAGTGAGAGTGGGACTGAGAGAGTGAGAGTGGGACTGAGAGAGTGAGAGTGAGACTGAGAGAGGGAGCGTGGGACTGAGAGAGGGAGCGGGACTGAGAGAGTGAGAGTGGGACTGAGCGAGGGACCGAGTGAGGGAGAGTGGGACTGAGTGAGGGAGAGTGGGTCTGAGAGAGGGAGAGTGGGACTGAGAGAGGGAGAGTGGGACTGAGAGAGGGAGCGTGGGACTGAGAGAGGGAGCGGGACTGAGAGAGTGAGAGTGGGACTGAGAGAGGGACCGAGTGAGGGAGAGTGGGACTGAGTGAGGGAGAGTGGGTCTGAGAGAGGGAGAGTGGGACTGAGAGAGGGAGAGTGGGACTGAGAGAGGGAGAGTGGGACTGAGAGAGTGAGAGTGGGACTGAGAGAGTGAGAGTGGGACTGAGAGAGTGAGAGTGAGACTGAGAGAGGGAGCGTGGGACTGAGAGAGGGAGCGGGACTGAGAGAGTGAGAGTGGGACTGAGAGAGGGACCGAGTGAGGGAGAGTGGGACTGAGTGAGGGAGAGTGGGTCTGAGAGAGGGAGAGTGGGACTGAGAGAGGGAGAGTGGGACTGAGAGTGAGAGTGGGACTGAGAGAGTGAGAGTGGGACTGAGAGAGTGAGAGTGGGACTGAGAGTGAGAGTGGGACTGAGAGAGTGAAATAGGGGCTGAGAGAGTGAGAGTGGGACTGAGAGTGAGAGTGGGACTGAGAGAGTGAGAGTGAGACTGAGAGAGGGAGCGTGGGACTGAGTGAGGGCGAGTGGGATTGAGAGAGGGAGAGTGGGACTGAGAGAGTGAGAGTGGGACTGAGAGAGTGAGAGTGGGACTGAGAGAGTGAGAGTGAGACTGAGAGAGGGAGCGTGGGACTGAGAGAGCGAGAGTGGGACTGAGAGAGGGACTGAGTGAGGGAGAGTGGGACTGAGTGAGGGAGAGTGGGACTGTGAGACGGAGAGTGAGACTGAGAGAGTGAGAGTGGGACTGAGAGAGTGAGATTGGGACTGAGAGAGATAGAGTGGGACTGAGAGAGGGAGAGTGGGACTGAGAGAGGGAGAGTGGGACTGAGAGAGTGAGAGTGGGACTGAGAGAGGGAGTGTGGGACTGAGAGAGGGAGAGTGGGACTGAGAGAGTGAGAGTGGGACTGAGAGAGGGACTGAGAGAGGCAGAGTGGGACTGAGAGAGTGAGAGTGGGACTGAGAGAGTGAGAGTGAGACTGAGAGAGGGAGAGTGGGACTGAGAGAGGGAGAGTGGGACTGAGAGAGTGAGAGTGGCACTGAGAGAGTGAGAGTGGCACTGAGAGAGTGAGAGTGGGACTGAGAGTAGGACTGAGAGAGTGAGACTGAGAGAGGGAGCGTGGGACTGAGAGAGTGAGAGTGGGACTGAGAGAGTGAGAGTGAGACTGAGAGAGGGAGCGTGGGACTGAGTGAGGGCGAGTGGGACTGAGAGAGGGAGAGTGGGACTGAGAGAGTGAGAGTGGGACTGAGAGAGTGAGAGTGGGACTGAGAGAGTGAGAGTGAGACTGAGAGAGGGAGCATGGGACTGAGAGAGGGAGCGGGACTGAGAGAGTGAGAGTGGGACTGAGAGAGGGACCGAGTGAGGGAGAGTGGGACTGAGTGAGGGAGAGTGGGTCTGAGAGAGGGACAGTGGGACTGAGAGAGGGAGAGTGGGACTGAGAGTGAGAGTGGGACTGAGAGAGTTAGAGTGGGACTGAGAGAGTGAGAGTGGGACTGAGAGTGAGAGTGGGACTGAGAGAGGGAGCGTGGGGCTGAGTGAGGGCGAGTGGGACTGAGAGAGGGAGAGTGGGACTGAGAGAGTGAGAGTGGGACTGAGAGAGTGAGAGTGGGACTGAGAGAGGGAGCGTGGGACTGAGAGAGGGAGAGTGGGACTGAGAGAGTGAGAGTGAGACTGCGAGAGGGAGGGTGGGACTGAGAGAGTGAGAGTGGGACTGAGAGAGTGAGAGTGGGACTGAGAGTGAGAGTGGGACTGAGAGAGTGAGAGTGGGACTGAGAGAGTGAGAGTGAGACTGCGAGAGGGAGGGTGGGACTGAGAGAGGGAGCGGGACTGAGAGAGTGAGAGTGGGACTGAGAGAAGGACCGAGTGAGGGAGAGTGGGACTGAGTGAGGGAGAGTGGGTCTGAGAGAGGGAGAGTGGGACTGAGAGAGGGAGAGTGGGACTGAGAGTGAGAGTGGGACTGAGAGAGTGAGAGTGGGACTGAGAGAGTGAGAGTGGGACTGAGAGTGAGAGTGGGACTGAGAGAGTGAGAGTGGGGCTGAGAGAGTGAGAGTGGGACTGAGAGTGAGAGTGGGACTGAGAGAGTGAGAGTGAGACTGAGAGAGGGAGCGTGGGACTGAGTGAGGGCGAGTGGGATTGAGAGAGGGAGAGTGGGACTGAGAGAGTGAGAGTGAGACTGAGAGAGTGAGAGTGGGACTGAGAGAGTGAGAGTGAGACTGAGAGAGGGAGCGTGGGACTGAGAGAGTGAGCGGGACTGAGAGAGTGAGAGTGGGACTGAGTGAGGGAGAGTGGGACTGAGTGAGGGAGAGTGGGACTGAGAGAGGGAGAGTGAGACTGAGAGAGTGAGAGTGGGACTGAGAAAGTGAGATTGGGACTGAGAGAGTGACAGTGGGTTTGAGAGTGGGAGAGTGGGACTGAGAGTGGGACTGAGAGAGTGAGAATGAGAGAGAGAGCGTGAGACTGAGAGAGTGAGAGTGGGACTGAGAGAGTGAGAGGGAGACTGAGAGAGGGAGCGTGGGACTGAGTGAGGGCGAGTGGGATTGAGAGAGGGAGAGTGGGACTGAGAGAGTGAGAGTTAGACTGAGAGAGTGAGAGTGGGACTGAGAGAGTGAGAGTGAGACTGAGAGAGGGAGCGTGGGACTGAGAGAGTGAGCGGGACTGAGAGAGTGAGAGTGGGACTGAGAGAGGGACTGAGTGAGGGAGAGTGGGACGGAGTGAGGGAGAGTGGGACTGAGAAAGGGAGAGTGGGACTGAGAGAGTGAGAGTGGGACTGAGAGAGTGAGATTGGGACTGAGAGTGAGATTCGGACTGAGAGAGTGAGAGTGGGACTGAGAGAGTGAGAGTGGGACTGAGAGTGAGAGTGGGACTGAGAGAGTGAGAGTGGGTTTGAGAGTGGAAGTGTGGGACTGAGAGAGGGAGAGTGGGACTGAGATAGTGAGAGTGGGACTGAGAGAGGGACTGAGAGAGGCAGAGTGGGACTGAGAGAGTGAGAGTGGGACTGAGAGAGTGAGAGTGGGACTGAGAGAGTGAGAGTGAGACTGAGAGAGGGAGCATGGGACTGAGAGAGGGAGCGGGACTGAGAGAGTGAGAGTGGGACTGAGAGAGGGACCGAGTGAGGGAGAGTGGGACTGAGTGAGGGAGAGTGGGTCTGAGAGAGGGAGAGTGGGACTGAGAGAGGGAGAGTGGGACTGAGAGTGAAGGTGGGACTGAGAGAGTTAGAGTGGGACTGAGAGAGTGAGAGTGGGACTGAGAGTGAGAGTGGGACTGAGAGAGGGAGCGTGGGACTGAGTGAGGGGGAGTGGGACTGAGAGAGGGAGAGTGGGACTGAGAGAGTGAGAGTGGGACTGAGAGAGTGAGAGTGGGACTGAGAGAGTGAGAGTGAGACTGAGAGAGGGAGCGTGGGACTGAGAGAGGGAGCGGGACTGAGAGAGTGAGAGTGGGACTGAGAGAGGGACCGAGTGAGGGAGAGTGGGACTGAGTGAGGGAGAGTGGGTCTGAGAGAGGGAGAGTGGGACTGAGAGAGGGAGAGTGGGACTGAGAGTGAGAGTGGGACTGAGAGAGTGAGAGTGAGACTGAGAGAGTGAGAGTGGGACTGAGAGTGAGAGTGGGACTGAGAGAGTGAGAGTGGGGCTGAGAGAGTGAGAGTGGGACTGAGAGTGAGAGTGGGACTGAGAGAGTGAGAGTGAGACTGAGAGAGGGAGCGTGGGACTGAGTGAGGGCGAGTGGGATTGAGAGAGGGAGAGTGGGACTGAGAGAGTGAGAGTGAGACTGAGAGAGTGAGAGTGGGACTGAGAGTGAGAGTGGGACTGAGAGAGTGAGAGTGGGGCTGAGAGAGTGAGAGTGGGACTGAGAGTGAGAGATGGACTGAGAGAGTGAGAGTGAGACTGAGAGAGGGAGCGTGGGACTGAGAGAGTGAGAGTGAGACTGAGAGAGGGAGCGTGGGACTGAGTGAGGGAGAGTGAGACTGAGAGAGGGAGCGTGGGACTGAGAGAGTGAGAGTTAGACTGAGAGAGTGAGAGTGGGACTGAGAGAGTGAGAGTGGGACTGAGAGAGTGAGAGTGGGACTGAGAGAGGGACTGAGTGAGGGAGAGTGGGACTGAGTGAGGGAGAGTGGGACTCAGAGAGGGAGAGTAGGACTGAGAGAGTGAGAGTGGGACTGAGAGAGTGAGATTGGGACTGAGAGAGTGACAGTGGGTTTGAGAGTGGGAGAGTGGGACTGAGAGAGGGAGAGTGGGACTGAGAGAGTGAGAGTTAGACTGAGAGAGTGAGAGTGGGACTGAGAGAGTGAGAGTGAGACTGAGAGAGGGAGCGTGGGACTGAGAGAGTGAGCGAGACTGAGAGAGTGAGAGTGGGACTGAGAGAGGGACTGAGTGAGGGAGAGTGGGACTGAGTGAGGGAGAGTGGGACTGAGAAAGGGAGAGTGGGACTGAGAGAGTGAGAGTGGGACTGAGAGAGTGAGCGGGACTGAGAGAGTGAGAGTGGGACTGAGAGAGGGACTGAGTGAGGGAGAGTGGGACTGAGTGAGGGAGAGTGGGACTCAGAGAGGGAGAGTGGGACTGAGAGAGTGAGAGTGGGACTGAGAGAGTGAGAGTGGGACTGAGAGTGAGAGTGGGACTGAGAGAGTGAGAGTGGAACTGAGAGAGTGAGAGTGGGTTTGAGAGTGGAAGTGTGGGACTGAGAGAGGGAGAGTGGGACTGAGATAGTGAGAGTGGGACTGAGAGAGGGACTGAGAGAGGCAGAGTGGGACTGAGAGAGTGAGAGTGGGACTGAGAGAGTGAGAGTGAGACTGAGAGAGGGAGCGTGGGACTGAGAGTGAGAGTTGGACTGAGAGAGTGAGAGTGGGACTGAGAGAGTGAGAGTGGGACTGAGAGTGGGAGCGTGGGACTGAGAGAGGGAGCGTGGGACTGAGAGAGTGAGAGTGGGACTGAGAGAGTGAGAGTGAGACTGAGAGAGGGAGCGTGGGACTGAGTGAGGGCGAGTGGGACTGAGAGAGGGAGAGTGGGACTGAGAGAGTGAGAGTGGGACTGAGAGAGTGAGTGGGACTGAGAGAGTGAGAGTGGGACTGAGAGAGTGAGAGTGAGACTGAGAGAGGGAGCGTGGGACTGAGAGAGGGAGCGGGACTGAGAGAGTGAGAGTGGGACTGAGAGAGGGACCGAGTGAGGGAGAGTGGGACTGAGTGAGGGAGAGTGAGTCTGAGAGAGGGAGAGTGGGACTGAGAGAGGGAGCGTGGGACTGAGAGAGCGAGAGTGGAACTGAGAGAGTGAGAGTGGAACTGAGAGAGTGAGAGTGGGACTGAGAGAGTGAGAGTGGGACTGAGAGTGAGAGTGGGACTGAGAGAGTGAGAGTGGGACTGAGAGAGTGAGAGTGGGACTGAGAGAGGGAGCGTGGGACTGAGTGAGGGCGAGTGGGATTGAGAGAGGGAGAGTGGGACTGAGAGAGTGAGAGTGGGACTGAGAGAGTGAGAGTGGGACTGAGAGAGTGAGAGTGAGACTGAGAGAGGGAGCGTGGGACTGAGAGAGTGAGCGGGACTGAGAGAGTGAGAGTGGGACTGAGAGAGGGACTGAGTAAGGGAGAGTGGGACTGAGTGAGGGAGAGTGGGACTGAGAGAGGGAGAGTGCGACTGAGAGAGTGAGAGTGGGACTGAGAGAGTGAGATTGGGACTGAGAGTGAGAGTGAGACTGAGAGAGTGAGAGTGGGACGGAGAGAGTGAGAGTGGGACTGAGAGAGTGAGAGTGGGACTGAGAGTGAGAGTGGGACTGAGAGAGTGAGAGTGGGACTGAGAGAGGGACTGAGAGAGGCAGAGTGGGACTGAGAGAGTGAGAGTGGGACTGAGAGAGTGACTGTGGGTTTGAGAGAGTGAGAGTGGGACTGAGAGAGTGAGAATGGGGCTGAGAGAGCGAGAGTGGGACTGAGAGAGCGAGAGTGTGACTGAGAGAGAGAGAGTGGGACTGAGAGAGGGAGAGTGGGACTGAGAGAGTGAGAGTGGGACTGAGAGAGGGAGAGTGGGACTGAGAGAGGGAGAGTGGGACTGAGAGTGAGAGTGGGACTGAGAGAGTGAGATTGGGACTGAGAGAGTGAGAGTGGGACTGAGAGAGTGAGAGTGAGACTGAGAGAGTGAGAGTGGGACTGAGAGAGTGAGAGAGGGACTGAGAGAGTGAGAGTGGGACTGAGAGAGCGAGAGTGGGACTGAGAGAGTGAGATTGGGACTGAGAGAGTGAGAGTGGGACTGAGAGAAGGAGAGTGGGACTGAGAGAGGGAGAGTGGGACTGAGAGAGTGAGATTGGGATTGAGAGAGTGAGAGTGGGACTGAGATAGTGAGAGTATGACTGAGAGAGTGACAGTGGGACTGAGAGTGAGAGTGGGACTGAGAGAGGGAGAGTGGGACTGAGAGAGTGAGAGTGGGACTGAGAGAGGGAGAGTGGGACTGAGAGACGGAGAGTGGGACTGAGAGTGGGACTGAGGAAGTGAGAGTGTGATTGAGAGAGGGAGCGTGGGACTGAGAGTGAGAGTGGGACTGAGAGAGTGAGAGTGGGACTGAGAGAGTGAGAGTGGGACTGAGAGACTGAGAGTGGGACTGAGAGTGGGACTGAGAGAGTGGGACGGAGAGAGGGAGACTGGTACTGAGAGAGTGAGAGTGGGACTGAGAGAGTGAGAGTGGGACTGAGAGAGTGAGAGTGAGACTGAGAGAGGGACCGTGGGACTGAGAGTGAGAGTTGGACTGAGAGAGTGAGAGTGGGACTGAGAGAGTGAGAGTGGGACTGAGAGTGGGACTGGGAGTGTGAGACTGAGAGAGGGAGCGTGGGACTGAGAGAGGGATCGTGGGACAGAGCGAGTGAGAGTGGGACTGAGAGAGTGAGAGTGAGACTGAGAGAGGGAGCGTGGGACTGAGTGAGGGAGAGTGGGACTGAGAGAGGGAGAGTGGGACTGAGAGAGGGCGAGTGGGACTGAGAGAGTGAGAGTGGGACTGAGAGAGTGAGAGCGGGTCTGAGAGAGTGAGAGTGAGACTGAGAGAGGGAGCGTGGGACTGAGAGAGGGAGCGGGACTGAGATAGTGAGAGTGGGACAGAGAGAGGGACTGAGTGAGGGAGAGTGGGACTGAGTGAGGGAGAGTGGGACTGAGAGAGGGAGAGTGGGACTGAGAGAGTGAGAGTGGGACTGAGAGAGTGAGAGTGGGACTGAGAGAGTGAGAGTGGGACTGAGAGAGTGAGACTGAGAGAGGGAGCGTGGGACTGAGAGAGAGGGAGCGGGACTGAGAGAGTGAGAGTGGGACTGAGAGAGTGAGAGTGAGACTGAGAGAGGGAGCGTGGGACTGAGAGAGGGAGCGGGACTGAGAGAGTGAGAGTGGGACTCAGAGAGGGACTGAGTGAGGGAGAGTGGGACTGAGTGAGGGAGAGTGGGACTGAGAGAGTGAGAGTGGGACTGAGAGAGGGACTGAGAGAGTGAGAGTGGGACTGAGAGAGGGAGAGTCGGACTGAGAGAGGGACTGAGAGCGGGAGAGTGGGACTGAGTGAGGGAGAGTGGGACTGAGAGAGGGAGAGTGGGACTGAGAGAGGGACTGAGAGCGGGAGAGTGGGACTGAGTGAGGGAGAGTGGGACTGAGTGAGGCAGAGTGGGACTGAGAGAGTGAGAGTGGGACTGAGAGAGGGACTGAGAGCGGGAGAGTGGGACTGAGTGAGGGAGAGTGGGACTGAGTGAGGGAGAGTGGGACTGAGTGAGGGAGAGTGGGACTGAGAGAGGGAGAGTGGGACTGAGAGCGGGACTGAGAGAGTGAGAGTGGGACTGAGTGAGGGAGAGTGGGACTGAGTGAGGGAGAGTGGGACTGAGTGAGGCAGAGTGGGACTGAGAGAGTGAGAGTGGGATCGGGGTCCTACGTCCACCTGAAATATTCCTGGGATGGTGGACTGTGATCAATGAACCCTGCCTCACCATTTTCTGCGTCCATCTTCGGGAGGAAGTCGAGTTTGGAGACCAGCCATCAATTTTCTGAAACTGAATGTTTCCTGAGCTATTTTCACTCAGAATTCTCTCTGATGTAAAGACAGCCCCTGGAGGTATTGAATGTAATCCATGATTCACCTGAGAAGTGGTGCCAGCACCACACCCAGCTCTCCAGTAACAAACTGAACAGTGTATTCAGAAGAGCCTGATGTTTGGAAACCAGAAATGTTAAATTAATAATCACAGTAATACAGCTGAAAGCACGGGCTTGTCCAGCCAAGCCTCTGAGAAATCTGAGATGGGCCTGATTGAGCCATTGCCACTTTTACCTGACATTGAGCTGACACAGAGACACTTGGCTATCAAACGAGAGTGCATCATTCGTTTTGCCCCCTGTGTACTGAACTTGTACAGGAGCAAGCAGGACGTCACACATGGGACAGCACGGTAGCCTTGTGGAGAGCACAATTGCTTCACAGCTCCAGGGTCCCAGGTTCGATTCCGGCTTGGGTCACTGTCTGTGCGGAGTCTGCACATCCTCCCCGTGTCTGCGTGGGTTTCCTCCGGGTGCTCCGGTTTCCTCCCACAGTCCAAAGATGTGCAGGTTAGGTGGATTGGCCATGATAAATTGCCCTTAGTGTCCAAAATTACCCTTAGTGTTGGGTGGTGTTACTGGGTTATGGGGATAGGGTGGAGGTGTTGACCTTGGGTAGGGTGCTCTTTCCAAGAGCCGGTGCAGACTCGATGGGCCGAATGGCCTCCTTCTGCACTGTAAATTCTATGAATGACAAGCTATTGTATTTTTGGGGGGGAAATGGAAACACACAATTTGTGAAGGGGAGATTGAATTCTGTTCGTTAGAGTCCAGCTGCATGGAAACTTCCAGCCTATTCAAATTTATGATGAATCATTATTGGACAATATTGCTAATTTATTTTACATTAGTACATCGGATATGTTAGCACTGTTGCTTCACAGAGCCAGGGTCCCAGGTTCCATTCCCGGCTTGGGTCACTGTCTGTGCGGAGTCTGCACGTTCTCCCCGTGTCTGCGTGGGTTTCCTCCGGGTGTTCCGGTTTCCTCCCACAAGTCCCGAAAGACGTGCTGTTAGGTGAATTGGGCATTCTGAATTCTCCCCCTGTGTACCCGAACAGGCGCCTGAATGTGGCGACTAGGGGCTTTTCACAGTAACCTCATTGCAGTGTTAATGTAAACCTACTTGTGACAATAAAGATTATTTCTACTTTAAATCTTAAAGGTAATTGTCTTGAGGGCCAATTGGCCCATTATGTGTGCTCCAAGAATAGATAATACCATCGATACCAGTGAACATACTCTCAGCGTCTGTCAGAGAGTCAGTACTGAGGGAGTGCTGCACTGTCAGAGGGTCAGCACTGAGGGAGTGCCGCACTGTCAGAGGGTCAGTACTGAGGGAGTGCTGCACTGTCAGAGAGTCAGTACTGAGGGAGTGCTGCACTGTCAGAGGGTCAGTACTGAGGGAGTGCTGCACTGTCAGAGGGTCAGTACTGAGGGAGTTCTGCACGGTCAGAGGGTCAGTACTGAGGGGGTGCTGCACTGTCAGAGGGTCAGTACTGAGGGAGTGCTGCACGGTCAGAGGGTCAGTACTGAGGGGGTGATGCACTGTCAGAGGGTCATTACTGAGGGAGTGCTGCACTGTCAGAGGGTCAGTACTGAGGGGGTGCTGCACTGTTAGAGGGTCAGTACTGCGGGAGTGCTGCACTGTCAGAGGGTCAGTACTGAGGGAGTGCTGCACTGTCAGAGGGTCAGTACTGAGGGGGTGCTGCACTGTCACAGGGTCAGTACTGAGGGAGTGCTGCACTGTCAGAGGGTCAGTACTGAGGGAGTGCTGCACTGTCAGAGGGTCAGTACTGAGGGGGTGCTGCACTGTCAGAGGGTCAGTACAGAGGGAGTGCCGCACTGTCAGAGTGTCAGTACTGAGGGAGTGCTGCACTGTCACAGGGTCAGTACTGAGGGAGTGCTGCGCTGTTAGAGGGTCAGTACTGAGGGAGTGCTGCACTGTCAGAGGGTCAGTACAGAGGGGGTGCTGCACTGTCAGAGGGTCAGTACTGAGGGAATGCTGCGCTGTTAGAAGGTCAGTACTGAGGGAGTGCTGCACTGTCAGAGGGTCAGTACTGAGGGAGTGCTGCACTGTCAGAGGGTCAGTACTGAGGGAGTGCCGCACTGTCACAGGGTCAGTACTGAGGGAGTGCTGCACTGTCAGAGGGTCAGTACTGAGGGAATGCCGCACTGTCAGAGGGTCAGTACTGAGGGAGTGCTGCACTGTCAGAGGGTCAGTACTGAGGGAGTGCTGCACTGTCAGAGGGTAATTACAGAGGGGGTGCTGCACTGTCAGAGGGTCAGTACTGAGGGAGTGCTGCGCTGTTAGAAGGTCAGTACTGAGGGAGTGCTGCACTGTCAGAGGGTCAGTACTGAGGGAGTGCCGCACTGTCAGAGGGTCAGTACTGAGGGAGTGCTGCACTGTCAGAGGGTCAGTACAGAGGGGGTGCTGCACTGTCAGAGGGTCAGTACTGAGGGAGTGCTGCGCTGTTAGAAGGTCAGTACTGAGGGAGTGCTGCACTGTCAGAGGGTCAGTACTGAGGGAGTGCTGCACTATTAGAACATAGAACATTACAGCGCAGTACAGGCCCTTCGGCCCTCGATATTGCGCCGACCTGTGAAACCACTCTAAAGCCCATCTACACTATGCCCTTAATGTTGGCAAGTCCACTACTGTTGCAGGCAGGGCATTCCACGCTCTTACTACTCTCTGAGTAAAGAACGTAGTGAGACCCTCACTATCAGAGGGTCAGTACTGAGGGTGTGCTGCACTTTCAGAGGGTCCATGCCCTTACTACTCTCTGAGTAAAGAACCTACCTCTGACATCTGTCCTCTATCAATCTCTCCTCAATTTAAAGCTATGTCCCCTCATGCTGGACATCACCATCCGAGGAAAAAGGCTCTCACTGTCCACCCTATCTACACCTCTGATCATCCTATAGGAATCAATTAAGTCACCTCTTAACCTTCTTCTCTCTAAAGAAAACAGCCTCAAGTCCCTCAGCCTTCCCTCATAAGATCTTCCCTCCATACCAGGCAACATTCTGGTACATCTCCTCTGCACCCTTTCCAATGCTTCCAGATCCTTCCTATAATGCGGCGACCAGAATTACACGCAATACTCCAAATGCGGCCGCACCAGAGTTTTGTACAGCTGCAACATGACCTCATGGCTCCGAAACACAATCCCTCTACCAATAACAGCTAACACACCGTACACCTTCTTAACAGCTTTTCTGGATTAAACTCCATTTGCCACCTCTCAGCCCAGCTCTGCAGCTTATCTATGTCCCTCTGTAACTTGTAACATCCTTCCGCACTGTCCACAACTCCGCCCACTTTAGTGTCATCTGCAAATTTACTCACCCATCCTTCTATGCCCTCCTCCAGGTCATTTATGAAATTGGCAAACAGCAGTGGCCCCAAAACAGATCCTTCTGGTACATCACTAGTAACTGGACTCCAGGCTGAACATTTCCCATCAACCACCACCCTTTGTCTTCTTCCAGCTAGCCAATTTCTGATCCAAACTGCTAAATCTCCCTGAATCCCATGCCTCCGTATTTTCTGCAGTAGCCTACCGTGGGGAACCTTATCAAACGCTTTACTGAAATCCATATACACCACATCAAATGCTTTACCCTCATCCACCTGTTTGGTCATCTTCTCAAAGAACTCAATAAGGTTTGTGAGGCACGACCTACCCTTCACCAAACCTCGTTGACTATCTCTAATCAAATTATTCTTCTCCAGATGATTATACATCCTATCTCTTATAAACCTTTCCAAGACTTTGCCCACAACA